>NW_027363538.1:0-685172 GCF_046119375.1 Phyllobates terribilis
GTATTTATTATAGGTTTTTTAATTTCCTATTTGTGCATAATTTGACAATTTTGTTCGGTTGTTCTTGATTGGTTCTTTGACATTCCTAGTTTGCCTATGGGGTCAATGCACCAAAATGAGTCATCTAGCGTCAATGAACTTTAACCACCTTCAATGCACACGTCAGTGTTGTGCCCTTCTCCCCCGCCCCCCCAAATAGCTGCAAAGTCCCACCTGTATACTGGAGCCCAAGACCACAAGATCACAAGATCACATGCTGGATCTCTGGCACTCATGAAGTCATGTGCAGGGGCCTCAGGAGCCTCCGAACACCACACTGACATCTGTCTGCTCTCCTCCACAACTGAGCAGCATCAGAAACCCAGCTAACAGACATTGCTGTCACTGCAAACACTCATTGGATTAACTGACACGATGTCAGCAAGTTGCTGAAGATCTGGATACTGCAGCCATGAGATCTGTGGCAGCATTAGGCAGATGGGACACTGCAGCTAATAGAGAGTAAGAGTGCAACAGAGATGGCCCTAAACTGCATTTAAAGGGTGTCAGGAAAACTTAGTCAGACTTTGCAGCCCTCTGGCGCCCCCTTATCCTGCTGGTCAAACACGGTATTGACTGAGGATAAGCAACAGGGCGCAGCTGCTCTCATTTATGTCGACTATTGTGGCACGTGATGTGACAGGACGTATATATACCACCAGTTCCGTCCAGGAACGTATATATACCTCAATCCCACCACCCTCAACCACAATATCACATAAATACACCGTATGCTGCCACCACCGATCTCTTAACAGGTGGATCGGGTACCAGTTAGGTAACGTGAATTAGCGGGTGAGGAACGTGTTTGCTCGACATAGGACAAGAAGAACGAATAATTTACTCCCGAAAGTTGGCAGTGTTTACAAAAGATATACAAGATTTTATAAAAGACAATTTACATATATGCATAAAACAGTTATTAAAATAAAAGGGGTAAATAATAGCAAAACCTGCGCCACGAGGTGATGGTCTCAGATTCTGTGGCGGGACGGCTCCCCGGAAATTAGGTGTGATTCCTCCATGCAGCGAGGAGTGCTTGCATCTGACGTCCCTGGGTTGGAATGAGCCAACATGGACATTCTGGTTTTTAGTAAGGAGGCAAAACACTAGGACACACCCATGTTGTTTACCTCACGCGGGGGCTCTGTTTTGTGAACCCACCCAGCTGCACAAGACATAAAAATCCTTCATCTTCCATATCTTGGTATGGGGGAGCCCCACATCCAAGATGAATACATCATTTTTTTATTTTTTTTTTAAGGTTGAAGGAAGACTAAGTCCATCTAGTTCAACCCATAGCCTAACATGTTGATCCAGAGGAAGGGAAAAAAAAACCATGTGGAAAACACTAAGCTCCACATTGGGGAAAAAAATTCCTTCGACTCCATACGACAATCAGACTAGTTCCCTGGATCAACGCCCTATCAAGGAATCTAGTATTTATAACCTATAATATACTTTTCAAGAAAGGCATCCATGCCCTTCTTAAATTTAAAAAGTGAATCACTCGTTACAACATCATGCAGCAGAGAGTTCCATAGTCTCACTGCTCTTACAGTAAAGAATCCCCGTCTGTGATTATGATTAAACCTTCTTTCCTCCAGACGTAGAAGATGCCCCCTTGTCCCCGTCTCAGGCCTCAGAGTAAAAAGATCAGTGGAAAGGTCTTTGTACTGTCCCCTCATATACTTGTACATAGTAATAAGATCACCTCTAAGCCTTCTTTTTTCCACAGTAAATAACCCCAAGTGTAATAACCTGTCTTGGTATTGCAGACCCCCCAGTCCTCTAATAACCTTGGTCGCTCTTCTCTGCACCCGCTCTAGTTCAGCCATGTCTTTCTTATACACCGGAGACCAGAACTGTACACAGTATTCTAAGTGTGGTCGCACTAGTGACTTGTATAGAGGTAAAATTATGTTCTCCTCATGAGCATCTATGCCTCTTTTAATGCATCCCATTATTTTATTTGCCTTTGCAGCAGCTGCCTGACACTGGCCACTAAACGTGAGCTTGTCGTCCACCAATACACCCAGGTCTTTTTCAGTTACAGTTTTGCCCAGTGTTTTACAATTAAGCATATAATTATACATTTTATTTCCTCTGCCCAAGTGCATTACCTTACATTTATCCCCATTAAAGCTCATTTGTCATTTATCAGCCCAAGCTTCTAGTTTACATAGATCCTCCTGTAATATAAAATTGTCCTCCTCTGTATTGATTACCCTGCAGAGTTTAGTGTCATCTGCAAATATTGAAATATTACTCTGTATGCCCCCTACAAGGTCATTAATAAATATGTTAAAAAGAAGGGGGCCCAATTCTGACCCCTGTGGTACCCCACTGTTAACTGAGACCCAGTCTGAGTGTTTTCCATTAATAACCACCTTTTGTTTCCTATCACTGAGCCAATTCTTAACCCACATACATATATTTTCCCCTATCCCCATTGTTCTCATTTTATGTATCAACCTTTTGTGTGGAACCATATCAAAAGCTTTTGAAGAGTCCATATACACAACATCCACTGCATTTCCTTGGTCCAGTCCCGAACTTGCCTCCTCATAAAAACTGATCAGATTAGTTTGACAGGAACGGTCCCTCATAAACCCATGTTGATATTGGGTCATGAGGTTATTCTTCTTCAGATACTCTATTATAGCACCTCTTAGGAAACCCTCCAGGATTTTACACACAGTAGAGGTTAAGCTTACTGGCCTATAAATTTCCAAGTTCAGTTTGTCCCCTTTTTGAATATTGGCACCACATTTGCTATACGCCAGTCGTGTGGACCCTGTTATTATTGAATCTTTAAAGATTAAAAATAATGGTCTATCTATGACGTTACTTAATTCCTGCAGTACTCGCGGGTGTATCCCACCTGGGCCTGGGGATTTGTCAACTTTAGTGATTTTTAGACGCCGCCGTACTTCCTGCTGGGTTAAGCAAGTGACATTTAATGGAGAATTTTTGTTATCACTAATCATGTTTTCGGTCATGCGATTTTCTTGTGTAAATACGGTTGAAAAAAAAATCATTTAGCATATTGGCTTTTTCCTCATCCTCATCCACCATTTCACCCAGACTATTTTTAAGGGGGCCAACACTATTTTTTAGTTGTTTACTATTTATGTAGTTAAAGAATATTTTGGGGTTATTTTTACTTTCTCTGGCAAGGATTCTCTCTGCCTCAATCTTTGCCGCCTTGATTTGCTTTTTACATAATTTATTTAATTTTCTATATTTATTTAATGCCTCATCACTACCTACATGCTTTAGTTCTCTAAATGCTTTCTTTTTGTCACTTATTGTGCCCCTTACAGCTCTATTTAGCCATAGTGGTTTCCTCCCATTTCTAGCATGTTTATTCCCAAAGGGTATATATTGTGCACAGGTACTATTCAGGAGGTTAATAAAGGTCTCCCATTTGCTTTGTGCAGCTTTATGTCTCAGGATATCGTCCCAGTTTATTGCACTAAGATCATCTCTCAACCGTTGGAAATTAGCCTTCCTGAAGTTTAGTGTCCTTGTAACCCTTCTACTACACATCTTATTAAAGGTTACATGAAAATGTATTATTTTGTGATCACTATTACCCAAGTGACCCCCAACTCGTATATTTGATATGCGGTCTGGCCTATTGGTTAATATTAGGTCTAGCAGTGCCCCCCTTCTTGTTGGGTCCTGAATCAGTTGTGAAAGGTAATTGTCTCTCATAGTTGTCAAAACCTATTACCTTTGCTTGAAGTACATGTTTCTGTCCCCCAACGTATTTCAGGGTAGTTGAAGTCTCCCATAATAATGACTTCTCCTTGAGTCGCTGCTTCATCTATTTGCTTTACGAGGATATTCTCCGCTACTTCCATTATTTTTGGAGACTTATAACAAACCCCTATCAGTAATTTATTATTTTTTCCCCCTCCCCTTATCTCCACCCACAGGGACTCTACATTTTCATTAGATTCACATATATCCTCCCGCAAGACAGGTTTTAAGGATGATTTTACATATAAACACCCCCCCCCCCCCTCGCTTGTTTGTACGGTCATTTCTAAAACAGACTATAGCCCTGTAAATTAGCTGCCCAGTCATGGCTCTCGTCCAGCCACGTCTCAGATATTCCTACCATGTCAATTATTTTCCAACAAAATTAATTCTAATTCCTCCATTTTGTTGGTGAGGCTTCTGGCATTAGTGTACATGCATTTTATGTATCTCTCTGTACCTCTATTCCTTCTTACTTTATTGGCTGTTCTAACCCCACCCCCAATTTATTTGTGCCCAGGTCACTATATGCACTATCTTCCCCACCTATAAAATGAATACCCCCCCCCCAATCCCTAGTTTAAACACTCCTCCAACCTTCTAGCCATTTTCTCCCCCAGCACAGCTGCACCCTCCCCATTAAGGTGCAGCCGGTCCCTAGCGTAGAGTCTGTAGCCAACTGAGAAGTCGGCCCAGTTCTCCAGGAACTCAAATCCCTCCTTCCTACACCAGTTCTTGAGCCACTTATTTATCTCCCTAATCTCCCGTTGCCTCTCTGGCGTGGCACGTGGTACCGGTAGTATTTCAGAGAATACCACCTTGGAGGTCCTTGCTTTCAGCTTGCAGCCTAATTCCCTGAAGTCATCTTTAAAGGACCTTCCACCTACCTCTAACTTTGTCATTTGTGCCAATGTGCACCATGACCGCTGGGTCCTCACCAGCCCCTCCCAGTAATCTGTCAACCCGATCAGCGATGTGCCGGACTTGAGCGCCAGCTAGGCAGCACACTGTTTGATGATCCCTGTCTTTGTGACAGATTGCCCTATCTGTTCCCCTAATAATTGAGTCGCCCACTACCAGCACCTGCCTGGCCTGCCCTACTCTATTTCCCTCTTTACTGGAGCTGACACTCCTCCGGCTTTCAGGATACATGCCTTGCTGCAGCAGTGCTACCCCTGTACCATCACTCCCCTCATCTGCCAACTTTGCAAACTTATTGGGGTGTGCCAGATCAGGACTAGCCTCCCTTGCACTCTTCCCTCTACCCCCCCTTCTAACTGTCACCCAACTAACGGCCTCACTGTCCCGCAGCTCCAGACTACCACCCTCCCCCACATCTACCCCAGTGAGCGGCTGCTCAGTGAGCAGCAGACTCCTTTCCATGTTGTCAATGGATCTCAGTGTTGCCAGCTGCTCATTTAGATCCAGTATCTGGGCTTCCAAACGCACAACGTGCTCACATCTCGCGCAGCAGTAAGCAACCACGACCGGCTGTTCAGGATTGCCTACATGTGGCAAGATGTACACTGGATAGCATTGTCAATAATGGAGCTCATTTCCTAATGGGGATTGCAATAGACAGAATGTTAAGTAAAAAGAAAAGCAAAGAATTAATGAAATACAGACAGCAATTCAGTCCAAAGTCCTGCCTTCCAAACTTCCTGAATCCAAGTCACTGAAAAATAAGTCACACACTTACTTTCGTTCGCACTTACGCTCTGGTCACACTCCGCTCGTTCACACTCGCAAATTAAGAGATTTAAAGAGGTTTTGTTTTGTTTTTTCCCCTTTTCCAGCAATACACCCTTCACCTCAATGCACTTCCAAAGGCAAGTTTGCCGTCACCAATATTGACGGAGATTGATATAAAATATAATATTTCTATGACATTCAGAAGCTCAGAAACCATTTCATAGGTTTCTGGTGGTTTCCCAGTTATGAAAGATACACCATCATAACTGGAAAAAGGCGAGCATCCCAAAAATGTGGTCCATGTGTTTGTGACAGTCATGTGCATTATTAAACTTGACATTAAAAGTTTGTACAGTTACACAATAGGGCTTTGGAGGGGAAATCCAGTGTAAACCAGTATGCTTGCCCTGGGCTGAGGTTTATGGTGGTTATAAAAATTCCTTGTTTGGGGGAAGCAAGAGTAGAGTTCTATGGAGGTCCCTTCCAAGTGAACAGGGGACGGAGATTTAAGACATCTCTGGCTGTCCTTTCAACATTTTTAAAACTAGGACAAAAATACATTTTGCCTGACAAAGGGAATGTCACTAGGTTTATTGCCACCTGATCCGAGCACAGCACAACGTGTGGACAAAGATCCCCAATTCCAACGACATGTTGCTCTCTGGGCTGACTGATGTAGTTTTGATAAGTGATCCTCCACCAGCAGGAGACTGCCACCAGAGGACTAGTAAAGCTGCTGCCATGTAGTCCAACCCTGTCCCCACAACTGATGAATAGCTCTGTACACTGTGCATTGGTAGCTTTCTGCCCATCAGTGGTGTGGGTGGGGTTATACAGAGCCCAGCATTCAGAGAATTAGATCTGCAGCAGACTCAGAGTATGTGCCCACGAAGCGTTTTTCAAGAGGATATGCTGCAGAATTTCCGCAGCGTAAAGGCTTTTTTAGCGCTATGTTATCCGCCCCCCATGGTCCCCAATGTGATTACGCAAGTTCAATGCCCATGCTGCGTTTTTTTCCGCAGCGTTTTTCCGGCGGGGAAAAATCCGCAGCACGCTCATTAATTTTGCGTTTCCGCAAGCGGAATTGCCTTTGCAGTGCAATTAAAAACTCAAGGCAATTCCGCATGCGTTTATCCGGGAGAGGACATGCAGAAATGAAGCAGAAAATTTCTGCTTCATTTCCACAGCATGGGAACATAGCCTTACTCTGAACTGCACCAAGCGATCCATCACTGTAATCAGGGTCTCTGCCCCTAAATCACCCTGCTCTCAGATGGGGCAGCAAAATCCTGGTGACAAATTCACTAACCCCATCCAGCTTCAGATGCAAGTATTAGAATTGATTCTGATGCTCAAAATTAAATGTAATGGCCAGTGGCTAATGGCAGGCAATAGGTACAGCAAAGTGTGGAAAAGTTACCTGCAGGATTGTAGGGAACAAACTTCTCAGTGTCGGGGTACTGCTGCTCGTCTGTCTTATCAGAAGTGCCAGAAACCTAGTGGGGAACAGGAACCAGGTCACAAGCTTCATTTATCCAGGGTTTACCATTAGGTTCTCCATATAGGATCTGAAAAGTAGTGTTGAGCCACCCCCGTAGTGTTCGAGTTCGGTTCGTCGAACACCCGTATGTTCGCCGAACACCTTCGAACACTGTTAAAACCAATGGCAGGCAAACAAAAACACATAGAAAACACCTTCAAAAAGGTGTCCAAAAGCTGACAAACTGCTCAGTAGACACAACTAACACATGGAAAAGTGACAAGTACAAATAGTCATGCGAAAAGAAAAGAGGTGGAGGAGTAAAAGGAGGGGGAGACACAGATATAGGCATGTCATGCCCTTCTAAAGCCAAAAAAATGCGAAGCTAACACGGCCAGTCCGTTCCTGCCCGTGCGACCTCCGTGACGCCGGGTTTGTGCCAGAGCTGCGGTGGACCCTGACGGCTAGCACCCTCTCCCAATACTGGTGCCTGTCCGCTGGTGGGTCGAGCGAGCCCCCCTGCGGTGGAGACAGGTCTAAGCTTTTTAATTTAAATTGTCTCTCTAATTTGAATGAGTACACTTTAAATCCTTTTACAAGGATCTATTGGAGGGCAAGTCTGATGCCAGCAGCCGCGGGAATTCCAGCTCTAGTAGCGTCCACTAAAGCTGCTGCAGTTAAAAAGCTTTTATAAGATCGAGCTCGGCGGTCCACCGCAAGGCGTCCTACCGCCAGTCCCAGGCCCTGTGCCTTGGGGTGCCTCCCCGATGCTCTTCACTGAGTGTCCCGGGGGCCCGAGGCATTTCCTTTGAAAAAATTAAGTGTCCAAACTACAGGTGGTGCAGCTTGCTTAACAGTTGGGATAATCCGCTGACTAGCAGACACTGCTACTAGGTCCAAAGTATTTCCTGGGCTAGATACAGTTAAAAATTTGTAATTAGATACTCTCGTTGGATGCTGAGAAAGCATTCCATAGAGTCTCCTGGCACGCCATATATTATTTTCTTAAAAAGCTTGGGGTAGGGATCTAGGGGACCCTTTCATAGGCAAAATCACAGCCCGGTATCGCAATACGTCACCTAGGCTGAAGATGAATGGAACATTTTCATCACCTTTCATAATCACCAATGGGACAAGGCAGGGATGTCCTCTGTCCCCTCTCTTATACATCCTAGTGATGGAGCACCTGCTCTCATCAATTCGCCATAACCCCAATATTAGGTGGATTGAGGTGGCAGGCACAGAGTACAAGTGCTCTGCATTTGCTCATGATGTCCTAGTATATAGCACTCAATCACATATATCCATCCCTGCTGTTATGGCTGAAATAGATCACTTTGTTACATGGTCAAATTTTAAAATCAATGCAGCGAAGTCTGAGGCCCTCGATGTCTCCCTCCTCAAATCCATACAGGATTCCATCCAGTCCAACTTTCCCTTTGCCTGTCCCTCACAGGGTATCAAATACTTAGGAATTCGTATTCATAGAGACCTCTCCCGTCTAGGTTATCTTAATTTTGGGCCCTTTATTGAACAACTCCATACAGACCACGGTTGGCAAGTTAGAACTGTAAGATTCACTACGTGAACCACTGGTGTTTTGTGGAAAAGCACATGTACACTGTGTTCCAAATTATTATGCAAAAAGTGTTTAGGAGTGATAAGGGAAGAATTTGTTTGTTTGTCAGTTAAACTCATTGATGGTGATGTGTGTCAGGGCTCTTTATATCACTGTAAGCAATTGCAGACACCTGTGCTAATTAGTTTGGCAGGGGTGTCCAATGAAAGGCAAGACTTCTTAAGAAGGCTGTCCCACATTATTAAGCAGCCTACATTTTCTGCCAAAATGGGAAAGAAAAAGGATGTGTCGGCTACTGAGAAGCAACAAATTGTGGATTGTTTAGGTCAAGGCATGACTACAATCAACATTGCCAAGACACTTCATCCTGATCATCGCATAATCAAGAAGTATGAAGCTGATTCACAGTACACATGTGTGCGTGCTGATAAGGGAAAATTGAGGACTCTTTCCTACAGGCAATTACGTCAGGTTAAAAGAGCAGCGGCAAAAAAGCCTTGTCATAGCAGCAGACAAGTTTTTGAAGCTGCTGGTGCCTCCAACGTCCCCCGAACAACAAGATGCAGGGTCCTTCAGAGGTTTGCAGCTGTGCGTAAGTTATCCTGTCGACCTCCTCTATCTAATGTACACAAGCAGAAAGGGCTACAGTGGGCCAAACAATACATGAAGACTGACTTCAAAACTGTTTTGTTCACCGATGAGTGCCGTGCAACGCTCGATGGTCCAGATGGATGGAGTGGAGGATGGCTGGTTGATGGACACCCCATGCAAACACTGCTACGGCACCAACAAGGAGGAGGTGGAGTAATGTTTTGGGCTGGAATCATGGGGAGAGAGATTGTCGGCCCCTTTAGGATCCCTGAAGGGGTAAATATGAACTCCATAATGTATGTGGAGTTTCTCAAACAGCACTTCCTGCCATGGTTCAAGAAGAAGAACCGTGTATTCCGCAGCAAGATCATTTTCATGCATGATAATGCACCGTCTCATGCTGCAGATAACATCTGCATCTCTGGCTGATATGGGCATAAAAGGGGACAAAGTTATGGTGTGACCCCCATGCTCCCCTGACCTCAACCCCATTGAGAACCTCTGGAGCATCATCAAAAGGAGTGTCTATGATGGCGGGAGGCAGTTCACATCTAAGCAACAGCTCTGGGAGGGTATTCTGTCCTCATGCAAAACAATTGAAGCAGAAACCATCCAAAACCTGACAAATTCAATGGACGAGAGAGTTCAGAAGCTCCTTTCGAACAAGGGGTCCTATGTGCAAATGTAACATCACCTAGAATAAAGTTTTGAGCTGAAAACTGTTTGATTACAGTTTGTAATAACCGGCTAATGCTTATAATTTCAAAAATGACCATTTTTTTGCTCTTTATTAAAATGAAAAGGTTGATCGTAGAGTGTGGGGGATCTAAGAGTGTGGCAACCCAGTAGTCAGGATTATTTCGAATTCTCACAATTCGAGGGTCATGTTGCAGGTAGTGCAGCAAGAAGGCACTCATGTGTCTTGCGCATCCAGGAGCACCAAGTCCCTGTTGTGTTGGTGGCGAGGTAACAATCATGCTTCCTTCCTCTGCCCTCTCCCCCCAACCTCGCACAACAGAAATGTGATCAAGGTCTCCCTCATCTGATGAGTCTTCCATCAGTTCGTCCTCCACTCCTGCACCTTCCTCACTAGTTTGGCTGCTACCATGCGCCCTGGTAAAACCATCTCCCCCACCCTCACATGCCTGCCGCCTTGGTGCTGCTGACCATCTGGACCTTGCAGATGTTAGCCCTTCCTCATGCAACTCCTCTTCTGCCACCACCTGACTCCGAATTCTGTTTAACATGTGCTCCAGCATGTAAATCACCGGAATAGTCATGCTGATAATGGCATCGTCAGCACTAAACATCTTCTTCGCCATTTCAAAACTGTGCAGAAGGGTGCATAGGTCCCTGATCTGAGACCACTCCTCCAGCGTGATTTGCCCCACCTCTGGATCTCGTTGGCCCAGGCTATACGTCAGAACGTATTGCACCAGGGCTTGTCGGTGCTGCCACAGTCGCTGCAACATGTGCAGAGTTGAATTCCACCGGGTAGGCACATCGCATTTTAGCCGGTGAAGTGTGTTATGCACACGCCCGGGCTGAGCGGCGTGTGCGTGTGATTGTAGTGATTCCACTGGACCATGAACCGGAGAGTGCCTGGAGGGGCGTGACTAAGTATCTGGCCGATCCGACCAAGATGGCACGACGGCATACGACGCCAGTGCACCAGGGAGAAACCGGGCAGAGGGACCAGGTGCTACTCCAGGTCAAACTCCGGACACGGGGGTTGACCCACACAGGGATTACTGGATCAGGCTGGTTAGGCTGGCGCACAGACTGGAGGGTATAGGCAGGCACGACTGGTATGCAGGCAGGCGGGTAAAGGCAAGCGCAGCTAAAGTGCAGACAGGGAGGCACTAGCAGGTAGGAACACAGGCAGGATAGGACCCAGTACACACTGGGACTCATGAACAGGCAGGTTAGGCTGACACAGACTGGTGGATATAAGCAAACACGGCAGGTATGCAGATGGGTGGATACAGGCGAGTATGCAGGCAGGGAGGTACTGGCCGAAAGGAAGGGCTGGAGCACAAAAAGGTTAAGACCCAAGACAGACTGGGTCACAGAACCGCAGATGCGGTAGACAACCACAGCAGAGAGGGAACGCCCGAAGCGGTGGGCAAGAACAGAGCAGGACGGGGCTGCAGGAGCATCAAGCACAAGCAGGGCAGGACAGGACTGCCGGAGCAGCGGGCAGAAGCAGGGCAGGACAGGACTGCCGGAGCAGCGGGCAGAAGCAGGGCAGGACAGGACTGCCGGAGCAGCGGGCAGAAGCAGGGCAGGACAGGACTGCCGGAGCAGCGGGCAGAAGCAGGGCAGGACAGGACAGGACTGCCGGAGCAGCGGGCAGAAGCAGGGCAGGACAGGACAGGACTGCCGGAGCAGCGGGCAGAAGCAGGGCAGGACAGGACAGGACTGCCGGAGCAGCGGGCAGAAGCAGGGCAGGACAGGACAGGACTGCCGGAGCAGCGGGCAGAAGCAGGGCAGGACAGGACAGGACTGCCGGAGCAGCGGGCAGAAGCAGAGCAGGACAGGACAGGACTGCCGGAGCAGCGGGCAGAAGCAGGGCAGGACAGGACTGCCGGAGCAGCGGGCAGAAGCAGGGCAGGACAGGACTGCCGGAGCAGCGGGCAGAAGCAGGGCAGGACAGGACTGCCGGAGCAGAGGGCAGAAGCAGGGCAGGACAGGACTGCCGGAGCAGAGGGCAGAAGCAGGGCAGGACAGGACTGCCGGAGCAGCGGGCAGAAGCAGGGCAGGACAGGACTGCCGGAGCAGCGGGCAGAAGCAGGGCAGGACAGGACTGCCGGAGCAGAGGGCAGAAGCAGGGCAGGACAGGACTGCCGGAGCAGCGGGCAGAAGCAGGGCAGGACAGGACTGCCGGAGCAGCGGGCAGAAGCAGGGTAGGCTAGAACCGCCGGAGCGGTAAGCAAAGGAGTCAGAGCAGACTAGAACCGCCGGAGCGGTGAGCAAAGGAGTCAGAGCAGGCTAGAACCACCGGAGCGGTGAGCAAAGGAGTCAGAGCAGGCTAGGCTGAGTAGGGGGGACAGGGCTCTGTTCACACGGAACAGACAGGAAGGGAAAGGCAGAGCCAGACACCCACAGGGTACTAGCAGAGAAGTAGCGAGTGGACCACAAACTCACAAACGGGAGTACAGAGACAACAAGCAGGAGTTAGGTACGAATTCAGACTCTGCAGAAAAAGGAAGGGAACGGACATAGAGGCAAAACAGGTAAAGGAGAGAGTTCAGACTGGAACTGAGTGTACGGAGGAGACCGACACTGCAGCGGAATACAGGAGCGGGTCTGGGAATACGGCCCCCAGAGAGGCAGGACGAACAGGCAAGGTGCGTGTTCAGACAGGACAGACAAGATACAGGAGCAGGTCTAGGTAATCGGCCCCTAGAAGGCAGGAGGAACAGACTAGGAGCGTGTTCAGACAGGTCAGACAAGATACAGGAACGGGTCTAGGTAATCGGCCCCTAGAAGGCAGGAGGAACAGGCTAGGAGCGTGTTCAGACAGGCCTGGAAATACAGCCTCCAGGATAGGCAGACAAGAGAACACAGAACGGGACCTGGCACCTTCAGAGTGCAAGCACACACTGAATGAAACACTATGCTCAGGCAGGGATAGATGGGCGCAGCTGAGCTATATACCAGGTGACAGACAGCAATAGGCTGAGGACGCACAAGGGGTGTGACCCACAGCAGGTACAAAAAGCAGGAAGTGATCGGGCGCCACCCTTAAGCAGCAGAAACAGACACAAACAGACAGCATGGAGGGAAGCCAGAGAGACATTCTGGACAGGAGATCAAGTGCGCGCTCTTGCACAGTGGGAGATGGACCACTATGCAAGGACGCCGCCAGGTATGTTACAGTACCCCCCCCCTTACGCCCCCTCTTCTTCAGGCCTGCCAGAATCTTCCGCAGGGAATTCGAGGACCAGTCGTTCACTTCAAGGAGATCACTTCCACTGTCCACAGGAAAAACTGATCTCATCTGGTTAGCTAGGATGCTACCTCCTATCCAGCCATCCTCAGCAACAGACGAAACGGGTGGAGTACCAGGAACAGCACACAAGGAAGTCTCTCTCCACATATTTTCAGGTGGCACCCCAGAGGGTACAGGAGACAACTGGAAGTCCTTCACCGGGTTGGAGGGGGACAGAGACTTGGGGGTAATCTCTGCTTCGAGGTACATCTTGTCAAGCTCACAGGAAGAAATAGATGGGTTATCAGGTACATAATGAGGAAAAGTCACTGTCTCTTTGTTATCTGGTGGTACCCCGGAGGATTCAGGAAACAACTGGAGGTCCTCCGCCGGGTCAGAAGAGTGCAGAGGCTCAGAGAAAACATCTGCTTTAGAGTACACTAGGTCGGACTCACTGGACGAAGCAGGCGAGGTATCGGGTACCGAGTATAGGAAAGTCTGTCCATTCACCACCAGGTGGCACCCCGAAGGGTTCTGGAGACAACTGGCGGTCCTCCGCCTGGTCAGAGGGGTGTAGAGACTCACGGGTAACCTCTGCTTCAGAGTACACTAGGTCGGACTCACTGGACGAAGCAAGCGAGGTATCAGATCTAGGATATAGGAAAGTCTCTGTCCATTCACCACCAGG
Source organism: Phyllobates terribilis (assembly GCF_046119375.1). Classification (NCBI taxonomy): domain Eukaryota; kingdom Metazoa; phylum Chordata; class Amphibia; order Anura; family Dendrobatidae; genus Phyllobates; species Phyllobates terribilis. Next base: position 13,772 of record NW_027363538.1, read on the forward strand.
TGGCACCCAGAAGGGTTCTGGAGACAACTGGAGGTCCTCCGCCTGGTCGGAGGGGTGTAGAGACTCGGGAGTAACCTCTGCTTCGGAGTACACTAGGTTGGACTCACTGGACGAAGCGAGCGAGGTATCAGGTACAGAGTATAGGAGAGTCTCTGTCCTTTCGCTACCAGGTAGCACCCCGAAGGGTTCAGGAGACAACTGGAGGTCCTCCGCCTGGTCGGAGGGGTGTAGAGACTCGGGGGTAACTACCACTTTGGGGTACCCATTGTCAGGCTCACAGGACGAAGCGGACAAAGTATCGAGTACCGGGTGTAGAGAAGTCTCTCTCCATTTGTCATCGAGTGGTATCCCGGAGGATTCAGGAGGCAACAGGGGGTCCTCCACCAGGTAGTAGAGGTGCACAGACTCTGAGGTAACCACAGCTTTGGAGCATCCTTGGACATGCACACCGGTTAAAGTGGGTGAAGCATCTGATGCCGGGTGCAGGAAGTTCTCCTGTGTGGAGTCTGGATGGGCAGAAGTCTCTTCGGGCAGGAGAACTGGTGCACTACCCACGCACATTACCCGTTGGGGCTTCTCCGGGATACAGGGAGATGAAGCTTCAGTAGGGACTTCAAGGTTGGGGTCAGGAGGTCTCAGGGAGGACAGACCCTGGCGTGACGGCTTGCCTCTACGTCTAGCACGTCTGGGCTGCCTCTTGAGGTTGGGAGAAGTATTCCGGAAAGCGTAGTCACCCTGTGAGGATTCTGGGTGGGCAGTAGTCTCATTGGGCTGGAGGACTATTGCGCTACCCACACACATTACCCGTCGGGGCTGCTCCGGGATATTGGGAAGTGAAGCTTCAGCAGGGGCTTCAGGGTTAGGGTCCTCGAAGACCATACGAAAGGCCACCAGGAAGGCCTGCAGGTCAAGGACGACAGGATCCCATGCTTCCCATAGGGGGGTGACCCATTTCAAGGCATCACCCGCTAGGTAGTCAATCATAAAGGCCACTTTAGCCCAATCGGAAGGAAAATAGAGAGGGTAGGCCTTAAAGTGTAGCATGCATTGCTCCACAAATGCACGACACTGTCTTGGATCCCCATAGTAACGTGGCGGATCCGCAGGAACGAGAGCTGATAGATCCATCTGGACGGTGCGTAATTCGCCTGGAACTCAGCCAAGGAAAAAAAAAAATTATTTATTTATTTTAATGCATGTATTCGCTGGAAAACTTCTCAGAGAGCGAAGGCCGTGGGGCTCAACGGGAACCATGGCCTGAGCATGCTGTTATGCACACGCCCGGGCTGAGCGGCGTGTGCGTGTGATTGTAGTGATTCCACTGGACCATGAACCGGAGAGTGCCTGGAGGGGCGTGACTAAGTATCTGGCCGATCCGACCAAGATGGCACGACGGCATACGACGCCAGTGAACCAGGGAGAAACCGGGCAGAGGGACCAGGTGCTACTCCAGGTCAAACTCCGGACACGGGGGTTGACCCACACAGGGATTACTGGATCAGGCTGGTTAGGCTGGCGCACAGACTGGAGGGTATAGGCAGGCACGACTGGTATGCAGGCAGGCGGGTAAAGGCAAGCGCAGCTAAAGTGCAGACAGGGAGGCACTAGCAGGTAGGAACACAGGCAGGATAGGACCCAGTACACACTGGGACTCATGAACAGGCAGGTTAGGCTGACACAGACTGGTGGATATAAGCAAACACGGCAGGTATGCAGATGGGTGGATACAGGCGAGTATGCAGGCAGGGAGGTACTGGCCGAAAGGACGGGCTGGAGCACAGAAAGGTTAAGACCCAGTACAGACTGGGTCACAGAACCGCAGATGCGGTAGACAACCACAGCAGAGAGGGAACGCCCGAAGCGGTGGGCAAGAACAGAGCAGGACGGGGCTGCAGGAGCAGCAAGCACAAGCAGGGCAGGACAGGACTGCCGGAGCAGCGGGCAGAAGCAGGGCAGGACAGGACTGCCGGAGCAGCGGGCAGAAGCAGGGCAGGACAGGACTGCCGGAGCAGCGGGCAGAAGCAGGGCAGGACAGGACTGCCGGAGCAGCGGGCAGAAGCAGGGCAGGACAGGACTGCCGGAGCAGCGGGCAGAAGCAGGGCAGGACAGGACAGGACTGCCGGAGCAGCGGGCAGAAGCAGGGCAGGACAGGACAGGACTGCCGGAGCAGCGGGCAGAAGCAGGGCAGGACAGGACAGGACTGCCGGAGCAGCGGGCAGAAGCAGGGCAGGACAGGACAGGACTGCCGGAGCAGCGGGCAGAAGCAGGGCAGGACAGGACTGCCGGAGCAGCGGGCAGAAGCAGGGCAGGACAGGACTGCCGGAGCAGAGGGCAGAAGCAGGGCAGGACAGGACTGCCGGAGCAGAGGGCAGAAGCAGGGCAGGACAGGACTGCCGGAGCAGCGGGCAGAAGCAGGGCAGGACAGGACTGCCGGAGCAGCGGGCAGAAGCAGGGTAGGCTAGAACCGCCGGAGCGGTAAGCAAAGGAGTCAGAGCAGACTAGAACCGCCGGAGCGGTGAGCAAAGGAGTCAGAGCAGGCTAGAACCACCGGAGCGGTGAGCAAAGGAGTCAGAGCAGGCTAGGCTGAGTAGGGGGGACAGGGCTCTGTTCACACGGAACAGACAGGAAGGGAAAGGCAGAGCCAGACACCCACAGGGTACTAGCAGAGAAGTAGCGAGTGGACCACAAACTCACAAACGGGAGTACAGAGACAACAAGCAGGAGTTAGGTACGAATTCAGACTCTGCAGAAAAAGGAAGGGAACGGACATAGAGGCAAAACAGGTAAAGGATAGGAGAGAGTTCAGACTGGAACTGAGTGTACGGAGGAGACCGACACTGCAGCGGAATACAGGAGCGGGTCTGGGAATACGGCCCCCAGAGAGGCAGGACGAACAGGCAAGGTGCGTGTTCAGACAGGACAGACAAGATACAGGAGCAGGTCTAGGTAATCGGCCCCTAGAAGGCAGGAGGAACAGACTAGGAGCGTGTTCAGACAGGTCAGACAAGATACAGGAACGGGTCTAGGTAATCGGCCCCTAGAAGGCAGGAGGAACAGGCTAGGAGCGTGTTCAGACAGGCCTGGAAATACAGCCTCCAGGATAGGCAGACAAGAGAACACAGAACGGGACCTGGCACCTTCAGAGTGCAAGCACACACTGAACGAAACACTATGCTCAGGCAGGGATAGATGGGCGCAGCTGAGCTATATACCAGGTGACAGACAGCAATAGGCTGAAGACGCACAAGGGGTGTGACCCACAGCAGGTACAAAAAGCAGGAAGTGATCGGGCGCCACCCTTAAGCAGCAGAAACAGACACAAACAGACAGCATGGAGGGAAGCCAGAGAGACATTCTGGACAGGAGATCAAGTGCGCGCTCTTGCACAGTGGGAGATGGACCACTATGCAAGGACGCCGCCAGGTATGTTACAAAGTGGCAGGCCCAACGACTTCTGTAGAGATGTAAGTCGCTGAGCTGCGGGATGCGAATGGCGGAAGCGAGCACACAGCGACCGTGCCCTCTGCAGAAGGCCATCTAGTCCGGGATAGTGGGCTAAAAGTTGCTCGACAACCAGGTTCAACATGTGAGCCATACAAGGCACGCGTGTGACATTGCCTCGGCAAAGGGCCGCACCCAGGTTTGCAGCATTGTCGCACACGACTTTCCCTGGTTTCAGGTCCAGTGGAGACAACCATTCATGAAACTGGTTCTCCAGAGCTGACCACAACTCCTCAGCTGTGTGACTCACATTTCCCAGACATTTCAAAGTAAAAACCGCCTGATGACGTTGAGCCCTGCTGCCAGCATAGTAAGGAGGTGTGCAGGATCCCTTCTGCGCAGTTAGAAAGCTTGTGGAATGACCAGACAGGCTTTGGGTGCAGGTGGAGGACCGAGAGGAGGTTGAGGAGGCAGAAGCAGTGGAGGAACTTCGAGATAAATAGGATTGACGCACAACTCATGGGGACGGCAAGACTTGGACAGCAGCCCCTTGTCCTGCTGTCACCATAGTTACCCAGAGCCCAGTCAGCGACATGTAACGCCCCTGTTCATGCCTACTCGTCCAAGTGTCTATGGTGAAATGCACCCTGTCACACACAGTTTCTCAAAGAAGCGGTGATGTTGTGTGCGACATGCTGGTGGAGGAGCGCAGGCACACCTTTCTTTGAGAAGTAGTGCCGACTGGGCATCTGGTACTGGGTCACTGCGACAGACATAAGGTCTCGAAAATCCTCTGTGTCCACCAGGCGGAAAGGCAGCATTTCTGTAGCCAAAAGCTTGCAGATGGTGAAATTCAACCTCTTAGCTTTCTCATGGCTAGGAGGAAATGGTCTTTTACTTGTCCACATCTGAGGGACCGAGGGCTGGCTGTTGTGCTTAGACGAGGTTGAGAAGGGTGTCCCCGGCAAACTGCCGGTCCGTGAGGAAGATGCAGGCGGACATGTTAGGTTGCCTTGATCCAAAGGTGGTGCTATCCATGTCGGACAGCGCTGAACACCAGCTGGTGTTTCCACCTCCAAAGAAAATGATGACCTGCCAATCACGCTGGCTGTTGCAGGTAAAGAGGTGGCAGGTCTGCGTCCCAAAACAGGTGTGACTGCTGTCCCCCCAGTCACAGAGGATGAAGAGGCTGCGGATGCACAAGATGTGGCAGACGGCGGTTGGCCCGGCCGGCTAGGCCGCATTGTAGCACAGTGAGCTTCCCACTGCAATTTATGCTTCATATCCATGTGCCGGTTCATGCATGAAGTGCTCAAACTATGTATTTTTTGGCCTCTACTTAGCTTTTGCTGACAAATGTTACAGATAACACAAGTTGGGTCATCCTCATCGATCTGAAAAAATGCCCAGGCTATGCAAGGCTTAGCACCCATGCGACCTGAAGAGCCACCACGACTTGTGGTCAGAGGCAGAGTTGTGTTTGAGGATGCAGTTGTTGACGTGCTTCCAGTACTACGTCTGTCCAGGAAGGCGCAACCTGACCTCGTCGTCACTAGCATCCTCCTCCACCTCCTCTGCTGACCTCATCGACTGGCTAACTGTGGGTTGACAGTAAGTGGGATCTCCAACCTCATCATCATCACCACCCTGTGTGTTATCACACCCGTCGTCCTCAGAGCCAACCTCTTCCTGCCCTGACAAAAAACTAAAGTTGTCGCTCCAATCAGGTATATGAGTCTCATCATCATCTTCCTCATTGTCTCCACCAACAGGAGTTACAGTTTGGGAACGAGGGTCTACATTATGGTCAGAACCTTCTGCCTCTGGTCCTGGATCCGACTCATAAAGATTCTGGGCATCAGTGCAGATCATTTCCTCGTCTGGATTCACAGAAGCTCTGCCGCCGACCTCTAATTCCCAGGCTATAGTATGAGTAAACAGCTCTGCAGACTCCACCATCTGTGTTACCCCATACTAAGACGGGCAGCTGGAGACTTGGGAGCTGTGAGGAAGCAAGTGCGATTGGGGTGACACCTCTGAGGACTGGAGTATTTGTGATGTTGAAGTTGAGGTGGAGGAGAGCCCACTTAAAGGAGCACTTGATATCTGTTGAAGCACATGCTGTTTTTGTGCCTCATCTGGAATTTGTAGCGATTGGCGTGGCCGTAAGAAAGGGATCTTCTCACATTGTCCGCTAAAAGAAGTAGACATCTTAGTTTGGCTGGAAGATTGTCTTTCTTCAGCAGATGTTACTGTTGCTTTAACACCTACCCCATGGATACAACCTTTCTTTCCCTTCCCAACATGCCTATTCCCCTTTCCACAAGCAGCAGGCCTTTTTCCACTCATTTTGGTGGTTAACTAATTGACAACTCTGGAGTTGTTTGCACAAAAACAATGAATGGGAACCGAGCAGAGCTGAGTGGCCAAACTGTGGTATTAGCCCAAAAGTATTGGCTGGGTTAGATGCAGAAAAAAATTATTTTGAATTTGCAACCTGGTGGAGGTTAGTATAGATGGACTAATAGAACAAGTCCCACACACTGCTACAAGCCAAAATATTTTTTTTTCAGAGCAAGAAGCAGATAAAAATTATTTTGAATTTCCAACCTGGTGTAGGTAAGTATAGATGGACTAATAGAATGATGCTATGCCCAAAAGGTTTTCCTTCACTAGGTGCAGTAAAAAAATTTGCATTCTATACACAGGTGGTGTAGCTTGCAACACAGATAGGCTACTCCACTGACTAACACACACTGCAAGAGGCCAAAAAGGATTTGCTTTGCTAGATTTAGCCAAATGCTGTGAAAAAAACTTGCACAGCACTAGTACAGACCTGCCTGGCAAAAAGTGATAGGAACTGATGTAACCTAGTCCTCAAAAGGACTGCAATCACAACTATTCCCTACTCCCAAGCTATCTGTAGATTTGTGCGAAAATTGGCTTGAAATTAACAAAGTATAGCGCACACAGCAACAGCAGTGCAGTCTAACACGCAGCTGCAGCAGTGAGAAAATGGTGGTGACGGGGAAAATGGCTGGGTCTTATAGGGCAAGGACATGTGACATACACTGCCAATGACATGCCCTTGCTTGTGTGAAAAAAAGCAGTTCGCTCCGTGTGTGCGCTGCTGATAGGCTGACAGATTGCACCTCCCTACTGTAAATGCGGGAAAGAGAAAAAAAAATGGAGATCTTCATTATTTATGCAGAGATCCATCCCCTGCCCCTCCCCCCACCCCGCTGTACACTCAAACTGCGTATTTACATTAATTTTCAGCATTACTGAGAAAAAATCCAGTTATGATTTTGGTGCACGAACAGTTATCGAACATAACCTCGAACAGCCGAATTTTTCTCAAATTGTTCGTGTTCGCCGAACGGCTCGAACACCGCCCAAAACAGCTCGAAGTTGAGATTGGCGAACAGTTCGAGTCGAACACCGCTCCTCTCTACTGAAACTGAGTCAGCCAAGTCCTTGTGGCATAGCTGTGGCCTGGCCATACACTATTTGGCTAGCAGCCATCTCTCCCAACATACAGATGAGTTCTCATGTGTTCTGTGGGGAGGAGGGTAATCGCCTGCCTCTAAGCAATTTGTGCCTAGAGAACAAGGAGCGGGTATTTGAACTGAACATTTGTTAGGGCAGCTAGATTAGCCAGATATTAGCCCACTTTAATCAAACAGAAAACAATGGGACTTGTAATTGTGGTGCCCCTGATGGTTCAGTCACCACAGAGATAGTGCACCTCACCCAGAGGTGTGGAGTCTCCTTCTCTCAGGTGAGGAGGGAGTGCTGCCCAGAACCCCAACACCCGCATTCAACACTACACTGCTCCAGGCCAGCTGGAGGGGCAACATGCATGAGCGCAACTGCTGAGCCCTGTCCCAGGCTGGAGTAGGGGGAACCCAGAGGTAGGGGGAACCAGTAGTGGGTGTGGGTGGAGGAAGTAGTTTAAGGGAGCACTATAGTAGTAGGTATATAAAGGGGAGCCATTTTAGGGTGGCAGGAGAGTTCGGTAGAGGAGTCAGTGGAGAACAGTCAGGGATCAGAGTCTCTTTAGGAGCTCTGCTCCACAAGCAGGGCCCAGTGCTAGAGGCCCAAGAGGGGAGCAGAGGAGTAGGCTCCGATCTAAGGAAGGGATCCTAGGGGGTACGGCGAGTGCAGGACGGCACCCGTATGCCCCGCATCTGTCAGAAGACAGGGATCGTAAGCCGCAGGAAGGGGACGGACCCCTGGTCCAGCCGTGTAACTCCAGGTCTTGGCTGGGAGGCTTCTGGCTTATATAGTCAGTTGCTGAAGCCTCATTCTAATCCCCGTGAGGGACAAGCAGGTCCGGGAACTCCAACGTACAGGAGGGGCTTCAGAGCACCCAAATGGGATTGAGAGTGGGAAGCACAGGGCAGGAGGGAGACAGACCCAGTGTGAAGACTGTCTAGCTAGGAACACAGAAAGTGGAGTTCTGTCAGGTGCTCCTAATCTACCTGAGGAAGTGCTGAACCCCTGCCTGGTGAACGCAGCGCGATGTGGGGAGGCTGACAACTGTACAGTGCACCAATGGAACTGTCATAAGAACTGTGAGAAAAGACTCGGATGACTGCATCGCACTGCCTCAGTCCATTCTTTATCTGCGCCATCTTTCCCTCCCTGCACTACAACGCCCAGTGCAACTTTCACTGCCTTACACTGCCCAGGAGCAAGCTCTACCTGTGGAGAGCCACACCATCCCTGCTGCCGTAACATCAGCTCCAGAGGACTGCTCCGCAGCGGCAGCTCCCTTTGGCTGCCTTCCACAGGTGGCGTCACAAACACTTTCCCCAGATCCTCCAATATCTTCCCCTTTTTACTGACCGCCCTGGGTCACGGACCGGGCCAGCCACGGTGATATCCCCTATACCGGCATCCATAGGCCCAGCTGCCAGGGGGCGCGTCAGCTCTGGAGTCATGAACAAGATAAGTGACCAACCCGTTATCGGTGGGTGAAGTGTGCCTAAAGAACTGTGTAATGATACTGATGTGGTGCCCGCCCCAGAAGAACGGGCGCCATTATGTGCGTGATCAAAGACAACAGTATGGAACCTCCCATCGTGGGCCGGGTCCCAGAATGGCGCCAAAAGCATACCCTGCCCCTTGCAACTGTGACTGTCCGCATAGATGTGTCCGTCAAGGCAGGGAGGCCGTCACAAGGAGTGACCGACAGCAGATTGCCATGGGACCGACCCCGAAAGAGGAGGAGGAGGAGGAGGAAAGAAGGAATGGAGACAGGGTGTGGTCTTAACCAGTCTAGACCAGGGTTCCCCAACTCCAGTCCTCAAGGCCCACCAACAGGTCATGTTTTCAGGATTTCCTTAGTATTGCACAGGTGATGGAATTATTGCCTGTGCAGGTGATGCAATTATCACCTGTGTAATACTAAGGAAATCTTGAAAACATGACCTGTTGGTGGGCCTTGAGGACTGGAGTTGGGGAACCCTGGTCTAGACAGACCGCACCCGGCAGACAACATGGATGGAAGTCAGGATCAAGCCTCCGCCTCTGGCCTGCTGCCGTGGCAAGCGACCCCCCTCACCCTGGAGGGAGAAGCCAGTAAGTTATCCCCGGAGGACGCGGAGTTCCTCCAGAGTGAGATTCTGGAGCTGAGCCAACAAGTGGACCGGGCCCAGCAAGCCGCAGTTACCAAGTGGAGGAGCGAGCTGTTGGAGAAGTTTGCAGCACGGTGTAGAGCAGCACAGGATGCCAGCAGCGGCAACCCAGCGGAACCCGCTGAATACCAGGAGGCCGTGTGCAGCACAGGAGCAGGTGGGAAGAAATCCCCTGTCCCAGACGCTGCAAGCACCGACCTGCTCCTGGGCTTCCTACACCAACACTCTCCGTACCCCGCCATGCCCTCCCTGGAGCAGCTGCTCAGCCCGGAACCTCCACCCCAGGGCACTGACTGAGGACCTTCCACTTGTTGCCCTCCCGGAACCTCCACTCCCAGGCACTGAAGTCAGGAACCTTCTGCTGGGTTCCCTCGCGGAGCCTCCACCTCCGGCACCTGAGTGGGTGTACGGCGCGCCGGGCTTCGATTGGTCCACCCGGTTTGAGGACCAGCAGCCGTGCACGCTAGTGTTGATCGAGCACTAAAATGCTCGGGTGCTCAAATCTCGGGCCGAGCTCGCCGTGATACTCGGGTGCTCGACCCGAGCAACGAGCCCAATGTTAGTCTATGGGAGACCTGAGCATTTTTGGCATGGCACTCCCGGACGTCTTTTAAAAGCCTAACAAGTGCCCAAAACGATAGTGACAGTGCTCAAATGACATGGGGACAGCATGGGGATCGCCCCAGGAAGCATTTCTGATGCCCAGGTCACTGCTGTCAACAACGTGGTCAGAGGTATTAAGCCACTTTTAAGGGCTCACAATAAAACATTCAAAAATGAAACTGAAACTGCTTTCCTGTGAAATATGTTAAGGAACTTCCTTTCCAGGGTAAAGACTTGTGTATAAGGTAAAATAAATAACCCCCCCAAAAAAATACTCCTCCACACCTTGGGCTATGTTAACAAGTAGCATTTTTTAGACGTTTTTGCACTTTTGTATTGCTTTCAACCGTGACAAATGCATTCACCGGGAAATGTCATTTTAACATTTTACAACCTTATCTGACCATGTGCTGTGTGACACATGCATACAGTGCTGAAAATACATGGGAACAGCATGGGGAATACCCCTGGAAGCATCTCTGACACCCAGGTCACTGCCTAAAAGTGTGCCCATCAGAAATGATCCTTGCCGCGTCAGAAGATGCAGACTTGCAACTATCCCCGTGCAAGTTCTTGTCCCAGGGTATTGTTCAATTGTACCTCCCCCATTCCTTGCAATGCAAGCGCAAGTATGCAGCCTGCCACCCACCCACCCCCAGGCTGCAATACCATACTGCTTGCTTGCTTTCACTTGAAATTGGGCCTTTTAGGCATATGGAGGCGAAATCTGGCCACCACGTCATGGCTGCGTTGGCGGCCTGGAATCCATACTCAGTCCCCAGCCGCCAGGTAGCCGGGCATCCACACTGGGTCCCCAGCTGCCCCGCGGCCGGGTGTCCACACACGGTCCCCAGCCGCCTGGGGGCAGCCGGGTGTCCATAAACGTTCCCCAGCCGCCCCTATTTCTCCTGTCAACTTCCCCCCACACACTTTTCTTAGCCCAGCCTGCTTTAGGGCAGCATTGGACGACACCACCAGAGAACCAGACTCCTCTGGTAGGCCCTGGCTTCTCCATCAGGGGAGTTGAGAGTGCCAAGGTGAGGAGCATGATGATGATGAAAGTTAGCATCTGCTTTGTTTTCTTGGAATGCAAGCATAAGTGTGCAGCCTGCCACCCACCCCCAGGCTGCAATGCCATACTGCTAGCTTGCACTTGAAATGGGGCCTTTTAGTTTGGAGGAGGCCGAAGCTGGCCACTACCTCATGGCTGCTTCGGCAGCAAGGTATTCAAACTCAGTCCCCAGCCGCCCCCATTTGTCCCTCTGTGCCTTATACATAAGATTAAGCGCGTATACCAAAACATTACCTGTGCCCTCCCCAGTGCATTTAGTGGGAAGGACAGCCTATTCCGCTGTAGTGTGTGCATGCCAAACCCCTGTTCATGGTACATGCGAAGATGCCTCCCACCCTGCACCTGTCGTTGCAGACTTGCAACTATACCCGTTCAAGTCCTTGTCCCAGGGCAGTGTTCAATTGTACCTCTCCCATTCCTTGCAATGCAAGCGCAAGTATGCAGCCTGCCACCCACCCACCCCCAGGCTGCAATACCATACTGCTTGCTTGCATAAACGGTCCCCAGCCGTTTCTCCTGTCAACTTCCCCCCACACACTTTTCTTAGCCCGGCCTGCTTTAGGGCAGCATTGGACGAGACCACCAGAGAACCAGACTCCTCTGGTGGGCCCTGGCTTCTCCATCAGGGGAGTTGAGAGTGCCAAGGTGAGGACCATGATGATGATGATACAAGTTAGCATCTGCTTTGTTTTCTTGGAATGCAAGCGCATGTATGTAGTAGCGGCTAGGCCTGAGGTGGTCAGCGTTTTGGCGCATATCCTACCTCCTCCGAGGATTTCTGGATGTTTTCCTGCTACTATCACAGTTCTATGACTCCCATTAAAACAAAGCTTCAGGTGATAAATGATGGATGAGGTAGTGGCAAAGGAGAAGGAGGAACAGGGACCATTCACATCAATATCAGGCCAGTCAACCACATATGTCTTGTAGGATATGTTTCTGTAACAAAAAGGAGCAGTTCGGCTACACAGTTATAGGGCATACAGTGAGTGCAATGCCTACCAAAAATTTTGAGGCACTCCAATGCCCCTTGGAAATTACATGGAGGTCAGAGGGCCTTAACTAAACAGTTTTTTCCATTTATACCAACTGGGTCTCCTGTACACTGTTAGCCTAAGCAGTGAATGGAAGGCTTTCCAAAAATTATGAGGAACTTGCAATGCCCCTTACAAGAGCCATGCAGTACAGCATATTACAAACATAAGTCCCATTATTGGGGAGTGGGTCTCCCATAGTATTTGCTTATGCCTTCCAAGCAAAAGCTTCAAAAAATTAGGAGGAAATGCAGAGCCCGTTCAAAGACTCGTGGAGGTCCCAGTAGCTTAACAAGACGGTTTTAATGCCCCTTACAAGAGACGTGGAGGTCAGAGTGGTATAACAAGACGCTATTAATGCCCCTCAGAAGAGACGTGGAGGTTAGAGTGGTATAACAAGATGCTTTTAATACCCCTTACAAGAGCCAGACAGTACAGCATCTTAAAAATAGTATTCCCATTATTGGGGAGTGGGTCTCCCACAGTCTTTGCTTATGCCTTCCAAGCAAAAGCTGACAAAAATAAGGACTGAGAAACTTTCAATAATGGCAACACGGACCACGGTCACCCTGGTGGTATAGTGGTGGTGGAGGCTGAGGATAAGGAGAAGAACATAAAACAGCCGAAATGAGGAAGCGTATACCCATGTGTGGGTGTGAAGTGGTGCATGGGAATACACCTCCCGAAATAACACCGTGGATTTGACTTTATGTTACTCTGCTGTCATTTGGTGGTGATGAGAAGTCTGGCCCAATCTAGCCCTTGTTCATTTTGATAAGGGTCAGCTTGTCAGCATTGTCAGTTGACAGGAGAGTGTGCTCATCAGTTATAATTCCCCCAGCGGCACTAAAAACAAGCTCCAATAACATGCTAGCGGCAGGGCAGGCCAGGACCTCCAAGGCGTACAGAGCGAGTTCATTCCAAGTGTCCAGCTTGGATACCCAATAATTAAAAGGCACGAAGGACGCTGGTACGGTCGGCAAGGTACTCCCTCACCATCTTTTGAAACTTTCCACTCCTTGTGAGAGTACCCCACGCCTCAGGGTCTGAGAAAACTGTCCCAGAACGTTGACAGTGTTCCCCTGCCTCTACTAGATTGGAGTTGCCTCTCTCTCGCTTGTACGCTTTGGTTGGTCAACGAACTGTGACCTCTGCCGCTAGCGTGTTCAGATGGGAATTTTTTTTTAACAGTTCTGCAGCAAGGGCCTTCTGGTACAGGCCCATTTTTGTAGACCTCTCCACCTCAGAAATAAGACAGTGAAAGTTCTCCTTGTAGCGGGGGTCTACAAGTGTCACCAACCAGTAATGACTGTCACCCAACATTTTGACAACGCGAGGGTCACAGTTAAGGCAGCGCAACATAAAGTCAGCCATGCGTGCTAGACTGGTAATGGGCAAGATTTCCTTGTCCTCACCAAGATGACGACGGACCATGCTCTCCTCCTCCCCCCTGTCCTCAGGCCACCCACGCTGAACCGACGGTATAACACTTGTACAGGTACTACCATCTACAGCACTTGATAGCAGCTCCTGTTCCTCCTCTCCCTCTGTCCCCCAATGCACGTTGGGATGAGATGAGGCTGGGCTGTGTGTAATCGCCCACTACGGCTTCTTGATCCATCTCATCATACTCTGGCTGCAATGCCTCCTCTTTAATTCTCTGCAGAGAGCGTTGCAAAAGACAGACAAGTGGGATGCTGACACTAATGATGGCGTCATCGCCACTCACCATCTTGGTGGCCTCCTCAAAGTTTGTCAGGATGGTACATATGTCAGACATCCAGGTCCACTCCTGAGGTCTTATGTGTGGAGTCTGACCTGAACATCGACGGCCTTGTTGTATCTGGTACACCACAACTGCTCTCTTCTGCTCACAAATCCTTTGCAACATGTGGAGGGTAGAGTTCCAACGTGTGGGGACATCACACACCAGTCGGTGTGCTGGAAGCTGCAAACGCTGCTGCAACACAGCAAGGGCAGCGGAAGCTGTAGCAGACTTGCGAAAATGAGCTGACAGGCGGCGTACTTTCACGAGCAGATCTGGCAACTCGGGGTATGATTTAAGAAACCGCTGAACCACGAGGTTAAGCACATGAGCCAGGCATGGTACGTGTGTGATCTCACCTCAGAGCCGCCACCAGGTTACGGCCATTGTCACACACGACCATGCCGGGATGTAGGTTCAGCAGTCTCAGCCACAGATCTGCCTGCTCTTTCACAGCTGTCCACAACTCACAAGCAGTGTGAGGTTTATCACCTGAGCTTATGAGTTTCAGCACAGCCTGTTGCCACTTGGCGGAGGCAGTACTGCAGTGCTTCCAGCTTGTAACTGATGTGGTGATATCTGAGATGGAGATGGAGATGGAGGCTGAACAGGAGGAGGAGATGGAGATGGAGGCTGAACAGGAGGAGGAGATGGAGATGGAGGCTGAACAGGAGGAGGAGATGGAGATGGAGATGGAGGCTGAACAGGAGGAGGAGATGGAGATGGAGGCTGAACAGAAGGAGGAGATGGAGACGGAGGCTGAACAGGAGGAGGAGATGGAGACGGAGGCTGAACAGGAGGAGGAGATGGAGATGGAGATGGAGGCTGAACAGGAGGAGGAGATGGAGATGGAGGCTGAACAGAAGGAGGAGATGGAGACGGAGGCTGAACAGGAGGAGGAGATGGAGACGGAGGCTGAACAGGAGGAGGAGATGGAGACGGAGGCTGAACAGGAGGAGGAGATGGAGACGGAGGCTGAACAGGAGGAGGAGATGGAGACGGAGGCTGAACAGGAGGAGGAGATGGAGACGGAGGCTGAACAGGAGGAGGAGACGGAGACGGAGGTTGAACAGGAGGAGGAGACGGAGACGGAGGCTGAACAGGAGGAGGAGACGGAGATGGAGACGGAGGAGGAGGCTGAACAGGAGGAGGAGATGGAGATGGAGGAGGAGATGGAGATGGAGGCTGAACAGGAGGAGGAGACTGAACAGGAGGAGGAGATGGAGGAGGAGATGGAGGAGGAGATGGAGGAGGAGATGGAGGAGGAGATGGAGGAGGAGATGGAGGAGGAGATGGAGGAGGAGATGGAGGAGGAGATGGAGGAGGAGGAGGAGGCTGAACAGGAAGAGGAGATGGAGGAGGAGGAGATGGAGATGGAGGCTGAACAGGAGGAGGAGATGGAGATGGAGGAGGAGGAGATGGAGGAGGAGGCTGAACAGGAGGAGGAGATGGAGGAGATGGAGGAGGAGGCTGAACAGGAGGAGAAGGAGGAGGAGGCTGAACAGGAGGAGGCGGCTGAACAGGAGGAGGAGATGGAGATGGAGGAGGAGGAGATGGAGGCGGAGATGGAGGCGGAGATGGAGGAGGAGGAGGAGCTATAAACTATGGGGGCAACTATGACTGACATAGGGCCCGCAATCCTCGGTGTGGGGAGGATGTGTTCCGTCCCAAGGTCCGACTGGGTCCCGGCTTCCACTATGTTTACCCAGTGTGCCGTCAGAGAGATGTACTGTCCCTGGCCACAAGCACTTGTTCATGTGTCTGTTGTCAGGTGGACTCTCCCAGTAACTGCGTTGTTGAGGGCACGGCAGATGCTTTGGGACACGTGCTTGTGTAGTGCGGGGATGGCACACCGGGCAAAATAGTGTCGGCTGGGGACCGAGTACCGAGGGACGGCCACCGCCATAAGATTGCGGAAGGATTCCATCTCCACCAGCCTAAAAGGCAGCATTTCCAATGCAAGCAGTCGTGAAATGTGCGAATTTAGGACTGTGGCCTGTGGGGCGTTAGCTGCGAATTTCCGCTTTCGTTCAAAGGTCTGGGATATGGACAACTGAACGCTGCGGTGGGACGTGGACATGGATGCTGTTTCTTGAGAAACTGCCATAACAAGTGAAGACTGAGAGGAGGGGGAATCTTTACATGCAGTATGGACAAGGGATTGCCTTGCACACACAACAGGGGGTTCTATTGCACGCACAACAGTAGAAGAAGCAGTGGTGACACCCGCTGACACTGGTCGTGGACCCTGGGTTTCGCCCCACAAAGTCGGGTGCTTTGCTGCCATGTGCCTGATCATGCTGGTGGTGGTCAGGCTGGTAGTTTTGTCACCCCTGCTGATGCTGGCATGGCAGGTGGAACATATGACCTTTTTGGGGCTATCAGCAGAGTCTTTAAAAAAATTCCAGACTCTGGAAGACCTACTGCTTGTACTGGCAACGTCCCTCGTGTTGGTGTTACGGGGAACGGTTGCCCGCCTTCTGTCTGCGGCCACCACACTGCTTCTTCCTGCCTGTTGAGGTACTCAGCCTCCCTCCCCCTGTGTGCTGCTGGCCTCACTCTGCATGTCCTCCTGCCACGTTGGGTCAGTTACTAGATCATCCACCACCTCCTCCTCTTCCACTTGCGCACCACGATGCTCCTCCTCACTTCCTGGCAATTGTGTCTCGCCATCGTCCACCTCTTGTGACAAATTGGCAGCGTCGACTTCCTCTGGCCGTGGCTGTTCAAATATTTGGGCATCGCTACATGGGATCTCCTCTTCCACCACAAGCGTATCAGGCGAGGGGCACAAATATGGAAATGGACCAGTGAACAGCTCTTCAGAGTGTCCAAGTGTGGGATCAATTGCTGTCTGACGACACTCAGCATGGTGGGAGGAAGGAGCATCAGGGTGAGGAGGAGTATGCGGTCGAGACTCACGGCTACTAAGAGCTGACTGTGTGGAAGACAGAGCGGAGGTGGTGGTGCCCATGTAACTGGAAGTATTATCTGCTATCCAATTAATAACCTGT
Source organism: Phyllobates terribilis (assembly GCF_046119375.1). Classification (NCBI taxonomy): domain Eukaryota; kingdom Metazoa; phylum Chordata; class Amphibia; order Anura; family Dendrobatidae; genus Phyllobates; species Phyllobates terribilis. The sequence continues at coordinate 30,343 of NW_027363538.1, forward strand.
GCACACTGATCAGTTCTCAATACTGGTGTTGTTCTGTGCTTCCCTAATAATTCGGTCAAGAAGTGGGAGCGAGAAGATGTGGCGTTGGTTGTGGCACGTTTTCACCTTGGCCACGGCCCCGTCCTCTGCACAAACCATCACCAGAACGTCCAGTTCCACGTCCCTTGCCACGCGCCTTGCCCATTGTAAAGGAAGTAAAATAGCTTACACTCACACTATCAATGGAAAAAGGGTAATAAAAAGTAGATTAGATCCGTGGAAGAGGAAAACCACAGTTCTATTTCTCTGGCCTACACCCGACTCTTTTAAACAATCTGAACAATCAGGGAGAAACTATTACTGTTTTTCTTTACGTAAAAACTACTAAAACCTGAATAGAGATTTTTTACCGTGGGATGGCAAAACCACAGTTATTGTTTACTGGGGTATACCAGACTTTTTTAAATAGATATAATTGCGGCTGAACAGTGAGCGACACACTCAAACCATGTTTTTTTTTAGATACAAATGGGCCAAAGTGGATAATACAGAGGTTTGAACCGTGGAAGTGCAAAACACTTCTGTTTCTCTAGCCTACACCTGACTATTTTCAACAGATATATTTGTGTCTGAAAAATCAGACACGCTTTTTTTTTTTTTTTTGGGGGGGGGGGGGGGGAACAAAAGGTTAATAAGATGGGTATTTGTACAGTGTGAAGGAGGAAAAAAAAAAAAAAAAAAAGGATTTTTCCTGTCCCCTGAGACCTGGAGCTAAGTCCAGCAATTTCAGCAACAGGAGCACACAGGACTGTAATGCAGCGTTTGCTGGTATAACCACTGTCTCCTATACAGCCTGCCTGCCTGGTATCTGGGATGGATATTAGTCCTGAGAAGGACTGTTTGTTTGATCTGGCAGCCTTTACAGACCCTACACTAACTATTTCGCAGTTTATATCTCTCCCTAAATCAGCAGCGCTGTCTCTACACTGTCTGATCCGGAGCGACTGTTTCCAAGATGGCGGCGCCCGGTTTTAAATACTCGAGGTGACGCTATGCGGCCAACCAATCACTGTAATGCCCACAAACAACATGGCTGCGGCATTACAGTGACTGGCTGGCAATCCCTGCATGTTCATTGGCTCTGTAAAGAGCGCCAAACCTACAGGGCGGAGACCCGAGCTCCCGCCCGAGTAACCCGGAAATGCTCGGTGCTCTCCGAACATCCCGAGTAGTGAGATGCTCGGGCGAGTACTGAGCAGTGTCGAGCATGCTCGCTCAACACTAAAAATGACCTCTTGAACAAATTGAAGTTTAATAACAATAGGACAAATTTCATCAGAATTTCTTCCTTTGTTTTTATATTATAAAATACTCATCTGAAGACTTAATAATACAGATACATCGATACAATCAGAATAAAAGTCATCCCAATGTCTATTATGGACATATTGATACGATCAAATGAAATGAACTTTGAGGAAATAGACGTCCGCAAGCGTTTGCTGGTGCGGAAGCAGTGACATAGCCAGATGGCATTTGTCACGATGAAAGGAAGTTCTGCATCGATCTAAGTGTAGGTGGGACGAGGTAGCACATGAAACAGGCAGATCTGTCTGTAAACCAAACAAATGACAAACTACGAACAAACACTATTAACAACTCATATAGCAACAAACTCGTAGAGACTACATTATAAGATGCAATGCAATATACCAGTCTCCTTCCCTAGATATAAAAGACATATTAATACTGTGAGATCGCAGCGCAGCCAAGACATCTCTGTGAGAAAAAGATCCTACTGGAAGAATGAGACGAGTCCCTGCATGATTATATGATCGCAACATAATACGCCTGCAACGCACCCGAGTCACTCGATTGGATGACAGAAGGGGGGCGCACAAGAGGGGGCACCAACTTTCCTATAAAGTCACGCTGGTTTAGCCGCCAGACGCTGCCGGCAACCCTGCCGATAAGTTTATTACAAAACTATCAAACCAAAACAGATCATAGACTGTGAGCCCCTGATGACCATGAGAGTCTCATAAGAATGATGAAACGCGTAGGGCTGAGCATTTCTATAGAAAGTACTACAAGAGATGATTAGCCAGGCTACCTCAATATAAAGCTCCTAGATCAGGAGAAACAAGCACCGCACCTGTATATGACGGCAGCACTATAAAGCCGTTCTGAAGAGAATAGCACAGGACATGGTAAAATGAATATTATTAATGCCATTATCAGACTGCAGACTCACAATGAGGAGAAATGAGATGGCATGATTTCTAATAGCCAGAGGCCAAATTGAAAAGGGAGTTATACATATAAATAAAGAGATACCCCTAGGAATTGTGACTAATCCCTGGCCTCCCAACAAGACAATATATATAAATGGTTAGCCGGTGAGATAAATTAAAACCATTCACAATAGTCCTATGTTTAGGATAATTTTAGGAAATTTGTGACGGATTTTGGACACTTAAAATCTTTTTAAAATATTGAATAAAGGTTATTTTTTATATTTTACTCCCATTGGATTTGACTGTGAAATACTGCAGAATTATCTTGGAGCATATTTATACTACACTGCTCAAAAAAATAAAGGAGACACTCAAATAACACCTCCTAGATCTGAATGAATGAAATATTCTCATTGAATACTTAGTTCTGTACAAAGTTGAATGTGCTGACAACAAAATCACACAAAAATCATCAATGGAAATCAAATTTATTAACCAATAGAGGCCTGGATATGGAGTCACCCCCAAAATTAAAGTGGAAAAACACACTACGGGCTGATCCAACTTTGATGTAATGTCCTTAAAACAAGTCAAAATGAGGCTCAGTATTGTGTGTGGCCTCCACGTGCCTGTATGACCTCCCTACAACGCCTGGGCATGCTACTGATGAGGTTGCGGATGGTCTCCTGTGGGATCTCCTCCCAGACCTGGACTAAAGCATCCTCCAACTCCTGGACAGTCTGTGGTGCAACGTGACGTTGGTGGATGGAGCCAGACATGATGTCCCAGATGTGCTCAATCTGATTCCGGTCTGGGGAATGAGCGGGCCAGTCCATAGCTTCAATGCCTTCATCTTGCAGGAACTGCTGACACTCCAGCCACATGAGGTCTGGCATTGTCCTGCATTAGGTTTCACCCAGGGCACCAGCATAAGGTCTCACAAGGGGTCTGAGGATCTCATCTCGGTACCTAATGGTGGTCAGGCTACCTCTGGCGAGCACATGGAGGGCTGGTAGGTCCTTTCACAAGCATTTTGGTCGTACTATCACTTCTGGTCGGCCTGGGCTCGCGTTATTGTCGTGCACCAGCTGTGCCAAGGCCTGCATTTTGTCATGGAAGCGTAAGACATTCAATGACTGACACTCCAGGGGAGGCCAAGTCCCCTTCCCAGACCTCCTTCACCAGAGCCAGGCGCCCCGCGCACGCCACTCGTACAGGAGCTCAAAAGGGAGAACCCCGTTGAGGCCCGTGGAACCTCCCGGTAGGCAAGGAGCAGGTGTGGGAGGTACCGCGCCCAGTCGTGCCCCTAGGAGTCAACCAACATCTTAAGCATCTGCATCAGAGTGCCAGTTCGCACAGGCCATTGGTCTGTGGGTGGTATGGGCTGGTCACCAGATTTTGCACCTGTATTTGCTTACAGAGGGTCTCCATCAGCTGCGACATGAACTGGGTTCCCCGGTCGGTGAGTATTTCCTGGGGAAAACACACTCGGGAGAACATCTTCAGTAAGGCGATAGCCACCTTGTCTGCCCGAATGGATGACAAGGCTACCGCTTCCGGGTACCGGGTGGCATAGTCTACCATCAGTATGAAGCGTTTCCTTGAGCTGCTGGGAGTGGCCATCGGGCCAGCCAAATCCACAGCCACCCTCCTGAAAGGCTCTTCGATGATGGGCAGAGTTACCAGTGGGGCTTTGGGCCACCGCCCCACCCTCTGACAGGTGTAACACGAACGGCAGTAGACAGTTACCTCAGCCCCCAACCTTGGCCATTAGAAATGCTGGGCTAGCCTGGCCTTGGTCTTATGGATCCCTAGATGTCCAGCCATCGGAATTTCGTGTGCCATCTGCAACAAACTCCACCCTGAACGGATAGGGTACCACTAACTGTCGATCCCTGGGCCACGCCTCCGGTGAGCCTCGCTGGACTGCTACCCGGTATAGCCATCCTTGGTCCCAGACCACCCACTGGAGGACCAAGTTCGAGGGAGGCTGTGCCGCCCGCTCCTCACGAGGCTTCAGGCTGTCAGTCTCTAATGCCACCTGAAACCCCTGACTGGACATGGCCAGAATAGACAAACCTGCCACGTCTCCTGGCCTCCGTCTGACCCGGCAGCCACTTGGTCGGAAGGGGAGAAGCCGTCGGACTCCCGAGGGGCCACTAGGGCCCGGGTGCCGCCACTGCAAGCAACAGTGGCTACGGCCGCTGAGACCGCAGGTAGCGCCCGTTTCTCCTCTGCTTCTGACCAAGCATCTGGTCTAAAAGGACTACCCTGGCCCTCTAACATCCTGGTTGTGGAGGAACCCTACCATGCGGCCTTACCTGGGAGCCCTATCTCTCCTGGAACTGCCCCGCCCTCCATGGCATGCTCCCCCTCTGCAGCCGTTTGCCCCTTGTCTGCCCCCTCTGCAACAACCTCACAGGACAAATTTCTCCAGCCTGCCGTATGGCCACATTCTGAGGCCTCATCACAGCTGACTTGATTGATCTCGTCCCCCATGGGGAGAGAGGTGTTAGGGGCTCAGGGTGGTGAGGGGCTGCTGTGTTCCCACACTCTGGCTCCCTGATAAAGACACATGTCCCAATTCTCCTGTGCTCTGTATGTGGTGTGTAACACTCACGTTTTGGTCGCAGATCTCTGCTGTCTTCGGTTCTTCCACCTCAGGAACCACCGCACACACATTAGGGAACTTCCACTCCATTTTATAAAAAAGAACTTTACTTGAACGTTTGAATACAACTTCATACAGCATGCAGCATTGATCACATACACCTTGGCGATGGACAGCGCCGGCTTGATGCCTCCAATCCCGGAGCCGGCGAAAGTTTTATCAGGTATCAAATCCTAGGGTGACACCAGTTCGGGCCGCACAAGGGTCATCTCAGCACCGGTGTCTCACAGTCCCATTGCTCTGGCGTGGCCTATGGTAACAGTCTGAAAGTTGTCAAGGGACCTCCCACCACCCCCACTCACACACAAAACAGTGGACAGATTCTGGGACGAGGATCAACTGCTCTCATTAGGGCCCACATGTGATCGACCCAGCAGTCTGCAGGACACCACTGCATACTCTGGAGCTTCTTCCGGTATGACTCAGGAGTCAAGTTGTACTGCCAGACCAGAGCCTGCTTGAAGTCCTCATAGCTCAGGGTGGTCTCACTGTGCAAGTACCCAAAGATTTCCAGGGCCTTACCCCTAAGCTGAGGGGTTAGGAACCGGACCCACTGTTCCTCAGGCAGATGGTACTGATGGCAGTTTTTTTCAAATGCCAGCAAGAAAGTGTCCAAGCCCCCTCCTTTGTGCAGAAGGGAGAAGTCATTCGTCCATAGCTTCGGGACTCGGATCTCAGGGGACTTGCGACTGGCTGGGGCCTGCAGTTGGAGCTGGAACACATCTTTCTGGTGCTCGTGCTCCCGCTGACGTTCTGCCATGAGGGTCTCATAGGTGGCCCTGTCTCCAACCTGGAGACTGGCTAGGGAAACTTGTATGAGGGGGTCAGGTGGTGGGTAGCCCACTGCAGGACCAACCACTGGTGAATCTCTCTCTGGGGGGCCTAAGTTGGACTCCCCTTCTCTTAGAGTAACGTGGTCTTCCACCTCCTCAACACCATATGGTGCATTGGCCATCTCCTTGGTTTTGGCCCTGGTGCCACTGGCCATCCTCTATGGTCAGTGACACCGAACTGCCACCTGATGCACCCACACACACCTTACAGTATTTGCACTCGGACTGTCTAGTGCTGAGCTGATCTTAAGTGTCTGAGTATGCGTTACACACACACACTATTATCTTGATCCCACCGCTTGCCACCAATGCAAAGAAATTGGCAGCAGGAGGGACCCCGCAGAATCCTACCACTGTCGGAACTGATGAATCCACACCCCACCACCTGCCTGACGTCACAATTACGTGAGACGGAGCACGTGGTACGGATCTGTCATTTGCACCATCGTGACATTCCGCATCCCCTCGAGGACGTGTAAGGTCAGATTGGTACAGTTCTACACAGACAATGGGACCTCTGCTTATAAAATATATAATTCCCGGCATGACTATATTCTCAACTACAGCTGGAACTTTTATGCTGAAAGGGGCCCTGCCCACACATTCCCCTGTCATGACTTCACTGTGGGCTTGGCACCACTTCATGGTTTTATTAAGATCTCTAACTTCCACAATAACTCCTCGCTGGTTGATCGCAGAAGTTTCCATGTAATATCACATTTCTTATTACAAATTTACCTTTCTTTAGAGACTAGACATGACATATCTTCGGTTGGTCATTCCTGCCTTCTTGCATCATAGCGCACCCGTACTGTTCTCAGATAAGGAAAAATATGTATATTGTTCCTTAGCTAACCCTGCCACTAAAAATATGTATCCTATCACAATCAGCATTATAGAAACTCTGATATTCCATATTTCATTTCAGTGCCTACCAGACTGCAGCTTGAATACATGTGCAAATGGAGATGAGCTAAGCTTCAAAGGAATTCTAGGAGCTGTATCCTTTTCACCCAGGTGTCAATTCATCACTCCTGTCTCCATTTTATATGGTGATTAGCCTGAACACTTGGTGGATCCCGCTATTTGCATATGGGCAATTGGGAAGAGTGTAAGCTCTTGCTCCTTTGACAAATGGTAGATAGGGGAGGAGGGAAGAGTGAGTGGGATTTCGGAGGGGGAGAAAGAGATTCTCAATATTTCTATGACCGTGACATTTCCCATTCTCTTGGGATCTCGAAAATCTAGATTATGAATAACTAGGACATGCTATAATTCAATACCGAGTTATGGGAATACTGTATCTGACACAAAGGGCATGCTGCATGGCTGGGGTCCAAAGGGGGTCTTGCTGTGGCAGCTTCTTGGCTGAGAGCTGCTGTGAGACATTTGTCACTCGCTGCCTCTCTGCCCCCTCCCTTCTTAGCTGCAGAAGTGTCCAGTTACAACTGTATGCTGTAGACCTCTATAATCCCGCCAAACAGGGCACAATGATTGACATGGGGTTAAATTTTCAATATTCTTCTCAAGGCAAAATCACATTAAAAAAAGATGGCATCACTTGCTAACTTCTGTGATCAACCAGTGAGAAGTTATTGCAGAAATTATAGATTTCATAAAACCATGATGGACAGAGATGAGCCCACGTGAGGTCATCACAGGGGAGTGTGTGGGCAGGGCCACCCCTTCAGCATAAAAGATCCAGCTGAATATGGGTCTATACTCATGCCGTGAGATACATATTTGTAAGCACAGGTCCTGCTCCATAACAGTCCATTGGAGCACCTCTCCTCCAGGTAAATTGAATAGTCTCTGATCTGTCTAGTAAGTTCTTCCATTAATACCTTTTATTTTGTGTAACTGTATATGTATTGTACTGTCCCTCTTTGTAAAATCCTTTGTATATTTTTTCATAAACCCTGCCTCCCTTTGGATTAAATATAAAATGTATTAGTCCTGTTTCTTCTGTTCTGTAATCGTTCCTCCCCCGAAGCCATACGCTACCAGAAAGCAGGAGTCCGATCAGGCCTGTATTTAGAACTGATCGGTGGTGGCAGTGAATACTATTAATTGGGTTATCGTGAAGCTGGCAATGATCGTATGGGGGCATATACACATTCAATGCGTTGAAATTCGGAGGCGTGTACGCCATACGCTCACGGCTTGCTTGCCGGTAACTACATAGTGAGTAATCAGGATAGTCTGTGTGTGCAAATCCCTGACAAATTGGTGGCAGCGGTGGGATATTGTAAGATCTCGCCGATGCCTTCCCCCATAGTTCACTATCCAGCTACATCTAATTTTCCTACTTGTCAACTGGGCATTCTGCATATGGGCTGCTTAGATTGCCCTCTTTTGTCCTATTGCAAAAGAGGAGGTGAGAGGGGTGAAGGAATGCTCCTTTACTAGTGGCTTCAGAAATTGCAATATTTTCTATGACACGGTGCAATACCACATTATTATGCTATATAGTGAAAATACCAGTTTCCTTCAAAGCTCTGATTCAGATCAGTTCAAATATAGTCGAGACAGGGACCTTCAGCATGCCACCAGCTTTCATTTTAACTCATCAGCCTCATCCCAGAGCGCCAATGGGAGCCAGCGGCATTTAAATGGTTAACAGCTGCGGCCGAAACGAAGCTCTGACTGCGACTGTTAGAGATAAAATGTCAGCTATATAGAAAGGGTTGTCCACTACTCAAACAGCTCTCAATCACAATATTTCCTACATATTAAACAGCTATAATCACCTTTTGTGCTGTTGCTGTTCTACCCAAGTCTGCGCTTAGTCTCCCAGGACTCGAGTGACCTCATATCACGCAGTCAGTAGCCATTTCACTCTCACTTCCTTCAGACGAAAGGGACACCCTAAAGAAGTGTAATCTGCTGCTGCTCTCTGGCTGTCAGTTCTGTTCAAAGGATGAGAGAGTGATGCAGTTGTAGCGCCCAGAGGGTTCGGTCGCTACAGGGGTATTGCACCTTAACCAGAGGTGTGATATTCCACTCCCAGGTAAGGATGGAGTATGGACCAGGGCTCAGTTAGCTGCATACACACACTCCTCATTTCCGGGGGACAGTTCGCAGATGCTCCCATTTATTGCAGGCACAACTGACCATGTCCCTGGCTGGAGTGGGGAGGGGGGAGAGAACCCGGTGATGCAGGAGCAGAAGGGGACGGTTTCTGGAGCATAGGAAGGAGCTCATTGGTTGCAGGTCACCTGAGCTCAGACACAGTGAAGCAGATAAAAGGTGGGGGCCATCTTAGGAGAGTGTTCAGTCGGTTAGTTCAGAGAGGGAAGAAGTTCAGCCAGAGAGGGCTGACAGGGAGCTGAGGCTCAGCTTGGGCTCAGCTCCACGAGGCAGGCCTAGAGAAGAGGCCGGGGCCAGGAAGGAGAAGAGGAGAAGGAGAAGGAAGGAAGAAAGGTGGAGAGAAAGAGGAGTAGAAAGGCTCCAGAAACAAGAAGGCAGAAGGGACCCTGAGAGAGAGAACTACATAACCGGACACTGGGATCCGAGGCTGTCAGGGTTGCAAGCCCGGCAGCAGATAACCTACCTGCGAGGGATTTTAGATCCCTGGGCCTGAGAAGCCTGGAGGCTCCGCCACACAGAGGGACTGGTACAGCACAGAGAAGCAACAGGTACCTAAGGCCCGAGTCGCAAGCCATACAGGCGTAGTACACGGCCAGCTCAGGGACGTTGGCTATCACACCACTAAAGGGGGAGATAGTCAGCAAGGGCAGAGAGAACGGTAGGCCTACCCACTCACCCTGACCAGTGGGGTTCGCCTGAATGTTCTCAGACACCCAGGCCCATTCCTACCCTGTACTCCTGTTGGGTCATAAGTACCACCTACAATAAAGACCCTGGACTGTTTGAAGTAGACTCTGGACCTTTATTATTGCGGCCTGCACCATCACCCCCAGCATCCTATTACCTGCTCTGAGGCTACACTCTTCCCGTGGGGAGTTATCCTATCCCTGTGCTGCATATCTACATCAGCCTCAGCGGTCTGCCTTGCAGCGGCGGTCCTCCCTGACCGCAATCCACAGGTGGCGTAGTCTGACATTCAAAACCCTACAAATAGATTGTCACAACATTTGGTCTGACCACCCTGAGCCACGGGATCAGGTTGCCACTACTACCCCCATCATCACACTGAAGCCCGGTTCCAAGTGCCCCACGGCCCAGGGGGTGAGTCACAGTCACCGATTGGCTGCAGGGATCCTATGATTAGTCATGCATGTGACTCGCCCCCTGAGCCGTGGGGTACCCGGAACTAGGCCTTCTAGTGTACGGTGCTGATGGGGGTAGTAGTGGCAACCCGATCCCGTGGCTCAGGGTGGTCAGACCAAATGCTGTGGCAGTCTATTTATAGTTTTGTGAATGTCCGACTACGCCACCCGTGGATTGCGGTCAGAGATAACCGCCGCTGCGAGGCAGACCGCTGAGGCTGGTATTAGTGTGCAGCACAGGGATAGGATAACTCCCCATGGGAAAAGTGTAGCCTCAGGGCAGTGAAAGTGAATGCTGGGGGTGATGGTGCAGGCGCAGCATAAATGACACAGAGTCCAATGATGCAGTCCAGGGTGTTTTACTCACAGTTGATATCCAAGTCACTTCTGTCAGCAAGGACTGCCCGAGCCGTGCTGTGTCCACCAGGTGAGGAGCTGTCAACCCCCAGGCAATTCAGGAGTATGGCACAGGACCCCCTTCTGTCCTTTCTCTGGCCTCTCGTGCCCCACCAGTGTCCTGACTTCTGTCCGGCTACCGCGGACCGTGTCGGGTAAGCATTGGCCTTCACTTCCCGCTATCCTATATGGTGCCTCCCTAGCAGGTTTAGCGGGGGGTCGCACCAATAAATGGTCACAACCTCCGGTTCTTGGCTGAGGGTAGATTCGCCTCCACCAACTTAGGGATCCGGTACCTTTCCACGGCCTGACCCTTTCACCCGGTATAATGGGGTTTGCAATGGTTGCTGGCCGTTCTGCACTCTTAGGATCCCTCCTGCCTTCTTGTTTCTGGAGCCCTTCCACTCCTCTGTCTCTTCTCCTTCCTTCCTTCTTCTCTTCTTCTCTCTGGCCCCAGCCTTCTCTCTAGGCCTGCCTCATGGAGCTGAGCTGCTGCTCCTTGTCAGCTCTCTCTTACTACTCCTACTATTCTCCTAGACTTGAGATGGCTCCCACCTTATATCTGCTTCTCTGTGCTGAGCTCAGGTGACCTGCACCCAATGCGCTCCTTCCTATGCTCCAGAAACCGTCCCCTTCTGCTCCTACACCACTGGGTTCTCTACCCCCTCCCCACTCCAGCCAGGGACATGGTCAGTTGTGCCTGCAAAAATGGGAGCACCATCGAGCTTTCCCCCGGAAATGGGGAGTGTGTGCGTGTGCAGCTAACTGAGCCCTGGTCCACACTCCATCCTTACCTGGGAGTGGAATATCACACCTCTGGTTGAGGTGCAATACCCCTGTAGCAACCGAACCCTCGGGGTGCTACACATGCCCCAGGAGACCAGACACAGACACACTGGAATGGCGTTGGCTGCAGGGTTCCCGTGATATGTCATGCATGCTCCAGGAGACCAGACATAGACATCACTGGAATGGCATCGGCTGCAGGGTTCCCGTGATATGTCATGCATGCTCCAGGAGACCAGACGCCGACATCACTGGAATGGCGCCCGCACCAGAGGAGAGCATAGCTGCTATTTCACATGATTGAAACCGTAATTAAGAAGGGGTTGTCTGAGTAATGGACAACCCCTTTATTTCAGTCTGCATCAGACACGTGTGGAAGGAGTTCAGCTCCTGAGCCGCCTCCACATGCGTTCACCTCAGCACGGACGTACAGTTACGCCCATATATGCAAAGGGGTCAAATTCATATAAAACATTAAATGTTATTCTGAATTTATCTGCCTTTCATTCATTTCTAACAGTAAATCCTCATAGTAGTTGGTGCTCAGTTTTTCAGATTCAGAGCTCCAAATTTTCATAAGCAAAATTAAAGGGGAGGCATCATAAAAAAAGTTTACTTTAAATGCATTCAAAAAAATTGGCAATATTTTCCCATATCAAAATTTATATTTAAAATGAGAAATCTTAGAATAGCCTCAGTGGTCAGTGTAAAAAATTCTATGTTCATATGTCCTGTTCTTTCAGGAAATCTACATTAACAGCAATAAACTCACTTAGACACTATGGGCCTCATTCAAAGCCAGAATACTAGTGTAAAAAGCTTTGAAAAGTCACAAAGTTTTAGCGCAACTCGAAGCTGGGCTGAAATTGTGACTTTTTAGCGTTCACACTCCATTTTCACCCAGCCCTGATAAAGTGGGCACCAGCAAAATTTTATAAGCTGTGGCATTCTCTGTGCGACATATCTTACTCCAGTCACTGACTGGAGTAAGATTATTGGCAAGGCACACATGGAGACACACAAGGCGCTCGCTAGTTCTCTGATAGTCCTGATTCATTGACCTCTGCATGACTCTAGCACACCGACCTCATCAAGATTAGCATGAACACCACCGGTCTGAAGTCAGGGCCTCTGTTTTGCATTGAAGCGTCCAATGAGCTTGTACAAAGATCATTGGGTGAAGGGGAGGGGAGTAAGGTCTGGTGTGACATCAACTGTGATTGGTGGAACCTGCGTTATCAGCTGTATGTTACCTGTCATTGTAATCCGGCCTCTGATAAAAAGCTTTGCTGAAAATTCTTCCAGAAAGGACAGAAGTAAATGTCTAAAATAGCCCTGGTGGCCAGTGTGAGAACTGCAAGATTGTGAGAAGAAAGTATGAAAACATTAAAAAAACACACGGAAAACAAACTAATTGAAACATTTTCTGATGACTAGATCTGAGCGAATCCATTCAACGGGAATCAAGTTCATGTTGAATTTTTGTGCCTAAAATGAATGTCACCTTTTGAGACATTGCAGAAGATTGCATCAGTCAGAGAAGACGGGCTTTCCCAGAATGCCTTGCTGCCATCATATTAGGTCTCATCTGCATTGCACGCACGAGTTGTAGCAGTTTTAATGGATAGAACGTGTACTCAATGTATGGTGCTATTCACACACCAGTGTTTTTACACACCCCTTGTGTCCATACAGAACACACAGAGCCATGTCCATTTTTTTTCCGGCAGCACGGATGACACAGAGGTCCAATAGTGGTCTATGGGTCTGTCAGTGTGCCATCAGTGTCCTGTACAAGTTTAACATTGTATAGGAGAAGCTTTGTAATTTCTTTATCCATCGGTGAAAAACACTGATCGAAAACTGAGGACACCGGTACCATTTTTTCACGTATAGGTTTAAACCCTGCACATGTGAATGAGGCCTAACATAGTATAGCTCAGACAATTAAGAAGGACTATTATAGCAAGTATAAAAGCAGAAGAGGAAAGGAAGCAGCCATTTTGTGGTGAACCTGGATAGAGAAAAGTACATCACAGCTCACAGCCTAGCCATAGAAATAGGGAGAGAAAGCCATGAAACATGATAGAAAACAGACAGAGAGAGGGCGACATCAATGCAGTGAAGGGGATTAGTGTGTTAAGGAAAAAAGGGAATGGCGTCATACATGTTTTTCAGGGCAAGTAGAGGCTTTGGAAGACATTTGCAGAGAATGGAATTTCCTGGGAAAACTCTGCAAATGTAAGTTTCAAAAGTCTTGCTCATCTTTACTGATCGGTCATTATCCATTGGTGGCAGTTTTACCTATAGTATGTTCCCCTCCATACAGGGCAATAACTCCCCTGTGGGCCTCATTGTTCCAGTTACCTTACACATCTTCCTTCCGTGTAGTGCACATTCCCATCATCTTCATGCTTTCCCATCCTGCACAGCCGGCTGCAGCGGAGGAGGATCAGGACAAATTCCTATCCTCCTCCTTGAGGGATAAGAGGGAATGTGGAGCCATCACCCTGCTCCATGCTGCTCTGCTCCTCCAAGCTAATTACTCTAAAGGCAAACCTGGGACTGAGCTTTATATTAACTCTTCTCCTCCCGCCTTCTGGATGCTACATAGCTAATCTGTTGGGTTAACCCTGTAGTGTGTAAAGTGCTGAATTATACAACAGTGATATGTCTTCTACTCACAAAAATGGTGTAAGTGTGATGAGTGTTTTTGATCAGTTTCATCACAGTTTGGTCAGGGTTCATTAGCTTTTCTCAGCTGAAAATAAAACTGATGAATGTTTCTCCCCCTTCTCATAACCAACAGTCCATTCCATGACTGGCACACAGATGACATCCAAATGCTGTCCACATTTTTTGCGGCCTAATAGACTTGCATTGGTGATACTGTATATAATTTTGTGTGGACCACTTAGGCCTCATTCAGACATCAGGTTTTTTCATGTACGAGAAAAATGGAGCGAGTTTAATCAGTGATTTTTACCTTAGGTTGGTCAGAATTACATCAGTACTTTTCCCATCGGTCAGTCAAAAACGGACAAACTTCATCCGAGTTCTGGCCCATCTTTTAACAGACCCGGACACTTTCATTGATGAATTTGATCTGACACTTGAATCAATATAAAACATATCTCAATGAAAAATCATGGACATGTGAGCATCCCCATAGACTGTCATAGGTACACATGCTACCTGTGAAAAAAATAAAAAATAGCACAGAAACTAACAGGTGAATGAGCCCCAAGACTGTGAAAATACACTGGCATGTAAACAGGCCCATAGACATGGGTGTACATAGAAATCATGGGATCCCATAGCAGAAGTGCTAGTTGCCCCCCACCCAACAAAAAAAATAACATTCGACGGGGTCACAGAAGAGCATATCTCACAGCTTTCCAGCCTTTAGAAAGTAATTTTCCTCCTACTGAAGCCCCAGATTCCTCTTTCATTGCATGTTTAAAGTATGATACCAACAAAAGTGCCCAACAAACACAGTATGTGAATTCTTTCACAGTACCCTGGACATGCACATAATGATGACCCTACTGTACTCGACTTCAACTCCCCCGGCAAAGTATGGTGACCGTGACACAGTGTGATCCCCCAGCTTTGGCCCCCACACAGCCCTCTATAAAGTATAATAGGTCATCATACAGTATAATGGCCCCACACCTCGCCATGCTGTATAATGGCCCCCACTAGCTCTCCAAACAGTACAACCAAACAGTGCAATGACCCCCACGGCCCTCCACATGGTATGATGGTCCCCACTCAAACCTTCACACTGTATAATTGCTTGCATACAGTATATTGGCCCTCACATAGCCCTCCACAAAGTATAAAGGCTCCCACATAGCCCTCGAAATATTATAATAGCCCCCACATAGCCCACTATATACTATAATGGGCCCCATATTCCTCCATATTGTATAATGCAAAATCATAATCTTTTATATAGTGTGCTGAACCCTATAGTCCTCCATATAGTATCATGCACTCCCCATAGTCTTCCATATAGTATAATGCACTCCCCATAGTCCTGCATATAGTATAATGCAATCCACATAGTCCTCCATACAGTATAATGCACCCCATATTCCTCCATATACTATAATGCACTTCCCATAATCCTCCATATAGTATAATGCACTCCCCATTGTTCTCCATATAGCATAATGCACTCTCCATAGTCCTCCATATAGCATAATGCACTCCTCCATATAGTAAAATGCACTCCTCATAGTGCTCCATACAGTAAGATGCACTCCTCATAGTCCTCCATATAGTATAATACACTCCCCATAGTCCTCCATACAGTATATGGCACTGCCGATAGTCCTCCATGTAGTATAATGCACTCCCCATAATCCGCCATATAGTATAATGCACTCCCATAGTCCTCCATATAGTATAACACACTCCCCATAGTCCTCCATATAGTATAATGCACTCCCCATGGTCCTATATAGTCCATACAGTATAATGCACTCCTCATAGTCCTCTATACAGTACTATGACCACCACAATGTGTTCATTGATTTAAAAAAAAAATACTCACCTCTCCTCCATGTTCTCCGCTGCTCAGGTCTATGCAGCAAGCATTCTGAAGTGCCTGCACATCTCAGGGCAGTGGATGCCATGTAATGATGTCATAGGGCCCGCTGTACTGAGACGTCAGATGCTGAGGAAGAATGACGAAGTAGGAAGTCACAGGCCCCATAGTACTCGCGTGGCCTATGTTCCAACAGTGAGCTTTTGGTTTGCTTTTGACACTAATTATTTTCTGTGGCAAAAACTGAGTGTTTTACAATTCAAGCAAAGTGGATGGAATTTATAGAAACCTCATGGCCACTGTGCTTTAATTTTATTCAGCGTAAACTGAGCTGCGGTGTGTGTATCAAATCCACATCATGTCAATTTCTCTTGTGAGTATGCTGAGTTTTATGTGTGCATTTTCCCCATAGATTTTCATTAGATGCCGAAAATCTGCAGGTAAAAACGCACATACATAGTCCTGCATATAGTATAGTGCAATCCACATAGTCCTCCATACTGTATAATGCACTCCACATAGACCTCTATATAGTATAATGCACCCCATATTCCGCCATATAGTATAATGCACTCCCCATAGTCCTCCACATAGTATAATGCACTCCCATAGTCCTCCACGTAGTGTAATGCACTCCCCATAGTCCTCAATGTAGTATAATGCACTTCCATAGTCCTCCATATTGTATAATGCACTACCCATAGCCCTCCATACAGTATAATGCACTACCCATAGTCCTCCATATAGTATAATACACTCCCCATAGTCCTCCATATAGTATAATGCACCTCCATTGTCCTCCATACAGTATAATGAATTCCCCATGGTCCTCTATACATTACTATGACTACCAAAATGTGCTCATTGATTTAAAAAAAAAAAATACTCACCTCTCCTCCTTGTTCCCCGCTGCTCCGGTCTATGCAGCAAGCATTCTGAAGCGCCTGCACATCTCAGGGCAGTGGGTGCCATGTAGTGATGTCATCAGGCCCGCTGTGCTGAGACGTCAGACGCTGAGGAAGAATGATAGAGGAGGAAGTCACAGGCCCCATAGTACTCTTGTGGGTTATGTTCCCACAATGAGCTTTCGGTTTGTTTTTGACAATATTTATTTGCTGTGGCAAAAACAGAGTGTTTTGCAGTTCAAGCAAAGTGGATGGGATTTTATAGAAACCTCATGGCCACTGTGCTTTAAAGGGGTTGTCCACTACTTTCACATTGATGCCATATCCATAGGATAGGGCATCAATTTATGTTTGCCCGGGGTCCCGCACACAGCATCCCCGCCATCAGCTGTTATCGGTGCCGGCGGTGGCCGCCGGCCGGAAGTGCTTACCTTCCGGTGACTCGTCGCCATGTTGTAGTGGTCAGCACTTGTTAGTGCACATCAAACTGCCACTCAATTGAATGGGAGGCGGATGTGCAGTACCCCGCGGCGGCCACTACAGATGGATGGCCAAACACCGCAGGCAAGTACTTCCGGCCGGTGGCCGCCGCCGCCAGCACCGATAACTTCTGATCGGCAGGGGTGCTGCGTGCAGGACCCCGGCCGATCATACATTGATGCCCTATCTTATGGATATGACTCGCCCCCTGGGCCGTGGGTTACCCGGAACCGGGCAATAGGGCAATAATGGGGGTAGTAGTGGCAACCCGGTCCATGGCTCAGGGTGGTCATACCAAATGTTGTGGCAGTCTATTTGTAGGGTTTTAAATGTCCGACTATGCCACCCGTGGATTGCGGTCAGGGTTAACCGCCGCTGCAGTGCAGACCGCTGGGGCAGATGTAGGTGTGCAGCACTAAGTAGTATAACTCCGCACGGGAGGAGTGTGGCCCCAGGGCAGTATATAGATGGATGATGGAGGGGATGATTCTGACCGCAATAGCCAGGAAACGGAGGCCTCTTAAACAGTTCAGGGTCTTTATTAGAACAGGTGAGACGACCCAAAAACAGTCCCGGCTAGGAGGGGGCCTGGATGTCTGAGAACAAGTGGGAAGCTGGCCCTGGTCAGGGTGAGGGTGAAGGCCTACCATGCTCTCTGCACTCTTTCTGGCTATTTCCCTCCTTGTGGTGTAACAGCCCACGTTCCTGAGCTCACCGTGTCTTCTCGCCCGTATGGCTTGCAACTTGGGTCCCTTTCTACTCTTGGCCTGGTGCAGCTTTGCTGGTCCCTTCTGCTGTGGCGGAACCTCCGGGCTTCTTAGGCCAAGGAACATACAGTCCACTGCGGGCTGGTTATTTGCTGTAGGACTTGGATTCCTAACAGCCTCGGACACCAAGTCCGGTAGATCAGTTTCTCTCTCAGCCAGGACAGGCTCTCCTCGCCTTCCGTCCCTGGCTCGTGGCTCCTCTACTGCCACACGACCTCCTCAGCTTCAGCTGAACTGGCTCTCCCTTCTCTGGGACACCTCTCACTCCAGAGACAGGTCGTCCAGAACTCTCTAACCCTGCCCCCAGTTCCAGCTTTTATAGGGTCAGCCTGCTCCCCCTACTGACTTGGGACAGGAGGTGCTGCATGCTAATGGTCCCTGACCAGAGAACCTCCCCCTTGCTCTCAGACACAGCTTTATTATACATTTGTGGCATCCAGGCCAGGGTGACACATTCCCCCCTAGTAAAACTTAGTACTCCGGGACTAACAGGAAACACAAATATAGGTTATAAACAACAACATAACATATGTACAAGTGCATTTTGTCCTTAAGGAAACGGCGCTTCCGCGACCGGGTGTCCATTTCACCCAACAAGGCGAAGTCTTTGAGCGATGTGGGGACCTGTCCAAAGCAAACCCCAAACGTTGGGCGTGGCTGCAAGGCAAAACTACCTACTTTGGACCACACGGGGCCACGCCAGACAGGTTTTTCTTCCGTGGCCGTCTTCGCAAGAGGCACCAACTGCAACTATCTACATGATAGTTCCGGTTATTCATCGTCCATAACCTGTCAGTCCATGAGCTAGAAAAACTAGAAAAACATAATTAATAACCAGGGTACAACATAACACATTAAATACATACATTATCCACTTAGATCTTCCAGCGAGCTGGCATTTGCCCCTTAGTGCTTCGGGTTGACCTACGTAACCCACTGTCTGGTGGTGGTCTAACCTGGTTTTTCTCACTAGCGCTCAGGGTGCAGTCACTGGCTAAACTTACAGGCAGGGCAGGCAGCTGTCTGCGGGTCCTCTGGCTTACCGCAGGCATGGCAGGCTCACTGTCAGCAGAGGGTTGACTCTCCTGGGCTGCTGGTACAGGCCCTTCTGCCTCTGGAACTGCTTGTTCTTCTCCACCTTCCTGCTCTGGTGTAGGTTGTTGCTGAGCCGGTTGCAGGAAATGCAGGACGGGTACCACTATGGCACCGTTTATTCGAGTCCAGGACTGAGGGAATTCTCCGAGAATGGTGCTGATCATTTCTTCCTTGTCCTCTGCGGGTTCAAGGTCACTTTGATCCTCTTCTGCACTACGGAGTTGCTCGGGGCACATTTTTAGGTGGTCTCTGGAGACGGTACTAGTGGTTTCTCCTCCATCCTTAGTGACCACGCACACCTTCGGGTTGTCGTGATCAGACTGCAGTACTGTGTAGGGTTCCCTTTCCCACTGGTCATCCAGCTTATGTAGCCTTCTCTTTCGCTTCAGAACCTGCTCACCAGGTTCCAGGGGACAAGCAGGGATGTATTGGTTGAAGAGCCTCTCTTGCTTTTGTCTCGCCTGGGCCAGGCTCTTCTCCATACTCTCCTGTACCTTCTTGTACTGCAGTCGCCTTTCCGTATCCCAGTCCGCATCTGGGGAGGTGTCCTTGGGTGTTAGGACTCCCATCTCCAGGTCTATGGGCAGCTTACCTGGTCTGGCTCTCATCAGGTAAGCCGGGGTGCAGTTTGTAGCATTCACCGGGATATGGTTGTATAAGTCTATCAGGTCCGGCAGTTTTTCTGGCCACAGGCTGCATTCCTCCAGGGGCAACGTCTTCATGAGATCAATGACTATATTGTTCATTTTCTCACACATCCTGTTGGTTTGTGGGTGGTAAGGCGTTGTCCGAATCTTCTTACAGCCATAGAGGTTGCAGAACTCTTGGAAGATTTTGGCCTCGAATCCAGGACCTTGGTCTGTCAGGACCTGTTCTGGATACCCGTGTGGGTGGCAGAAGGTTTGCTGGAAGGCTCTGGCCGCCGTTTGAGCTGTCAAGTCTTTTACCGGGACCACCACTAGAAATCGGGAATAGTGGTCCATGATTGTCAGGGCATAAACGTATCCTGACCGGCTTGGAGCCAATTTGACGTGGTCCAGAGCTACCAGATCAAGAGGCTGCTTGGTGACGATGGGCCTCAAGGGTGTCTTCTGGCTGGTGCGGTCCTTCCTCCTTAGATTACAAGGGCCACAGTCTCTGCACCACTTCTCTACAGCCCCTCTCATGCTGATCCAGAAGAACCGTCCTCTTAGCAGGAACTCCAGTTTCTTCCAGCCGAAGTGCCCCGCTCTGTCATGGTAAGCCTCCAGGACCATAGCTGCATCTCGCCTTGGGACGACTTGCCAGGTCAGCTCGTGCGTCCGGTGGTTGACGAGTCTTCTGCACAGCTTACCTTCATAGAGGAACAGCCTGCTCTTCTCTTTCCATAGCTGCTTGGCTTCCTCTGGGGCATCCGGATCTAGACGGACGTCTTCTCGGGTCAGCAGGTCTTTCACCATGCGGACTGCAGGGTCACTATCTTGGGTCTTGGCCCAGCTGTGGTGAGGTAGGGGATTGATCATGATGGTTGTTAAGTCTTCCTCCTTCACGCGGTGGGAATATTGAGTGGCCCCATACCGGTGGAATGCAGGGAGCTGTTATGAACTGCTACAAACACTAAGGAAAGAAAGGAAAACTGTCCCTACCATAGGACTAAGCTGATTCCCTACGATGCAGTGGGGGACCTGTTCCTTGTGAACAGACCCGCCTAAGTCCCCGGCTAGTCCGAACGCTGACCTATAGATATAAGGGAGGGGTCCCTACAAGAACTAAGGACTGGGATATAGTTGGACACCTCCTAGCACAAATTGTAGCAGAGCAAAGACAAACAAACAAACAGAAGTACTAGTGGTCAAAAGACCAAGCAAACTACAGAGTAAGGTACAAGGCACCTGGCTAGCTTAAGAGTAAATGTAACACTGAAGTCCTGCAAGGCCAGGAGGGCGGAGCTGGATTATATAGGCAAAAAGTCATGTGACCAGCAAAATAGAAAAAACTAACAGGAGGGTTCTAACAGTACCCCCTCTTCAATGAGGATCCTCCGGATCCTCCAGGCCCAGGTCTATCAGGAAACCTCCTGTGAAACGCTCCGACAAGTCTAGGAGCAGAGACATCATCCGCCCTTACCCAGGAGTTATCCTCGGGACCGAAACCCTTCCAAGCGACGAGATACTGCAATCTCCCTCTATGCCATCTAGAATTAAGAATGCGAGAAATTTCATATTCACCTTCTTCCTCCACCGGAGGAACAGAGACAGTGGCGTCCCTATCAGAAACATCAGCTTTTTTCAATAAGGAAACATGAAACACCGGATTAATCTTCCAGGAGGTAGGAACCTCCAACCTAACAGCAGATTGGTTAACTACCTGAAGCACCTTAAACGGACCTACAAACTTCGGGCCCAATTTCTTAGAAGGAATCCTCAACCGCAGATTCCTAGAGGACAACCAAACCATGTCACCAACAGTAAACAAAACCTCTTGACGTTTCCTGTCAAAGTACCTCTTGGATTTTTTGTTGGCCTCTTGAAGGTTACGACGTACATCAGTCCAAACTCTCTCCAAATCATCGGAAAAATTCTCCTCCTCCGGCACAGCCGATACCAATTTGGAGAATGACCCAAACGACGGATGTCTCCCAGTACAACAAAAAAAAGGAGAACACCCAGCAGAAGAGGATGTATGGTTGTTAAGAGCAAATTCAGCCAGTGGCAGAAACTCAGACCACCCCTCTTGATTGTCAGCCACAAAACAACGCAAAAACTGTTCAACATCCTGGTTCTTTCTTTCTGTCTGTCCATTAGACTCAGGATGATAACCAGACGAAAATGACAAATGGACTCCCAACCTGTCACAAAAGGCACGCCAAAAACGAGCCACGAACTGAGGTCCCCTATCGGAAACAATGTCGGAAGGAACGCCATGGAGCCTGACAATTTCTTTAACAAAAGCCTTAGCGAGTGTCCTGGCGAAGGGCAGTTTGATGAAGGGAACCAAGTGACACATCTTGCTAAAACGGTCCACGACCACCCAGATAACAGTGAAACCCTCAGAGGCAGGAAGGTCAGTAATAAAATCCATAGCAAGATGCGTCCAAGAAGCACTAGGAACCTCCAGAGGGCAAAGCAACCCCGCAGCAGGAGCATGTGAAGACTTAGATCTAGCACACACAGTACATTGACGCACCCACTTAATGACTTCCTTCTGCCACCCAGGCCACCAAAAACTGCGACCTACAAGTCTCTTAGTCTCCGAAATTCCTGGATGACCTGCCAACCGAGACTTATGACACTCCACAAACAAATCTCTCATAAAGTTCCTAGGCACAAACAACCTTCCATGGGGAGTGTTAGATGGGGCATACTCCTGGGCTTTCAGAATCCCATCTTCCAAAACGGAGTCCAATGCTGCTATCACAACACCTTCCTGTAAAATGCTCTCCTCCTCCTCGCTACCAACCATGGGAGAAAAACTGAGAGATAAAGCATCAGCTTTTACATTCTTGGTACACGGGATGTAAGTAACAGAAAAATTAAACCGCGAAAAAAAAAGTGCCCACCTAGCTTGACGGGCATTCAAGCGCTTGGCAGCAGCAAGATAGATCAGATTCTTACGATCAGTAAAAACCTGAATGGTAAATTTAGCACCTTCCAAGAGATGACGCCAATGTTCAAATGCGAGTTTAATCGCCAGCAATTCCCGATTACCGACATCGTAATTAAGTTCGGTCTCAGAAAATTTTTTTGAAAAAAAAAGCACAGGGATGTACTTCATCCTTGTTTTCCTGAGACAAAACAGCACCGACCCCCACCGAAGAAGCATCAACCTCGACCAAAAAAGGCTTGGTCTCATCAGGCTGCATAAGGATGGGGGCAGAACTGAACCTCTCCTTGAGATACACAAAAGCTTCAATGGCCTCAGTAGTCCACTGAACCGTATTCGCACCTTTCCTGGTGAGATCGGTCAGCGGCTTAAGAATTATAGAAAAATTCTTAATGAATTTTCTGCAATAATTGGCGAAACCCAAAAATCTCTGTATTGGTTTCAAACTAATAGGCCTAGGCCATTCCTGCACCGCCTGAACCTTCACCGGATCCATCTCAAAGCCCTCACTGGAGATAATGTAGCCCAAAAAACTAATTCTCTGCACAGCGAACTCACATTTCTCCAGCTTAGCAAAAAGTGAATTGTCGCTTAACAACTGCAATACCTCACGTGCGCTCTGCCAATGAGACTCCAGATCCGGCGCAAAAATCAAAATGTCATCCAAATACAACACCACATTCTTACCGATCAACGGTCTTAGGATGTCATTAATAAGGTTCTGAAAAAAAGCTGGTGCGTTGGTAAGACCAAAGGGCATAACCAGATTCTCAAAATGACCCACTGGAGTGTTAAAAGCAGTTTTCCACTCATCACCTTCCTTCATACGTAACAAATTGTATGCCCCCCGGAGATCAATCTTAGAGAACCACTTGGCCCCCACTAACTGGTTGAACAAGTCAGGAATTAATGGCAGTGAATAGGAATTGCGTACTGTAATTTTATTAATTTCGCGAAAGTCCAGACATGGACGTAAACCGCCGTCCTTTTTTTTTCCAAAAAAAAATCCAACAACCACAGGTGACTTAGAAGGTCTAATGTGACCGGCGGCCAAGCTTGTCTGTATGTATTCCTCCAAGGCCTTTCTCTCAGGGATAGTAAGATTAAATAAGCGACTCTTGGGAAGAGTTGCTCCAGGGACAAACTCAATAGTACAATCATAGTCCCTATGAGGAGGCAAAACTTGCAACTCCTCCTCTGAAAAAACCTTCCAAAAATCCTGAATAGGTACAGGTAATTCCCCTCTTTCCACAGCAGCAATGCGACCGTTACAACATCTATCATAACACTTAGGACTCCAAGACTTAATTTCATTGGTAGACCAGTCCAGTACAGGATTGTGCAATTTTAACCAAGGTAACCCCAAAACCACTGGAGCAGGCAAATTATTTAACCGGTTCCCGACCGCCCACTGTAGATAAACGTCGGCGCTTGCTGGGCTCTGTGCAGCGCCGACGTTTAAAAACGGTGGGTGGTCTCGCAGCGCTCAGGACCCCCAGGGTCCTGCAAGCGCTGCGATTCCGGTGCAGAGCGTTAGCTCTGACAGGGGACATCATCGGGACCTGATTGGATCAGGTCCCAGTGATGTTAACCCTTTGCTATGTTCTATATGCCGCGATCTATAGTGATCGCGGCATATAGAAGATAGACAGAGGAGAGGGGGTCGTCTTACTTACCTCTCCGACGACCCCTGATACCTTCCAGGACCTGGGGTAGCTATGGCAGCTGGAGGTCACATGACCACCTCCAGATCTGCCATATATGGTGTCCTGCCTGGCTCAGCCTGCAGCTGAAGCCTGGCAGGAGACACGGTGTGAAACAGTCAGCAAAGATCTCATGTAATGTAATACATGTCTATTACATTACATGAGATCAGTGATCAGAAAAATAAAAATTAATGTCCCATACAAGGACTAAGTAAAAATGTAAAAAAAAAGTTAAAAAAAAGTTTTTAAACTGTTAAAAAAAATCACAAAATAAATAAAAAATAAATAAAATATTAAACCAATAAATCCGTATATTTTTACAAAACCAAAAAAAGTACACATATTTGGTATCACCGCGTCCGAAACAACCCAAGCTATAAAAGTGTCACACTAATTAACTCCTTCTGTGCACACCGTAATAAAAATAAATAAAAAACGTGGCAAAAAAATATGCTTTTTCATCATATCGCCAAACAAAAAGTGGAAAAAAATGCGATCAAAAAGCAAAATAGAAATAAAAATGGTACCGCTGAAAACGTCATCTTGTTCCGCAAAAAAAAAGCCGCCATACAGCTCCATCAGCCGAAAAATAAAAAAGTTATAGCGCTCAGAATAAAGCATAAAATTGTTTTATTGTGTAAAAGCGCCAAAAAATAAAAAAAATACAGTAAGTGTAGCATCGCTGTAAATGTACTGACCCGAAGAATAACGCTGCCTGATCACTTTTACCACACGCAGAACGGCATAAAAAAAACCCCTCAAAAAACAATTCCTGAATTGTTGGTTTTTGTTAATTTTACCTCCCAAAAAACGGAATAGAAAGCGATCAAAAAATGTCACGTACCCAAAAATGGTACCAATAAAAATGTCAACTCGTCCCGCAAAAAACAAGCCATCACATGACTCTGTCAGCCAAAATATGGAAAAATTATAGCTCTCAAAATAGGTGATGCAAAAACTAGATTTTGCAAAAAAAAGCGTCTTTTAGTCTGTGACAGCTGTCAATCATAAAAACCCGATATGATTCTGGTATCGCTGTAATCACACCGACCCGAAGAATAAAGTAATCTAATCAGTTATATCACACGAGGAAAGGAGTAAAAAATAAATAAAACCAATTCTTCACCGGCTACTGATTTGTTTATTATGTCTCCCAAAGATCGCAGTAAGGCTCTGCCCACATTTATCCTGCGCTCTGCGCTGAGCGCTTACACAAGAGTTTCCGTGTAAATCTCTGAAATACGTGATTCAGACAAAACCCATGACGGAAGATTCCCTCTAATGAGGCAGATATAGGCCACTGTGGATGCCGTCTGGCCTGGGATCCCACGGTGTCATTTGTTTTAGGCGTGCATAAAAGTGCGGTTGGCCACAGTTTTGTGCACTTCTGAAAAAAAGGACACCGCTAAACAGAGGCCAGACGGAGTCCAGAGTAACTCTGCTGCCTCATTATAGTGAATGGATCCCGCAGGGGTTTCATCTGAATTACATCACTTGGAAATTTAGATGGAAACCGCGATGTAAGTGCTCAGCCTAGAGCGCCGGATAAATGTTACGTAAAATGTTCCCAATAAAAGCTTCAACTCAGTCCTCAAAAAAAGCTAGTCCCCACTCAGGTCCGTCATCTGTTAAAAATATAAGGGACTTCCAAGTTACTGGTAGCAGAAAGGCTCTGGAAAAGCGAAATGGCCCTTGCCCCCCAAAAGAAATTCAGAAAATGTTGTGCTCCCAAATTCAAATGCCTATTCTACAATAATTTGTTCTCCAATTGTCAAATAGCACTCCGTCCCCCCAGATCTCGCCGTATGGCTGAGCGGTACAATACAGCCACATATGGGGTATTGCCACTTTTAGTAGAAATTGTGTGACACATTTCGGCACCATTTTTACCCATTGCCCTGTGTGAAAATGTAAAATCTGAGGGTAAAACATTTTTTTGTGGTAAAAATATAATTATGCTTTTTTCACTGCCCAATGGTATAAATTTAAAAATTAAAAAATACTCACTACTTCCCTAGATTAATTCCTTGAGAGATGTAGTTTACAAAATGGGGTCACTTGTGGGGGTTTCTGCTGTTTTGGCATGTCAGCGACTCTTCAAATGTGACATGGTGTCTGCCACCTATCCCAGCCAACATAGCGCTCCTTTCTCTTCCGAACCCTGCCGTACACCAAAGCAGTGGTTTTCCCCCACATATGGGGTATCGGCGTACTCAGGAGAAATTGCACAACAAATTTCATGGTGCAATTTATCCTGTTACCCTTATGATAATGCAAAATTAGGGAATGAAAAACATTTTTTGTGGGAAAAATGTGAAAATTGTATTTTTACGGCTCAATATTATAAACTTCTGTGAAGCACTTGGGGTGCAAGGTGCTCACCACACATCTAGATAAGTTTCCTAAGGGGTCTAGTTTCCAAAATGGTGGCACTTGTGGGGGGTTTCCACTGTTTAGGCACATTAGGGGCCCCCCAAATGCGACATGGCGTCCGCTAATTATTCAAACAAATTTTCCATTCAAAAAGTCAAATGGCGCTCCTTCCCTTTCAAACCCTGCCATGCGCCCAAACAGTAATTTGCCTCCACATATGGGGTATCGGCGTGTTCAGGAGAAATTGCACAACAAATTTCATGGTGCAATTTATCCTATTACCCTTATGATAATGCAAAATTAAGGGATGAAAAACGGTTTTGTGGGAAAAATGTGAAAATTTTATTTTTACAGCTCAATATTATAAACTTCTGTGAAGCACCTTGGGGTTCAAGGTGCTCACCACACATCTAGATAAGTTCCCTAAGGGGTCTAGTATCCAAAATGGTGTCACTTGTGGGGGGTTTCCACTGTTTAGGCACATCAGGGGCTCCCCAAATGCAACATGGCGTCCGCTAATTATTCAAACAAATTTTACATTCAAAAAGTCAAATGGAGCTCCTTCCCTTTCAAACCCTGCCGTGCGCCCAAACAGTGGTTTGCCTCCACATATGGGGTATCGGCGTGTTCAGGAGAAACTGCACAATAAATTTCATGTTGCAATTTATCCTATTACCCTTATGATAATGCAAAATTAAGGGATATAAAACGGTTTTGTGGGAAAAATGTGAAAATTTTATTTTTACAGCTCAATATTATAAACTTCTGTGAAGCACTTTGGGGTTCAAGGTGCTCACCACACATCTAGATAAGTTCCCTAAGGGGTCTAGTTTCCAAAATGGTGTCACTTGTGGGAGGTTTCCTCTGTTTAGGAACATCAGGGGCTCTCCAAACGCAACATGGCGTCTGCTAATTATTCAGACAAATTTTACATTCAAAAAGTCTAATGGCGCTCCTTCCCTTCCGAGCCCTGCAGTGCGCCCAAACAGTGGTTTTCCCTCACATATGGGGTATCAGCGCGCTCAAGAGAAATTGCACAAAAAATTTTGGGGTCCATTTTTTCCTGTTACCCCTGTGAAAATAAAAAAAATTAGGTCTAAAGTAACATTTTTGTGAAAAAAGTTAAATGTTAATTTTTTTCTTCCACATTCCAAAAATTCCTGTGAAGCACCTGAAGGGTTAATAAAGTTCTTGAATGTGGTTTTGAGCACCTTGAGGGGTGCAGTTTTTAGAATGGTGTCACTTTTGGGTATTTTCTGTCATAAAGACCCCTCAAAGTGACTTCAAATATGATATGGTCCCTAAAAAAATGTTTTTGTAAATTTTGTTGGAAAAATGAGAAATCGCTGGTCAACTTTTAACCCTTATAGCTCCCTAACAAAAAAAAAATTTTGGTTCCAAAATTGTGCTGATGTAAAGTAGACATGTGGGAAATGTTATTTATTAACTATTTTGTGTGACATATCTCTCTGATTTAAGGGCATGAAAATTCAAAGTTTGAAAATTGCAAAATTTTCAAAATTTTTGCCAAATTTCCGATTTTTTCACAAATAAACACAAGTGATATCAAAGAAATTTTACCACTATCATGAAGTACAATATGTCACGAAAAAACAATCTCAGAATCAGGGGAATCCGTTGAAGCGTTCCAGAGTAATTACTTCATAAAGTGACAGTGGTCAGAATTGAAAAAATTGGCCCGGTCACGAAGGCAAAAACAGGCTCTGGAGCGAAGTGGTTAAAACATTATCTTTCTTATTATTCTAACATTTGGCAAATATTAAAAATTATGGTAATCCTAATTGACCTAAAACGGGAAAGGTTTATTCTTATTTCATGTCAGATTTTGAGAAAAACATGCATATGTGTCTTTTTATATAGTGTATGTAAACTTCTGGTTTCAACTGTATATATGTATATATGTGCACATCTCATTGCTATAGCAAATCAGTGGGAGTCATCAACAGTGATAAAATAATAGAAAAAAAGGAAGAAAATTGAATCCTTAGAGGAAAAGTAAGATGATTTGTCTAAAAAATGCCAGTGTAAGGAGGCTCGTAAGCTCCCCGGGGAGCCATTGCATGGTTTATAAGCCTCCTTACTCTGGCATTTCACTCTCCTCACTAGGATCTAAGGGGTAAAGTTTTTCCTTCTGAAGTCTCTCACACAGCTAAATCAGATCTCATGCTTTGCACTGCTGAGGGGCAACACCCCGAAACACCATGGCTGCAAATTGAGATTCTAGTTTCCCATTTATCCTAAATCATGTGGAAAGGCTTGTTAAAAGGTTGATATTGACTTTTAGGATTGCTACTTCCAATAGGTTGCACTGGAAGAGACAGTTTGCAAGTTTTGGGTAGAATTTCTCTTCAATAAAAATACTTTTTGATTACACCAGTGATTTTTTTCCTTTCTTACAGACTGGACCAGTCATTGGGGAAGCCCTCACTGTTTCTTTCTGGATAGATTCCACTTCCTACCACTATGAAATGGAATAAATGCTATGTTTTAGAGAAATTAACAATAGTAATGGTAATAATCTGACACCATATGATGGCAAATCCAAGCAACATGCCGTCATTTGTAACAATGGGAAAGCCTTTTTTTAAGAGGTTGTCCAGAATAAGGATGCCATATTTCATCGCTTTGTGGAAAAATAGGTAAATCGTTTCTCATGTTATATTCTCTGAACTGTAAATCGTAAACAGTTTCACAAATTTGGTTGAATGCCAGTGGACCCAAAAAATGCTAATTTCTAATAGTAAATTTAAAAATGACTTTTTTTTACTTTTATTTATTTCCAGATAAAGTGAAAGATCGAGGCTCTAATACAATTGGGTCAAGATTGAACCGTGTCGAGGACAAGGTAAGAAAATAAGATAAAACCATATATATTTATATTATGCACAGCTACTACTTACACATACACACATGGAGTATAGGATATACAGACAATTACCACATACTACATACAGAATATTCCTCACTCTCTGAAAAAGTGTAAAATACATAATGGTGCATCCAGACACCAATTCTACAGCGCTGCTCATACACTGCAAAGAGTCTAAATACCTGTGGTCATCTGTGACTTGCACACACAAGTTAAGGTGGCCACACACAATAACTGAAAGTTGATTGCTGGTTCGGCCGTGCACTACCTCTCCCAACTCTCATACACGAGAAGGTTTGGCTTGGTTAAATGTTCATGTGTTTTCAAAGCGGAGAACTGTGAAAATCACTGCCAAACGGCTCTGGCAGCAGCTTATCACCTGAATAACAAAAGGGTCGGGCATTAAGGGTCAGGCAGTTTGAATTTTACCTCCTCTGACCTCATCTGTCAGGGAAGAGTCTGGATGTCCCCTTAGACTATTAGCTTAGTCTATTGTGTATGGAGGCTTAAAGGGGTTTTCCATTACTCAGACAACTCCTTCTCAATCCATATGTGTGTCCCCCAGTAAAATAATAACACCTATACTCACCTCCAGTGCCAGCACTATTCCAGCGGTGTCTGCACTGGCTCTCCTGGGGATTGCGTGTGTCATGGGTGTGTCAGAAGTGACAGACAGTCATCCTGCAGTTGGTTGCAGGAGATCTCTTCATTTGGCCCTACAGACAACTTCTTAGAATATGTATCTCTAGGACCCAGGGGCTAGCTTCCTCGGGCTAATTAACACCCTGGCCTGGATGTATAAATACCTGTTGTGAGCCAGAGGGAGGTGCCAGCGATATTCATTGCCCCTTGTGAAGGCTTGAGCAAGAGCAGTACTTCTATCTCTCTGGTGCTAGAGAACGTGTGCGCATTTGTCTGGAGTCGAGTAAAGCTAAGCGATTTTCCCTTGTTTGTCCCCCCTTGTTGTCTTTAGTGTTCAGTGGGGATCAACTAGTGCTCATCCTTTCTGTTCCCTAGCCTGAGCCTAATGCCAGGGATAGACAGGCTGAGGTATGCGTGCGGCGATTGGTGAAGAACCAATAAAGGGACATTAGTGGAGACAGGGTGACACTAGATCAGCCTAGGAGTTCTCCACTCCCCACTTTCCCTAGTCTGGGTTCCCTTTCCGTTTTCCCTTTGTGTTGCACTTAGTCTTTCCCACACCTTGCGTGACAGCATGACATTATGTCTCATGATTCCTAGGGGCAATCAGTGCTGACTTTACTCTCCCCGCCTTTGGCCAACTTGCATACATCCAGAGGAAGTGAGAGATGTTGCTGCTCTTACTTCCTCCGGATGTACAGGTATGTGCTATAACTGGAGGCAGGAAGAGTGAAGCCAGCGCTGATTGGCAGCAGGGATCACTTGACATAACAATGTCACGTGATCCCAAGGAGAGCCAATGCCGACACGGCTGGAATACTGGAAGGGAGTATAGGTGTTATTATTTTACTGAGGGCAAAAATATATATATGGAGAAGGAGATGTCCGAGTAGTAGAAAACCCCTTTAAGTGTTGGCTACTACTTTCATGGATGTGGACAGAAAGCTCTTTCTGAGTTCATTAAGTAGTTCAATCTGACAAAGGTTTCCAATAGAGTTGGTGCGAGTCAATTCGCAGGACCCAGTCCATCAGCCACATCCATAATCTGTGACGGCTGCATCGGAGCCCTGAGAACCACCTCCTACATCCCGGCATCCACAGCTGTTCTACTGATTAGCCGGCCTGATGCAATGTCACATATGCATCATGCTGTAACCATAAAGATGCAGCTAATCAGAAGAGAAGCAGGGATCTTGGAAGGTAGAAGGCAGGTCTTGAGGCTCCTGTCCAGCATCCAAAGATTACTGACGTGGCTGATGGACCCAGTGCTGCGAAACGAATCGCACCAACTATAGTTTTCAATTAAAACAACAATGTCTAAATGGCTAACCAATATTGCATTAAAGGATCAATCTACTTTATTTCTCCCCAAAACTGTGCCTCTCTTGTCCATGGGGTGTGTCTGGTATTGCAACTCAGTGCCCCATTGATTTGGTTAGGGATAAGCTACAATATCAGGCAGCGCTCATGGGTAGTGTAAAATGTGTATGGAGTGTGGTCTGTATCTATGCTATTTTCTTGTTTGAATTTTTTTTTATATATTTGTAGGTAACTCAAATGGATCATAAACTCAATCTCATAACCGATATGATTCACCACCTGATAGCAAACCAACAAAGCGGTCAGTCTACCAACAGAACACCGCACCGGAGCAACTCTCTGAACGACGGGAGCAACCTCTCCAGTACTCTGCCTACCTACCAACAGTTAACAGTGCCAAGACGAAACCAAGATAATGCATCTTGATGAACAAACACAAACTAGTTCTTCTACTGTCCTCAATGCAGATATTCATTATTTTAATGAATGCATTTATAAGCAGAAAGTAAAATGAATGATGAAATTAGACTGAGTATCGAGTAAGTGTGTAACACTGTAAAGGACGTCTTGTCTATTCTCTGTAGATCCTATCAGGGTTCATTGAAGGTTTCTTAGAGGAAGGGACATGGAACATATGTGTATTGCTCCATGTAGAAACATGCAAGAAAGCATCTGATACATTGATGAATCCTTTCTCAGGAAGATTGTAGCTCATCGGCCTGTGGGATCGTAAATCGCTACGGGTCGTGCTGTAAAACTGGCAATACAACTGAACAATTACCCTGATTTTTTTTATTGTATTAAAATACACTTTTTACATTGATTTTCAATTTTTGGGGGCCTAAAATGAAAATTCATTTGAGAAAAATAGAAATAAATATTGTACTGTAGATAATTACACTTCTTTTTTTTTACAATGTATTTTTGGTAAAAATGGTATTAAAGAGTTAATTTTTCTTTATGATTTCTGATCACAATTTTTTTTTTCTGGAATATTTTTTGACATCTGATCAAATGTATTGTATTTTCTCAAAAATGTTGATATTTGCACATTGATTGGTTTAAAACAGTGATGGCGAATCTTTTAGAGACCGAGTGCCCAAACTGCAATCCAAAACCCACTTATTTATCGCCAAGTGCCAACACGGCAATTTATCCTAAATATTGAGGTTTTACTGATACAAACAACTGATACAAAGAGCAGGCGAGGGCAGCATAGAGTAGCCACAGACAGGAGCAGGGGTAAGAGACTGCAGAAATAAAGAATGTGCTCGCCCACATCCTGGTATATATGCTGGCCCTCCCCTCAATCCTGGTATATATGCTGGCCCTCCCCTCAATCCTGGTATATGTGCTGGCCCTCCCCTCAATCCTGGTATATATGCTGGCCCTCCCCTCAATCCTGGTATATGTGCTGGCCCCCCCCTCAATCCTGGTATATATGCTGGCCCTCCCCTCAATCCTGGTATATATGCTGGCCCTCCCCTCAATCCTGATATATATGTTGGCCCCCCCTCAATCCTGGTATATATGCTGCCCCCCCCCTCAATCCTGGTATATGTGCTGGCCCTCCCCTCAATCCTGGTATATATGCTGGCCCTCCCGTCAATCCTGGTATATATGCAGGCCCTCCCCTCAATCCTGGTATATATGCCGGCCCTCCCCTCAATCCTGGTATATATGCTGGCCCTCCCCTGAATCCTGGTATATATGCTGGCCCTCCCTTCAATCCTGGTATATATGCTGGCCCTCCCCTCAATCCTGGTATATATGCTGGCCCTCCCTTCAATCCTGGTATATATGCTGGCCCTCTCTTCAATCCTGGTATATATGCTGGCCCTCTCCTCAATCCTGGTATATATGCTGCCCCTCCCCTCAATCCTGGTATATATGCTGCCCCCCTCAATCCTGGTATATATGCTGGCCCTCCCCTCAATCCTGGTATATATGGTGGGCCTCCCCTCAATCCTGGTATATATGCTGGCCCTCCCTTCAATCCTGGTATATATGCTGGCCCTCCCTTCAATCCTGGTATATATGCTGGCCCTCCCCTCAATCCTGGTATATATGCTGGCCCTCCCTTTAATCCTGGTATATATGCTGGCCCTCTCTTCAATCCTGGTATATATGCTGGCCCTCTACTCAATCCTGGTATATATGCTGGCCCTCCCCTCAATCCTGGTATATATGCTGGCCCTCCCCTCAATCCTGGTATAAATGCTGGCCCTCCCCTCAATCCTGGTATATATGCTGCCCTCCCCTCAATCCTGGTATATATGCTGGCCCTCCCCTCAATCCTGGTATATATGCTGGCCCTCCCCTCAATCCTGGTATATATGCTGCCCTCCCCTCAATCCTGGTATATATGCTGGCCCTCCCCTCAATCCTGGTGTATATGCTGGCCCTCCCCTCAATCCTGGTATATATGCTGGCCCTCCCCTCAATCCTGGTATATATGCTGGCCCTCCCCTCAATCCTGGTATATATGCTGGCCCTCCCTTCAATCCTGGTATATATGCTGGCCCTCCCTTCAATCCTGGTATATATGCTGGCCCTCTCTTAAATCCTGGTATATATGCTGGCCCTCTCCTCAATCCTGGTATATATGCTGGCCCTCCCCTCAATCCTGGTATATATGCTGGCCCTCCCCTCAATCCTGGTATAAATGCTGCCCTCCCCTCAATCCTGGTATATATGCTGGCCCTCCCTTCAATCCTGGTATATATGCTGGCCCTCCCCTCAATCCTGGTATATATGCTGGCCCTCCCTTCAATCCTGGTATATATGCTGGCCCTCTCTTCAATCCTGGTATATATGCTGGCCCTCTCCTCAATCCTGGTATATATGCTGGCCCTCCCCTCAATCCTGGTATATATGCTGGCCCTCCCGTCAATCCTGGTATAAATGCTGGCCCTCCCCTCAATCCTGGTATATATGCTGGCCCTCCCTTCAATCCTGGTATATATGCTGGCCCTCCCCTCAATCCTGGTATATATGCTGGCCCTCCCTTTAATCCTGGTATATATGCTGGCCCTCTCTTCAATCCTGGTATATATGCTGGCCCTCTACTCAATCCTGGTATATATGCTGGCCCTCCCCTCAATCCTGGTATATATGCTGGCCCTCCCCTCAATCCTGGTATAAATGCTGGCCCTCCCCTCAATCCTGGTATATATGCTGCCCTCCCCTCAATCCTGGTATATATGCTGGCCCTCCCCTCAATCCTGGTATATATGCTGGCCCTCCCCTCAATCCTGGTATATATGCTGCCCTCCCCTCAATCCTGGTATATATGCTGGCCCTCCCCTCAATCCTGGTGTATATGCTGGCCCTCCCCTCAATCCTGGTATATATGCTGGCCCTCCCCTCAATCCTGGTATATATGCTGGCCCTCCCCTCAATCCTGGTATATATGCTGGCCCTCCCTTCAATCCTGGTATATATGCTGGCCCTCCCTTCAATCCTGGTATATATGCTGGCCCTCTCTTAAATCCTGGTATATATGCTGGCCCTCTCCTCAATCCTGGTATATATGCTGGCCCTCCCCTCAATCCTGGTATATATGCTGGCCCTCCCCTCAATCCTGGTATAAATGCTGCCCTCCCCTCAATCCTGGTATATATGCTGGCCCTCCCTTCAATCCTGGTATATATGCTGGCCCTCCCCTCAATCCTGGTATATATGCTGGCCCTCCCTTCAATCCTGGTATATATGCTGGCCCTCTCTTCAATCCTGGTATATATGCTGGCCCTCTCCTCAATCCTGGTATATATGCTGGCCCTCCCCTCAATCCTGGTATATATGCTGGCCCTCCCGTCAATCCTGGTATAAATGCTGGCCCTCCCCTCAATCCTGGTATATATGCTGCCCTCCCCTCAATCCTGGTATATATGCTGGCCCTCCCCTCAATCCTGGTATATATGCTGGCCCTCCCCTCAATCCTGGTATATATGCTGCCCTCCCCTCAATCCTGGTATATATGCTGGCCCTCCCTTCAATCCTGGTATATATGCTGGCCCTCCCCTCAATCCTGGTATATATGCTGGCCCTCCCCTCAATCCTGGTATATATGCTGGCCCTCCCCTCAATCCTGGTATATATGCTGGCCCTCCCTTCAATCCTGGTATATATGCTGGCCCTCTCCTCAATCCTGGTATATATGCTGGCCCTCCCCTCAATCCTGGTATATATGCTGGCCCTCCCCTCAATCCTGGTATAAATGCTGGCCCTCCCCTCAATCCTGGTATATATGCTGCCCTCCCCTCAATCCTGGTATATATGCTGGCCCTCCCCTCAATCCTGGTATATATGCTGGCCCTCCCCTCAATCCTGGTGTATATGCTGGCCCTCCCCTCAATACTGGTATATATGCTGGCCCTCCCCTCAATCCTCGTATATATGCTGGCCCTCCCCTCAATCCTCGTATATATGCTGGCCCTCCCCTCAATCCTGGTATATATGCTGGCCCTCCCCTCAATCCTGGTATATATGCTGGCCCTCTCTTCAATCCTGGTATATATGCTGGCCCTCTCCTCAATCCTGGTATATATGCTGGCCCTCCCCTCAATCCTGGTATATATGCTGGCCCTCCCCTCAATCCTGGTATAAATTCTGGCCCTCCCCTCAATCCTGGTATATATGCTGCCCTCCCCTCAATCCTGGTATATATGCTGGCCCTCCCCTCAATCCTGGTATATATGCTGGCCCTCCCCTCAATCCTGTATATATGCTGCCCTCCCCTCAATCCTGGTATATATGCTGGCCCTCCCCTCAATCCTGGTGTATATGCTGGCCCTCCTCTCAATCCTGGTATATATGCTGGCCCTCCCCTCAATCCTGGTATATATGCTGGCCCTCCCCTCAATCCTGGTATATATGCTGGCCCTCCCTTCAATCCTGGTATATATGCTGGCCCTCTCCTCAATCCTGGTATATATGCTGGCCCTCCCCTCAATCCTGGTATATATGCTGGCCCTCCCTTCAATCCTGGTATATATGCTGGCCCTCTCCTCAATCCTGGTATATATGCTGGCCCTCCCCTCAATCCTGGTATATATGCTGGCCCTCCCCTCAATCCTGGTATATATGCTGGCCCTCCCCTCAATCCTGGTATAAATGCTGGCCCTCCCCTCAATCCTGGTATACATGCTCCCTCTCCCCCCCAGCCATTGTGCATCCCATATTAAAAAAAAAAAAAAAACACATAATAAACCCTCCTCCTCACCTTCCTTCTTCTCCCGCGCAGCATCCTCTCCTGTAGTCGGCACATCTAGCTGAAGTGTATTGCAGCGCACGTACTAGCCAGGTCCGTGCGCGCTGCAGTACACGCTGCTGGCCAATCAGAGGCCAGCGACCGCTGGCCTCTGATTGGCCAGCCGACGTCATGCTGGCCTCTAATTTGCCGGCAGCCGCTTCTGATTGTCCGGAAGTCGCTAGCCTCTGATTGGCCGGCCAACGTCATGCTGGTCTCTGATTGGCCAGAAGCCGCAGGCCTCTGATTGGCCGGCCGAATTCATGCTGGCCTCTGATTGGAAGGAAGCCGCTGGCCTCTGATTGACCGGCCGACGTCATGCTGGCCTCTGATTGGCCGGCAGCCGCTGGCCTCTGATTGGCCGGCAGCGTGTATTGCAGCGTACGGGCCTGGCTAGTTCGTGCGCTGCAATACACTTCAGCTCGATGTGTTTCCGTCCGAGAGAGATCGCACATCTAGCTGCAGTAGCGGAGCTGGTGCCGGCACTCGGCGGCTCAGAGTTCTCCCCGCCGGCCCGATCCAGTAGCGCTAGTGCTGCGGCCATGGTGCCCCCCAGGAGGGCTCTGCTGCCCCCTCTGCACGCTGCCATAGGTTCCCAGCACTGGTGTAAAGCATTTCTTCTTTTACAGCTGACGACCCAAAATTGGGGATTTTCTGAAAAAAAAAATAAAATGGCCAGTATGCATTATATATGGTGGAAGTGAGAATGTATCATCTGGATAAGGGGGTGGTCTTCACAGAGGGGTCTATGGAGAGATGTCTCTTTATAAGGAGCACATAGCATGGAATACCGGGGGGAAGCCTTCTGGCTCCTTATGTTGCTCCAGTCCGGAATGCTCCACTATGGTCCATCCTTCTATAGTTCTTCTCTTACACTTTCTGCTGGTCGGTATATGGACGTATTCGCTCTATGCTGACAGGCGCTCCCTTAGTATAGCCCATGTAATGCACGGCACCACAATGTTGTAGGTTCTGACTACTGTGTAAAAAAACACCCACCCAGAGACCTGCCATAATCTTATAGTCTGGGTGTGAATATGCTGTAGGTAGAGCTACACTTTTGTTGTGGAAATTTTGGTAATTTTATTTACCTTTTTGCATTTAGGCTATGTGCCCACAATGCAGAAATGAAGCAGAAAATTTCTGCAGCATTTCTGCATCTCCCTGGCAGAAAAAACGCATGCAGATTGACAAGCGCTTTCCAGGCGATTTTAGCATCACTTGGAAAGTGCTTGACAACTAGGTCACACTGTATAAATTCATGGAAACAGCATGGATTTATATAGTGTGAACCGTAAAAATGAAAACAAATAAAGCTATACTCACCCCTGATGCCCGACGTGGCTGCAGCGCTGCTTCCTGTCTGGTTCCTGGATGCCGGCATATCGCGAGACAGAGCGGTGAAGGGCCTGCGGTCACATGACTGTGACGTCACCGCAGGTCCTCAAGCGATACCGGCATTCAGAGAGAAGCCGCCGGACAGGTGAATATAAACTTTATTTGTTTTTTTATTCTTTTTTTACAGGTACAATGGTACCCAGGTCTGGATCAGAGTCTCCTCTCCTCCAGAACTGGGTACCATCCGCACATAGAGACGCATAGAAGCCGCTTGTAAAAATGTACAGTCGCGGTTTCTATGCGTCTCAATGCAAGTCAATGGCGGGAGTTTCGCTGCGCTTCTGCAAAATTAAATGACATGCTGCGGATTTTTGTACGCAGCATAAACGCTGCGGAAAAATCCGAAACATGTGCATAGAACATGCGGAATCCCCTTGGGGACCATGGGGTGCGGATTACCTAGCGTTTCACAAGCGTTTATGCTGCGGAAATTCCGCAGCATAAACGCTTGAAAAACGCTACGTGGGCACCCAGCCTTACCCGAATGAGGCTTGTGAGAAATCCTTAAATATGCTGC
Source organism: Phyllobates terribilis (assembly GCF_046119375.1). Classification (NCBI taxonomy): domain Eukaryota; kingdom Metazoa; phylum Chordata; class Amphibia; order Anura; family Dendrobatidae; genus Phyllobates; species Phyllobates terribilis. The sequence continues at coordinate 68,958 of NW_027363538.1, forward strand.
AGATTTCTCCTGTATGATGCTGCCCAATCATAAGCAAGCAGCAACACTCAAAGAAAAGAAGAACACGCCCCCACCATAGCTCAAAGCGGGTTTCTTAGGGTATAAAGCTACGTTCTCACTATGAGTTTTTAGTGAGTTTTTACGCTGCATATTTTAGAAATAATGCAAGTAACCTATCTTAATGGGTGCAGAAATTCTGCAACATCAAAAACTCACCAAAAGCTCATCGTGGGAACCTAGCCTAAGATGTGTAATGATGGAGAGTCCTGATCTCCTGGTCTAACCTTCTGCATGATTAGAAAGCAGAGGTAACAGCTCTTAGACAAGGAAGGAGCCGCACAGCTGAGTTTCTCTGTGTCACATTACAAACCCTTTTATTGACTCTCCTGATTATGGAGTGTGCCAGTATCACACTTATGTCTTCTGTGCTCAAGCAACTTGTATTCTTTCTGCAGTGATATTAGGCTGTTATTACACCTCACACAGGAGCAGTGTGTTCTGGGTTACTTCTATGGTGAAATGCAATGACAGTCTGCTCTAATCTCACTGCAGAATGAGTACAAGTTGAGCACAACGGATCTAAGTGTGATACTGACACTGTGCTCTCATTTCTGGACAGGCAGTTTGGAATAGGTGCAGAACAGCAGAGGTGAGAGTGCCATAAGAGGAGGAAAGCTGTTAGAAAGGTTTGTAATGTTGCACAACTAAACTCTCTTGTGCTGCCCCTTCACCCACAGAGACCTTAACTGAAAGGTATTAGTCAGTTGTGTGCTCTAATCATGCAGGAGGTTAGCCCAGGAGACCAGGTCTGTATCCTTACATCTTAGACACTGAGAAATCTGCTCTAAGCTATGGTGGGGATGTGATCATCTTTCTTTTCAGTGTTGTCGTCTGCTTATAATTGGTCAGCATCATGCAGGGAGAAGAATTTCGCACCCCCAGTGAAAACTCTGATAACATCTACTTGGACTTAATTTTTTTTAACTCATTAGGCGCCAAATACTTTCATTGCTAATATCTCTGCAAATGAAAGATAAAATAGAAAGAGCATGGATGAGATACCAGGACACTGTGTGTGGCACTTTATTATTATTATTTATTATTCTAGCTCCATTTATTCCATGGTGCTTTACATGTGAAAAAGGGGGTATACATAGCAAACACAATTGCAAAAATCTTGAACAAAAACGCAATGGCAAACTGGTACTGGAGGAGAGAGAACCCTACCTGCGATGTCTCACAATCTTCAAGGGATGGGTGAGGATACAGTAGGTGAGGGTAGAGCTGGTCATGCAGCGGTGTGGTGGAGCAATGATTACTGCAGGTTGTAGGCTTTTCGGAAGAGGTGGGTTTTCAGGTTCCTTTAGAAGGTTTCCACGGTAGGCGAGAGTCTGATGTTTTGGGGTAGAGAGTTCTAGAGTAGGGGGGATGCACGGGAGAAATCTTGTATGCAATTGTGAGAAGAAACGATAAGAGGGGAGTAGAGAAGGAGATCTTGTGAGGATCGTAGGTTGCGTGTAGGTGTGTACCGGGAGACTAGGTCACAGATGTATGGAGGAGACAGGTAGTGGATGGCTTGGTATGCCACGGTTAGGGTTTTGAACTGGAGTCTCTGGGCAATGAGGAGTCAGTGAAGCATTTGACAGAGAGGAGAGGCCGGGGAGTAGGCGGAAGGCAGGTGGATTAGTCGGGCAGCAGAGTTTAGGATAGATTGGAGGGGTACGGGAGTGTTAGCGGGGAGGCCACAGAGCAGGAGGTTGTAGTAGTCGAGGCGGGAGATGATGAGGGCGTGCACTAGTGTTTTTGCAGATTCATGGTTGAGGAATATGCGGATCCATGTTTTTGAGTTGGAGTCGGCAGGAGGAGGAAAGGGCTTTGATATGTGGCTTGAAGGAGAGGTTAGAGTCCAGGGTTACTCTGATGCAGCGAGCTTGTGGGACTGGGGAAAGTGGACAGCCATTGATTTTGATGGATAGGTCAGATGGGGAGGCTGAGTGAAATGGGGGAAAGATGATGAATTCTGTTTTATCCATGTTAAGTTTTAGAAATCTAGCAGAGAAGAAGGATGAGATAGCGAACAGACATTTTGGGGTTCTGGTTAGTAAGGAGGTGATATCAGGTCCAGAGAGGTAAATCTGTATGTCGTTAGCATAGAGATGATACTGAAAGCCGTGGGACTCTATGAGCTGTCCCAGGCCGAAGGTGTAGATGGAGAAGAGCAGGGGTCCTATGACTTAACCTTGGGGAACACTGACAGATAGGATGCGAGATGAGGAGGTGGTGTGTGAGTGAGAAACACTGAAGGTTCTGTCTGTTAAGTATGAGTAGATCCAAGATTATTATGATCTGCAACATAAACTAGGGAAAGAAGGGGAGAGCTGTCCCCACAGTAAGACTAAGCTGAGTCCCTACGTTGTAGCAGGCAACCTGTTCCTTGTGAACAGACCCGCCTTCGTCCTCGGCTAGTCTGAACGGAGACCTATAGAGAAAGGAAGGGGTCCCTAAAAGAACTAAGGACTGGGACAAAAATGGGACACCTCCTAACAGAAGTTGTTGCAGAGCAAAAGAAAAACTGACAAAAGTACTAGAGGTCCAGAGGACCAAGCAAACTAGAGATAGATAGGCACAAAAGCACCTGGCTAGAAAGACAGTCTAAACAACACTGAAGTCTAGCAAGGCCAGAAGGGTGGAGCTGGAATAAATAGGAAGATGGTCACGTGACCGCAAAACACAAGATAGAAACAAAAACAAACAGGAGGGTTCTAACAGTACCCCCTCTTTTATGAGGATCCTCCGGATCCTCCAGGCCCAGGCCTATCTGGAAATCTCCTGTGGAAAGCTCTGACAAGTCTAGGGGCAGAGACATCATCCGCCTTAACCCAGGAGTTATTCCTCGGGACCGAAACCTTTCCAAGCAACGAGATACTGCAATCTCCCTCTATGCTCTCTGGAATTCAGGATACGAGAAATTTCATATTCGCCGTCTTCCACTACCGGAGGAACTGTGACAGTGGCCTCCCTATCCGATACATCAGCCTTTTTCAACAAGGAAACATGAAACACAGGATTAATCTTCCAGGAGGAGGGAACCTCCAACCTAACAGCAGACTGGTTAACCACCTGAAGCACCTTAAAAGGCCCCACAAACTTCGGACCCAATTTTTTAGAGGAAATCCTCAATCGCAGATTCTTTGAGGACAACCAAACCATGTCACCCACAGTAAACAAAACCTCTTTACATTTCCTGTTAAAATACTTCTTGGACTTTTTGTTAGCCTCTTGAAGGTTACAACGTACATTAGTCCAAACTCTCTCCAAGTCACCGGAAAAATTCTACTCCTCCGGCACCGCCGACCGCAATTTGGAGAACGAACCAAAAGACGGATGTCTCCCAGTACAACAAAAAAAGAACACCCAGCAGAGGAGGATGTATGGTTGTTAAGAGCAAATTCTGCGAGTGGCAGAAACTCAGACCACCCCTCTTGATTGTCTGCCACAAATCAACGCAAAAACTGTTCCACATCCTGGTTCTTTCTTTCAGTCTGTCCATTAGACTCAGGATGATAACCAGACGAAAATGACAAATGGACTCCCAACCTGTCACAAAAAGCACGCCAAAAGCGAGCCACAAACTGAGGTCTCCTATCAGAAACAATGTTGGTGGGAACGCCATGGTGCCTGACAATTTCCTTAACAAACGCCTTAGCGAGTGTCTTAGCGCAGGGTAGCTTAATGAATGGAACCAAATGACACATCTTGCTAAAACGGTCCACGACCACCCAGATGTCAGTGAAACCCTCGGACACAGGAAGGTCAGTAATAAAATCCATTGCCAAATGCGTCCAAGGCGCACTAGGAACCTCCAGAGGTCAAAGCAACCCCGCAGCAGGGGTATGGGAAGCCTTTGACCTAGCACACACCGTACACTGACGCACCCACTTGATGACTTCCTTCTGCCACCCGGGCCACCAAAAACTGCGACTGATAAGTCTCTTAGTCCCAGAAATTCCTGGATGACCTGCCAACCAAGACTCATGATACCCCACAAACAAATCTCTCCTAGAGGTTCTAGGCACAAACAATCTCCCATGAGGAGTGTTAGATGGGGCATCCTCTTGGGCTTTCAGAATCCCTTCTTCCAAAACAGAGTCTAATGCTGCTACCACAACTCCTTCCTGTAAAATGCTCTCCTCCTCCTCGGTACCAACCATGGGGGAAAAGCTGCGAGATAAAGCATTGGCTTTAACATTCCTAGTACCAGGGATATAGGTAACAGAAAAATTAAACCGAGAAAAAAAAAGTGCCCACCTAGCTTGACGGGCATTCAAGCGTTTGGCAGCATCCAAGATAGATCAAATTCTTATGATCTGTGAACAGGAAATTTAGCACTTTCCAAGAAATGATGCCAATGTTCAAACGCAAGTTTAATAGCCAACAATTCCCGATTACCAACATCGTAATTAAGTTCGGTTTCTGAAAATTTTTTTGAAAAAAAATCACAGGGATGTACTCCATCCTTGTTCTCCTGAGACAAAACTGCACCGACCCCCACCGAAGAAGCATCAACCTCGACCAAAAAAGGCTTGGTCTCATCAGGCTGCATAAGGATGGGTGCAGAACTGAACCTCTCCTTGAGATACACAAAAGCTTCAATGGCCTCAGTAGTCCACTGGACCGTATTCGCACCTTTCCTGGTGAGATCAGTCAGTGGCTTAACAATTATAGAAAAATTCTTAATGAATTTCCTGTAATAATTGGCGAAACCCAAAAATCTCTGTATCGATTTCAAACCAATAGGCCTAGGCCATTCCTGCACAGCCTGAACTTTCACCGGGTCCATCTCAAAGCCCTCGCTGGAGATAATGTAGCCCAAAAAACTAATTCTCTGCACAGCGAACTCACATTTCTCCAGCTTAGCAAAAAGCGAATTATCACTCAATAACTGCAACACCTCACGTACGCTCTGCCAATGGGAATCCAGATCTGGTGAATAAATCAGAATGTCATCCAAATACACAACCACATTCTTGCCAATCAAAGGTCTCAGGATGTCATTAATAAGGTTCTGAAAAAACGCGGGTGCATTGGTAAGACTGAAGGGCATCACCAGATTCACAAAATGACCTACCGGAGTGTTAAAAGCAGTTTTCCATTCATCACCCTCCTTCATTCGTAACAAATTGTATGCCCCCCGGAGATCAATTTTATAGAACCACTTGGTCCCCACTAACTGGTTAAACAAGTCTGGAATTAACGGCAATGGGTAGGAATTGCGTACGGTTATCTTATTAATTTCACGAAAGTCCAGACATGGACGTAAACCACCGTCTTTTTTTTTAACAAAGAAAAATCCAACGGCCACAGGCGACTTAGAAGGTCTAATGTGACCAGCAGCCAAGCTCGTCTGTATGTATTCCTCCAAGGCCTTTCTTTCAGGGATAGTCAGATTTAATAAGCGACTCTTGGGAAGAGTAGCTCCAGAAACAAACTCAATGGTGCAATCATAGTCCCTATGAGGAGGTAAAACTTGCGACTCCTCCTCTGAAAAAACCTTCCAAAAATCCTGAATAGGTACAGATAATTCCCCTTTTTCCACAGCCGCAATGCGACCATTACAACATTTATCATAGCACTTAGGACTCCAAGACTTAATCTCATTAGTAGATCAGTCCAGTAAAGGATTGTGCAGTTTTAACCAAGGCAAACCTGCACATGCGGATTTCAATTGGGGAACATTGCTGCCCTTCTACCATGCGTTTTTCATGCGTTTCCGCGGCGTTTACGCAACTGCAAAAACGCCGCGGAAACGCATGAAAAACGCATCATGTGAACTCAGCCTCAGGCTATGTGCCCACGTTGCAGAAATGAAGCAGAAAATTTCTGCTTCATTTCTGCAAGTCCTCTCCCGGAAAAACGCATGCGGAATTCCGCACGCGTTTATCGCGCGTTTTTCATGCGTTTATCTCGCGTTTTCCACATGCGGAATTGCCTTGCGTTTTTAATGCATTGCACAAGGCAATTCCGCTTGCGGAAACGCAAAATTAATTGACATGCTGCGGATTTTTGAACGCAGCATAAAAGCTGCGGAAAAATCCGCAGCATGTGCATAGAACTTGCGGAATCCCCTTGGGGACCATGGGGTGCGGATTACCATGCGTTTTACAAGCATTTCCGCTGCGGAAATTCCGCATCAAAAACGCTTGTAATCCGCAACGTGGGCACGCAGCCTAAAAGCAAAAGTATAAATACTAATTATTTATCAAAGCTGGACAAAATCTAGAAACCATATAATAAAACTGGCATAAAATATAGTGCTGAACAAGAGTTTAGGGGGAGATGTACAACTGGCACTGGCCTTTAAAAGGAATTGTGTAATCGCACAAAACTAGCAAAAATGTAAAGTGCCTGTAAAACAAGGAACGTGCAATTTACCTCTTAGTAAAAATCCTATTCTTTCTCAAGAACGAGAGGAATTTTAATTTCATGATTTTTTTTTAATCAAATAATTTTTATTGAAAAACTCCAAATACAAATTTTCCATCTTTCAAATAACATACATGACATAGTAATTCCATAGTATAAAACATGAACAAAGTATCTGAACTTCAATTCCCTAACCCACCCTAAACCCAAATCCCAACACTCCAGAGAGAACCATTTTAGAGCAGTTCTAGAATAACGGACTACAGCATTCGTAGAAGGGGGAAGAAGATAAAAAAGTGACTAACAAAGGGATAGCAGCGTTTTAATTTTATCATTTACTGCTTGATGCCTGAGCCGGGAAGTGCACGCTTGAAAACTGTTGCAGGCTGCTGTAATCACAGGACACAAGCAAACAGCATGGCATTTCCTATCAGCAGGGAGGAAGTAAAGGGAACAGTAATGAAAGTCTCCTCCTACTCCGCTCCATAATGAAATGAACAGTGTGCATCCTACAAATGCGATGCATACAGCAAACAATTCATTTTCCATACACAGGTTGTGAGTTGACCACTGGATATACACATGTGTATAACTAATTACCAGAACTGGAAATCGAAAAAAAAGACGAGCAAGTTTGGGGTGAATCCTGCCTTCATTACTGCACAGCCGCTCATAGAGGGATCGGTGCTAGGAACAGCAGGAGTGCCGGCGATGTTCACAGATTTACCTGCTGCGGGACTGAAGGAGTCTGATAGTGCTCGGCTCTAAGCTTTTTACCTTGTTTACGACAGGAATAATTGAAAGCTGTGCTTCAAAGGCGAGGAAGAAGTTGGTCACTGTCTGCGCTTGAATACCCTTAAGAGGGGAAAAAAAAATATATATACATATATACAAATACTGAAACATCTAAATGCATTAGAACATCAAACCTGGTGAAGCGGTAAATGACTTGTCCTCCAGGGATACAGGCTACTGTCATTCAGTAATTATTTAATAGGAATTTTACATTTTATGTGATCACCACGCTAGAATGTAAATGATGAAAACACAACACAACTCCTCACCATATGAAGATATTTTGTGTTTTAGGCTATGTGCCCACGATGCAGAAATGAAGCAGAAAATTTCTGCAGCATTTCTGCATCTCCCTGGCAGAAAAAAACGCATGCAGATTGTACATGCAGATTGTGCATGCGTTTTTCCTGCAGAATACATGCGGATCCACATGCGGATTCACATGCATTTCCGCATGCAGATTGACAAGCACTTTCCAGGCGATTAGCATCACTTGGAAAGTGCTTGACAACTAGGTCACACTGTATAAATCCATGGAAACAGCATGGATTTATACAGTGTGAACCGCAAAAATTAAAACAAATAAAGCTATACTCACCCCCGAGGCCCCGGCGTGGCTGCAGCGCTGCTTCCTGGCTGGTTCCCGGCTGCCGGCATATCGCGAGACAGAGTGGTGAAGGGCCTGCGGTCACATGACTGTGACGTCACCGAAGGTCCTTCAGCGCTGCTGGCATTCAGAGAGAAGATGCCGGACAGGTGAATATAAACTTTATTTGTTATTTTATTCTTTTTTTTACAGGTACAATGGTACCCAGGTCTGGATCAGAGTCTCCTCTCCTCCAGAACTGGGTACCATCCGCACTTAGAGACGCATAGAAGCCGCTTGTAAAAATGTACAGTCGCGGTTTCTGTGCGTCTCAATGCAAGTCAATGGCGGGAATTCCGCTGCGCTTCCGCAAAATTAAATGACATGCTGCGGATTTTTGTACGCAGCATAAACGCTGCGGAAAAATCCACAGCATGTGCATAGAACATGCGGAATCCCCTTGGGGACCATGGGGTGCGGATTACCTAGCGTTTTACAAGCGTTTCCGCTGCGGAAATTCCGCAGCATAAACGCTTGAAAAACGCTACGTGGGCACACAGCCTTATAGAACAGCATTTCTGTGGAATAACACGACTGATTTACTGTGTATGCACCATAGCCTTCATTTGATGTCACTTACTGTCACCTGTCACCTTGCCCCAACTCTGCAATCCCCAATATCAGTCCATGACCTCAATGGGGTCACTATAAAATTCTAAAGGGGACTGGTCATGTCTTTATTAGAAAATAGATAAACTTAGGATAGAAACAATATGAGCATATACCCTGCTATAAGTAAGTAAAAAGCAATAGTGAATATATATAATATAGGGTACTTAGTAAACATGGTTTTTGATTTAAAAAAAGCCATCCCACCCACACCAAGGTGTACCCAGTCAGTTATGTGAAATATATAATAAAATACACTTTAGTACAATATTAGTGTTTTGTCCCTTTAAATCTGCTGCTACTTCTGTCACCATGGTACCTGCATTCATACTCGGCCAATAGGATTGCTCGGTTTGAATTTGGGAAAAAAAAAAGAGTCCTATATCGTCTGTTTGTTCCTTCTCATCTGAGTGTGAAGACAGACACCTGCGATCAGCGAGAGATTATAGGTATAAGACGTGATATAATATAACGGACGGAGCCACATCCCATCACACGCACTCAGCGACCACAACTCACAGGAATCAGCACATTTACCAGACAATAAGTTATTATTCCCCAACACATAATACGCTGAGACACCAGTGGGGGGCGCCGCACTCGTTACATCTCCCATCTGGATGGATCCAGCGACGAGATCCTGATATTTCCCCCCAGCTCCGCTCCTCCATAGGGAATGGCCCAGATGCACGCAGAACGGACCGAAGTGTAATACTGCTAGAACTCTGCATGATATCACATGCTCCATATATACCACATAATAAAGGGGTGCTCCCTCTGGGACAGGTCATCACCTATCCAGAGATCAGTGATAACTTGTTCCAACTAGACATCCCCTTTAATGGAAGAGATCACATCTCTAACAGTCAATACGCTATTCATTCCCAATCTTCCCTGGCCCCAGTAATGCCCCTGAGTATATCGCCAATATGAGCCAATCATCAAACCCTCTGCTGACTGTTCCCGATGTTTTATAGAGTTTGGAGACGTTGCTACAAGAGAAGATATCAGCGGACACCATGGGGGTGGAGTATTCTGCCAGCGATGGAGCAGGTAGTATCCACCAGTCTGTGATATCTGACCTTCCTCCATATTCTGCTCTTACATGCGTTTCTTCAGCTTTACCCCTTCCCGACATAACCAATTTATGTTTTTTTTCTGTTTTTTCCTCCGCTTTTTCCAACTTTTCTAACTTTTTGATATCTGTCCACATAGTGTGAGGTCTTGTTATTTTGTAGGATGAGCTGTCCTTATAAATGACACCATTCATTTACCACATAGTGCTAGAAAACGGGAAAAACATTTCAAGTGCAGTAAAAGTGCGAAAAAAAAAGCCTGACATTGTTTTTCTGGGAACGGTTTTAACGGCGCACATTGTGTGGTAAAAATGACCTGGTAATAGGATCCTACTCCTCAGTGTGATTACAGCAAGACCAAACTTCTCCAATAGTTTTGGCAAAAGAAAAAAACTTTTTTTTGATGCTGTCACCATTTTTTCTGAGACCCGAAACATTTTCAGTTTCCGGGTTGATGGAGCTGTGTGGGGGCTTATTTTTTGAAGGGCAAGAGGACTTTAGTGATAACATTTTGGGACACATATGTCATGGTCATCGCTTCTTACAGGATTTTCTGCAGTATTGAGGCGAACGAAAAAATGCAATTTTGTCTTTTTGAATTTTTTTCTGTGTTCACTGATCGTTTTTTTTTTTTATATTTTGATAGATTGTATTTCTCTGAAAGAGACCAAACCACAAAATGTGTATATTTTTATTATCTTTATTTTTAGTGGGAGGTGAGTTGAACGTGTGGGGTTTTAATAAATATATATATACTTTTTTTCACTGTATTTGTATACATCATCTGATTGCTTGTGCTATATACAGCGATACCACAGTAATGCTCCATATAGCAAAACCACGGTCTTCTTTACAGCCCAAATGAAGCTTTATGATGACAGGCACGGAGGCTTCAGCAGACCCCCGGATGTCATAGCAGTCCATCGGCGCCCTATGATCGCGTCACAGGAGCGCCGGTGGGCGTATGGAACGACGCGTCCCAATGCTGGCGCGCTGTTAATGCTGCTGTTAGAGATTGACAGCAGCACTGAACAGGTTAACAGTGGTGGGCAGATCTTCGCTCCACTCGCAGCTGTTAGAGGCAGGTCCTGGTTGTTTGTCACAGCCATTATCTGCCATGTACGGGGCGAGCTGACCCTGCTCCATACACCCGCTACTGACTTATACCATACATGTACGGCAGATGTTGGTAAGGAGTTAAAGCGGTTGTCCAGCTTTGGGGCCATTTTTTTTACTTTAATGCAAGTATTTGGGGCTAAAATCGATTTCTGTAATTGAGTTTCATTAAAAATGTTGCCTTCTGTAGCATCTGTGCTGCACTGTCTATTGCTGGCTGCAAAATTAGCTAACTGAGAATCTATCAGTGAGCTCCTTAGTCTTAAGGGAGAGTTTGTAGATCTTTAATCTGTTTTTTTTTCCTGAGTGCCTATTAGCTGATCTATGCCCAAAGAAAACACAAAACTTGTGCAGGGAAACAATAAGTCTGTAATAGTCGGTGTAAAACACTTAATGAAACCTAAATGTAAAAAATTACTTTTAGTAGTAAATACATGACATGAGAAAATATACACTGCTCAAAAAAATAAAGGGAGCACTTAAACAACAGAATATAACTCCAAGTAAATCAAACTTCTGTGAAATCAAACTGTCCACTTAGGAAGCAACACTGATTGACAATCAATTTCACATGCTGTTGTGCAAATGGAAGACAATAGATGGAAATTATTGGCAATTATCAAGACACACTCAATAAAGGAGTGGTTCTGCAGGTGGAGACCACAGACCACATCTCAGTACCAATTCTTTCTGGCTGATGTTTTGGTCACTTTTGAATGTTGGTTGTGCTTTCACACTCGTGGTAGCATGAGACGGACTCTACAACCCACAGAAGTTGCTCAGGTAGTGCAGCTCATCCAGGATGGCACATCATTGCGAGCTGTGGCAAGAAGGTTTGCTGCGTCTGTCAGCGTAGTGTCCAGAGGCTGGAGGCGCTACCAGGAGACAGGCCAGTACACCAGGAGACGTGGAGGGGGCCATAGCAGGGCAACAACCCAGCAGCAGGACCCCTACCTCTGCCTTTGTGCAAGGAGGAACAGGAGGAGCACTTCCAGAGCCATGCAAAATGACCTCCAGCAGGCCACAAATGTGCATGTGTCTGCATAAACGGTTAGAAACCGACTCCATGAGAGTGGGATGAGGGCCAGACGTCCACAGATGGGGGTTGTGCCCAATGCCAGACCTCATGTGGCTGGAGTATGTCAGCAGTTCCTGCAAGATGAAGGCATTGAAGCTATGGACTAGCCCGCCCGTTCCCCAGACCTGAATCCCATTGAGCACATCTGGGACATCATGTCTCACTCCATCCACCAACGTCACGTAGCACCACAGACTGTCCAGGTGTTGGTGGATGCTTTAGTCCAGGTCTGGGAGGAGATCCCACAGGAGACCATCCGCAACCTCATCAGGAGCATGTCCAGGCGTTGTAGGGAGGTTATACAGGCACGTGGAGGCCACACACAATACTGAGCCTCATTTTGACTTGTTTTAAGGACATTACATCAAAGTTGGATCAGCCTGTAGTGTGTTTTTCCACTTTAATTTTGGGGGTGACTCCGAATCCAGGCCTCCATTGGTTAATAAATTTGATTTCCATTGATGATTTTTGTGTGATTTTGTTGTCAACACATTCAACTTTGTACAGAACAAAGTATTCAATGAGAATATTTCATTCATTCAGATCAAGGATGTGTTATTTGAGTGTTCCCTTTATTTTTTTGAGCAGTGTGTATATATAATATAAATAATTACTGCAGCTTTAATGCTATTTATTACGTCTCAGGAGGAGGACGGAAGAGGAAGAGGACGGAAGAGGCGGAGGACGGAAGAGATGGAGGACGGAAGAGGCGGAGGACGGAAGAGGAGGAGGACAGAAGAGGAGGAGGACGGAAAAGGAGGAGGACGGAAGAGGAGGAGGATGGAAGAGAAGGAGGACGGAAGAGGCGGAGGACGGAAGAGGCGAAGGATGGAAGAGGCAGAGGACAGAAGAGGCGGAGGACGGAAGAGGCGGAGGACGGAAGAGAAGGAGGACGGAAGAGGAGGAGGACGGAAGATGAGGAGGACCGAAGAGGAGGAGGACGTAAGAGGAAGAGGACGGAAGAGGAAGAGGACGAAAGAGGCGGAGGACAGAAAAGATGGAGGACGGAAGAGGCGGAGGACAGAAGAGGCGGAGGACGGAAGAGGCGGAGGACAGAAGAGGAGGAGGACGGAAGAGAAGGAGGATGGAAGAGGAGGAGGACAGAAGAGGAGGAGGACAGAAGAGGAGGAGGACGGAAGAGGAAGAGGACGGAAGAGGAGGAGGACGAAAGTGGAGGAGGATGGAAGAGGAGGAGGACAGAATAGGAGGAGGAGGACAGAACTGCACCTTAAGATCCCTAGGGGGAAAGGGATGGTAGTAATATAGTGGTAGTATATCCGTATTAGTGTAATATGAGTAATAATACTAGTGATAATAGTAAGAAAGTAATAAAATAACAGTAGTAATAGTAGTAGGTAGAATAGCAGTGTGATCCAGGGTCCTAGGACTGATCGCCTTTTCTCGGGGTCAAGAAGGAATTTTTCCCCTGTGACACAAATTGGCTGAAGGTGTCCTGGGGTTTTTGCCTTCTTCTGGATCAACACTGTAGGTATAGGGCAGTATTAGTAGTGATAGGAAAGAAGAATAATACTGTAATAAGATAGCACAATGTAATAATAACCATATCAAATAGATTTATAAAAACAAATTAAAATAACTCCAGTAGTACAATAATTAGTGTAATATTATATAACTTGTAATAACATTAATAGGTTTGATCCAGGGTCCTAGGACTGATCGCCTTTTCCCGGGGTCAAGAAGGAATTTTTCCCCTGTGACACAAATTGGCTGAAGGTGTCCTGGGGTTTTTGCCTTCTTCTGGATCAACACTGTAGGTATAGGGCAGTATTAGTAGTGAAAGGAAAGAAGAATAATACTGTAATAAGATAGCACAATGTAATAATAACCATATCAAATAGATTTATAAAAACAAATTAAAATAACTCCAGTAGTACAATAATTAGTGTAATATTATATAACTTGTAATAACATTATTAGGTTTGATCCAGGGTCCTAGGACTGATCGCCTTTTCCCGGGGTCAAGAAGGAATTTTTCCCCTGTGACACAAATTGGCTGAAGGTGTCCTGGGGTTTTTGCCTTCTTCTGGATCAACAGCTTTAGGCATAGGGATTTTAGTAATACCATTATTAGAATCACAAGATTAATAAAAAAAAATTAGAATTAAATTTTTTTAATTCGTTTTATAACAGTTACAATTAATTGCATTAATGCAATAATAATAAATAGTAAAAATGGTGGTAATAATAATAATACAAAAAACTAGTCCCAGTTAGTAAGTTAGTGTAATGTTAGTGTAGGGACCCATCTGAAGAGGTCGCCTTGACGTTGGCAGATGGGCTCGCACAATTTGCTCAAAATGTGCGCTAAGAACCTCATATTTCTATGTACAGGAGATCTAGCAGTAATACCATTCAGGAGATATCTGTGTACACACATTTTGTTATATACTTTTGTGCAGCACACAGGGCAGGTATACAGGTACAGGGCGAGAGTGTTACAGTGATATTATAACTCGGCCTTAAGGATAAAATGCTGATAACTACAGATCCTGGAAACACATTCGAAACTAGACCTTGTAAGTAACTGGTTCCCAGCTAGTGGTAAATATGTACAGGGCAGTCCGGTACCAAGACCTGCTCTATAGGACACATTATCATCAGGCAGGTCCTTACAAGATCTGCGGCAGAAGTGTGGCTGTGTAACACAGTCCTGCTCCTGCCTCAGCTGCCCACAGTGGAGCCAACCTTGATCCTGGCAGCTTAATCCATTGTATGACACAGTAGGGGGCTTCCACAGCATTTAGGCACTTTAGACAGGAGAGGGAGGCATGATCATGGTGCCAATGAGTTTCTATGGCAGCTGAGATCTAACAATGGACCCCATGACGGCCATTTTACTGCTCCTATTAGACCCCGGCTGAGGAAAGGTCTATGAGGACACCGGTCAGACTTATGTCGCCTGCTCTGCACATATTAGAAATACCTAGGGCTGATTAGTTTGCCATTTGTAAATCTGATCCAGCAGCGTTGGGCTACCACTGACGTGATCAGGGCTATTGAGCTCCTAGATTGGGCAGAGGAGCTCAGTATTCAGCAGGAGCTGGCCGAGGAGAGCAGAGCAACTTGCATGGGGCTGCTGCACAAGAAGCAACTCACAAGGTGGAGATTTACCCGGAGACGCTGTGCTCGGGCTGTGATCTGCTGTGCAGGCTGCATAGTAGATGCCTCGAAGGACCCGAACTTCACCCCTAACAGGCACAGCAGAGCTCGGACGGCTGCAAGTGAACAGAGAGCGGCTGATTAGTAACTGCTGCGTCTCCTGCAGCTCAGATAAGAGCCGCACAGAGCGGGGGTTCAGTAATGATGAATATGGGAAGTGTCCGCCCCTCACATGCCCTAAATGCGGCCTCCAGAGGTAAAGTTTCCCCTGTAACCAGCACCTCCTCCCACCTTCTCTGCTGGCATGCTCCATTACTTAAAGGGGATGTCTGTAGAAAACAAGTTATCACTTATCCACAGGCTCGGTGATCACTTACTGATCGTGGGGTCTGACCGCTGCGAGCCATCGTCTGATCGGGAAGGAGTGGAAAGTCAGGGATCAACTGCTGCTCCATTCATTCTCTATGGGGCTCCGGAAAAGCCGAGCTCAGCGCTTGAATGCCACATAGGGAATGAATGGAGCGGATCCTGGAGTAATAACATGCCCTCCTCTCCTCAGCTTTCTGTCTGTGTAAGTGGCTCAGCCCTTGTCTCCCCTTCTGCTCCGGCTTCTGTGCTGGTCCTTGTGAGGAAGAGGAAACCCTCTGCCCTTCTGCTCCGGCTTCTGTGCTGGTCCCTGTGAGGAAGAGGAAACCCTCTGCCCTTCTGCTCTCAGTCCTCTGCGACTTTTCACAATCGCTCAGTGCACCCATTATATGTAATAAGGATCATTCTTCATCCCTTGTCCAGCTTTCATCCCCCCCAGTCTGACCAGCGGACAAGATAATAAACATGTGAGTGGAAGGTTCACAATTATTAGATGTGTTGTGAAAAGTCTCCACAGCATTATCCGGAGAAAACTGCAGGGTGACCGCTTGTGAAACCAGCACAAAATCCAGCGGACAGCGCTTCCCTGTCCCCCGCCGGTCTCCGTATCCTGGCATTCAGCTATTCCATTTGGTGCTTATTCTGGAAGGAAAACAAAAATGTGATGTTCTTACACAGACGCCTGAAGACGCAGCTTTTCATCATCCATGTTGGGCTGTTGTATGACGTGTGGATTACTCTGCTTGCTGGATTCTTGCATTACCACAAACACTGCCTTTATTTTGTGATTTCTGTGCCGCTTCCCACTTCTATTGGCACTGTGATATATCAGCACGTGAGGGCTGCCACAATCATGTGTCAATAGGTTATTGCTGGAGCCTGTGATATAGAGACCATCCTGGACCAGGGAAGACTTGGTACAGAAGCACCTAGAGAGGGGGGTACAGGGGCTTCATTTCAATTTTAAACTTAGCTGGATTGTGTTTAGCTACAAGAATGGAGAGTAAAATAATAAAATCTTAATTTTTTTTTTCTATTTGGCAAAATCGTCCATCAGAGGTTTGGCCACTACCAAAAAGTTTTTGATGAACTTACAGTAGTAGCTGGCGAAACCCAAAAAACTTTGTAATGCCTTTAAGTCTTGAATATAATACCAATCCAGTACCGTCCGGACTTTGGCCAGATCCATGCAAAAACGGTGAATGATAAGAACTAACCCTGAATGGAGAACATACATTTCTCTGGTTTGACAAATAATTTATTATCTTTGAGTATCTGTAAGACCTGCCTGATATGTACCTGATGTGACTGGAGGTAAGTAAATTAATATGTCATCAAGATTGGTTTGTTGTGATCTACCTGCCAGATGACTAAAAATGTCACTAACAGTGTTGAAAGAAAGCGGGAGCATTAGTCAACCCAAATGCCATCACAAGCTTTTCATAGTGCCCCTCAGGAGTATTGAAGGCCATCTTCCACTCATCTCCTCAATGTGAATGAGATTATAAGCCCCCCTGAGGTCTAGTTTAATCAAATCGTAGGAGCCAAATTTTTTTCTAAAGAGGTCGGGGATGAGAGGGAGAGGATATGCATCCCAGACCGTGATCCGATTAAACTCGCGAAAATCAAGGCGGGGGCGCAACCCCCAGTCTTTTTTTTTGACAAATAAAAACCCCACTGCAACGGGAGATGAAGAACGTCTTATAGGGCCCAATGGTAGACTGACTGACCATTCTGTTCTGAACTGCCACCCTAAGATGGCTTCCCATTATATACCTACTGTATAAGTGCTCCCTCTAACGGCTTTCTCCACCCACACCCACTACTGGTTCCCCCTACCTTTGGGTTCCCCCCACTCCAGCCAGGGACAGGGCTCAGCAGCTGCACTCTGCATGTTGGATGCAGGTGATTTGGGGGGTTCTGTGCAGCACTCCCATCTTACCTGAGTGAAGGGAGACACCACACCTCTGGGTGAGGTGCAGTACCACTGTGGCGACTGAACACTCAGGGGCGCCACATTCCCCCCTTCCCGGTAAAACGCAGCACGTCCGCGGGCTGGAACAGAGCAAAACCAGGCATAACTGACATGCAAAATTTTTAAGATGCATCAGCATATTTGACCATAAAACAACATTTCTTCCCTTTATGGGAGGCACATTTCTTTTAACGTTACTGGTTACATTATAAAACATCATAAGAGTATTGTCATATAAAACAATTTTCAAGACAGTTCCAGCACCAGGGTGCAACAGTAGCAGCATGAGGGACCCGTCCACAAACCCTCAACGTAGGCCCTGGGCATGGCTGCAGGGCATAGACGATCCAATCCTGGACCTCGTCTTCCGCCACGCCAAACGGGTTTTTGTTCTGAGGTATATTTGTAATTATAAAACCAATAGGATGCACTTTAAGAAGTGCTAAACTATGTACAATGTCAACGTCCGGCTTCTCACAGTCCTCAGCCTGTCAGTCTCTGTACCCTGACGGGTAACTGGGTAGCAAACATGAAGTCAACTGCACCCTTCCGGGCAACTTATGTACAGTCCAGTTAACTAAAACAGTTTAACAGTGGGGCCCCCTCCGGGGGAACCCCTGGTTTCTGCAGGCTGACCCAGCCTGGTCATCAGCCTCAGGCTGCAGGGGGACCAGGGATGGAGCAGCGCCAGCCGCATTTGGGACAGGGACATCACTCCGACCTGCTCCCGCGACTGCGTCAGCTCGGCCTGACACCTCCCGGTCTTTACACAGCTTCTCTCCACCGCCTCTCCTCTTTCGGGGGCGGTCCCATGGCACTTTGCTGTCGGTCACTCTCTGTGTCGGCCTCCCCGCTTTGACGGACACATCTATGCGGACAGTCACTGTTGCAAGGGGCAGGGCCTGCTTTTGGAGCCATTCTGGGACCCGGCCCACGACGGGAGGTTCCATTCTGTTGTTCTTTAGCACGCACATAATGGCGCCCGTTCTTCTGGGGCGGGCGCCACATTCAAGGCAGAAAACACTTCTTTAGGCGCACATTACCCGCAGATGGCAGGCTGGTCACGTATCCTGTTCGTGATGCCAAGTGGTGACTCGCTGCCCCCTGGGCCGCGGGGCACACGGCAGCCGGTCCGTATGGCTGCTTTGGGGAATATCACGGTGGCTGGCCCGGGGCGGTCAGTGCAAAAGGGATTATTTATAGGATTTGTCGTGAAGCCACCTGTGGTGTCTGGTGAGGATCACCAGCGCTGCAACAGTCCTCTGAGGCAGATGTTAGGGCAGCTAGAGATGGAACGGCTCCCCACAGGTGGAGCGGGCCTCAGGGCAGTGTAAATAGATGGAGGGTGCGCTGGGCGTTGTAGTGCAGGGAGGGAAATGGCACCAGTGAAGGAATAGACGGAGGCAACTCAGTGCAGTCGTCCAAGATTTTAATTCACAGTTCTTCAGGAAACACAAAAGTGCAAGTTACAGGTGAAGGCCTCCCACGTTGCGCCATGTTCACCCTGACAGGGGTTCAATCCTTCCTCAGGAAGTTTAGGAATGCTTGGCAGAACCCCACTTTCTCGTGTTCCTACTTTGACCGTCTTCACACTAGGTCCTTCTCCCTGCTGCCCTGCGCTGCCCACTCTCAATCCCGCTCGGGTATGCTGAAGTCCTTCCTGTACGTCGGATCCGGGACCAACCTGACCCCCTGGAGATTAGAATGGGGCAACCGATCCCTCTGTCTTCTGACAGATGCGGGGCGTATGGGTGCTGTCCTGCACGCGCCGTACCCCTGGGATCCCTTCTTAGAATGGAGCCTACTCCCTTCTCCCCTCCGGGGCCTCTATCCCGGGCCCTTCTTGTGGAGCAGAGCTCCTGCTGAGCCTCTGCTCCCAGACAGTCCTCACTGACCGTCTGTACTGTACTGACTGACCATTCTGTTCTGAACTGCCACCCTAAGATTGCTTCCCATTATATACCTACTGTGTGCTCCTTCTAACTGCTTCCTCCACCCACACCCACTACTGGTTCCCCCTACCTTTGGGGTTCCCCCACTCCGGCCAGGGACAGGGCTCAGCAGCTGCGCTCTGCATGTTGCCCTTCCAGCCGGTCTGAAGCAGTGTAATGTTGGATGCAGGTGTTTTGGGGGGTTCTCTGCAGCACTCCCATCTTACCTGAGTGAAGGGAGACACCACACCTCTGGGTGAGGTGCAGTACCTCTGTGGCGACTGAACCCTCAGGGGCGCCACATGCCCACGATGCAGAAATGCTCCGGATTTTTCCTGAGTGTTTCTGCATCTCCCTGGCAGAAAAAACGCATGCAGATTTTACATGCGTTTTTCCTGCCAGGGACAAACGTAAGTGAAGCATTTTTCACATGCATGTCCGCATGCGGGTTGTCAACCGCTTTCCAAGCGATTTTAGCATCACTTGGAAAGTGCTTGACAACTTGGTCACACTATATAAATCCTTGCAACCGGCATGTATTTATATAGTGTGAACAAGTTAATAGTTGAAAAAAAGAATAAAAATGGTAAAAAAAAAAAAAATAGAATTAGACTTACCGGTAATTCTGTTTCTAAGACCCTCCACGACAGCACACCTGGAGGTAGCCTCCCCATCCTAATTAGGGACAGGAAAACAAGATGTTAAATAGCCCCTCCTTGCTACAATCCCCAGTGTTTTCAAAGGACCACACAGTATGAATGCTCTAAATATTTATTAACACTAAGGATTTTTCCAATCAAAGAAATGGAGGGAACTACCCATGCTGTTGTGGAGGGTCTTAGAAACCGAATTACTGGTAAGTCTAATTCTATTTTCTCCAATCCCCTCCATGACAGCACACCTGGAGTAATACCAAAGAATGAATTTTAGGGAGCGACAACAGCCTGAAGGACTTTCCTTCCAAATGCTAAGTCTCTATTAGATATTACATCTAGTCTATAATGTTTAGCAAAGGTATGGACAGACGACCATGTAGCTGCCCTGCAAATCTGCTCAATGGATGCACTAGCTTTTTCCGCCCAGGAGACCCACATAGCTCTAGTAGAAAGAGCTTTCAAAGATTTCAGAGGAGGCAAATCTTGAACTATGTATGTTTCACAAATTGCTTTCTTAATCCAATTTGCTAGCATATTTTTGCAATTTTCTTTCCTTTTTTGGGGCTTCTGACGCACCCCTGGGCCTGTGTCGCACAGCGTTGCGCATGCAGGAGCTTACCCGAAGCCGGATCTGTTGAGGGTTGTAGTCTCGTGGCGGTGACCCGGTCCGTGCCCAGGGAGTCAGACTAAGTGGCGTTGTATTAGCGGTAGATGTTGGACGACTACGCCACCCGTTGAATGCAGCGAAGGAGCTGCCGCTGCAGGGCAGACCGCTGAGGCCGGTGGTAGGATTGTGCAGCGTGATAGTATCACCCCCAACTGGAGGGGTATGGCCTCAGGGCAGCCGACGTGGATGATGGGGGTAGCAGGAATCACTCAGAGACGATGCGGTGTAGTTCAGGGTCTTTACTGGTGATAAAGATAGACCCTCCCGGAGTACTGGCTAGTGATCGGGGCCTGGTCAGTCCTTGAGCAGATGGGATCTCCCCTGGCCAGGCGGAGTTGTAGGCCTCCCAAACTGACTGTACTCTTCTGGCTACCTTGCTAGAGGCGGGTATAAGTAGCCCACGTCCCTGAGTGTACCGTGTGGTGCTCACCCGTATGGCCGGTGACTCGGGGCCTTCTAGTGGCGTCCGCTCCACGACGGCGGTGCTGGTCCCACGCGTGTGACCGTGCCTTCGGGTTTCTTGGCCAGAGGACCTGAAATCCCCTGCCGGGCGGTTTCTGCTGCTGGGTAAAGATTAGTCCCCACAGCCTCGGACTCCGGGTCCGGTGATAGCTTCTCAGTCAGGGCGAGCTCTGCAGCTGCCAGCCCCTGACTCCTTATAGCACTGCTCTTCTCTGTCTCTACTTCTTCTCTACACACTAACCCTGCCTCAGCCCTAGCTTTATATAGGGGAAGTTCTTCCCCTCCCAGGACTGCGCAGGAGGTGTGGCATGCATAGGATCCCTGACCAAGAGACCTCCCACCTGCTCTCAGACATAACATTGCTGTTACTGTGGAAACCAGACCCCTGGGGTGCCACACTTCCATATTGGACAAATAGGTTCTGATCCTTCCTCCAGGTTTCAGTCTGCCTCAAATAGCGGATTATAGTCCTTCTTACATCCAACGCGTGGAATTCTTCTTCCTTGCTATTTGATGGATTTTGACAGAATGACGGAAGAATTATTGGCTGAGACATATGAAAATTAGACGACACTTTAGGTAGAAAAGAAGGATCCAACTGGAGGATGATCCTGTCCTCCAAAATACGACAATAAGTCTCTCTGATAGACAGGGCTTGGATTTCACTCACTCTTCTGGCTGTAGTCAGAGCTATAAGCAATGCCGCTTTCCAAGACAATTTGTCTATGTGTGCCTCGGCTATTGGCTCGAAAGGATGCATAGTTAGGCCTCTAAGAACTACGTTGAGATCCCAAGGTGGAACTATTTTAGCTCTTGTTGGATTAATCCAAGAAGCAGCTATCATGAACCTCTTAATCCATCTGTTTTGGGCCAAATCAGCATCAAAATAGGAACTTAAAGGCGAGACTTGGACCTTCAGCGTGCTTGGTCTTAATCCTTTAGACAGACCGTTCTGTAGGAAATCCAAGATTCTGGCCACGTCAGGCCGAAAGGGATCTAATGGACGAGGCTCATACCATAGCTTGAAAGCTTTCTAGATTTTTCCATAGATGGAAATTGTGACTGGTTTTCTGCTTTTCTGCAGTGTATGTGACTCGCCCCCAGGGGTGTCGCGGGGCACCCGGCAGCCGGGCCTAAGACTGCCTGAGGGGATTATCGCGGTGGCTGGCCCAGGGCGGTCAGTGCCAAAAGGAATTATTTGTAGGGAATTTGTTGTGACGCCACCTGTGGTGTCTGGTGAGGATCACCAGCGCTGCAACAGTCCTCTGAGGCAGATGTCAGGACAGCTTGAGATGGAACGGCTCCCCACAGGTGGAGCAGGCCTCAGGGCAGTATAAATGATGCAGGTTGAGCATTGTGGTGCAGGGAAAGCGATGGCACAGCAGGAGTAACGGACAGAGACAGGGGATTTGCTTCATTTCCTTTACTGGTACAGCTGTTAGGTACGGTCCAGGGTACTCCAGATGAAGGGCGCACTTTTGGACTTCTCCCCAGGGAGCAGGTATAGGGCCTCCTGATCCGTGTCTGTCCCTATGTATGCTCCTGGCCAGCCTGCAACTGGGCCTAGCTTATGTGTCCTGCTTTTACTTCACCAGATGCTCAGAAATAGGACCTCTGGTTGGTAACCACTTTCCCTGGACGTCGGGGCCTTCGTGGTTCCTGATCCTGTGTGTGTCTAGCCTTCAGGTTTGTCAGGGACTTGTAGTCCTCCTGGGATTCCGGTTATCCCCACTGGGTGTAAAGGGTCCCTGTAGGCGCGGATCCGGTGTCCGGTAGATATAATGGGGTGAGCTTATTGTGCTCCTCTGCCCCCTTGGTTTCACTCCCCTTTTTCTCCTTGCCGTCGGCCACACTCGGGGCCCTCACTACTAGGCAGCTGACGTGCTGCGTCTTCACCGCTATCTGAGTGTCGGCACGCTCTCAGGCTCTCTCTCAGCCTGCCTGCTCTGCTCTGACTCTGAGCACTCACTAATCAACTGAGCTGCCTGGCTCCACCTTCCCTATATATATCCCTATCTGGGCTCCCTCTGCTGGTATGAGTTGGAAGGTAGATGTGTTTGTATCTAGTGAGGGCCTCTTGTGGAGAAATCCATCCATGCACCCTTCTGGGTTCTGTGGCACCAATGCACAGCAGGGCGCCACATTTGGATCACCTGTACTGAGAAGCCTCTGGCTTTTCAGAGGGTGGTCTCAGAAGCCAAGCTGCTAGAGCCAAATTCTGAGGGGCCGGATGGAAAATCTGGCCCTAATGCAGCAGATCGTGGATTCGAGGAAGCATCAATGGATCATCCATTCTTAGACTGCTCAATGTTCCGAACCATGCTCTTTTTGGCCACATTGGAGCTATTAGGATAGTCTTGAGCCCTTCCGACCTGATTTTTTGTAAAGTCCTTGGTATTAACAGAATCAGGGGAAAAGCATTAGCGAGCCCAACTTTCCAAGGGTGAGCGAATGCATCTATCCCTGTTGCTGAATCCTCGGGTTTCAAAGAGAAAAAGGCTCTTACTTTTGCATTTTCCTGGTTCGCAAACATGTCCACATCTGGGTATTCCCACTTTTGAACAATCATCTGAAATATCTTCGAGTTCATGCTCCACTCCCCTGGATGAATGTATTTTCTGCTCAGAAGATCTGCATGATAGTTGTCGGAGCCCCTCAGATGCAGAGCCGATAAGGATAGTAGATTATGCTCCGCCCAGGGGAAGATCCTTTCGGAGATCATCTGTAACCTCCTGTTTCTTGTACTTCCCTGATGTCTCAAGTGGGCTATAGTTGTCATATTGTCCGAGTAGACTCTGACATTCGACCCCTGAAGCACAGTAGTGGCTGCCCATAGGGTTTCTTCCACCACTTTCATTTCTCTTAAGTTTGAGTACTGCTCTGCTATTTCTTGCGACCAGACCCCTTGGAAGGCCACGTGGGAGACTACTGCTCCCCATCCTCTTTTGCTTGCGTCTGTTTTGATGGATAACAAAGGGAAGTTGAATCCATGCTGAACTTTTCTCCAGATTTCCTGGACAGAGCCACCAATTTAAAGATGCTTTCACCTTCTCTGGCAGATGAATTCTGTTGGAGAGGGAACTTGGAGATCTGTCCCAACAGGAAAGGATGTAGTTTTGAAGGACCCTTGAATGCGCTTGAGCCCAAGGTACCGCCTAAATAAATGAGGTCATGGACCCGAGGACGGACATGGCGAATCTTAATGACACTCCTCTCTGGTTCTTTAGTGCATAAACTTTCGACCTCAACTGAATCTGCTTCTCTTTTGGCAGAAAAGAGGCTTGTTGCTGAGAATCCAGGAGAATTCCCAAGGAGGTCTTCCTGGTGGAGGGAATCAGATCTGACTTTTGGTAGTTTATCAACCATCCCAAGGATTCCAGGATCTGGAGGGTCATCTGGAGGTCTCTTTCCAAACTTGAAACCGAGGGAACCATCACCAAAAAATTGTCTAAATATGGGACGATGCAGATATTCAGTTTCCTTAGATAAACCTACTACCTCTGCCATGATCTTTGTAAACAGGCGGGGTGCTGACGAAATGCCGAAGGGGAGTACATTGAATTGAAAATGAAGTACCTCTCGGTTCTGAGTTACAGCAAATCTGAGAAATTTTCTGTAATCCGGATGAATTGGCACGTGGTAGTAAGCCTCTGGCTGGTCTACTGTTGCCACGACAAATCCTTTTCCAATCAATAAGCTGCCATTGAGGAAGGAAGCTCGCAATTCTGCCTCCTACCTTCTTGGCGTCATTGTCTGTCCTGCCTAGAACCTTGAAAGATATTCCTACCTCTTCCCCCTTTTGTGTAACTCCAGCGACCAGTTTTACCCTTGCCTCTGTACTGAAATGCTTGCTGCTGTTGTTGTTGAGGGAGAAGAAATGGTCTCTTTCTGAAACTTTTTGGATTCTTTGGCTCTGGCAGAGACTTCTTCTTGTCGGATGCTTTCTCCAACAACTCGTCTAGCACCGCCCCAAACATATACTCTCCTTTAAATGGAATGGAACAAAGCTTAGATTTTGATGCGTTGTCCCCACTCCACATCTTCAACCACAGAGCTCTTCTCATAGAATTTGATAATGCTGCCGATCTTGCCGCAATCTTGACCGACTCCGCCAAGGCATCCGCTAGGAATCCAGTGGCCTTCTGCAGAAAAGGAAGAGATGCTAGGAGGTCCTCTTGAGTGGTACCTTTCCAGAGATGTTCCTCTAGTTGTTGGAGCCAGAGGAACATGGAACGAGCTACACAAGTTGAAGCGATATTAGTCTTCAGTGAAGCCGCCGATGTTTCCCATGCCTTCCTTAGAAGGCTGTCCATCTTCCTATCCATAGGATTTTTGAGCTGTGACGAGTCTTCAAAGGGAAGGGTTGTTTTCTTCGCAACCCTTGCCACCTGTACATCAACCTTCGGGACTTCCATCCATAGCTTAGCCGCCTTTTCATCTAGAGGGAATCTATCCTTCATTTCTCCTGCCATACTAAGCCTTTTCTCAGGTGACTCCCATTCATCCAAAATAAGACTCCAAATGTTGTCATGCACAGGGAACACTACCTTCTTCTTGGATTTCAGACCGCCAAACATTTCATCTTGAACTGTACGGGTTTCCTTCTCCTCTTCCACCTGCATCGTGTCTCTCACCTGCGACAACAATTCCTCCATATTCTCAGACGAAAAGTAATATTTCCTATCTTCCTCATGATCTTCACTTAGGACCCCTTCTTCCGGTTCCTCCATAGACCCTAATTCTGAATCAGAGGTCTCCCTAACCGTATATTTTCTCCTTTTGGGGGGAGATGGACCTTCAGCTCTGGCTTGTGAGAAGGAGGCTAGGGAAGATTGTATTTCCTGCCGAACCATTCCCCTGACTTCTTCCATAAGGGAAGGCTGTTCTTCCTTCACAATGTTGTCAGTGCATTTCCAGCATAGGGGTTTCTTATGCCCTGAAGCCAGCTTTTTTATACAGATGGCACATTTGCAAACTGTAGTGCTTTCTCCCACTGTCGGTGCCGGATCCTTGTCTCCCTAAATTAAAAATAAAAAAAGGGGAGATTTAAAATATATTTAGGATCCTGCTCAAAAGAGAGTGGGGAATAACCTAGGACCTAGTACTTACTGGGGCCGGGTTAGCGCTGGGCTCTGCAGACGCAGGCTTTGGAACAGCACCCTCCATAGTAGCAGAATATTCTGTCCTACATTAATGGAGTCTTCTCATCTGGGTCTTTTATAGGGGAGACCGAGATCCAGTGCCAAATTTTCACCTATCTGGTGAAGGATCCTCATTTTCAGGGCAAACCGCGGCTTCTCCTTTTGAATTTCCCGCCGCGGCCCCATGCGTTCCACGGTGGAACGCACCAGAAGTGACGTCCCGCTGGCCAAAAGCCTGACTTCCGGCACGCCGCCATGGAGGACAGAGGAGACTCTGGCCGGGGAGCTACAGGAGGCCCCCAGCCCCCAAAACCCTACTCGGCTTTACACGCAGGCGAGTGTGTGTGTGGGGGGTCCCGCTCTCAAGGAGACACGGGAGCTGCAAAGGAAGGAAGGTCGGAGGCGATCGCTCCCTGCAGCCCGGCAGGTAAATTTAATAGGGCCCTGCTTGCCGGCTGCAGGCACCCCAGGTAACCTCTTCATCCCATAGGGACAGGAAAACACTGGGGATTGTAGCGGGAAGGGGCTATTTAACCTCTTGTTTTCCTGTCCCTAATTAGGATGGGGAGGCTACCTCCAGGTGTGCTGTCATGGAGGGGATTGGAGAAAATAACATTATACTTACCCTCTGATGGCCCCCGGTCTTTTCTCCACTGCGTCCGGTCTCTTGTACGGCTCGCGTTGGTGTGAAAGGACCTTCCATGACATCATTTAGTTATGTGACAGGTCACGCGACCGCCGTGACCAGTTGAACATCCGCAACAAGACCACAGAGAAACAAATCAAGAAGAAACGTCACACTCACCGGAGTGTTGATCAGGTTCAGGAGATACTTCTTTCCCTCGTAAGTGTAAAACAGAGACGCAGTCAGGGCCTTCACCGTAATCCCGCACTCCCTCTCCACCTGCAGCTTGTCCAGAACTTGCTTATTGGAGGAGGCTTTTGGCATACAACCTGAGGGAAGGAGCGAGACACCAGAATCCACACTGTTAGATCGTAGTGGCAGTGTCTCCCTCCATACTAGTCTGTCAATGGTAGTGTAGCACCCTGAGGATTCGGCTGCTACAGGGGTATTGCACCTCAACCCAGAGGTGTGATATTCCACTCCCGGGTAAGGAAGGAGTGTGGAACTGAGCTCGGTAGGCTGCATGCACTACACACATCCCATTTCCGAGGAGCAGACCGACGGTACTCCCACTTAGAAATGTGCAGGTACGACCGAGTCTGTTCCTGGCTGGAGTGGGAGGGGGGGTGGTACATCCCAAGTAGTGTAGGGGCAGATAGGGGGAGCAGCCTGGGTAAAGATAGGAGCTCATTGGGTGCTGGTCACCTGAGCTCACACATAGAGGGTGTATATAAGGTGGGCACCAACTAAGAACAGGGTCAGATGCAGAGAACAAGTCAGCAAGCAGAGGAGAAGAGAGACCCAGAGTGAGAGAGGAGAAGAGAGACCCAGAGGGGGAAACAGAAAAGAGGACTCCAAGAACCCAACTTAAATCCCCGGGTGAAGAGTCGGCACAGGGTACCGGATCCCAAACTGGCGGGGGCAGAAAACACACCCTAGCCAGAGACCGGAGGCCGTGGGCAGCATCTGCCACGGCCACCCATCACATCCACCCCGAAGGCACACCACATGAAGGGTCAGGGAACCCAAGGCCAAGGGTGTCCCAACAGAAGGCCCGAGGGAGCTGGACCTAGGTGGATCACTGGTGGGGACGGCCAGAGAACGGGACAGAAGGAGAGCTCAGGGCCACGCTCCGGACTTGTTTGGGGGTTGGCTGGATCCAGGACCTGGTGGACGCAGCACGGCTCGGGTGGTCACTCGAAGCTGGAGTGACCAGTACAACATCTGCAGTAAGTAAACACCCTTAACTGCACAACCCGACTCTGTCTTCATTGCCGTCTGCACTGCACCACCACAACCCCCATCCTCTGCACCTGTCCCCCCTGAGGCTATACCCCTCCCGTTGGGGGTTATCCCACCAAGCTGCGCACCCACCATCAGCCTCAGCGGACCCTGCTGCAGCGGCGGCCACAGTGACCGCATCACAACGGGTGGCGTAGTCGACACAAAAGAACTCTTAATAACATCTGTAGGACTGCCACATAACACTGAGCTTGACGCCCTGGGCACGGGCCGGGTCACAGCCGCTCGGAGACTACAACCCCCCATCTGATCCGGTGCCGGGTATTCCCCTCAAAAAGGAATATGTCCCAGGGGGCGCGTCAACTTTGGCGTAGTCGGCAGGATTACGTGCCCGCAACACCCGGGTACTGCGTGCCTGAAGAAAAGTGCAAGTTTACCTCAAAAAGAAGTCTCCTGCCGGTTCCGGAGGGTCCACGCCATCGGACTCCATCACAGGTCGTTTCCCGCCGATTGTCCGCCATTTCCAGCTTGTTCCCGCCATCTGCAGAGTTTCCCGCCACTGGGCGACGCTTCCCGCCAAATCCGAAGATTTCCCGCCTTGGAAGAGCAGCGGACGCCATTATGGGCGTGCCAAAGGAGGGCAGGAGGCCGCCTCCCATCGTGGGCCAGGACAGAAAATGGCGCCAAAAGTGGAAACCGCCCCCACCAACAGAGACTGTGATGCTGGAAGTGTCTGTCAGTGTGAAAGAACCGCCCCTGGAGCTGACAGTCACCCAGTGGCCCCGGGACCGCCCTCGAAGTGGGAGGAGACGAAAGAAAAGAACGAAGATGGGTGCCGCCTGGAGCAGTCTGGAGCGAGCGCACCCGGAGGCAAGAAGCCTGGAGAAGAGTATCGGAGGAGCTTACCCGGAGATGGCGAGAAAGCAGAGCAGCACCGGCCCGTTGGCCAGGAGCCTGCTAGAGACAGAGGAAGGAGAGCAGAGCAGCACCGGCCCGCTGGCCAGGAGCCTGCTGGAAGAAGAGCAGAGCAGCACCGACCCGTTGGTCAGGAGCCTGCTGGAAACAACGACCCCACTAGGCCTAGTGGAGGTCCTAGCACAGCTCCCCCGAGACCGGGAGTGTGCACAGACTGCCCTGGAGGGCCTCGCACGGAGGATGGCCCGGGTACAGCGAGAGACATTGGCGGAGTGGAGCCGAGAGATGGCCCAGCAAACCAAGACCCGGAGCACGCCAGCCAAGATGAGGAGACAGACCGCCTCTGAGGATGGCGCGGGAGGACCCAAGGCCGGAGACGGCGCCGAGAAGGGAGCCGAACGCATGGAGGCAGGTAAAGGGGACGCCTATACCCCAAGCCGGGAAACCGCCCACCTGCCCCCGCTCCCCGTCGCAGAGCCCGAGAGTCCCCCTGCTGTGCCCGTAGCCGCCATGTCACCGCTATGGACTAGGCCCCGACCGGAAGCCGCCGCAGCGACCCCTGTGACGTCACGCGCCTCGACCCGGAGCGTGACAAAGCAGGAAATACCACCAGCCTGGTCGCAAGGCCTAGTACCCCCGGGCGCCGCATCACCAACAGCGCCCCCTACCTCCGCGGAGCCTCCGGCCTGGCCGCAAGGCCAGGTAGCCCAGGGCGCCGCCGTCCTAACGGTGCCCTTCACCTTCCAGGTGCCCCAGGCCTGGCCGCAAGGCCTGGGCAACCCGGGCGCCACCACCACCGTGCCCGCGCCCGTAAAACCAAGGGTGCCACACCTGGGGGAGGACTTGTTCAGCCAGCTCACATGGCCGGACGGGCGGCCCTTCATCTGGCCCGAAGAATTCCATGAGCTGGAACGGCAGCAGAGACTAGGGCCCTTGTGTGAGCCCCTGATTCCGGCTCCGAAGCCCGTGGCACGGATCTCGCCCCCGCTTGAAGAGGCCCAATTTGAGTGGGACCCCACCGGAGAAGACCTAATGGGGTTCACTCAGGAAACCAGGGCAGCTGCAGCGGAGCGTGCTGAGTGCTGCCGACAGCAGCTCGAGGAGTTTGCGAGGGAGCGGAGAGAGAGGCGGGTCCGAGAACAACAGGCCCAAATAAGGAGCGCCGAGCAGAAGAGCCGGACCAGGAGGGACCCCCGTGCAGCGCATTGTCCCCGCACCATCGGGACAGTGATCAAGTTCAACCAGCAGCATGGGTGGGGCTTCATCCGAGACAACAACACCCCCGGCGACGTCTTTGTCACGCGCAGAGACGTGGAGTCCCATCTGCCGGAGGGGCACAGAGGTCGTGACCTCTACATCGGAGACGAGGTCACCTTCACCCGGCACAAGTGTGCCAAAGGACCTTACGCCCTCCACGTACACCGCCTGACGGAGGAGGAGTTGCGGTGCGAGGAGGAGGAGCAAGAGGACCCGGACGGGTCTGAAGCTACAACCAGCTACAAGCAAAGAGCAGGAGGAAGACGCCGTTGAGTGCGGCAGAGCAGTAGATGTAAATAGTTACTCGACCGGGTACTAAAGAAACTGTTGCTACATATATATAGTCCCCATTGGGACCAGCTGAGTGAACTGTTTACCCGTTATTCCGTAATCCCACAGGCTGAGGACTGTGAGCAGCCATTCCCTTCCCTTTACCTGGCCGAGGACTGAGAGCGGCCAACTTCCCCTGTAAATAGTTGCGCTTCCTAAAGCGCCCCCTACTGGTTTTATAGGAAAACCATGTTTTCTAGAAAGACTGTCGCACTGTACCCGGTCACACGTTGCACAGTGACCGGAGGAGGAGCCAGAGGCGACGAGAATGTTTTATATGAAAAGTTTGATGATGCTGCTAATATATGTTGTTTTATATGTTTTATTATGTTGTTTATGCAAAAATGTATGTTTGGTGTTGTTTTATATCTTACAGCCCGAGGACGTGCTGTGATTTACCAGGGGGGAATGTAGCACCCTGAGGATTCGGCTGCTACAGGGGTATTGCACCTCAACCCAGAGGTGTGATATTCCACTCCCGGGTAAGGAAGGAGTGTGGAACTGAGCTCGGTAGGCTGCATGCACTACACACATCCCATTTCCGAGGAGCAGACCGACGGTACTCCCACTTAGAAATGTGCAGGTACGACCGAGTCTGTTCCTGGCTGGAGTGGGAGGGGGGGTGGTACATCCCAAGTAGTGTAGGGGCAGATAGGGGGAGCAGCCTGGGTAAAGATAGGAGCTCATTGGGTGCTGGTCACCTGAGCTCACACATAGAGGGTGTATATAAGGTGGGCACCAACTAAGAACAGGGTCAGATGCAGAGAACAAGTCAGCAAGCAGAGGAGAAGAGAGACCCAGAGTGAGAGAGGAGAAGAGAGACCCAGAGGGGGAAACAGAAAAGAGGACTCCAAGAACCCAACTTAAATCCCCGGGTGAAGAGTCGGCACAGGGTACCGGATCCCAAACTGGCGGGGGCAGAAAACACACCCTAGCCAGAGACCGGAGGCCGTGGGCAGCATCTGCCACGGCCACCCATCACATCCACCCCGAAGGCACACCACATGAAGGGTCAGGGAACCCAAGGCCAAGGGTGTCCCAACAGAAGGCCCGAGGGAGCTGGACCTAGGTGGATCACTGGTGGGGACGGCCAGAGAACGGGACAGAAGGAGAGCTCAGGGCCACGCTCCGGACTTGTTTGGGGGTTGGCTGGATCCAGGACCTGGTGGACGCAGCACGGCTCGGGTGGTCACTCGAAGCTGGAGTGACCAGTACAACATCTGCAGTAAGTAAACACCCTTAACTGCACAACCCGACTCTGTCTTCATTGCCGTCTGCACTGCACCACCACAACCCCCATCCTCTGCACCTGTCCCCCCTGAGGCTATACCCCTCCCGTTGGGGGTTATCCCACCAAGCTGCGCACCCACCATCAGCCTCAGCGGACCCTGCTGCAGCGGCGGCCACAGTGACCGCATCACAACGGGTGGCGTAGTCGACACAAAAGAACTCTTAATAACATCTGTAGGACTGCCACATAACACTGAGCTTGACGCCCTGGGCACGGGCCGGGTCACAGCCGCTCGGAGACTACAACCCCCCATCTGATCCGGTGCCGGGTATTCCCCTCAAAAAGGAATATGTCCCAGGGGGCGCGTCAGTAGCTTGTTTCTGTGTTTTATATATGTATTTTAGGTGTGTAAACCCTCTTCATGTGTACAGCAGCCTGGAATGAACGCTGCTTAAAAAATAAATAATAGAGTAAGGCCTCATTCAGACTTTCATCAGCTTTGTTTTGCATCCGAGAAGCTCTAAACTTTGATTTGGATCAAAGTCCGACAGGTCAACGTGTTTCGGTGAAAAATACGCGGTCCACAGAAATATGTGAACAGCCCTAGACTATAAAAGATATGAGCTCTGTGAAAAACATGGATCGAGCTCGTACGAAATCCAACATTTCATTCTATAAATCTACATAAATTAAGTAACGTGCCAAATTGCTTTTTTAATGGTTTATGTTTTGTTTATGTACGGAGGGAAAGTTCCCAGTGCTAGTGTCTAGCTCACTGATTTTCCTTGCTTGGTGCCTGACGTCCCAAAAAACTGACAGTGAGCTATCAATCAAGATAAAGAGGCTGGTGCTGGGCAGGGAAGCAACCTTGGAAGGCTGAGGCTTGGTTAGTGCTCCGTTACACCCAGAGCACTCAGAAATGCAGCAACAGATAAAAGATATAGAGGTGTCTATGGATTTAGCTTTCCAAATCCTGCATGGTCATGAATGGGAATTGGAGGGAGGGGTATATCTGATGGATACCCTTAAATTGTTAATTGGCAATTGCAGTTCACATAGTTGCATATTACTTAATCATTAGAGCTACAAAAATTTGCACTTCAAGCACCAGTAAAACAGAGGCCAAAAAAGATTCCTTAGAGGCATCTGGTCACTATTAGTGATGATCGAGCGTGTTCTATCAACCCCTTCGGCGAGCACGCTCAGGTGCTCGCCGAGTATTTTGGCATGCTCGGCATTTCTTTTAAGGTCGCCGTGCCTGCAAGTGTCACGGCTGTTAGCGTGCTCGCTGAATGGGTTCATAGAACACGCTCAATCATCACTAGTCACTATACATTAGTATACAATAAAAAAACACATATCACATAGTGAATAACACAGACACTATTCAATACAGCAGGGTTGAGGTGTACTTTGTGGGACAAAATTACAGCATTTTTGAAAGACGCCATTCACTTTACTGTGCAACATATAGAAAAAAAAGGGCAATGAATTCCAAATAAAGTGAAATGGTGCAGAAGAAAACGAAAACATTTTACTGCTTTTAAAAAATTCTAAACTTTGCAAACAAATTGTTTGGCTTGTGTTTCAATTTTCTAAGACCGTTTTTAATACCATTTTGGGGTACAACTTTTTGATTGCTCCATCAAATGTATAGTCGTAAGTTACTTACCGGTAACAGGATTTTTCAGAGACAGCACCACGAGAGAGGGGATGCGCCCACCAAGGAGAGGAAACCTACAGGCTTAAAAGGGCGCCACCTCTCTCCCGCCTCAGTTGGGATTACAGAGCATTGAGAGGACTGCCAGGTTAATAAACACAGCAAACAATCACAAAATTGCCATACCAGACGACACCTATTGAGTGTGATATTATAATTAATAAAAGGGGAGTGTTCCCACAAACGTGAAAGGAGGAAATATAAGGGTGCTGTCATGGTCTCCGAAAAATTCCTTTACCGGTATGTAATTTAAGATTTTATCGGTCGACCATGACAGCACCACGAGAGAATTACAGAGATGAAGTAATCTATTGAAGGACCACAGCCTGGAACACTCTTCTCCCAAAGGTGAGGTCAGCCGATACACCCATATCTAACCTATCGTGTCTATGGAATGTAGAGGGACAGGACCAGGTAGCAGCCTTACATATGTCTTCTATCGAGACACCTGTCTTCTCAGCCCAGGAGGGGTGGGGTGGGATGAGCCTTCAGCCCTTCTGGCACTTCCTCGCCGCTAGATGTACAGACCAAAAGTTTGGACACATCTTCTCATTTAAAGATTCTTCTGTATTTTCATGACTATGAAAATTGTACATTCACACTGAAGACATCAAAACTATGAATTAACACATGTGGAATTATATACTTAACAAAAAAGTGTGAAACAGCTGAAAATATGTCTTATATTCTAGGTTCTTCAAAGTAGCCACCTTTTGCTTTGATGACTGCTTTGCACACTCTTAGCATTCTCTTGATGAGCTTCAAGAGGTAGTCACCGGAAATTGTTTTCACTTCACAGGTATGCCTTGTCAGGTTTAATAAGTAGGATTTCTTGCCTTATAAATGGGGTTGGGACCATCAGTTGTGTTGTGCAGAAGTCTGCTGGATACACAGCTGATAGTCCTACTGAACAGACTGTTAGAATTTGTATTATGGCAAGAAAAAAGCAGCTAAGTAAAGAAAAACGAGTGGCCATCATTACTTTAAGAAATGAAGGTCAGTCAGTCCGAAAAATTGGGAAAACTTTGAAAGTGTCCCCAAGTGCAGTTGCAAAAACCATCAAGCGCTACAAAGAAACTGGCTCACATGAGGACCGCCCCAGGAAAGGAAGACCAAGAGTCACCTCTGCTTCTGAGGATAAGTTTATCCGAGTCACCAGCTTCAGAAATCGCAGTTTAACAGCAGCTCAGATTAGAGACCAGTTCAATGCCACACAGAGTTCTAGCAGCAGACACATCTCTTCAACAACTGTTAAGAGGAGACTTTGTGCAGCAGGCCTTCATGGTAAAATAGCTGCTAGGAAACCACTGCTAAGGACGGGCAACAAGCAGAAGAGACTTGTTTGGGCTAAAGAACACAAGGAATGGACATTAGACCAGTGGAAATCTGTGCTTTGGTCTGATGAGTCCAAATTTGAGATCTTTGGTTCCAACCACCGTGTCTTTGTGCGACGCAGAAAAGGTGAACGGATGGACTCTACATGCCTGGTTCCCACCGTGAAGCATGGAGGAGGAGGTGTGATGGTGTGGGGGTGCTTTGCTGGTGACACGGTTGGGGATTTATTCAAAATTGAAGGCATACTGAACCAGAATGGCTACCACAGCATCTTGCAGCGGCATGCTATTCCATCTGGTTTGCGTTTAGTTGGACCATCATTTATTTTTCAACAGGACAATGACCCCAAACACACCTCCAGGCTGTGTAAGGGCTATTTGACCAAGAAGGAGAGTGATGGGGTGCTACGCCAGATAACCTGGCCTTCACAGTCACCAGACCTGAACCCAGTTGTTTCACACTTTTTTGTTAAATATATAATTCCACATGTGTTAATTCATAGTTTTGATGCCTTCAGTGTGAATGTACAATTTCCATAGTCAAGAAAATACAGAAAAATCTTTAAATGCGAAGGTGTGTCCAAACTTTTGGTCTATACTGTATATGATAGAGAAATGGCCTCCTAATTCCATCTAGCTATGGTGGACTTCGTGACCTTAGACCGTTCCTAGCCCCTTGGTAGGATATAAACAACGAGTTATCTTTCCTAAAGCTTTTGGTAACTGAATGGTACCTAACCACACATCTCCTCACTTCTAACGTATGTAACTCCACCTCTTTCTGGTTACTAGGATGTGGACAAAAGGAGGGTAGGAGGACTTCCTGAAGTCTGTGGAAACGAGTAGCTACCTTAGGGAGAGAGAGTGATTTTTAGACCAGATCCTGCCTATCATCCAGAATTTGAGTAAACGGCGAGGCCATAGACAGGGTCTGGATGTCACTAATGCTCCTGGCCGAGGTTAAAGATATTAAAGCGGTCTTAAGAGAGAGGGATTTAAGGGTTGCTGACTATTAGCACAAACGGCGAGCTAGTCAAGGCCTTTAGAACCAAATTTAAATCCCAGGGAACCAAGCTGCTTTTAATAATGAGTCTAGATCTAAAAGCTGCCTTAATGAACCGAGAAACCCAGTAGCTACAAGCTACATCACAGCTATATAGGGCACCCAAGGCAGAAATCTGTACTTTAAGGGTGCTGGTGGATAACCCTAGTTCAAGACCTTTTTGTAAAAACTCCAAAGATTTGTCCTATTGGCACCCCTTCCCCATCAACCCCAGAACCAGAGAAAGACAAAAACTTTCTCCAACTTGTGGCATAAATCTTAGTTGTAACAGGTTTTCTGCTGTGCAGGATGGTTACTAGACCTTTGGAAAAACCTTTCTGATTTGGCAGTGTCCTTTCAAGTTCCACACCGTCAAGTGGAGGCCAGTTGCTTGAGGATGGAATATCGGACCCCGGAGAAGGAGATATGGAATCTCTGGAAGAACCCAAGGATCAGAGATGGACATGTTCCTCAGGCATGAGAACCAGGGCCTCCTGGGCCAAAAGGGTGCGATCAGCAGAACCCTGGCCTTCTCCTCCCTGATCTTTCTTATTACCATGAGAAGAACAGCCAACCAGGGAGGGAGGAGTCATACGCCAGGCTGAAATACCAACGTATCAGGAAAGCGTCCACAGCTAGAGGATTTAGGGAACACAAGATCTTTGTCTTCCGATTTAGTTTTGTGGCAAACGGATCTACCTGACCGGAGGCCCCCCCATCTTCGGCTATTTGGGTAAAAATTCCTTGATTTAGTTCCCATTCCCCTTGCATCAGAGGATAGCAGCTTAGGAAATCTGCTCTCATGTTTTCTTTTTCCATTATATGGAGGGCCATCAGGGAAAGGAGGTGACTTTCTGTAATCTGGAAGAGATGATCTGTCACTCTCATCAGTGATCTTGACCATGTATCCCCCTGGTGGTTCACATATGCTACCGCAACTAGATTATCCAAGAGGATCTTTACATTCTGGCCCTGAAGGAAAGGTAAGAAATTATTCACCGCCTTGTCTACCGCCAGAAGTTCTTTTGAATTGGAGGAGAGACCCTTTTAAATATCTGACCAGGTCCCCTGGGCTACCATATCTCCCAGATGGGCTCCCCACCCTCTCGGACTCGCATCTGTGG
This sequence comes from Phyllobates terribilis, assembly GCF_046119375.1. Lineage (NCBI taxonomy): Eukaryota > Metazoa > Chordata > Amphibia > Anura > Dendrobatidae > Phyllobates > Phyllobates terribilis. The sequence goes on from NW_027363538.1 coordinate 105,839, forward strand.
TAATTGTTCTAGTGACCCTAAGTACCCAGGGAACCCCTCGAGATAGGTTAGGCTCATCCTGCCACCACTATAAAGATTTTACTGACCGGGGTGATAAGGACATCTTCCAAGTGCCCCTTAAGAGAAACTTCATTATGTAGCACATCCCACTGTAGAACTGTGGCGCCCCTGAAGGTTCGACCGCCACAGGGATGCTGCACTTCTGTAATGGAGTGTAGTGTTCCTCCTCCGAGGTAAGAACAGCGTGATGGTCGGGACCCAACCTTTGCATCCAACACCACATTTCTCCACCAGGGGGGCTAGTATGCACCAGGTGCTGCCCTCCTGGTTACATGGAGACTGGGGAACCAAGAGTGAGGGGAACCAGTTAGTGGGTGAGGGTTGAGGACTTACAATTTAGTGACACTTTAAATTTCATATTTAATAAAAAGCCATCTTTGGTTTTGGTCTTTGTGCTGTTAATTACTGTGAGGTATTGTGATCTCCCACCCTGAACGTGGATCCTGTGTGGACCTGCAGTGGATGGAGACACAGCCCTCATACCCCAGCCTTGGGACGGGGGGCAGGTTGCAGACGAGGAATGTCTCAACCCGGTCAAGGACCACGACCAAGAAGGCCCGGAGCTTAAGAGTGTAGCTCCACAGCTAATGGATCCCGGGGAGGATGCAGACGGAGCAGTGTACGCCACCTGTCCTCACCATCTGATATATTCAGAGGGAGTCCGGCTGCAAGAGGGGTACCGGCCCCGACACCCGACCTTGCTTCTCCATGTCCTGGTTGGTAAAGCCTGGTAGGCCCAGAGGATCCCATCGGGTATCGGAAGGAGCGGAGCTGCCACCCGTGCCCTTGTTCTGAGAGGAGTTCAGAGGGAGACCCGGCCTATCTACACACACAGACAGGAGAGGATACGGTCTGTAGTTCAGGAACACTCTGGTGCGGGGTCCCGATTGAATGCTGGACTTGCTCGGAGGTTGTCGGACCCCCATCCCTGGTGACTGCAGGACTCCGTGGGGATCAGGGAGTCGCCTTCCTTCTGCCATCTCTAATGTGAGTAAAGCCTTGGAAGTTCACCCCTATGGCCTCCGGACTGTTTATTCTGCGCTACACCGCGCGACGTGGCATCCGTTCTTCCTCCACTACTACCCCCTCCATCCTTCCTGTCCCTCTGCCCTGAGGCCTTGCTCCGCCTGTGGGGAGTAGTAATAACTCTGGCCGCCGTAACACTATGCCTCAGCGGACTGCAGCGGCGCTGGTGGCCTTCACCAGGTGCCACAGGTGGCGTAGTCGTAAATCAGCCACTCAACCCGGATAAGCCCACACCATCTCTTTTAATGTGACGGCCCTGAGTCCCCCATCTCCCAGGGTAAAGAAAAGGGCTTTTTCGAATAAGAGACGTCACGCTATCACTTGTGGGGGGTTTCTGCTGTTTTCGCATGTCAGGGGCTCTCCAAATGTGATATGGCATCCACTTTTTTCATATGGCATTTTGTTTTCATAATGGCATTACGGCATTCATTTTAATATGGTGATATGGCATTCAGTCTTTTTTGCGTTCAAAAAGTCGAAACGGTGCTCCTTCCCTTCCGAGCCCTGTCATGTGCCCAAACAATAGTTTTCCCCCACATATGGGGTATCAACATGCTCAGTAGAAATTACACAACAAATTTTGTGGTTCATTTTATCTTGTTACCCTTGTGAAAATAAAAAAATTGGGGCTATAGTAAAATTTTTGTGAAAAAAAGTAAAATGTTCATTTTTCTTTCCACATTGCTTTAGTTCCTTTTGGGTATTTTCTGTCATAAAGGCCCCTCAAAGTCACTTCAAATGTGATGTGGTCCCTAAAAAAATGGTTTTGTAAATTTTGTTGGAAAAATTAGAAATCGCTGGTCAACTTTTAAACCTTCTAACTTCCTAACAAAAAAATGTTTTAAAAATTGTGCTGATGTAAAGTAAACATATGAGAAATGTTATTTATTAACTATTTTGTGTGACATAACTCTCTGGAATTAAAAGTTTGAAAATTGCAAAATTATCAAAATTTTCACCAAATTGTCGTATCAAAATTGGTTACCACTATCATGAAGTACAATATGTCACTAAACACAATCTCAGAATCAGTGGGATCCATTGTAAAATAAGAAGAAAATAATAAAATCCTTATACTCACATGTCCTATGTGTCCCTAGCTGTAATTCTCTGACCGCTGACGCTGAGGAGCCGAGGAGAATGAGCCGCTCCGGCGAGCGGGCCCCGAAGCTGAGCTCAGGAGCGGTGTCCTGTCACTCAGTGAGCGCAGCTCCGGGGCCACTATCCGGGGAACACTTAGGACCATAGGCAGATTATAATGAGGGAAATCTGGGCTACCGCCCGGGGCCCCGGGGCTCCGGGGAGCCCCGGGGAGTCCATGGCCAAGCTTAAAGGATCCCTCACTTTACACACTTAACATCTTTTATCCATTGTTAAAAAGCGTCATAGATTTCAAGCTTTTTTCATAGTGTTTTTCACCCTTGAATTTGTTCCAGAAAATGAAGTATTGCTCCTGGAAAATTAATGTAATTACACATGTGTTGGTATAGATATGTTTATTTCATTTGTATGTAATGGAACAACACAAAAAAACAAACATAAAAGGCAAATTGGACATAATTTCACACAAAACTCCCAAAATGGGCCAAACCAAAATGTTGGCACTTTTCCAAAGTTGTAGGTAAACAACTTTGTTTCAAGCATATGATGCTCATTCAAACTCACCTGTGGCAAGTAACAGGTTTGAGCAATATGAAATCATACCTGAAACCAGATAAAAAGGTGAGAAATTTACATATTCTTTGCATTGTATGACTGTGTGTGCCAAACTAAGCATGGAGAACACAAAGAGGAGAAGAGAACTGTCTGAGGAGTTGAGAACCAAAATTGTTGAAAAATATTAACAATCTCAAGGTTACAAATTAATCTCCAGAGATCTTGATGTTCCTTTGTCCATGGTGCGCAACATTATCAAGAAGTTTACAACCCATGGCACTGTAGCTAATCTCTCTGGATGTGGACAGCCGAGAAAAATTGAAGAAAGGTTGCAACGCAGGATAGTCCAAATGGTGGATAAGCAACCCCAATCAAGTTCCAAAGATATTCAAGCTGTCCTGCATGCTCAGGGTGCATCAATGTCAGCGTGAACTATATGTAGTCTTTTGAATGAAATGAATCACCATGGCAGGAGACCCAGGAGGACCCCACTGCTGACATAGATACATAAAAAAGCTAGACTACAATTTACCAATATGTGCGTGAGTAAGCCTAAATCCTTTTGGGAAATCATCTTGTGGACAGATGAAACCAAGATAGAGCTTTTTGGTGAAGCACATCATTCTACTGTTTACCAAAAATGGAATGAGGACTGCAAAGAAAAGAACACAGTACCTACAGTCATATATGGTGGAGGTTCAAAGATGTTTTGGGGTTGTTTTGTTGCCTCTGGCACTCATTGCTTTGACTGCGTGCAAAGCATCATGAAATCTGAAGATTACCAAAGGATTTTGGGTCACAATGTAGTGTCTATTGTCAGAAAGCTGGGTTTGCGTCCTAGGTCATGGGACTTCGAGCAGGACAATTACCCCAAACATATTTCAAGAAGCACCAAGAAATGGATGGGAACAAAGTGCTGGAGAGTTCTGAAGTGGCAGCAATGAGTCCGGATCTAAATCCTTTTGAACACCTGTGGATTTAGATCCGGACTCATTGCTTAGTCCGGATCTAAATTGCTCTTAAAATTGCTCTTGGGAGGAGACACACTTCACATATGGGAGACCTGGGACAGTTTGCAAAAGAAGAGTGGTCTACATACTTTTATATATATATATATATATATATATATATATATATACATATATATATACATATATATATATATATATGTATAATACTTGACACCTAATGGGAGCCAAAGGCCAAAGAAGGGGGCATTGTCCTAAGTAGGGGCCACAGAGGGAGACATTATTTTAATTGGGGTCCAAGGAGGGGGACATTATTTTAAATGGGGGCCCCAAGAGGGGACATTATTGTAAATTTTGTCTAAAAAGGGGGGCATCATACCATGGGAGCAAAAGGGGAACATTATGATAAATGGTGGCCAAAGAAGGGGACTTTATTCTAAATGAGGACCAAAAAGAGAGACATTGTACTACAGGGGGCCAAAGAGAGTTATATATAATAATATTTTTTATTTAATTTCTATATTTAGTAGAGACATGTACAAACTGAATAAGACAATACAGATTATCACATAATTCATGACATACTAAGAGGAGTGAAGGCCCTGCTAACAAGCTTACAGTCTATGAAGATATAGGAGTGACACAAAAGATAAAAAGGTGCTTGTCATGTATGGTCCGGCCATGATTATTATAAACAGGGGAATTCAAATACCATTACATGAACCAGTCATCAGCCAGAATCTGTATAAGTACAGATACAAGGAGCTGTAGAGTGCATGGAGGCTGTGGATACAGATGAGTGAAGGGACCAGATTCTGGAGAAAATTAAGGAAGGGAGAACAGGGCATAGTTAGATTAACCATATTCTGTGGGATAGTGCATTCCAGAGAACTGCTGCAGCACAAGAGATGTCCTGAAGATGGGGGTAGAAGGTTTCGATTACAGAGGATGCTAGTCTTAGGTAGATAGTTGATTTTACATTTCTGGATTCTGTAGATTTGTGATTTGTATTAAACAAAAAAAAAAAACAACAACAATCCGAGGTGTCAGTATTCTTTAATGAGGACATAGCCCTCATGGTTTGTAATTTCAGTGTGTGATGATTAAATAAATGTTGTGATTAAGGTGCAGTTACTGCAGTATATCACAGATCAATTAATCCACAGTCACACTAGCTATGTATACGGATGTCCCCCAGGCCGATACCCCAGCAGTTGTTTCGGGATGCCTTGGCTTCTGCTGCTTTAGAAGATGCAGGTCATCCTTGTACATTTATCTGTATAGAAATAAATGGTTCGAGGCATGGTCATTAATTTTCCACAAAGCACTCTGCTACTATGCAAGCCAAATAATTTGTCCCTTTTTCCTTTCTGTTAAATTTGGGAATTATACAATAGATAACAGTCACATATTATCCTGTATATGATATCTGACTTCTGTAATCACTGTATACCATATACCAGTCATATATTATCCTGTATACTGCAGGTGCTATACTATGTGTATAGACATCAGATGATATATAGACTCCTTCATCATATCCTATGAGCTTTATTTATTGTTGTGGAGTTCAATTGTTTCCCATGGTATTTAATGGGTATTTTTAGAAATTACTTTTGTTATGTTTTTATATTTATTTTTAATAAAGGCATTTTTTTATTGCTTCAGTTGTACGTTGTTATTGTGGCTACTAGAATGGGAGTAACACTCAATCAGGTCAAAGAAGTATAGATGCACAAGTTTGATAAAAAGATTTGGAACTTTTATTGAATTATTTAAAAGAAATTTATAAAACACACATAAAGGGGAAGTGAACCAATGAAGGTGCCTGCAGTGCTAGTAACAAGGGTAGTCAATCATTTATTCTGTTTAACAAGACTTACAAAAGGAGATCATATCAATGAACCCAGTGATAAATACATGAAGAATTAAATAAATAAATAAATAAGTAAAAGGATCAGTATCCAAAATTCATTCATCTAGTAAGCATTAGTGGATAACAAGTACATACCTTAAAGTATCCAGCATAGATAAATGTAGTCAAAATGCCATGAAAGTATATATCTATAAATATGTCAATAGGTCATATAGAGAGAAGCCATAAAGCCCACAAGTGGTAGACAAGTGTCAATATAGGGCAAAGTCAATCATGGCCCACAAAATACAGATGGTATCACCAAGCATAGAGATAAACAGAATGTAAATAAAGACAATACAACCTTTCAACTGCAGGTAAGGACAGCTGTATTGTCTTTATTTACATTCTGTTTATCTCTATGCCTGATGATTCCATCTGTTTATTTCTATGCTTGGTGATACCATCTGTATTTTGTGGGCCAAACTGCACATTAATCACAACATTTATTTAATCATCACACACTGGAATTACAAACCATGAGGGCTATGTCCTCATTAAAGAATACTGATGTAGCACCCTGAGGATTCGGCTGCTACAGGGGTATTGCACCTCACTCCAGAGGTGTGGTATTCCACTCCCGGGTAAGGATGGAGTGTGGAACTGAGCTCAGTAGGCTGCATGTACTACATACATCCCATTTCCGGGGGACAGATCAACGGTACTCCCACCAGTTTATGTGCAGGTACGACAGCGTCTGTCCCTGGCTGGAGTGGGAGGGGGGTGGAACATCCCAGTAGTGTAGGGGCAGATAGGGGGAGTAGTCTGGGTAAAGCTAGGAGCTCATTGGGTGCTGGTCACCTGAGCTCACACATAGAGGGAGTATATATGGTGGGCACCATCTTAGGACAGGGTCTTTTTAGCCTGAGGAGCAGAGCAGAGGAGCTCAGCCAGGAGGGCTGACAGGGAGCTGTGGCTCCGGCTGGGCTCAGCTCCAGAGCAGAGCCTGCAGAGAGAGAGAGAGGAGTGAGAAGGACCCAGAGAGGAAACAAGAAGGAACCCCAAGATCCCAGAATAAGGACAGAAGGGTGAAGGGTTGGCGGACAAGGGTACCGGGTCCCAAGCTGGCGGAGGCCCAAAACGAACCTTAGCCAGGAACCGGAGGTCGTGGGCAGGATCTGCCACGACCCTCACCAAATCCACTAGAAAGGCACACCGAGCATAGGGTCAGGGAGCCCAGAGGAGGCTTGACCACCAAGAGACCCGAGGGAGCCGGCCAAAAGTGGATCCCTGGTGGGAACGGCCAGAGGAAGGGAGAGTCAGAAAGGAGCTCAGGACCACGCTCCGGAATTGTCTGGGGGTTGGCCGAGTCCAGGACCTGGTGGACGCAGCACGGCTCGGGTGGTCGCTCAAGGCCAGATTGACCAAGAGAACACCAGTAAGTAAAAACCCTGAACTCAATCTCCTGACTCTGAATCTTCTTTTTGCATCATCACAACCCCCATCATCTACACCTGCTGCCCTGAGGCCATACCCCTCCCGTTGGGGGTTATACCATCACTGCTGCACATATACCACCGGCCTCAGTGGACTGCTCTGCAGCGGCGGCTTCAAAGCCGCACTCAACGGGTGGCGTAGTCGACAATCAAGTTAACATCTACTGCCATAGACTGCCACTTAGTTTGACACCCTGGGCACGGACCGGGTCACCGCCACAAGGACTACTACCCCCATCGAGATCCGGCTCCGGGTATCCCCTACAGCACTGGCCCAGGGGGCGCGTCACTGACACCTCGGATTGTTGTTGTTGTTTTTTTTTTGTTTAATACAAATCACAAATCTACAGAATCCAGAAATGTAAAATCAACTATCTACCTAAGACTAGCATCCTCTGTAATCGAAACCTTCTACCCCCATCTTCAGGACTTCTCTTGTGCTGCAGCAGTTCTCTGGAATGCACTATCCCACAGAATATGGTTAATCTAACTATGCCCTGTTCTCCCTTCCTTAATTTTCTCCAGAATCTGGTCCCTTCACTCATCTGTATCCACAGCCTCCATGCACTCTACAGCTCCTTGTATCTGTACTTATACAGATTCTGGCTGATGACTGGTTCATGTAATGGTATTTGAATTCCCCTGTTTATAATAATCATGGCCGGACCATACATGACAAGCACCTTTTTATCTTTTGTGTCACTCCTATATCTTCATAGACTGTAAGCTTGTTAGCAGGGCCTTCACTCCTCTTAGTATGTCATGAATTATGTGATAATCTGTATTGTCTTATTCAGTTTGTACATGTCTCTACTAAATATAGAAATTAAATAAAAAATATTATTATATATAACTCTCTTTGGCCCCCTGTAGTACAATGTCTCTCTTTTTGGTCCTCATTTAGAATAAAGTCCCCTTCTTTGGCCACCATTTATCATAATGTTCCCCTTTTGCTCCCATGGTATGATGCCCCCCTTTTTAGACAAAATTTACAATAATGTCCCCTCTTGGGGCCCCCATTTAAAATAATGTCCCCCTCCTTGGACCCCAATTAAAATAATGTCTCCCTCTGTGGCCCCTACTTAGGACAATGCCCCCTTCTTTGGCCTTTGGCTCCCATTAGTTGTCAAGTATTATACATACATATATATATATATATATATATATGTATATATATATATATAAAAGTATGTAGACCACTCTTCTTTTGCAAACTGTCCCAGGTCTCCCATATGTGAAGTGTGTCTCCTCCCAAGAGCAATTTTAAGAGCAATTTAGATCCGGACTAAGCAATGAGTCCGGATCTAAATCCACAGGTGTTCAAAAGGATTTAGATCCGGACTCATTGCTGCCACTTCAGAACTCTCCAGCACTTTGTTCCCATCCATTTCTTGGTGCTTCTTGAAATATGTTTGGGGTAATTGTCCTGCTCGAAGTCCCATGACCTAGGACGCAAACCCAGCTTTCTGACAATAGACACTACATTGTGACCCAAAATCCTTTGGTAATCTTCAGATTTCATGATGCTTTGCACGCAGTCAAAGCAATGAGTGCCAGAGGCAACAAAACAACCCCAAAACATCTTTGAACCTCCACCATATATGACTGTAGGTACTGTGTTCTTTTCTTTGCAGTCCTCATTCCATTTTTGGTAAACAGTAGAATGATGTGCTTCACCAAAAAGCTCTATCTTGGTTTCATCTGTCCACAAGATGATTTCCCAAAAGGATTTAGGCTTACTCACGCACATATTGGTAAATTGTAGTCTAGCTTTTTTATGTATCTATGTCAGCAGTGGGGTCCTCCTGGGTCTCCTGCCATGGTGACTCATTTCATTCAAAAGACTACATATAGTTCACGCTGACACTGATGCACCCTGAGCATGCAGGACAGCTTGAATATCTTTGGAACTTGATTGGGGTTGCTTATCCACCATTTGGACTATCTTGCGTTGCAACCTTTCATCAATTTTTCTCGGCTGTCCACATCCAGAGAGATTAGCTACAGTGCCATGGGTTGTAAACTTCTTGATAATGTTGCGCACCATGGACAAAGGAACATCAAGATCTCTGGAGATTAATTTGTAACCTTGAGATTGTTGATATTTTTCAACAATTTTGGTTCTCAACTCCTCAGACAGTTCTCTTCTCCTCTTTGTGTTCTCCATGCTTAGTTTGGCACACACAGTCATACAATGCAAAGAATATGTAAATTTCTCACCTTTTTATCTGGTTTCAGGTATGATTTCATATTGCTCAAACCTGTTACTTGCCACAGGTGAGTTTGAATGAGCATCATATGCTTGAAACAAAGTTGTTTACCTACAACTTTGGAAAAGTGCCAACATTTTGGTTTGGCCCATTTTGGGAGTTTTGTGTGAAATTATGTCCAATTTGCCTTTTTTGTTTGTTTTTTTTGTGTTGTTCCATTACATACAAATGAAATAAACATATCTATACCAACACATGTGTAATTACATTAATTTTCCAGGAGCAATACTTCATTTTCTGGAACAAATTCAAGGGTGAAAAACACTATGAAAAAAGCTTGAAATCTATGACTCTTTTTAACAATGGATAAAAGATGTTAAGTGTGCAAAGTGAGGGATCCTTTAAGCTTGGCCATGGACCCCCCGGGGCTCCCCGGAGCCCAGGGGCCCCGGGCGGTAGCCCAGATTGCCCTCATTATAATCTGCCTATGGTCCTAAGTGTTCCCCGGATAGTGGCCCCGGAGCTGCGCTCACTGAGTGACAGGACACCGCTCCTGAGCTCAGCTTCGGGGCCCGCTCGCCGGAGCGGCTCATTCTCCTCGGCTCCTCAGCGTCAGCGGTCAGAGAATTACAGCTAGGGACACATAGAACATGTGAGTATAAGGATTTTATTATTTTCTTCTTATTTTACAATGGATCCCACTGATTCTGAGATTGTGTTTAGTGACATATTGTACTTCATGATAGTGGTAACCAATTTTGATACGACAATTTGGTGAAAATTTTGATAATTTTGCAATTTTCAAACTTTTAATTCCAGAGAGTTATGTCACACAAAATAGTTAATAAATAACATTTCTCATATGTTTACTTTACATCAGCACAATTTTTAAAACATTTTTTTTGTTAGGAAGTTAGAAGGTTTAAAAGTTGACCAGCGATTTCTAATTTTTCCAACAAAATTTACAAAACCATTTTTTTAGGGACCACATCACATTTGAAGTGACTTTGAGGGGCCTTTATGACAGAAAATACCCAAAAGGAACTAAAGCAATGTGGAAAGAAAAATGAACATTTTACTTTTTTTCACAAAAATTTTACTATAGCCCCAATTTTTTTATTTTCACAAGGGTAACAAGATAAAATGAACCACAAAATTTGTTGTGTAATTTCTACTGAGCATGTTGATACCCCATATGTGGGGGAAAACTATTGTTTGGGCACATGACAGGGCTCGGAAGGGAAGGAGCACCGTTTCGACTTTTTGAACGCAAAAAAGACTGAATGCCATATCACCATATTAAAATGAATGCCGTAATGCCATTATGAAAACAAAATGCCATATGAAAAAAGTGGATGCCATATCACATTTGGAGAGCCCCTGACATGCAAAAACAGCAGAAACCCCCCACAAGTGATAGCGTGACGTCTCTTACTCGAAAAGCCCTTTTCTTTACCCTGGGAGATGGGGGACTCGGAGTCGGGTCCTGTGATGGAGAGATGGGGTGCAGCCGTGGCCCGGACCCGACCCGTGCTCAGGGCCGTCACATTAAAAGAGATGGTGTGGGCTTATCCGGGTTGAGTGGCTGATTTACGACTACGCCACCTGTGGCACCTGGTGAAGGCCACCAGCGCCGCTGCAGTCCGCTGAGGCATAGTGTTACGGCGGCCAGAGTTATTACTACTCCCCACAGGCGGAGCAAGGCCTCAGGGCAGAGGGACAGGAAGGATGGAGGGGGTAGTAGTGGAGGAAGAACGGATGCCACGTCGCGCGGTGTAGCGCAGAATAAACAGTCCGGAGGCCATAGGGGTGAACTTCCAAGGCTTTAGTCACATTAGAGATGGCAGAAGGAAGGCGACTCCCTGATCCCCACGGAGTCCTGCAGTCACCAGGGATGGGGGTCCAACAACCTCCGAGCAAGTCCAGCATTCAATCGGGACCCCGCACCAGAGTGTTCCTGAACTACAGACCGTATCCTCTCCTGTCTGTGTGTGTAGATAGGCCGGGTCTCCCTCTGAACTCCTCTCAGAACAAGGGCACGGGTGGCAGCTCCGCTCCTTCCGATACCCGATGGGATCCTCTGGGCCTACCAGGCTTTACCAACCAGGACATGGAGAAGCAAGGTCGGGTGTCGGGGCCGGTACCCCTCTTGCAGCCGGACTCCCTCTGAATATATCAGATGGTGAGGACAGGTGGCGTACACTGCTCCGTCTGCATCCTCCCCGGGATCCATTAGCTGTGGAGCTACACTCTTAAGCTCCGGGCCTTCTTGGTCGTGGTCCTTGACCGGGTTGAGACATTCCTCGTCTGCAACCTGCCCCCCGTCTCAAGGCTGGGGTATCAGGGCTGTGTCTCCATCCACTGCAGGTCCACACAGGATCCACGTTCAGGGTGGGAGATCACAATACCTCACAGTAATTAACAGCACAAAGACCAAAACCAAAGATGGCTTTTTATTAAATATGAAATTTAAAGTGTCACTAAATTGTAAGTCCTCAACCCTCACCCACTAACTGGTTCCCCTCACTCTTGGTTCCCCAGTCTCCCTGTAACCAGGAGGGCAGCACCTGGTGCATACTAGCCCCCCTGGTGGAGAAATGTGGCGTTGGATGCAAAGGTTGGGTCCCGACCATCACGCTGTTCTTACCTCGGAGGAGGAACACTACACTCCATTACAGAAGTGCAGCATCCCTGTGGCGGTCGAACCTTCAGGGGCGCCACAGTTCTACAGTGGGATGTGCTACATAATGAAGTTTCTCTTAAGGGGCACTTGGAAGATGTCCTTATCACCCCGGTCAGTAAAATCTTTATAGTGGTGGAAGGATGAGCCTAACCTATCTCGAGGGGTTCCCTGGGTACTTAGGGTCACTAGAACAATTACCACAGATGCGAGTCCGAGAGGGTGGGGAGCCCATCTGGGAGATATGGTAGCCCAGGGGACCTGGTCAGATATTGAAAAGGGTCTCTCCTCCAATTCAAAAGAACTTCTGGCGGTAGACAAGGCGGTGAATAATTTCTTACCTTTCCTTCAGGGCCAGAATGTAAAGATCCTCTTGGATAATCTAGTTGCGGTAGCATATGTGAACCACCAGGGGGATACATGGTCAAGATCGCTGATGAGAGTGACAGATCATCTCTTCCAGATTACAGAAAGTCACCTCCTTTCCCTGATGGCCCTCCATTTAATGGAAAAAGAAAACATGAGAGCAGATTTCCTAAGCTGCTATCCTCTGATGCAAGGGGAATGGGAACTAAATCAAGGAATTTTTACCCAAATAGCCGAAGATGGGGGGGCCTCCGGTCAGGTAGATCCGTTTGCCACAAAACTAAATCGGAAGACAAAGATCTTGTGTTCCCTAAATCCTCTAGCTGTGGACGCTTTCCTGATACGTTGGTATTTCAGCCTGGCGTATGACTCCTCCCCCCCTGGTTGGCTGTTCTTCTCATGGTAATAAGAAAGATCAGGGAGGAGAAGGCCAGGGTTCTGCTGATCACACCCTTTTGGCCCAGGAGGCCCTGGTTCTCATGCCTGAGGAACATGTCCATCTCTGATCCTTGGGTTCTTCCAGAGATTCCATATCTCCTTCTCCGGGGTCCGATATTCCATCCTCAAGCAACTGGCCTCCACTTGACGGTGTGGAACTTGAAAGGACACTGCCAAATCAGAAAGGTTTTTCCAAAGGTCTAGTAACCATCCTGCACAGCAGAAAACCTGTTACAACCCAGATTTATGCCACAAGTTGGAGAAAGTTTTTGTCTTTCTCTGGTTCTGGGGTTGATGGGGAAGGGGTGCCAATAGGACAAATCTTTGGAGTTTTTACAAAAAGGTCTTGAACTAGGGTTATCCACCAGCACCCTTAAAGTACAGATTTCTGCCTTGGGTGCCCTATATAGCTGTGATGCAGCTTGTAGCTACTGGGTTTCTCGGTTCATTAAGGCAGCTTTTAGATCTAGACTCATTATTAAAAGCAGCTTGGTTCCCTGGGATTTAAATTTGGTTCTAAAGGCCTTGACTAGCTCGCCGTTTGAGCTAATAGTCAGCAACCCTTAAATCCCTCTCTCTTAAGACCGCTTTAATATCTTTAACCTCGGCCAGGAGCATTAGTGACATCCAGACCCTGTCAATGGCCTCGCCGTTTACTCAAATTCTGGATGATAGGCAGGATCTGGTCTAAAAATCACTCTCTCTCCCTAAGGTAGCTACTCGTTTCCACAGACTTCAGGAAGTCCTCCTACCCTCCTTTTGTCCACATCCTAGTAACCAGAAAGAGGTGGAGTTACATACGTTAGAAGTGAGGAGATGTGTGGTTAGGTACCATTCAGATACCAAAAGCTTTAGGAAAGATAACTTGTTGTTTATATCCTACCAAGGGGCTAGGAACGGTCTAAGGTCACGAAGTCCAGCATAGCTAGATGGAATTAGGAGGCCATTTCTCTATCATATACAGTATAGACCAAAAGTTTGGACACACCTTCGCATTTAAAGATTTTTCTGTATTTTCTTGACTATGGAAATTGTACATTCACACTGAAGGCATCAAAACTATGAATTAACACATGTGGAATTATATATTTAACAAAAAAGTGTGAAACAACTGGGTTCAGGTCTGGTGACTGTGAAGGCCAGGTTATCTGGCGTAGCACCCCATCACTCTCCTTCTTGGTCAAATAGCCCTTACACAGCCTGGAGGTGTGTTTGGGGTCATTGTCCTGTTGAAAAATAAATGATGGCCCAACTAAACGCAAACCAGGTGGAATAGCATGCCGCTGCAAGATGCTGTGGTAGCCATGCTGGTTCAGTATGCCTTCAATTTTGAATAAATCCCCAACCGTGTCACCAGCAAAGCACCCCCACACCATCACACCTCCTCCTCCATGCTTCACGGTGGGAACCAGGCATGTAGAGTCCATCCGTTCACCTTTTCTGCGTCGCACAAAGACATGGTGGTTGGAACCAAAGATCTCAAATTTGGACTCATCAGACCAAAGCACAGATTTCCACTGGTCTAATGTCCATTCCTTGTGTTCTTTAGCCCAAACAAGTCTCTTCTGCTTGTTGCCCGTCCTTAGCAGTGGTTTCCTAGCAGCTATTTTACCATGAAGGCCTGCTGCACAAAGTCTCCTCTTAACAGTTGTTGAAGAGATGTGTCTGCTGCTAGAACTCTGTGTGGCATTGAACTGGTCTCTAATCTGAGCTGCTGTTAAACTGCGATTTCTGAAGCTGGTGACTCGGATAAACTTATCCTCAGAAGCAGAGGTGACTCTTGGTCTTCCTTTCCTGGGGCGGTCCTCATGTGAGCCAGTTTCTTTGTAGCGCTTGATGGTTTTTGCAACTGCACTTGGGGACACTTTCAAAGTTTTCCCAATTTTTCGGACTGACTGACCTTCATTTCTTAAAGTAATGATGGCCACTCGTTTTTCTTTACTTAGCTGCTTTTTTCTTGCCATAATACAAATTCTAACAGTCTGTTCAGTAGGACTATCAGCTGTGTATCCACCAGACTTCTGCACAACACAACTGATGGTCCCAACCCCATTTATAAGGCGAGAAATCCCACTTATTAAACCTGACAAGGCATACCTGTGAAGTGAAAACAATTTCCGGTGACTACCTCTTGAAGCTCATCAAGAGAATGCTAAGAGTGTGCAAAGCAGTCATCAAAGCAAAAGGTGGCTACTTTGAAGAACCTAGAATATAAGACATATTTTCAGTTGTTTCACACTTTTTTGTTAAGTATATAATTCCACATGTGTTAATTCATAGTTTTGATGTCTTCAGTGTGAATGTACAATTTTCATAGTCATGAAAATACAGAAGAATCTTTAAATGAGAAGATGTGTCCAAACTTTTGGTCTGTACATCTAGCGGCGAGGAAGTGCCAGAAGGGCTGAAGGCTCATCCCACCCCACCCCTCCTGGGCTGAGAAGACAGGTGTCTCGATAGAAGACATATGTAAGGCTGCTACCTGGTCCTGTCCCTCTACATTCCATAGACACGATAGGTTAGATATGGGTGTATCGGCTGACCTCACCTTTGGGAGAAGAGTGTTCCAGGCTGTGGTCCTTCAATAGATTACTTCATCTCTGTAATTCTCTCGTGGTGCTGTCATGGTCGACCGATAAAATCTTAAATTACATACCGGTAATGGAATTTTTCGGAGACCATGACAGCACCCTTATATTCCCTCCTTTCACGTTTGTGGGAACACTCCCCTTTTATTAATTATAATATCACACTCAATAGGTGTCGTCTGGTGTGGCAATTTTGTGATTGTTTGCTGTGTTTATTAACCTGGCGTTCCTCTCAATGCTCTGTAATCCCAACTGAGGCGGGAGAGAGGTGGCGCCCTTTTAAGCCTGTAGGTTTCCTCTCCTTGGTGGGCGGATCCCCTCTCTCGTGGTTCTGTCTCTGAAAAATCCCGTTACCGGTAAGTAACTTACGACTATACATTTGATGGAGCAATCAAAAAGTTGTACCCCAAAATGGTATTAAAAACGGTCTTAGAAAATTGAAACACAAGCCAAACAATTTGTTTGCAAAGTTTAGAATTTTTTAAAAGCAGTAAAATGTTTTCGTTTTCTTCTGCACCATTTCACTTTATTTGGATTTCATTGCCCTTTTTTTTCTATATGTTGCACAGTAAAGTGAATAGCGTCTTTCAAAAATGCTGTAATTTTGTCCCACAAAGTACACCTCAACCCTGCTGTATTGAATAGTGTCTGTGTTATTCACTATGTGATATGTGTTTTTTTATTGTATACTAATGTATAGTGACTAGTGATGATTGAGCGTGTTCTATGAACCCATTCAGCGAGCACGCTAACAGCCGTGACACTTGCAGGCACGGCGACCTTAAAAGAAATGCCAAGCATGCCAAAATACTCGGCGAGCACCTGAGCGTGCTCGCCGAAGGGGTTGATAGAACACGCTCGATCATCACTAATAGTGACCAGATGCCTCTAAGGAATCTTTTTTGGCCTCTGTTTTACTGGTGCTTGAAGTGCAAATTTTTGTAGCTCTAATGATTAAGTAATATGCAACTATGTGAACTGCAATTGCCAATTAACAATTTAAGGGTATCCATCAGAAAATACCCCTCCCTCCAATTCCCATTCATGACCATGCAGGATTTGGAAAGCTAAATCCATAGACACCTCTATATCTTTTATCTGTTGCTGCATTTCTGGGTGCTCTGGGTGTAACGGAGCACTAACCAAGCCTCAGCCTTCCAAGGTTGCTTCCCTGCCCAGCACCAGCCTCTTTATCTTGATTGATAGCTCACTGTCAGTTTTTTGGGACGTCAGGCACCAAGCAAGGAAAATCAGTGAGCTAGACACTAGCACTGGGAACTCTCCCTCCGTACATAAACAAAACATAAACCAAAAAAAAAGCAATTTGGCACGTTACTTAATTTATGTAGATTTATAGAATGAAATGTTGGATTTCGTACGAGCTCGATCCATGTTTTTCACAGAGCTCATATCTATTATAGTCTAGGGCTGTTCACATATTTCTGTGGACCGCGTATTTTTCACCGAAACACGTTGACCTGTCGGACTTTGATCCAAATCAAAGTTTAGAGCTTCTCGGATGCAAAACAAAGCTGATGAAAGTCTGAATGAGGCCTTACTCTATTATTTATTTTTTAAGCAGCGTTCATTCCAGGCTGCTGTACACATGAAGAGGGTTTACACACCTAAAATACATATATAAAACACAGAAACAAGCTACCATTGACAGACTAGTATGGAGGGAGACACTGCCACTACGATCTAACAGTGTGGATTCTGGTGTCTCGCTCCTTCCCTCAGGTTGTATGCCAAAAGCCTCCTCCAATAAGCAAGTTCTGGACAAGCTGCAGGTGGAGAGGGAGTGCGGGATTACGGTGAAGGCCCTGACTGCGTCTCTGTTTTACACTTACGAGGGAAAGAAGTATCTCCTGAACCTGATCAACACTCCGGTGAGTGTGACGTTTCTTCTTGATTTGTTTCTCTGTGGTCTTGTTGCGGATGTTCAACTGGTCACGGCGGTCGCGTGACCTGTCACATAACTAAATGATGTCATGGAAGGTCCTTTCACACCACCGCGAGCCGTACAAGAGACCGGACGCAGTGGAGAAAAGACCGGAGGCCATCAGAAGGTAAGTATAATGTTATTTTCTCCAATCCCCTCCATGACAGCACACCTGGAGGTAGCCTCCCCATCCTAATTAGGGACAGGAAAACAAGAGGTTAAATAGCCCCTTCCCGCTACAATCCCCAGTGTTTTCCTGTCCCTATGGGATGAAGAGGTTACCTGGGGTGCCTGCAGCCGGCAAGCAGGGCCCTATTAAATTTACCTGCCGGGCTGCAGGGAGCGATCGCCTCCGACCTTCCTTCCTTTGCAGCTCCCGTGTCTCCTTGAGAGCGGAACCCCCCACACACACACTCGCCTGCGTGTAAAGCCGAGTAGGGTTTTGGGGGCTGGGGGCCTCCTGTAGCTCCCCGGCCGGAGTCTCCTCTGTCCTCCATGGCGGCGTGCCGGAAGTCAGGCTTTTGGCCAGCGGGACGTCACTTCTGGTGCGTTCCACCGTGGAACGCATGGGGCCGCGGCGGGAAATTCAAAAGGAGAAGCCGCGGTTTGCCCTGAAAATGAGGATCCTTCACCAGATAGGTGAAAATTTGGCACTGGATCTCGGTCTCCCCTATAAAAGACCCAGATGAGAAGACTCCATTAAGGTAGGACAGAATATTCTGCTACTATGGAGGGTGCTGTTCCAAAGCCTGCGTCTGCAGAGCCCAGCGCTAACCCGGCCCCAGTAAGTACTAGGTCCTAGGTTATTCCCCACTCTCTTTTGAGCAGGATCCTAAATATATTTTAAATCTCCCCTTTTTTTATTTTTAATTTAGGGAGACAAGGATCCGGCACCGACAGTGGGAGAAAGCACTACAGTTCGCAAATGTGCCATCTGTATAAAAAAGCTAGCTTCAGGGCATAAGAAACCCCTCTGCTGGAAATGCACTGACAACATTGTGAAGGAAGAACAGCCTTCCCTTATGGAAGAAGTCAGGGGAATGGTTCGGCAGGAAATACAATCTTCCCTAGCCTCCTTCTCACAAGCCAGAGCTGAAGGTCCATCTCCCCCCAAAAGGAGAAAATATACGGTTAGGGAGACCTCTGATTCAGAATTAGGGTCTATGGAGGAACCGGAAGAAGGGGTCCTAAGTGAAGATCATGAGGAAGATAGGAAATATTACTTTTCGTCTGAGAATATGGAGGAATTGTTGTCGCAGGTGAGAGACACGATGCAGGTGAAAGAGGAGAAGGAAACCAGTACAGTTCAGGATGAAATGTTTGGCGGTCTGAAATCCAAGAAGAAGGTAGTGTTCCCTGTGCATGACAACATTTGGAGTCTTATTTTGGATCAATGGGAGTCACCTGAGAAAAGGCTTAGTATGGCAGGAGAAATGAAGGATAGATTCCCTCTAGATGAAAAGGCGGCTAAGCTATGGATGGAAGTCCCGAAGGTTGATGTACAGGTGGCAAGGGTTGCGAAGAAAACAACCCTTCCCTTTGAAGACTCGTCACAGCTCAAAGATCCTATGGATAGGAAGATGGAAAGCCTTCTAAGGAAGGCATGGGAAACATCGGCGGCTTCACTGAAGACTAATATCGCTTCAACTTGTGTAGCTCGTTCCATGTTCCTCTGGCTCCAACAACTAGAGGAACATCTCTGGAAAGGTACCACTCAAGAGGACCTCCTAGCATCTCTTCCTTTTCTGCAGAAGGCCACTGGATTCCTAGCGGATGCCTTGGCGGAGTCGGTCAAGATTGCGGCAAGATTGGCAGCATTATCAAATTCTACGAGAAGAGCTTTGTGGTTGAAGATGTGGAGTGGGGACAACGCATCAAAATCTAAGCTTTGTTCCATTCCATTTAAAGGAGAGTATATGTTTGGGGCGGTCCTAGACGAGTTGTTGGAGAAAGCATCCGACAAGAAGTCTCTGCCAGAGCCAAAGAATCCAAAAAGTTTCAGAAAGAGACCATTTCTTCTCCCTCAACAACAACAGCAGCAAGCATTTCAGTACAGAGGCAAGGGTAAAACTGGTCGCTGGAGTTACACAAAAGGGGGAAGAGGTAGGAATATCTTTCAAGGTTCTAGGCAGGACAGACAATGACGCCAAGAAGGTAGGAGGCAGAATTGCGAGCTTCCTTCCTCATTGGCAGCTTATTGATTGGAAAAGGATTTGTCGTGGCAACAGTAGACCAGCCAGAGGCTTACTACCACGTGCCAATTCATCCGGATTACAGAAAATTTCTCAGATTTGCTGTAACTCAGAACCGAGAGGTACTTCATTTTCAATTCAATGTACTCCCCTTCGGCATTTCGTCAGCACCCCGCCTGTTTACAAAGATCATGGCAGAGGTAGTAGGTTTATCTAAGGAAACTGAATATCTGCATCGTCCCATATTTAGACAATTTTTTGGTGATGGTTCCCTCGGTTTCAAGTTTGGAAAGAGACCTCCAGATGACCCTCCAGATCCTGGAATCCTTGGGATGGTTGATAAACAACCAAAAGTCAGATCTGATTCCCTCCACCAGGAAGACCTCCTTGGGAATTCTCCTGGATTCTCAGCAACAAGCCTCTTTTCTGCCAAAAGAGAAGCAGATTCAGTTGAGGTCGAAAGTTTATGCACTAAAGAACCAGAGCGGAGTGTCATTAAGATTCGCCATGTCCGTCCTCGGGTCCATGACCTCATCTATTCAGGCGGTACCTTGGGCTCAAGCGCATTCAAGGGTCCTTCAAAACTACATCCTTTCCTGTTGGGACAGATCTCCAAGTTCCCTCTCCAACAGAATTCATCTGCCAGAGAAGGTGAAAGCATCTTTAAATTGGTGGCTCTGTCCAGGAAATCTGGAGAAAAGTTCAGCATGGATTCAACTTCCCTTGTTATCCGTCAAAACAGACGCAAGCAAAAGGGGATGGGAGCAGTAGTCTCCCACGTGGCCTTCCAAGGGGTCTGGTCGCAAGAAATAGCAGAGCAGTACTCAAACTTAAGAGAAATGAAAGTGGTGGAAGAAACCCTATGGGCAGCCACTACTGTGCTTCAGGGGTCGCATGTCAGAGTCTACTCGGACAATATGACAACTGTAGCCCACTTGAGACATCAGGAAAGTACAAGAAACAGGAGGTTACAGATGATCTCCGAAAGGATCTTCCACTGGGCGGAGCATAATCTACTATCCTTATCGGCTCTGCATCTGAGGGGCTCCGACAACTATCATGCAGATCTTCTGAGCAGAAAAGACATTCATCCAGGGGAGTGGAGCATGAACTCGAAGATATTTCAGATGATTGTTCAAAAGTGGGAATACCCAGATGTGGACCTGTTTGCGAACCAGGAAAACGCAAAA
Organism: Phyllobates terribilis; assembly: GCF_046119375.1. NCBI lineage: Eukaryota > Metazoa > Chordata > Amphibia > Anura > Dendrobatidae > Phyllobates > Phyllobates terribilis. Next base: position 126,506 of record NW_027363538.1, read on the forward strand.
GTAAGAGCCTTTTTCTCTTTGAAACCCGAGGATTCAGCAACAGGGATAGATGCACTCGCTCACCCTTGGAAAGTTGGGCTCGCTAATGCTTTTCCCCTGATTCTGTTAATACCAAGGACTTTACAAAAAATCAGGTCGGAAGGGGTCAAGACTATCCTAATAGCTCCAATGTGGCCAAAAAGAGCATGGTTCGGAACATTGAGCAGTCTAAGAATGGATGATCCATTGATGCTTCCTCGAATCCACGATCTGCTGCATTAGGGCCAGATTTTCCATCCGGCCCCTCAGAATTTGGCTCTAGCTGCTTGGCTTCTGAGACCGCCCTCTGAAAAGCCAGAGGCTTCTCAGTACAGGTGATCCAAATGTGGCGCCCTGCTGTGCATTGGTGCCACAGAACCCAGAAGGGTGCATGGATGGATTTCTCCACAAGAGGCCCTCACTACATACAAACACCTCTACCTTCCAACTCATACCAGCAGAGGGAGCCCAGATAGAGAGAGAGCCTGAGAACGTGCCGACGCTCAGATAGCGGTGAAGACGCAGCACGTCAGCTGCCTAGTAGTGAGGGCCCCGAGTGTGGCCGACGGCAAGGAGAAAAAGGGGAGTGAAACCAAGGGGGCAGAGGAGCACAATAAGCTCACCCCGTTATATCTACCGGACACCGGGTCCGCACCTACAGGGACCCTTTACACCCAGTGGGGATAACCGGAATCCCAGGAGGACTACAAGTCCCTGGCAAACCTGAAGGCTAGACACACACAGGATCAGGAACCACGAAGGCCCCGACGTCCAGGGAAAGTGGTTACCAACCAGAGGTCCTGTTTCTGAGCATCTGGTGAAGTAAAAGCAGGACACATAAGCTATGCCCAGTTGCAGGCTGGCCAGGAGCATACATAGGGACAGACACGGATCAGGAGGCCCTATACCCGCTCCCTGGGGAGAAGTCCAAAAGTGCGCCCTTCATCTGGAGTACCCTGGACCATACCTAACAGCTGTACCAGTAAAGGTAATGAAGCAAATCCCCTGTCTCTGTCCGTTACTCCTGCTGTGCCATCGCTTTCCCTGCACCACAACGCTCAGCGCAACCTGCATCATTTATACTGCCCTGAGGCCTGCTGCACCTGTGGGGAGCCGTTCCATCTCAAGCTGTCCTGACATCTGCCTCGGAGGACTGTTGCAGCGCTGGTGATCCTCACCAGACACCACAGGTGGCGTCATGACAAATTCCCTACAAATAATTCCTTTTGGCACTGACCGCCCTGGGCCAGCCACCGCGATAATCCCCGCAGGCAGTCTTAGGCCCGGCTGCCGGGTGCCCCGCGACACCCCTGGGGGCGAGTCACATACACTGCAGAAAAGCAGAAAACCAGTCACAAATTCCATCTATGGAAAAATCTAGAAAGCTTTCAAGCTATGGTATGAGCCTCGTCCATTAGATCCCTTTCGGCCTGACGTGGCCAGAATCTTGGATTTCCTACAGAACGGTCTGTCTAAAGGATTAAGACCAAGCACGCTGAAGGTCCAAGTCTCGCCTTTATGTTCCTATTTTGATGCTGATTTGGCCCAAAACAGATGGATTAAGAGGTTCATGATAGCTGCTTCTCGGATTAATCCAACAAGAGCTAAAATAGTTCCACCTTGGGATCTCAACGTAGTTCTTAGAGGTCTAACTATGCATCCTTTCGAGCCAATAGCCGAGGCACACATAGACAAATTGTCTTGGAAAGCGGCATTGCTTATAGCTCTGACTACAGCCAGAAGAGTGAGTGAAATCCAAGCCCTGTCTATCAGAGAGACTTATTGTCGTATTTTGGAGGACAGGATCATCCTCCAGTTGGATCCTTCTTTTCTACCTAAAGTGTCGTCTAATTTTCATATGTCTCAGCCCATAATTCTTCCGTCATTCTGTCAAAATCCATCAAATAGCAAGGAAGAAGAATTCCACGCGTTGGATGTAAGAAGGACTATAATCCGCTATTTGAGGCAGACTGAAACCTGGAGGAAGGATCAGAACCTATTTGTCCAATATGGAGGCCCCAATAAAGGAAAGCAAATTGCAAAAATACGCTAGCAAATTGGATTAAGAAAGCAATTTGTGAAACATACATAGTTCAAGATTTGCCTCCTCTGGAATCCTTGAAAGCTCTTTCTACTAGTGCTATGTCGGTCTCCTGGGCGGAAAAAGCTAGTGCATCCATTGAGCAGATTTGCCGGGCAGCTACATGGTCGTCTGTCCATACCTTTGCTAAGCATTATAGACTAGATGTAATATCTAATAGAGACTTAGCATTTGGAAGGAAAGTCCTTCAGGCTGTTGTCGCTCCCTAAAATTCATTCTTTGGTATTACTCCAGGTGTGCTGTCATGGAGGGGATTGGAGAAAATAGAATTAGACTTACCAGTAATTCGGTTTCTAAGACCCTCCACAACAGCATGGGTAGTTCCCTCCATCTCTTTATTGATTGGAAAAATCCTTAGTGTTAATAAATATTTAGAGCATTCATACTGTGTGGTCCTTTGAAAACACTGGGGATTGTAGCAGAGAGGGGCTATTTAACATCTTGTTTTCCTGTCCCTAATTAGGATGGGGAGGCTACCTCCAGGTGTGCTGTCGTGGAGGGTCTTAGAAACAGAATTACCGGTAAGTCTAATTCTATTTTTCTTTTTTTACCATTTTTATTCTTTTTTTCAACTATTAACTTGGTCACACTATATAAATACATGCTGGTTGCAAGGATTTATATAGCGTGACCAAGTTGTCAAGCACTTTCCAAGTGATGCTAAAATCGCTTGGAAAGCAGTTGACAACCCGCATGCGGACATGCATGTGAAAAACGCTTCACTTACGTTTACCAGGGAGATGCAGAAACACTCAGGAAAAATCCGGAGCATTTCTGCATCATGGGCATATGGCGCCCCTGAGGGTTCAGTCGCCACAGAGGTATTGCACCTCACCCAGAGGTGTGGTGTCTCCCTTCACTCAGGTAAGATGGGAGTGCTGCAGAGAACCCCCCAAAACACCTGCATCCAACATTACACTGCTTCAGACCGGCTGGAAGGGCAACATGCAGAGCGCAGCTGCTGAGCCCTGTCCCTGGCTGGAGTGGGGGAAACCCAAAGGTAGGGGGAACCAGTAGTGGGTGTGGGTGGAGGAAGCAGTTAGAAGGAGCACACAGTAGGTATATAATGGGAAGCAATCTTAGGGTGGCAGTTCAGAACAGAATGGTCAGTCAGTACAGTACAGACGGTCAGTGAGGACTGTCTGAGAGCAGAGGCTCAGCAGGAGCTCTGCTCCACAAGAAGGGCCCGGGATAGAGGCCCCGGAGGGGAGCAGGGAGTAGACTCCATTCTAAGAAGGGATCCCAGGGGTACGGCGCGTGGAGGACAGCACCCGTACACCCCGCATCTGTCAGAAGACAGAGGGATCGGTTGCTGCATTCTAATCTCCAGGGGGTGAGGTTGGTCCCGGATCCGACGTATAGGAAGGACTTCAGCATACCCGAGCGGGATTGAGAGTGGGCAGCGCAGGGCAGCAGGGAGAAGGACCTAGTGTGAAGACGGTCAAAGTAGGAACACGAGAAAGTGGGGTTCTGCCAAGCATTCCTAAATTTCCTGAGGAAGGATTGAACCCCTGCCAGGGTGACCACGGCGCAACGTGGGAGGTCTTCACCTGTAACGTGCACTTGTGTGTTTCCTGAAGAACTGTGAATAAAAATCTTGGACGACTGCACTGAGTTGCCTCCGTCTATTCCTTCACTGGTGTCATTTCCCTCCCTGCACTATAACGCCCAGCGCACCCTCCATCAATTTACACTGCCCTGAGGCCCGATCCACCTGTGGGGAGCCGTTCCATCTCTAGCTGCCCTAACATCTGCCTCAGAGGACTGTTGCAGCACTGGTGATCCTCACCAGACACCACAGGTGGCTTCACGACAAATCCTATAAATAATCCCTTTTGAACTGACCGCCCCGGGCCAGCCACCGTGATATTCCCCAAAGCAGCCATAAGGCCCGGCTGCCGTGTGCCCCGCGGCCCAGGGGGCAGCGAGTCACCACTTGGCGTCACGAACAGGATATGTGACCAGCCCGCCATCTGCGGGTAATGTGCGCCTAAAGAAGTGTTTTCTGCCTTGAATGTGGCGCCCGCCCCAGAAGAACGGGCGCCATTATGTGCGTGCTAAAGAACAACAGAATGGAACCTCCCGTCGTGGGCCGAGTCCCAGAATGGCGCCAAAAGCAGGCCCTGCCCCTTGCAACAGTGACTGTCCGCATAGATGTGTCCGTCAAAGCGGGGAGGCCGACACAGGGAGTGACCGACAGCAAAGTGCCATGGGACCGCCCCCGAAAGAGGAGAGGAGGTGGAGAGAAGCTGCGTAAAGACCGGGAGGTGTCAGGCCGAGCTGACGCAGTCGCGGGAGCAGGTAGGAGTGATGTCCCTTTCCCAAATGCGGCTGGCGCTGCTTCATCCCTGGTCCCCCTGCAGCCTGAGGCTGATGACCAGGCTGGGTCAGCCTGCAGAAACCAGGGGTTCCCCCGGAGGGGGCCCCACTGTTAAACTGTTTTAGTTAACTGGACTGTACATAAGTTGCCCGGAAGGGTGCAGTTGACTTCATGTTTGCTACCCAGTTACCCGTCAGGGTACAGAGACTGACAGACTGAGGACTGTGAGAAGCCGGACGTTGACATTGTACATAGTTTAGCACTTCTTAAAGTGCATCCTATTGGTTTTATAATTACAAATATACCTCAGAACAAAAACCCGTTTGGCGTGGCGGAAGACGAGGTCCAGGATTGGATCGTCTATGCCCTGCAGCCATGCCCAGGGCCTACGTTGAGGGTTTGTGGACGGGTCCCTCATGCTGCTACTGTTGCACCCTGGTGCTGGAACTGTCTTGAAAATTGTTTTATATGACAATGCTCTTATGATGTTTTATAATGTAACCAGTAACATTAAAAGAAATGTGCCTCCCATAAAGGGAAGAAATGTTGTTTTATGGTCTTATATGCGGATGCATCTTAAAAATTTTGCATGTCAGTTATGCCTGGTTTTGCTCTGTTCCAGCCCGCGGACGTGCTGTGTTTTACCGGGGGGGGGAATGTGGCGCCCCTGAGTGTTCAGTCGCCACAGCGGTACTGCACCTCTCCCAGAGGTGTGGTGTCTCCCTTCACTCAGGTAAGATGGGAGTGCTGCACGGAACCCCCCAAAACACGTGCATCCAACATGCAGAGTGCAGCTGCTGAGCCCTGTCCCTGGCTGGAGTGGGGGGAACCCAAAGGTAGGGGGAACCAGTAGTGGGTGTGGGTGGAGGAAGCCGTTAGAGGGAGCACTTATACAGTAGGTATATAATGGGAAGCCATCTTAGGGTGGCAGTTCAGAACAGCATGGTCAGTCAGTCTACCATTGGGCCATATAAGACGTTCTTCATCTCCCGTTGCAGTGGGGTTTTTATTTGTCAAAAAAAAAGACTGGGGGTTGCGCCCCCGCCTTGATTTTCGCGAGTTTAATCGGATCATGGTCTGGGATGCATATCCTCTCCCTCTCATCCCCGACCTCTTTAGAAAAAAATTTGGCTCCTACGATTTGATTAAACTAGACCTCAGGGGGGCTTATAATCTCATTCACATTGAGGAGATGAGTGGAAGATGGCCTTCAATACTCCTGAGGGGCACTATGAAAAGCTTGTGATGACATTTGGGTTGACTAATGCTCCCGCTTTCTTTCAACACTGTTAGTGACATTTTTAGTCATCTGGCAGGTAGATCACAACAAACCAATCTTGATTACATATTAATTTATTTACCTCCAGTCACATCAGGTACATGTCAGGCAGGTCTTACAGATACTCAAAGATAATAAATTATTTGTCAAACCAGAGAAATGTATGTTCTCCATTCAGGGTTAGTTCTTATCATTCACCGTTTTTGCATGGATCTGGCCAAAGTCCGGACGGTACTGGATTGGTATTATATTCAAGACTTAAAGGCGTTACAAAGTTTTTTGGGTTTCGCCAGCTACTACTGTAAGTTCATCAAAAACTTTTCGGTAGTGGCCAAACCTCTGATGAACGATTTTGCCAAATAGAAAAAAAAAATAAAGATTTTATTATTTTACTTTCCATTCTTGTAGCTAAACACAATCCAGCTAAGTTTAAAATTGAAATGAAGCCCCTATACCCCCCTCTCTAGGTGCTTCTGTACCAACTCCTCCCTGGTCCAGGATGGTCTCTATATCACGGCCTCCAGCAATAACCTATTGACACATGATTGTGGCAGCACTCACGTGCTGATATATCACACTGCCAATAGAAGTGGGAAGCGGCACAGAAATCACAAAATAAAGGCAGTGTTTGTGGTAATGCAAGAATCCAACAAGCAGAGTAATCCACACGTCATACAACAGCCCAACATGGATGATGAAAAGCTGCGTCTTCAGGCGTCTGTGTAAGAACATCACATTTTTGTTTTCCTTCCAGAATAAGCACCAAATGGAATAGCTGAATGCCAGGATACAGAGACCGGCGGGGGGCAGGGAAGCGCAGTCCGCTGGATTTTGTGCTGGTTTCACAAGCGGTCACCCTGCAGTTTTCTCCGGATAATGCTGTGGAGACTATTCACAACACATCTAATAATTGTGAACCTTCCACTCACATGTTTATTATCTTGTCCGCTGGTCAGACTGGGGGGGATGAAAGCTGGACAAGGGATGAAGAATGATCCTTATTACATATAATGGGTGCACTGAGCGATTGTGAAAAGTCGCAGAGGACTGAGAGCAGAAGGGCAGAGGGTTTCCTCTTCCTCACAGGGACCAGCACAGAAGCCGGAGCAGAAGGGCAGAGGGTTTCCTCTTCCTCACAGGGACCAGCACAGAAGCCGGAGCAGAAGGGCAGAGGGTTTCCTCTTCCTCACAAGGACCAGCACAGAAGCCGGAGCAGAAGGGGAGACAAGGGCTGAGCCACTTACACAGACAGAAAGCTGAGGAGAGGAGGACATGTTATTACTCCAGGATCCGCTCCATTCATTCCCTATGTGGCATTCAAGCGCTGAGCTCGGCTTTTCCGGAGCCCCATAGAGAATGAATGGAGCTGCAGTTGATCCCTGACTTTCCACTCCTTCCCGATCAGACGATGGCTCGCAGCGGTCAGACCCCACGATCAGTAAGTGATCACCGAGCCTGTGGATAAGTGATAACTTGTTTTCTTCAGACATCCCCTTTAAGTAATGGATCATGCCAGCAGAGAAGGTGGGAGGAGACGCTGGTTACAGGGGAGACTTTACCTCTGGAGGCCGCATATAGGGCATGTGAGGGGCGGACACTTCCCATATTCATCATTACTGAACCCCCGCTCTGTGCGGCTCTTATCTGAGCTGCAGGAGATGCAGCAGTTACTAATCAGCCGCTCTCCGTTCACTTGCAGCCGTCCGAGCTCTGCTGTGCCTGTTAGGGGTGAAGTTAGGGTCCTTCGAGGCATCTACTATGCAGCCTGCACAGCAGATCACAGCCCGAGCACAGCGTCTCCGGGTAAATCTCCACCTTGTGAGTTGCTTCTTGTGCAGCAGCCCCATGCAAGTTGCTCTGCTCTCCTCGGCCAGCTCCTGCTGAATACTGAGCTCCTCTGCCCAATCTAGGAGCTCAATAGCCCTGATCACGTCAGTGGTAGCCCAGCGCTGCTGGATCAGATTTACAAATGGCAAACTAATCAGCCCTAGGTATTTCTAATATGTGCAGAGCAGGCGACATAAGTCTGACCGGTGTCCTCATAGACCTTTCCTCAGCCGGGGTCTAATAGGAGCAGTAAGATGGCCGTCATGGGGTCCATTGTTAGATCTCAGCTGCCATAGAAACTCATTGGCACCATGATCATGCCTCCCTCTCCTGTCTAAAGTGCCTAAATGCTGTGGAAGCCCCCTACTGTGTCATACAATGGATTAAGCTGCCAGGATCAAGGTTGGCTCCACTGTGGGCAGCTGAGGCAGGAGCAGGACTGTGTTACACAGCCACACTTCTGCCGCAGATCTTGTAAGGACCTGCCTGATGATAATGTGTCCTATAGAGCAGGTCTTGGTACCGGACTGCCCTGTACATATTTACCACTAGCTGGGAACCAGTTACTTACAAGGTCTAGTTTCGGATGTGTTTCCAGGATCTGTAGTTATCAGCATTTTATCCTTAAGGCCGAGTTATAATATCACTGTAACACTCTCGCCCTGTACCTGTATGCCTGCCCTGTGTGCTGCACAAAAGTATATAACAAAATGTGTGTACACAGATATCTATCTCCTGAATGGTATTACTGCTAGATCTCCTGTACATAGAAATATGAGGTTCTTAGCGCACATTTTGAGCAAATTGTGCGAGCCCATCTGCCAACGTCAAGGCGACCTCTTCAGATGGGTCCCTACACTAACATTACACTAACTTACTAACTGGGACTAGTTTTTTGTATTATTATTATTACCACCATTTTTACTATTTATTATTATTGCATTAATGCAATTAATTGTAACTGTTATAAAACTAATTAAAAAAATGTAATTCTAATTTTTTTTTATTAATCTTGTGATTCTAATAATGGTATTACTAAAATCCCTATGCCTAAAGCTGTTGATCCAGAAGAAGGCAAAAACCCCAGGACACCTTCAGCCAATTTGTGTCATAGGAGAAAAATTCCTTCTTGACCCCGGCAAAAGGCGATCAGTCCTAGGACCCTGGATCAAACCTAATAATGTTATTACAAGTTATATAATATTACACTAATTATTGTACTACTGGAGTTATTTTAATTTGTTTTTATAAATCTATTTGATATGGTTATTATTACATTGTGCTATCTTATTACAGTATTATTCTTCTTTCCTTTCACTACTAATACTGCCCTAAACCTACAGTGTTGATCCAGAAGAAGGCAAAAACCCCAGGACACCTTCAGCCAATTTGTGTCACAGGGGAAAAATTCCTTCTTGACCCCGGCAAAAGGCGATCAGTCCTAGGACCCTGGATCAAACCTAATGTTATTAGAAGTTATATAATATTACACTAATTATTGTACTACTGGAGTTATTTTAATTTGTTTTTATAAATCTATTTGATATGGTTATTATTACATTGTGCTATCTTATTACAGTATTATTCTTCTTTCCTATCACTACTAATACTGCCGTATACCTACAGTGTTGATCCAGAAGAAGGCAAAAACCCCAGGACACCTTCAGCCAATTTGTGTCACAGGGGAAAAATTCCTTCTTGACCCCGAGAAAAGGCGATCAGTCCTAGGACCCTGGATCACACTGCTATTCTACCTACTACTATTACTACTGTTATTTTATTACTTTCTTACTATTATCACTAGTATTATTACTCATATTACACTAATATGGATATACTACCACTATATTACTACCATCCCTTTCCCCCTAGGGATATTAAGGTGCAGTTCTGTCCTCCTCCTCCTATTCTGTCCTCCTCCTCTTCCATCCTCCTCCACTTCCGTCCTCCTCCTCTTCCGTCCTCTTCCTCTTACGTCCTCCTCCTCTTCCATCCTCCTCCTCTTCCATCCTCCTCCTCTTCCGTCCTCCTTCTCTTCCGTCCTCCTCCTCTTCTGTCCTCCGCCTCTTCCGTCCTCCGCCTCTTCTGTCCTCCGCCTCTTCCTTCCTCCGCCTTTTCTGTCCTCCGCCTCTTCCGTCCTCCTCCTCTTCCGTCCTCTTCCTCTTACGTCCTCCTCCTCTTCCGTCCTCCTCATCTTCCGTCCTCCTCCTCTTCGGTCCTCCTTCTCTTCCGTCCTCCCCCTCTTCCGTCCTCCGCCTCTTTTGTCCTCCGCCTCTTCCATCCTCCGCCTCTTCCATCCTCCGCCTCTTCCGTCCTCCTTCTCTTCCATCCTCCTCCTCTTCCGTCCTCCTCCTTTTCCGTCCTCCTCCTCTTCTGTCCTCCTCCTCTTCCATCCTCCGCCTCTTCCATCCTCCATCTCTTCCGTCCTCCGCCTCTTCCGTCCTCTTCCTCTTCCGTCCTCCTCCTGAGACGTAATAAATAGCATTAAAGCTGCAGTAATTGTTTATATTATATATACACACTGCTCAAAAAAATAAAGGGAACACTCAAATAACACATCCTAGATCTGAATGAATGAAATATTCTCATTGAATACTTTGTTTTGTACAAAGTTGAATGTGCTGACAGCAAAATCACACAAAAATCATCAATAGAAATCAAATGTATTAACCAATGGAGGCCTGGATTTGGAGTCACCCCCAAAATTAAAGTGGAAAAACACACTACAGGCTGATCCAATTTTGATGTAATGTCCTTAAAACAAGTCAAAATGAGGCTCAGTATTGTGTGTGGCCTCCACGTGCCTGTATAACCTCCCTACAATGCCTGGACATGCTTCTGATGAGGTTGCGGATGGTCTCCTGTGGGATCTCCTCCCAGACCTGGACTAAAGCATCCACCAACTCCTGGACAGTCTGTGGTGCAACGTGACGTTGGTGGATGGAGTGAGACATGATGTCCCAGATGTGCTCAATGGGATTCAGGTCTGGGGAACGGGCGGGCCAGTCCATAGCTTCAATGCCTTCATCTTGCAGGAACTGCTGACACTCTCCAGCCACATGAGGTCTGGCATTGGGCACAACCCCCATCTGTGGACGTCTGGCCCTCATCCCACTCTCATGGAGTCGGTTTCTAACAGTTTATGCAGACACATGCACATTTGTGGCCTGCTGTAGGTCATTTTGCATGGCTCTGGAAGTGCTCCTCCTGTTCCTCCTTGCACAAAGGCGGAGGTAGGGGTCCTGCTGCTGGGTTGTTGCCCTCCTATGGTTCCCTCCACGTCTCCTGGTGTACTGGCATGTCTACTGGTAGCGCCTCCAGCCTCTGGAACTACGCTGACAGACGCAGCAAACCTTCTTGCCACAGCTCGCATTGATGTGCCATCCTGGATGAGCTGCACTACCTGAGCAACTTCTGTGGGTTGTAGAGTCCGTTTCATGCTACCACGAGTGTGAAAGCACAACCAACATTCAAAAGTGACCAAAACATCAGCCAGAAAGCATTGGTACTGAGATATGGTCTGTGGTCTCCACCTGCAGAACCACTCCTTTATTGAGTGTGTCTTGATAATTGCCAATAATTTCCCTCTATTGTCTTCCATTTGCACAACAGCATGTGAAATTGATTGTCAATCTGTGTTGCTTCCTAAGTGGACAGTTTGATTTCACAGAAGTTTGATTTACTTGGAGTTATATTCTGTTGTTTAAGTGCTCCCTTTATTTTTTTGAGCAGTGTATATTTTCTCATGTCATGTATTTACTACTAAAAGTAATTTTTTACATTTAGGTTTCATTAAGTGTTTTTCACCGGCTATTACAGACTTATTGTTTCCCTGCACATTCAAGTTTTGTGTTTTCTTTGGGCATAGATCAGCTAATAGGCACTCAGGAAAAAAAAACAGATTAAAGATCTACAAACTCTCCCTTAAGACTAAGGAGCTCACTGATAGATTCTCAGTTAGCTAATTTTGCAGCCAGCAATAGACAGTGCAGCACAGATGCTACAGAAGGCAACATTTTTAATGAAACTCAATTACAGAAATCAATTTTAGCCCCAAATACTTGCATTAAAGTAAAAAAAAATGGCCCCAAAGCTGGACAACCGCTTTAACTCCTTACCAACATCTGCCGTACATGTATGGTATAAGTCAGTAGCGGGTGTATGGAGCAGGGTCAGCTCGCCCCGTACATGGCAGATAATGGCTGTGACAAACAACCAGGACCTGCCTCTAACAGCTGCGAGTGGAGCGAAGATCTGCCCACCACTGTTAACCTGTTCAGTGCTGCTGTCAATCTCTAACAGCAGCATTAACAGTGCGCCAGCATTGGGACGCGTCGTTCCATACGCCCACCGGCGCTCCTGTGACGCGATCATAGGGCGCCGATGGACTGCTATGACATCCGGGGGTCTGCTGAAGCCTCCGTGCCTGTCATCATAAAGCTTCATTTGGGCTGTAAAGAAGACCGTGGTTTTGCTATATGGAGCATTACTGTGGTATCGCTGTATATAGCACAAGCAATCAGATGATGTATACAAATACAGTGAAAAAAAGTATATATATATTTATTAAAACCCCACACGTTCAACTCACCTCCCACTAAAAATAAAGATAATAAAAATATACACATTTTGTGGTATGGTCTCTTTCAGAGAAATACAATCTATCAAAATATAAAAAAAAACGATCAGTGAACACAGAAAGAAATAAAAAAGACAAAATTGCATTTTTTCGTTCGCCTCAATACTGCAGAAAATCCTGTAAGAAGCGATGACCATGACATATGTGTCCCAAAATGTTATCAATAAAGTCCTCTTGCCCTTCAAAAAATAAGCCCCCACACAGCTCCATCAACCCGGAAACTGAAAATGTTTCGGGTCTCAGAAAAAATGGTGACAGCATCAAAAAAAAGGTTTTTTCTTTTGCCAAAACTATTGGAGAAGTTTGTTCTTGCTGTAATCACACTGAGGAGTAGGATCCTATTACCAGGTCATTTTTATCACACAATGTGCGCCGTTAAAACCGTTCCCAGAAAAACAATGTCAGGCTTTTTTTTCGCACTTTTACTGCACTTGGAATGTTTTTCCCGTTTTCTAGGACTATGTGGTAAATGAATGGTGTCATTTATAAGGACAGCTCATCCTACAAAATAACAAGACCTCACACTATGTGGACAGATATCAAAAAGTTAGAAAAGTTGGAAAAAGCGGAGGAAAAAACAGAAAAAAAACATAAATTGGTTATGTCGGGAAGGGGTAAAGCTGAAGAAACGCATGTAAGAGCAGAATATGGAGGAAGGTCAGATATCACAGACTGGTGGATACTACCTGCTCCATCGCTGGCAGAATACTCCACCCCCATGGTGTCCGCTGATATCTTCTCTTGTAGAAACGTCTCCAAACTCTATAAGACATCGGGAACAGTCAGCAGAGGGTTTGATGATTGGCTCATATTGGCGATATACTCAGGGGCATTACTGGGGCCAGGGAAGATTGGGAATGAATAGCGTATTGACTGTTAGAGATGTGATCTCTTCCATTAAAGGGGATGTCTAGTTGGAACAAGTTATCACTGATCTCTGGATAGGTGATGACCTGTCCCAGTGGGAGCACCCCTTTATTATGTGGTATATATGGAGGATGTGATATCATGCAGAGTTCTAGCAGTATTACACTTCGGTCCGTTCTGCGTGCATCTGGGCCATTCCCTATGGAGGAGCGGAGCTGGGGGAAAATATCAGGATCTCGTCGCTGGATCCATCCAGATGGGAGATGTAACGAGTGCAGCGCCCCCCACTGGTGTCTCAGCGTATTATGTGTTGGGGAATAATAACTTATTGTCTGGTAAATGTGCTGATTCCTGTGAGTTGTGGTCGCTGAGTGCGTGTGATGGGATGTGGCTCCGTCCGTTATATTATATCACGTCTTATACCTATAATCTCTCGCTGATCGCAGGTGTCTGTCTTCACACTCAGATGAGAAGGAACAAACTGACGATATAGGACTTTTTTTTTTTTTTCCAAATTCAAACCGAGCAATCCTATTGGCTGAGTATGAATGCAGTTACCATGGTGACAGAAGTAGCAGCAGATTTAAAGGGACAAAACACTAATATTGTACTAAAGTGTATTTTATTATATATTTCACATAACTGACTGGGTACACCTTGGTGTGGGTGGGATGGCTTTTTTTAAATCAAAAACCATGTTTACTAAGTACCCTATATTATATATATTCACTATTGCTTTTTACTTACTTATAGCAGGGTATGTGCTCATATTGTTTCTATCCTAAGTTTATCTATTTTCTAATAGAGACATGACCAGTCCTCTTTAGAATTTTATAGTGACCCCATTGAGGTCATGGACTGATATTGGGGATTGCAGAGTTGGGGCAAGGTGACAGGTGACAGTAAGTGACATCAAATGAAGGCTATGGTGCATACACAGTAAATCAGTCGTGTTATTCCACAGAAATGCTGTTCTATAAAACACAAAATATCTTCATATGGTGAGGAGTTGTGTTGTGTTTTCATCATTTACATTCTAGCGTGGTGATCACATAAAATGTAAAATTCCTATTAAATAATTACTGAATGACAGTAGCCTGTATCCCTGGAGGACAAGTCATTTACCGCTTCACCAGGTTTGATGTTCTAATGCATTTAGATGTTTCAGTATTTGTATATATGTATATATATATTTTTTTCCCCCCTTAAGGGTATTCAAGCGCAGACGGTGACCAACTTCTTCCTCGCCTTTGAAGCACAGCTTTCAATTATTCCTGTCGTAAACAAGGTAAAAAGCTTAGAGCCGAACACTATCAGAGTCCTTCAGTCCCGCAGCATGTAAATCTGTGAACATCGCCGGCACTCCTGCTGTTCCTAGCACCGATCCCTCTATGAGCGGCTGTGCAGTAATGAAGGCAGGATTCACCCCAAACTTGCTCGTCTTTTTTTTCGATTTCCAGTTCTGGTAATTAGTTATACACATGTATATATCCAGTGGTCAACTCAAAACCTGTGTATGGAAAATGAATTGTTTGCTGTATGCATCGCATTTGTAGGATGCACACTGTTCATTTCATTATGGAGCGGAGTAGGAGGAGACTTTCATTACTGTTCCCTTTACTTCCTCCCTGCTGATAGGAAATGCCATGCTGTTTGCTTGTGTCCTGTGATTACAGCAGCCTGCAACAGTTTTCAAGCGTGCACTTCCCGGCTCAGGCATCAAGCAGTAAATGATAAAATTAAAACGCTGCTATCCCTTTGTTAGTCTCTTTTTTATCTTCTTCCCTCTTCTACGAATGCTGTAGTCCGTTATTCTAGAACTGCTCTAAAATGGTTCTCTCTGGAGTGTTGGGATTTGGGTTTAGGGTGGGTTAGGGAATTGAAGTTCAGATACTTTGTTCATGTTTTATACTATGGAATTACTATGTCATGTATGTTATTTGAAAGATGGAAAATTTGTATTTGGAGTTTTTCAATAAAAATTATTTGATTAAAAAAAAATCATGAAATTAAAATTCCTCCCGTTCTTGAGAAAGAATAGGATTTTTACTAAGAGGTAAATTGCACGTTCCTTGTTTTACAGGCACTTTACATTTTTGCTAGTTTTGTGCGATTACACAATCCCTTCTAAAGGCCAGTGCCAGTTGTACATCTCTCCCTAAACTCTTGTTCAGCACTATATTTTATGCCAGTTTTATTATATGGTTTCTAGATTTTGTCCAGCTTTGATAAATAATTAGTATTTATACTTTTGCTTTTAGATAGACTTGAAGAATGCAGATCCGGAGAGGGTGGAGAAACAAATTGAGAAGATGTTTGACATTCCCGCTAGTGACTGTATCCGGGTACAATGCGCTCCAGATCAAAATCATTCCTGTAGGCAAATTTAACTTCGCAGTCTGTACCTTGTCTTTTATTTTTTTTTCTACAAAATTTGGCTGGAAAAGGGGCAATGTAGCGAGGAATTTTCATCAATTTTTGGTGTTAAAAAAACACGAAACTATTTTGTAACGCATCATTTTTGCGCAAAAATGTGCAGCTTCCTATTTTACAGCACTCTTGCAACTTTTAGAAACTTGACTTGGTAAGCTACACAGGTCTAAGAATGACTGTTGACATTAAAAGTGGATAAAGATACACGGTGGCTCAGTGGATAAAGATACATGGTGGCTCAGTGGTTAGCATTGTTGCTTTGCAGCACTGGGATCCTGGGTTCAAATCCCACCAAGGACGACATCTGCAAGAAGTTAGTATGTTCTCCCTGTGTTTGCGTTGGTTTCTTCTGGGTTCTCGGGTTTCCTCCCACACTCCAAAGACATACTGATAGGGAATGTAGATTGTGAGCCCCAATGGGGACAGCGATGATAATGTCTGTAAAGCGCTGCGGAATAGGATGGTGCTATGTAAGTGAGTAAAATAAATAAAGATGGAAGTGCTGCATAAACATTTATCAAACATCGTGCAACTCTTTGATACATTTGGCACAAATAATGGTAACACAACCACAAGCAAAACTGACCTGAGGAAGTCGCTTTATGATACATTTTTCGGAAAGAATTTGGAAGATTTAAAGCGTTAGAAATGAACAAGATTATCCAATATCACAGAAAAAGGAAAAGTCTCCAGATGTTTTTATGCCGGATGCCGGTATGTGTCCATACCTAAAGAAGAGCTGTCAGAAGAATGGGTAAGGAATCCTTTAGTAAACATAAATATCCATAGGGGTTTTGAGTGTTAAAAAAAAAAGATCATCTAAAAGATTTTGTGATCTGCGTTTACATGATTGTAATAACATTACAGCCCCATTCAGACTTACAGGTTTTATCCATGAGAAACTGAGCAGAACGATATATAGGTTTGTGGGAGAAGATTCAGTATAAATTGTAATTCATTCATTAGATTTGAGAGTCCTCAGTGGTTGATACCTTTAATGGCTAACTGAAAAGATGGTAACAAATTGCAAGCTTTCCAAACTGCTCAGGCCTCTTCATCAGGCAGACCTGAGACCTGAGTAGTCTGGAAAGCTTGCAATTTGTTACCATCTTTTCCGTTAGCCATTAAAAGGTATCAACCACTGAGGACTCTCAAATCTAAATACTCTTCTATCTACTGGCTAACACAGTACAAAGATAGATATTTTTCCTGTATCAATTTATTCAGTGGAATCCTGCTGTTTGTATAGATGAGTCCAGTGGGCGGTCATGCTAGTGATTGACAGCTATCTTTGCCTGCATGGTCATACAGGGAACTGTCAATCACTTAGGACCGCCCACTGGACTAGTGTATATACTGCAGGACTTTCTCTGCATAAAATGCAAGTCTTACTGACTCTCTTCCCACAGATATGTCTATCAGTCTGATCAACTTCTCTGCTCTACAACATCCCCCTACAGATCTTATACCATTTCAACATGACAGGTTCCTTTAATCACCTGCAGATGACATAAGTAGCCATGTTCTGTGTGGCTTACGGAGGGGCTTGATTGCTTGTCAGCTTCAAACAGGTTTCATTTCTTGTGATTCATTGGAGCCGAGGTCTAAACTGTATTAAGAAATTAATTTCTCTGTTTATTTCTATTAGATCTCGGCGAAGCTTGGAACAAATGTGGAAAGTGTTCTTCAAGAAGTTGTCAGGAGGCTTCCACCGTGAGTATGGACTAATGCGGCTCTATCCATCTTCTCTTTATTAAAGGGAACCTGTCACCTTGAAAAATGCTATGTACCTGCAGGTATAGGGTTAATCTGCAGATAAATATTGTTACAATGTTGCCCGGCCGCCTTATTGATAATGCAGGTACCGGGAGAAAATTAACTTCTTTCCTCCCTGCAGCCGCCGGCCTTCACTCATCGTTGTACACGGAGCGGCTACAGTCTTGGATCACAGCACCGCTCACTATATCGGAGGTGACGGCTGTAAACCTGGCCCGGATTTTGATTGACAGCTTGCTCTGCACAGATGCGCTGCAGAACCACTTAGAATCTTAGTGAAGGAGTAGTATGTTCACAGATAGAGAATATGGCTCATTCACGTGCAGATCTGCTCCACGTCCAATTACATATTTGTGGGAGAAACCCTAGTGGCAGCCTCATATTTCTGACATGGATCCTCTAGCACTATTTGTGAAACTGCGGCTCCCAGCATAACTTGATGAGAAACCGTCAGCCTGCTGGGATCTGTAGTTTCACTACAGCAGGATTGTCACAAGCTGCGGACCTCCGCTCACTCCAGCACTGGTCGGCATTTTCAGCACGTGAACGTACGCCATGCTTTCCGGAGGCACAAGGGTGTATATAACTTTATCAAACCCTTGATTGTAAGTTTGCTGAACCCTAAGTGGATTCGATTGTTCCCACAGTTTCAGTTTTGGACCATTTAAGGGGAATTTACAGGGTTCTGGCCACTGACCAGGGGGATCAGTATCCCTGTATGTCTTTGTATATACTTGATAAAGACCTATAACAGGTCGAAATGTTATGTGATGGCAGAATAAACTTTGTCTTTTGGAATTCATCACCCTGGACTGAACGCGGTTTACTTACCTTTATACCCCTTAACAGGATGTCTTATTTTTGTGTTTTAGTCCCAAGATTGAAAAGGGCAGCCCTCTTAAAGCCCTGCTGTTTGACTCAACGTTTGATCACTACAGAGGCGTGGTAGCCAGCATCGCCCTGTGTGGAGGTGACGTGTGTAAAGGCAATAAATCGTGTCTGCCCACTCTGGCAAGTGCTATGAAGTCAATGAGGTTGGCATACTGACCCCAGAGGAAGTACCAGCTGAAAAACTAAGTTTTTTTTAATAATCTTATTAGCCTTTCCCTCTGTCTTCACCAATCAGCCCTCTGTATTGATGATCAGATCAAAGATCTAGACAGGGATTGTCTCACGCTGCATCTCCTTCCTGATTGTATCACGGAGAAGACAGAAGCTGCCCCATCCCATTCTCAAAGAAATGCAGAACCCAATGCATCTGCTGTCCGTGATCCGCTTATTGTCATCATTAAGGACTGCATTTTCTCATTGCTTAAGAAATTGTTGGGGGATCCTGCTAATCGCTGAATAATAAAACTGCAGCACCGCTCCATTTAAGGCAGTGTTTCCCAAACTCCAGTCCTCATGGCCCCCAACAGGTCAGGTTTTCCCTCCAACAGGTCATGTTTTCAGGATTTCCTCAGTATTATACATGTGATGAAAGTATCATCAAGGAATCAGGAATTCTCTCACCTGTGCAATACTATAGAAATCCTGAAGACATGACATGTGGGGGGCCGGGGGGACTGGAGTTTGGGAAACACTGATTTTAAAGGGACTGTCAGCACAGAATGACTGTTGAAACCAAGTACAAGTGACGCGCCCCTGGGCCTGTGTCGCGCTGCGTTGCGCACGCGGGAGCTTACCCGGAGCCGGATCTCTTGAGGGTTGTAGTCTCGTGGCGGTGACCCGGTCCGTGCCCAGGGAGTCAAACTGAGCGGCGATGTAACAGCGGTAGATGTAGGACGACTACGCCACCCGTTGAATGCAGCTATGGAGCTGCCACTGCAAGACAGTCCGCTGAGGCCGGTGGATGGATGGTGCAGCGTAGATGGTATAACCCCCAACGGGAGGGGTATGGCCTCAGGGCAGCAGATGTGGATGATGGGGGTAGCAGGAACCACTCAGAGACGGTGCGGTGTAATTCAGGGTCTTTACTGGTAACAACGATAGACCCTCCTGGAGTACTTGCTAGTGAACGGGGCCTGGTCAGTCCTTGAGCAGATGGGATCTCCCCTGGCCAGGCGGAGTTGTAGGCCTCCCAAACTGACTGTACTCTTCTGGCTACCTTGCTAGAAGCGGATATAAGTAGCCCACGTCCCTGAGTGTACCGTGTGGTGCTCACCCGTATGGCCGGTGACTCGGGGCCTTCTAATGGCTTCCGCTCCACGATGGCGGTGCTGGTCCCACGCGTGTGACCGTGCCTTCGGGTTTCTGGGCCTGAGGACCTGAAATCCCCTGCCGATCGGCTTCTGCTGCTGGGTAAGAGTTAGTCCCCACAGCCTCGGACGCCGGGTCCGGTAAGAAAGCTTCTCAGTCAGGGCGAGCTCTGCAGCTGCCAGCCCCTGACTCGTAGTAGTATTGCTTCTGCTGTTTCTTGTCTCTACTCTCCTTGACTGACTAACCCTGCCTCAGCCCAGGGTTTATACAGGGGAAGTTCTTCCCCTCCCAAGACTGGGCAGGAGGTGTGGCATGCACAGGATCCCTGACCAAAGGACCTCCCACCTGCTCTCAGACATAACATTACATTACTGTGGAAAACCAGACCCCTGGGGTGCCACATTCCCCCCTAGTGAAATTTAGTACTCCGGGACTAAACATATTTTTGTAACATAACAAAGTATAAACAATAACATTACAATAAGGAAACACATAAAGCTGGTCACGGCGTGTCCGTAACCGGGTGCAGTCTTTGAAGAAAGCAAGGTGTCCATTTCACCAAAACAGGGAGACGTAACCAGGTAGGGGTCTGTCCTACCCCGAGTCCTTAACAGTCTCTAGTCCATCCTGGGTTACGCTCCAACTATGTACAAGGATTCCCGGTAAATCCACCAAGGATTCCTAAAAATAACTGGAAACACAAAATTATACACAAGCAACAATACACAGATAAACATAAATAAAACAATTTATACTCTTCAAATCCTCCAGCGTGCGGGTAACTGGCCTCTAGTGGCCCTAGTGGACCTACGGAGCTGACTGTCTAGCCCTGAACTACAGGGTGTAGGAGCTGTCAAGGGTAAACTGGGCAGCTGTCTACCGGCTTTTTGTCTCACTAGGGGTATGGCAGGCTCACTATAAGCAGAGGGTTGATCCTCCTGTTCTGCTTGTGTGGAGTCTTCTGCCTCCTGGACCGGCTGTTCTTCCAGCTCTACCTGTTGCTCCGTAGGTGCTTGGGATGCTGGTTGGAGGAAGGTGAGTACGGGTACCACAACTGCACCATTGACTTGAGTCCAAGACCGAGGGAAGTCCCCGAGCACAGTACTAACCATATCTTCCCTTTCCTCTACGGGTCGATGGTCTTCTTGTTCCTCTTCAGGGTTCCTCAGTTGTTCGGGACACTTCTTCAGGTGGTCCCGGGATACAATGGCTGTGGTTTCCCCTCCGTCTTTACTGATGGTACAAACCTTCGGGTTCTCGTGGCTTGAGGGCAGTACGGTGTACGGGTCCTTCTCCCACTGGTCATCCAACTTGTGGAGCCGTCTCTTCCTCTTCAAGACCTGCTCTCCGGGTACCAGGGGAACAGGGGGAGCATACTGGTTGTAAGTTTTCTCTTGTCTTTCCCTAGCCTGACAGAGACTTCGCTCCACGCTCTCCTGTACTCTCCGGTACTGCTGCTGCCTCTCTGTGTTCCAGTCTGTTTCTGGTGAAGTGTCCTCGGGTGTCAGGACTCCCATTTCCAGGTCAACAGGTAACTTACCAGGTCTTGCCCTCATTAGGTAAGCCGGGGTACAGTTGGTGGA
Organism: Phyllobates terribilis; assembly: GCF_046119375.1. Taxonomy (NCBI): domain Eukaryota; kingdom Metazoa; phylum Chordata; class Amphibia; order Anura; family Dendrobatidae; genus Phyllobates; species Phyllobates terribilis. The sequence goes on from NW_027363538.1 coordinate 147,548, forward strand.
ACCTACCGGGATGTGGTTGTATAGGTCCACCAGATCGGGCAACTTCTCAGGCCACAGACTGCGTTCTTCCAGGGGCAACGTTTTTAGAAGATCCATTACCACCTGGTTCATTTTCTCACAAAGTCCATTAGTTTGCGGATGGTAGGGTGTCGTCCTTATCTTCCGGCAGCCATACAGATTGCAGAATTCCTGGAAGACCTCCGCTTCAAAGGCAGGTCCCTGGTCCGTCAGCACTTGGTCCGGGTACCCGTGTGGACGGCAAAAGTGCTGCTGGAAGGCTCTAGCTGCTGTTTGAGCCGTTAAGTCCTTGACGGGGACGACAACCAGAAACCGGGAGTAATGATCCACGATGGTTAACGCGTAGACGTAGCCACTTCTGCTTGGGGTCAGTTTTACATGATCCAAGGCTACCAGTTCCAACGGTTGCCGGGTGACGATGGACTGCAGGGGAGTCTTCTGGCTGGCACGGTCCTTCCTTCTCAGGTTGCACGGGCCACAGTCTCTGCACCACTTCTCGATGGTTCCCCTCATGCCTACCCAGTGGAACCGCTCGCGCAGCAGGAACTCCAGCTTCTTCCACCCGAAGTGTCCAGCTCCGTCGTGGTATGCCTCCATCACCATGGCTGCGTCTCTTCGTGGCACCACTACTTGCCAGAGTAATTCATGCGTCCGGGAGTTAACCATTCTGCGGCACAACTTCCCTTTGTAAAGGAACAGTCGACTCTTCTCTGCCCATAGTTGTTTGGCTTCCTCCGGAGCGTCTGGTTCAAGGCGAGCCTCCGGCCGAGTCAGCATCTCCTTCACCAGTCGGACGGCAGGGTCGCTGTCTTGCGTTTCCGCCCAGTTGTAGTGGGGTAAGGGGTTCAACGTAGCAGCCTGCTTACTCCTTACCCGGTGGGAATACTGGATAGTCCCATGACGGTGGAACGCAGGGAGTTCAACTTCTTCCAGTCCCTCCGGATCTTCTCCTCCGTCCGGCAGGTTGGGCATCCTGGACAGGGCGTCCGCGTTGGTATTGGAGCGTCCTGCCCGGTATTTGATTGTGAACTCGTAGTTGGACAGACGGGCCATCCACCTCTGCTCCAGGGCACCGAGTCTTGCCGTGTCCAGGTGTGTCAACGGGTTGTTTTCCGTGTACACGGTGAACCGGGAAGAAGCGAGGTAATGCTTAAAGCGCTCGGTGACTGCCCATACTACGGCCAGGAACTCTAACTTAAATGAGCTGTAATTCTCGGGGTTCCTTTCGGTGGGTCGCAGTTTTCGGCTGGCGTAGGCGATTACTCGTTCCTTCCCCTGCTGGATCTGGGACAGTACGGCTCCTAGCCCGATGTTACTGGCGTCGGTGTAGAGGATAAAGGGCTGGCTATAATCCGGGTACGCCAGGATTTCGTCCCCCGTGAGGGCCATCTTCAGCTGGCGGAAGGACTCTTCTTCCAGCTCCTCCCATTTGAAGGGCGGCTTCTGGTTCTTGGCCTTCCGGGACTGGCCTATCAGGAGGTCCTGCATAGGTGCTGCCTTTTTGGTGAAACCGGGAATAAACCTTCGGTAGTAGCCTACCAACCCGAGGAACTGCCGCACTTCTTTTACGCTGGAGGGGCTTGGCCATTCCTTAATTGCGGTGATCTTATCAGGGTCGGGAGCCACTCCGTCAGCGCTCACCACGTGTCCCAGGTACTGCACCTTTGGTTTCAGGAGGTGACACTTGGAGGGTTTCACCTTTAGGCCGTAACTTGCCAGAGCTTCGAACACTTCCGCCAGGTGTTTCAGGTGGTCCTCATACGTCTTGGAATATACGATGACATCGTCCAGGTACAACAGGACCGTCTCGAAGTTTCTGTGGCCCAGACAACACTCCATTAGTCGTTGGAAGGTTCCCGGAGCGTTACAGAGTCCGAACGGCATGCAGGTGAACTCGCTAAGTCCCATCGGGGTGGTGAATGCGGTCTTCTCCCGGTCCGCCTCTGCTACAGGAACCTGCCAGTACCCGCTAGTGAGATCCAAGGTGGAGAAGAAGTTAGCAGATCTTAAAGCAGCCAAAGACTCCTCTATCCTTGGTAAAGGGTACGCATCCTTGTGTGTGATACGGTTGATTTTCCGGTAATCTACACACATCCTCATAGTGTTGTCTTTCTTTTTGACTAAAACTAGTGGGGCTGCCCAGGGGCTACAGCTATCCCGGATTACCCCAGCCTCCTTCATGTCTCTAAGCATCCCCTTGGCGTGTTGGTAATGTGCAGGGGGTACGGGTCGAAACCTCTCTTTTATGGGAGGATGATCTCCCGTGGGGATGCGGTGTTCTACCCCCTTGACTCGCCCGAAGTCTAACGGGTGTTTACTAAACACTCTCTCATACTCTTGAACCACCCGGTAGACTCCCTGTTTCTGGTGGGAGGGAGTGGAGTCAGTTCCCAAGTGTAGTTGCTGACACCAATCCTCCATTACTTTCTTAGAGCCGTTACCTTCCTCCGGGTGAGATGGAGGCAAGGGTTCCACAGACTGTATAGAGTTTTGGTTGATGGTATATAATTTGGCTAGCGTGGCATACCGGGGCAGGTACACTTCCCTCTCCCCGATATTGATTATGCGAACGGGCACCCTCCCATGGCGTACATTGACCACCCCCCGTGCTGTCAAAATGGTGGGCCTACTGTCTGAGTAAACTGGTTCTACCATTGCCTGGTAATCTCTACCTCTCAGACCAATAGCTGCCCGGCACCAAATCATCATTTCACTTTTTGGGGGCATGGCAATAGGAAAAGGGTCACACATTCTTACGCTACCAATCTCACCGCCGGAGAGTTCCACCTGTTGCCGTCGCATCAGTGACCGGATCTCTTTCTGGAGCACCCGCTGCTCGCCGGAGCTGGCGTTCTTGGCAACCTGCTGTAAAAGGAAAATCACCTCTGCAAGACAATTTTCAATTACATTAGTTCCTAGAGTTATTTTTGGGTGACTCTCATGTTTGTCAATATCTACAATGATCAGTCCCTGTGCTGCCAGTTCGACTCTACCGATTTTGATGGTCACCTCTTTAAATCCGATCTGTGGCACGGGCTGGCCATTGCTGGCGATGATACTCAAGTCGTCGTCAGGGTAGCGGGTAATATCCGAGTCATTCCAGTACTGCTTAAAGAGCACGTACGGGATGGTGGTGACCTGTGACCCGGTGTCCAGTAGGGCACTCATGGGAATGCCATCCAGTACCACAGGCAAGACTGGACGTCCTCCCACATATCTGTCGCGCCAGTTCGATGGGCCTGGTGATCTTTTTCCTGGGGGTTGGCCCTCTACCCCAGGTTGTGCCCGTTTAAAGAACAGTACCTTGCCATATGTCCAGGTTGATTGCAGCGGCGGCAGATGGGTCGTCCGTCCTCGCTGTATCGGTCACTGGGTCTTCCTCTGGCCGGTGGGGTCCTCCTTGGTCGACGCCACGGGATGTCCTCCGGTCCGGATGCCAGCTGGATCTTCCCTGGGGTGGAAACCTGTAAAGACTGCACAGTTCGGGTTAGCGCAGCAACGCTCTTAGCTAGCTCTTGGACCTGATGGTGTAGGTCTGGAGCCGGGTCATTGTCCAAAGCCTGCGCATCAGCTCCCACAGGCCCTGCCGACAAGGGCGCCGCCTCCTGGTGGTAAGTGCTAGCTGGGCGCCTGTGGGTCACAACGCCACCCGGTGCCGGTTCTCGGAGCACCCGGATGGCTCTGTCCTTGAACTGTGCAAAGCCCAGATGGGGATCCTGTAAGGCCATTGCCCGCAACTGGGTTCGGTGGGTATTACAATACAGTCCCTCTATAAACTGTTCGGTCAACAGCCTGTCATCGTTTCCCACTCCATCAGGGTCGGTCTGCTTAATGGCCCTCAGGGCCTCTTGTAGGTTTAGTGCATAGTCCCTTATACTCTCATGCGCTCGCTGCTTGCACCCGTAGAATCTAAGCTTAATCTCGGCTGAGGTGCGGGTATCAAAGGTGTCCTTCAGCCGGGTTAGTATCCCTGCGACAGTCTTCCTCCCAGGTGGCCAGGATTTTACTTCCCTTTTGGCTGCCCCGGTTAGTTGGGCCACCAGGATGCTCACTTTTTGCTCTTCTGTGAGGGGGTACACCTGGAAGAGGCTATCCAGCTTTTCTCTAAAGTCATGCAGGGTATGTGACTCCCCTGAGTACTGGGGTAGCCAAGCTGCTCCCGGGATATAGGGCATGGTGAAGGGCATAACTGCAGCAGCGGTAGCGCTGGCGGGGGTTGAGGCAGTGAAGCTCTCCTCCGTATCCGACATCTTCCTCCCCCCTAGTGGACCGTGGCCTACCTTGCGATGATCCTGTTCCGTAGGCCGCGGCTCCGCAGTGGATCGTCAGGGTTGAGGACCTTCCGTCGCGCTCCTGTGACGTCGGCGTCTGCTGGGCTCCTTCCAGGACCTTACGCAACGTCCGGACGTGAGGCGGGGCTTCAGTTCTCGCGCGCTTTCGCAGTCCACGCCCCTCTTCTTCCCGCGCGGCGTCCTCAAGATGGCGTCCAATGGCGGGAAAACTCCACGGATGGCGGGAAGAAGGCAGAAGATGGCGCCGGATGGCGGGAAACTTCACCGATGGCGGGAAGAAGGCTGAAGATGGCGCCGGATGGCGGGAATCTTCACCACAGGTAAGTTTGAAAAGTCTCTTTTTCAGGCACGCAGTACCCGGTGGTTGCGGGCACGAAATCCTGCCGACTACGCCAAAGTTGACGCGCCCCTGGGCCTGTGTCGCGCTGCGTTGCGCACGCGGGAGCTTACCCGGAGCCGGATCTCTTGAGGGTTGTAGTCTCGTGGCGGTGACCCGGTCCGTGCCCAGGGAGTCAAACTGAGCGGCGATGTAACAGCGGTAGATGTAGGACGACTACGCCACCCGTTGAATGCAGCTATGGAGCTGCCACTGCAAGACAGTCCGCTGAGGCCGGTGGATGGATGGTGCAGCGTAGATGGTATAACCCCCAACGGGAGGGGTATGGCCTCAGGGCAGCAGATGTGGATGATGGGGGTAGCAGGAACCACTCAGAGACGGTGCGGTGTAATTCAGGGTCTTTACTGGTAACAACGATAGACCCTCCTGGAGTACTTGCTAGTGAACGGGGCCTGGTCAGTCCTTGAGCAGATGGGATCTCCCCTGGCCAGGCGGAGTTGTAGGCCTCCCAAACTGACTGTACTCTTCTGGCTACCTTGCTAGAAGCGGATATAAGTAGCCCACGTCCCTGAGTGTACCGTGTGGTGCTCACCCGTATGGCCAGTGACTCGGGGCCTTCTAATGGCTTCCGCTCCACGATGGCGGTGCTGGTCCCACGCGTGTGACCGTGCCTTCGGGTTTCTGGGCCTGAGGACCTGAAATCCCCTGCCGATCGGCTTCTGCTGCTGGGTAAGAGTTAGTCCCCACAGCCTCGGACGCCGGGTCCGGTAAGAAAGCTTCTCAGTCAGGGCGAGCTCTGCAGCTGCCAGCCCCTGACTCGTAGTAGTATTGCTTCTGCTGTTTCTTGTCTCTACTCTCCTTGACTGACTAACCCTGCCTCAGCCCAGGGTTTATACAGGGGAAGTTCTTCCCCTCCCAAGACTGGGCAGGAGGTGTGGCATGCACAGGATCCCTGACCAAAGGACCTCCCACCTGCTCTCAGACATAACATTACATTACTGTGGAAAACCAGACCCCTGGGGTGCCACACAAGCGCTCCATGGATCACGGCGTGGGCCAATCATTTATATACACCTTCCAACCTGCTTGTTTTACCTCTGTCTCCTTCCTTCTATGGTTCTATGAAGCCAGAGCTGTCAATCAAAGAAGAGGAGGGTGTGGATAGAGGGAAAACAAGCAGGTGGGAAGGTGTATATAAATGATTGGCCCCGAAGCACCGAGAGTTGGGACTTAGTTTGAACAGTCATTCTGTGCTGACAGTCCCTTTAGGTGGACGAGATCCAGATGCAGCTCATTTCACCGCGTAAGGTTGTTTGCCCACTATGCGCTCTCCACGGCGTCTCCAGACTCTGTCTCGTCTGTCGCATGAGCTCAGTGTGAACCTGCTTATATCTATGAAGAGCACAGGGCGCCAGTGGCGACTTTGCCAATCCTGGTGTTCTGTGGAAAATGCCAAGTGTCCTGCACGGTGTTGGGCTGTGAGCACAACCCCCATCTGTGGGCGTCGGGCCCTCATACCACCCTCATGGAGTCTCTTTAAAACCGTTTGTGCAGACACATGCACATTTGTGGCCTGCTGGAGGTCATTTTGAAGGGCTCTGGCAGTGCTCCTCCTGTTCCTCCTTGCACAAAGGCGGAGGTAGCGGTCCTGCTGCTGGGTTGTTGCCCTCCTACGGCCCCCTCCACGTCTCCTGGTGTACTGGCCTGTCTCCTGGCAGCGCCTCCAGCCTCTGGACACTACGCTGACAGATGCAGCAAACCTTCTTGCCACAGCTTGCATTGATGTGCCATGTTGGATGAGCTGCACTACCTGAGCAACTTCTGTGGGTTGTAGAGTCCGTCTCATGATACCACGAGTGTGAAAGCACAACCAACATTCAAAAGTGACCAAAACATCAGCCAGAAAGCATTGGTACTGAGATGTGATCTGTGGTCCCCACCTGCAGAACCACTCCTTTATTGAGGGTGTCTTAATAATTGCCAATAATTTCCATCTATTGTGTATTCCATTTGCACAACAGCATGTGAAATTGATTGTCAATCAGTGTTGCTTCCTAAGTGGACAGTTTGATTTCACAGAAGTTTGATTTACTTGGAGTTATATTCAGTTGTTTAAGTGCTCCCTTTATTTTTTTGAGCAGTTTACTTTTTCCCCCACTGTATATAGAGAAGATGCACAGCCCAAAAAGGGTGTTCTGTGTACCTATGTTCCCTGGAACTTGTAGGGTCCTATTTGTGGACCTAGGAAGGGGAAAATATTAAAAAATTCCCAAATCACCTCCCAAACCAGTGCCCTCTTATACTCATTGTTGTGTATCCCGCCATTATTCTGACATCAACATCAGGCAGGGGTGTCATGTGAGCACTACTTCTTCTGGCTTAGATGAAATATGAATGCTGCAACCAATCAGAAGCTGCAACACTCATGCGTTGCCCCCACCGGTTGTTGACCTCATGTAACCAGTGGGGTATGCAGCGCTGGTCTGGAGATATCAATTTCTTTTAGTTTTCTCACCTCCCTTGGCCCATCAATAGTTGGTGTCTAGTAGTGGATAACCCAATTAAAGGGTTATTTCCCTCTCAGATATATCCACCGAAGAAGCCATAAATGGCTAATAGATGTTGGCTCCACCTCTGTAGCCCCCCGCAGCTATCGAGATAAGGCTGTATCTCTAGTTAATATGAACATAGAAGTGGCTGTGCATGATAGGCTTTCTCCATTCACTTCTATGGAGGTTCAGAATAATACAAAGGGTTGTAGATGTGTTAATAAAGACTACAATGGAAGTCTACTAACAATACACGGGCACTGATTCCCTGTGGGCACCGGAGATCAGCCACTGAAGCTGTAGGGGGCAGTGTTAGCTTATATATGCACATTTATATGGAGGGTGTTTGTACATATCCCTATGGACCTGTCCCACATCTATGGATTATTTTACATAAATGAACACTGTCCCATTGTGCAGCAAAGGTCTATACAATAAACTGTGTACACCGCTGTCCAATGAGGATAATAGAACTGTACTGGTTATTGTATCATTATGGGATCTAATTGATGGCTGTCGTAGCGCAGTGTTTTAATAATTAATTTACTACATCTTTTTACAGAAAACCACATTGGCAGCACGGCATATACAGTAAAATGTTACATGCATATCACATCAAGTGAAAAATCCCCATGGAAATGCCTCTACTAAAGCACGCTGCTATAAGAAACACTCTGTAAAGTAAGTCCACGCTGCAGCATGAATATAACGGGCCAACTAGAAAACAGGTTTGGCAAAAAAATGTATCCATCAGATAGATGTCAACTGTATACTTTTATAATATAGATCTGGACAGGGGTATATATAGCATAGACAGGATTGGGTTTATTAAGGATTGCATTCATACGACAACCCTACAAGGGAACCAGTCACGTGAAAGAAAGGCTATTAACCTGCAGATATGCAGTTAATCTGCAGGTTAATGGTCAAATGTATATAGAGGTCTCAAAAAGTCAGAAATCATAAAGGGATCTAATAATAAAATGTAACCTTTATTTATAAAATGCTAAAAAGACATAAATATGATCTAGGACATAAACAAAAACTGCACCCAAAACGTGAAAATATATGAAAGAAAAATATTATTTTTAAAACCAATTCAAATAGCTGTATGTGAACCTCTCTGATGACCCTCAAATGCTCCCATGAAGGGAGGAAAAAAAGCCCCATGTTTAGGAAGTTGGTGAAATGACATTGAAGGGAAAGGATCTAGGCTGAGGTCCTGGACCCATGGATGAATGGCCTATGGAGTTTGAAGATCGGTTGATCACTGGGCTGGATAAATGTGCTACAGTTGTGGAATCTGTCGTCTGGATTTGATGAACTTTCTTAAGGACTGTTGCTACTGGATACCTGTGTCTCTATTGTTTTATCTTGTCGTCTGGAGGAGCGAGGAATGTGAATACAAACTATACTGGTTGGCGATACGAAATCTGTGAGCCAACCAAAAGTTGGGAAACAGTGAGTATCGCCTGGTACAAAGGCAGTTGAACTACCGCCCCAGGAAGGGTATCTTGTGCACTGGGGGCAATGTATTTTGGCCATTTACCTAGAGTTGTAGTAAAACCTTGGATGTAAGAGATAAACTATTGTTGCATCGTTAACTTGTCTAGGTGATTATTGCAACCCACAACCTCAGATCTTCACATACAGGATTAGAAAAACATTATTGTTTTCTTTCAAAAGCAATATCACATCTGTCCATAGATTGTGACTGGCATTGGACTTCAGCTCTACTGAAATAAATGGAGCTGAGCTGCAATACCACACGGAACCTGTAGACAGGTTGTGGTGCTGTTTTTAGACAAAAAACACAAGTTTCTAATCATGGACAACACCTTTGAAGAGTTAGGCTGCGTGCTCACTATGCGTTTTTGCCGCCGAATTTCCGCAGCGAAAACGCTTAAAAAAACGCTTGGTAATACGTGCCGCATGGTCCCCAATGATAATCCGCATGTGCTATGCACATGCTGCGGAAATTTCCGCTGCGGATTATCATTGCTGAAAAATACGCAGCATGTCCATTAATTTTGCGGACACGCAGCGTAATTGCCGCCATTGACTTGCATTGAATCGCTTAATATCCGCATGACTACATGTGCACATGCGGATATTAAGCGATTCAATGTGCGGATGGTACCCGGGTCTGGAGAAGAGGGGACTCGGGTACCATAGAATGTCGCGTGACCTGTCACATGACTAAATGACATCATGAAAGGTCCTTTCACACCACCGCGAGCCGTACAAGAGACCGGACGCAGCGGAGAAATGACCGGGGGCCATCAGAAGGTGAGTATAATGTTTTTTTTATTTTTTACCATTGTTATTCTTTTTTTTTAACTATTAACTTGGTCACACTATATAAATCCATGCCGGTTGCATGGATTTATATAGTGTGACCAAATTGTCAAGCACTTTTATAAGCAATGCTAAAATCGCTTGGAAAAGCGCTTGATAACCCGCATGCAGAAATGCATGCAAAAACGCTTGACAAACGCTTCTACCTGGCAAGAAAAACGCATGTAAAATCCGCATGCGTTCTTCCTGCCAGGGAGATGCAGCATTTCTGCATCGTGGGCACTTAGCCTTATGCAGTACTTCTCTCTTTTGTCAGATATTCAGGTGTAATGAAACACTGCTGTACTCCCAGGAATAGCATTCACATTTTTACAACAGGTTCCCAGGGTCCGCCCGTGGTGTAGAGCTCCAGAGACATTTTTTTCTCTATATTATTAATTAACGCTTACAATATTCTAAATCCAGATGTAGCAGCCACTAATAAGACAGCTGTAGTCCACTACTAGCGCACAGTGATGTGGTGCGCTCCACTATTAACATAGCACAGCATATGGCGGCTGCTATATCAGTACTCTAGAATCTAAAAAATTATTTCCATATTCTAAATATACATGAGTGCAAATAATAATTATTTTATAGCGCCAACATATTCCGCAGCAATTTACAATACTTGTAAAAACAATATCAGACATTACATCGTAACACATAATTCAACAAAAACTAAAAGGAGTGAGGGCCCTGCTCGCAAGAGCTTACAATCTATTAGAAAATAGCGGGATGAGCAAAAGGGGCTTGTATTGTATAGTCCAGTCGTCATTGTAATAAATAGGGGTATTCACATAACGCTTCATAAACCAGTCATCAGCCAGTACCTGTAGAAGGACAGATACAAAGTGCTACTGAGTGCACGGATTGTTGAGAACAGATGACAGAAGGTACAAGATTCTAAGAATTTAAGAAGAGAGAACGGGCAATGATTAGATTAGTGAGGTACTGTGATAGGCTAGTCTAAAGAAATGTGGTTTTGGAGCACACTTAAAACTGTGGATACTGGGAATTAACCAGATTGTTTGGGGTAATGCATTTCAGAGAACTGGAGCAGCATGAGAGAAGTTTTTGAGTGGGAGGTTTGGATTATAGAGAATGTCAGGGTACAGTCATTAGCAGAACAGAAAACGGAGATAGGGTGGTAGACAGAGGTGAGGGAGGAGATGCAGGGTGGTACAGAACTGTGGAGAGTGTTGTGGGTGATATTGATAAGTTTATATTGTACTCTTTAGCAGATGCAACCAGTGCAATGACTGGAACAGGGTGGAAGCATCGGTGTAACAGGTGGACAGAAATATGAACCCCGCTGACGCATTTAGGATGGATTGGAGAGGAGAGTTTAGTAAGAGAGAGAATATTTAGTAGAGTTGCGGTAGTCCAGCTGAGAATGAATCAGAGCAAGGGTTCAAGCATACAACCTATTATATCGGACGAGTGTTATCCTTGGTTTTCACGGATAGCCCTCGTATCCATGTTATTATATGGGGCTGTGCACTTGACCCAGTCATCCGAGGGGAAAAAAAAAAAAAAATTGATGACATGTCATATTTTCATCCGAGTGTTGGATCAAAATTGGCAATGCAAGTCTATGGGTCCGTGGAAAACATCTTACCTCACTCGGTAGACATCCGAGTGCAGTCCGATGTCCACGGACTGCAATAAATCGAGAAGGGTGAACAACATATTTTTTCCCACCTCTTAATGTGACTGGGAAGCCTAAATGGCAGTGGATCAGGCCTTCCCTTGGCCTCCGGCAGCTTATCGGTACCCCACAATTGCCTTAGCAGGAACTGCTCCATTTAAATGCCGATGTCAGAAATTGACAGCAGAATCTAAATGGTTAACAGCTGCATTTGATGCTTAGCTCCGGCAATTGCTGTTTGAGACAGATGCCAGCTGTGTGACAGTCAGCGTTTACTGTGTGTGAACCAGGCACAGCTCCTGATCCCGCTTCACACACTCGGTCCCATTCTAAGGCAGAATTTTTAGGCAGGCATCTCACAGGGCAATATTTTGCCACCCATTGAGATAAACTTCTGACCGTCACCTGAAGCGAGATGCTAATCTGCAGTATATATATACAGTTATATGAAAAAGTTTGGGCACCCCTATTAATCTTGAGCTTAATGTTTTATAAAAATTGGTGCTTTTGCAACAGCTATTTCAGTTTGATATATGTAATAACTGTTGGACACAGTAATGTTTCTGCCTTGAAATGAGGTTTATTGTACTAACAGAAAATGTGCAATCTGCATTCAAACAAAATTTGACAGGTGCATAAGTATGGGCACCTCACCAGAAAAGTGACATTAATATTTAGTAGATCCTCCTTTTGCAAAAATAACAGCCTCTCGTCGCTTCCTGTAGCTTTTAATGAGTTCCTGGATCCTGGATGAAGGTATTTTTGACCATTCTTCTTTACAAAACAATTCCAGTTCAGTTAAGTTTGATGGTCGCCGAGCATGGACAGCCCTCTTCAAATGATCCCCCAGTTGTTCAATGATATTCATGTCTGGGGACTGGGATGGCCATTCCAGAACATTGTAATTGCTCCTCTGCATGATTGCCTGAGTAGATTTGGAGCGGTGTTTTGGATCATTGTCTTGCTGAAAGATCCATCCCCTGCGTAACTTCAACTTTATCACTGATTCTTGAACATTATTGTCAAGAATCTGCTGATACTGAGTGGAATTCATGCGTCCCTCAACTTTAACAAGATTCCCGGTGCCGGCATTGGCCACACAGCCCCAAAGCATGATGGAACCTCCACAAAATTTTACTGTGGGTAGCAAGTGTTTTTCTTGGAATGCTGTGTTTTTTTGCCGCCATGCATAACGCCTTTTTGTATGACCAAACAACTCAATCTTGGTTTCATCAGTCCACAGGACCTTCTTCCAAAAAGAAATTGGCTTCTCCAAATGTGCTTTTGCATACCTCAGCCGACTCTGTTTGTGGCATGCTTGCAGAAACGGCTTCTTTCGCATCACTCTCCCATACAGCTTCTCCTTGTGCAAAGTGCGTTGTATTGTTGACCGATGCACAGTGACACCATCTGCAGCAAGTTGATGCTGCAGCTCTCTGGAGGTGGTCTGAGAATTGTCCTTGACTGATCTCACCATTCTTCTTCTCTGCCTTTCTGATGTTTTTCTTGGCCTGCCACTTCTGGCCTTAACAAGAACTTTCCCTGTGTTCTTCCATTTCCTTACTATGTTCCTCACAGTGGAAACTGACAGGTTAAATCTCTGAGACAGCTTTTTGTATCCTTCCCCTGAACAACTATGTTGAATAATCTTTGTTTTCAGATCATTTGACAGTCGTTTTGAGGAGCCCATGATGCCACTCTTCAGAGGAGATTCAAACAGGAGAAAAACTTGCAAGTGGCCACTTTAAGTAGCTTTTCTCATGATTGCATACACCTGGCTATGAAGTTCAAAGCTCAATGAGGTTACAAAACCCAAAAAAGTGCTTTAGTAAGTCAGTAAAAAGTAGGTAGGAGTATTTAAAACAAGAAAATGATAAGGGTGCCCATACTTATGCGCCTGTCAAATTTTGTTTGAATGCAGATTGCACATTTTCTGTTAGTACAATAAACCTCATTTCAAGGCAGAAACATTACTGTGCCCAACAGTTATTACATATATCAAACTGAAATAGCTGTTGCAAAAACACCAATTTTTATAAAACATTAAGCTTAAGATTAATAGGGGTGCCCAAACTTTTTCATATAACTGTAGGACCAGCGACGGACAAATGATTGGTGCAACCTGTGCAGCTGCGCAGGAGCCCAAATGATAAGGGGGCCACTACCACCTCCAAAGCAGCTTCTGTCAGGCACATTGAGCCATATACCTTTTGTTTGTGTTTGTGTGACAGTGATGGGGCATTGCCTCATTGGAGGCAGCAGAATGTATGGGCTCCTGTCGGGTATATATTATTGGAGGCAGCAGAATCTATGGGCTACTGTCGGGTATATATGATTGGAGGCAGCAGAATGTAAGGGCTCCTGTCGGGTAAATATTATTGGAGGCAGCAGAATGTATGGGCTCCTATCGGGTATATATTATTGGAGGCAGCAGAATGTATGGGCTCCTGTCGGGTATATATTATTGGAGGCAGCAGAATGTATGGGCTCCTGTCAGGTATATATTATTGGATGCAGCAGAATGTATGGGCTCCTGTCGGCTATATATTATTGGAGGCAGCAGAATGTATGGGCTCCTGTCGGGTATATATTATTGGAGGCAGCAGAATGTATGGGCTCCTGTCGGGTGTATATTATTGGAGACAGCAGAATGTATGGGCTCCTGTCGGGTATATATTATTGGAGGCAGCAGAATGTATGGGCTCCTGTCGGGTATATATTATTGGAGGCAGCAGAATATATGGGCTCCTGTCGGGTATATATTATTGGAGGCAGCAGAATGTATGGGCTCCTTTCGGGTATATATTATTGGAGGCAGCAGAATGTATGGACTCCTTTCGGGTATATATTATTGGAGGCTGCAGAATGTAGGGGCTCCTACCAGGTCCTGACTACAGCCCTTATGTGGCGCCCTGCTACGCCTAGGTGCCACAGAACCCAGTAGGGTGCATGGATGGACTTCTCTATAAGAGGCCCTCACTACATTCATAGACCTCCACCCTTCCACCTCACACCAGCAGAGGGAGCCCTTTAGGGACATATATATAGGGAAGGTGGAGCCAGGAGCTGAGTTAGTTCAGAGTTGTGAGAGAGTGTGCTGGCACTTAGACCAGTGAAGAGTAGAGTTGAGCCACCCCCATAGTGTTCGGGTTCGGTTTGGTTCATCGAACACCCATATGTTCGCCGAACTGTTCGTCGAACACCGTCGAACACTGTTAAAACCAATGGCAGGCAAACAAAAACACATAGAAACACTTAGAAAACACCTTCAAAGGTGTCCAAAAGCTGACAAACTGCTCAGAAGACACAACTAACACATGGAAAAGTGACAAGTAAATATAGTCATGCGAAAAGAAAAGAGGTGGAGGAGTAAAAGGAGGAGGAGACACAGATATCGGCATGTCATGCCCTTCTAAAATCAAGAAAGGCTGGAGTAAAAATCTAAAATCAGCCTAACAACACCCAAAAAAGGAACCCAATACATTCGGACTAATCCACCATTTGTCATATCCAAGGGTTGGTCAATAAACGACAACATCGACGCAGAACCAAGTACAGTAGTATATACTGTACATCCTTTGACAAGGCAATCAGGCGGAACAAGAAGTTGGGAAGGGTCACCCTAATGGCCAAAACAGACATTGATGCGGCGTTCCGGTTACTTACTACCGGTGCCTCCGAATAGTGTCCACCTATTGGGCTGCTTCTGGGAAGGAGCATACTATATAGATCGCTGTTTTGCCCATGGGGTGGTCCAGATCCTGCTCACTATTTGAGGCGTTTAGTTGCTTCCTCGAATGGGTTGTAATGGACATTTCTAAGGGGGCACATATTATCCATTACCTCGACAACTTCTTATGCCTGGGCCCAAAAGATTCGCCACAGTGAGAATACACGCGGTAGTCCGCCTGTGAGAAGGAGAGAGCTGGAGGGAGAGCGGACACCACAGAGCCGAGGGGTTAGATGGAGAACGGAAGAAGGAAAGAGGGCGAGGGAGGTAAGGGAGTACAGTTGAAGGCCGACCTGAGCTCCCCCACGTTCCTGCTGGGCAGGGAACAGCCCTGGGAAGAAAAGCCGCTTGCGCATCCCTTTGAGGTTACGGGCGCGAGCGGGCAGAGGGTCTGCGCTGGAGTGCGAAGCCGACACGGCCAGTCCGTTCCTGCCCGTGCGACATCCGTGTCGCCGGGTTTGTGCCAGAGCCGCGGTGGACCCTGACGGCCAGCCCCCCCTCTCCCAATACTGGTGCCTGTCCGCTGGTGGGTCGAGCCCCCCCGCATTGGGGGGGGAGTAACATTTGCAGAAGAAAGACCATCTTTCTGCTAAACTAAGATGTCTACTTCTTTTCGTGGACAATGTGATACGATCCCTTTCTTACGGACACGCCCATCGCTACAAATTCCAGATGAGGCACAAAAACAGCAGGTGCTTCAACGGATATCAAGTGCTCCTTCAAGTGGGCTCTCCTCCACCTCAACTTCAATATCACAAATACTCCAGTCCTCAGAGGTGTCACCCCAATCGCACTTGCTTCCTCACAGCTCCCAAGCCTCCAGCTGCCGGTCTGAGTATGGGGTAACACAGATGGTTGAGTCTGCAGAGCTGTTTACTCATACTATAGCCTGGGAAACGGAGGTCTGCTCCAGAGCTTCTGTTAATCCAGACGAGGAAATGATCTGCACTGATGCCCAGAATCTTTATGTGTCGGATCCAGGACCAGATGAAGAAGGTTCTGAGCATAATGTAGACCCTCGTTCCCAAACTGTAACTCTTGATGGTGGAGACAATGATGAAGACGATGATGAGACTCAAATACCTGATTGGAGCGACAACTTGATTTTTCGGTCAGGGCAGGAAGAGGTTGGCTCTGAGGACGACGGGTGTGAGAACACACAGGGTGATTATGACGAGGTTGGAGAACCCACTTACTGTCAACCCACAGTCAGCCAGTAGATGAGGTCAGAAGAGGAGGTGGAGGAGGATGCTATTGACGACGAAGTTAGGTTGCGCCTTCCTGGACAGAGACGTAGTACTGGAAGCACGTCAACAACTGCATCCTCCACCACAACTCTGCCTCTGACCACAAGTCGTGCTGGCTCTTCAGGTCGAATGGGCTCTAAGCCTTGTATAGCCTGGGCTTTTTTTCAGATCGGTAAGGATGACCCAACTCGTGTTATCTGTAATATTTGTCACCAAAAGCTAAGTAGAGGCCAAAAAATCCATAGTTTGAGTACTTCATGCATGAACCGTCACATGGATATGAAGCATAAGTTGCAGTGGGAAGCTCACTGTGCTACAATGCGGCCTAGTGGGCCGGGCCAACCACCATCTGCCCCATCTTGTGCATCCGCGGCCTCTTCATCCTCTGTGACTGGGGGGACAGCAGTCACACATGTTTTTGGACACAGACCTGCCACCTCTTTACCCGCAACAGCCAGTGTGATTGGCAGGTCATCATTTCATTTGGAAGTGGAAACACCAGCTGGTGTTGAGCACTCTCCGACATCGAGAGCACCACCTTTGGATCAAGGCAACCTAACTTTTCCGCCTGCATCTTCCTCACAGACCGGCAGTTTGCCGGGGACACCCTACTCAACCCCGTCTAAGCAGAACAGCCAGCCCTCGGTCCCTCAAATGTGGACAAGTAAAAGACCATTTCCTCCTAGCCATGACAAAGCTAAGAGGCTGAATTTCACCATCTGCAAGCTGTTGGCTCCAGAAATGCTGCCTTTCCGCCTGGTGGACACAGAGGATTTTCGAGACCTTATGTCCGTCGCAGTGCCCCAGTACCAGATGCCCAGTCGGCACTACTTCTCAAAGAAAGGTGTGCCTGCGCTCCACCAGCATGTCGCACACAACATCACCGCTTCTTTGAGAAACTCTGTGTGTGACAGGGTGCATTTCACCACAGACACTTGGACGAGTAGGCATGGACAGGGGCGTTACATGTCACTGACTGGGCACTGGGTAACTATGGTGACAGCAGGACAAGGGGCTGCTGTCCAAATCTTGCTGTCCCCACTAGTTGTGCATCAATCCTCTTTATCTAGAAGTTCCTCCACTGCTTCTGCCTCCTCTCGGTCCTCCACCTGCACCCAAAGCCTGTCTGGTAATGCCACCCGCTTTCTAACTGCGCAGAAGGGATCCTGCTGTTAAATAATACTTCTTTCTGTATTAATTTTTCTACTGAGGACTTCTCAAAGTATCAATATCACGATATTGTTATAAAAAATGTATCTATTTATTCTTAGATTGTCCATTAAAAAGAATCAGATTCCAGCAGGTACATACAATAATTAGTTATAAAGTAATTGTCCATTTGTCCATAATTAGCTTAATTGTTGAGATTCACCCATCTTTCCTTGGATCCTGGCTGGTAAATCACGTCTTTGTCCAGCACGTGTCCAGGCCTACATGTCAGCTGCTTCTCAGCATGAACCTTCTTCTGTGTTTTGTGGGGTGGGAAGAACAAGAGAGCCCCCCCTTTCTGTACCATGGGCTTTTATAGCCAGTCGTATGGCACACCTGTTCTACATATGGTAGTGAACTAAAAATACACACACAAATAGCGCATGTCAACTAGACACGATGGCTGATGCATAGAACTCAGATTTAAGAAAAATTATTATCCATAATTAACTATTTAACATTCTCCCCCTTTTTTTTGAGGATATAAGGACTTTAACTGAAAATTCTCAAAAGAAGATACATTCATCAATCATTTTTTCTTTCCTTCTTCCTTGGCAATATCATTAAATTTCCATAATAATAATAATAATAATAATATCAATATCTGATTATTGTTATATAATGATGTGAATTCATGTTATGGTAAGCCGTGACTAATATTCATTTAATATGTATAATTATACTTCCCTATATCTAAATTGAAGCAATCGCGGGTTCAATCGTCATCGTCTGATGTCATCGGGTCGTCGTCTCGTCTTCTTCTTGGTTCTTTTATAACACAGTCTTTAGATGAAAACTCCTTTGAAATAAGTGATAGCGTGTAGATATTGTACAGTCCATAATTGTATTCATCATTGTGCAGTCCATAAACTGTACTCTTTATTAGAAAGATCATGTGTGTCAATTGATAAGAAAACAAAGTACATGGATGAAATGTAGCTTTAATATCTGTGCGATGTCACCTGGACTTACGTTGGATAGTTCTGGAATCTTCCGTGTCGTCCGCACTGGTCTCATGTCACTTTTGGAACAGATGTGACGTCTTTGGTCAGTAAAGCAAGGGTTAACTAGACACTTCCCTGCTTTATATAGCACCATAACCAGTACTCAGTCCTTTATGTACAGGACACATATGTCAGGTATTACCTGTTCACCAGCTTTCATTGAAGCGCTGCAGGTGATGAGAAACCACTGGAACGTGATGAAACTTGAGCACAACACAGTACATATAGGATCATCGTCCTCTGCCGTCCTGGTGATCAGTGGTGAGAATTGTATTGTATGTAATGGACACAGTCTATTATCACTCAGCATTCACACCTGTTACCTTCTGAGACTTCCGGATATCAGTTGCTTCTTCTTGTAACTTTTGAGAGTCTCTTTCATTTATAAATATGAAAAGTCTTTATTAAGATAAAATTCATAATTGCGATATCTTGATTGAAGTCTTCATTCCCTAATCTGATACCAAATCTGGCAATTTTTTCTAACCTATAATATCACAGTGTACCATAGCAATCAATAATATCCATCTAATTATTATCAAAACATTAAATAAATTATGTTTGGAATAATAAACAATAATAGATAATGATTCATTATTAATCAAGTTCTTCATGTGATAAAATATTTTTATGTCATAAGTGTAATTACCTTTTCCAACCCATAGGTGTCAGTGTGTTTATATCTTTATTAAACCAATAATACCAAAGAATGTATACTCCTGAACTAAAATGAATAAACATATGAATGAATGAATGAATTGTTGTGTTTACTCAGAAAATGTAAACATTTTTCCTTCTATTAATTTATATCATTATATTTAATGAAGCAATATTCTTTGTACTAGACATTACTTTATTAAATATTAATGTGTTTTCTCAATTGAGATATTGAACCGAAATAAAATCAAAAATTGAGAATTAAAAATGAAAAATGGAAAAATAAGAAAATAAGTAAGAATAAAATTTTAAAAATGAAAAATAAAATTAAGAGTAAAAATAAGAATAAAAACAAAAATAAGGCTTTTAAATTTTAATGACAAATGCAGAACAATCATTCTTCATAAAAAATACCTTTATATCTCCATTATTTGGATGATTTCATATTTGTCATAAACTTGTATCACCAAAAAATATTAAATTATGCAACTTTGCATGTAATACCCTTCTTAATTATACCATAGTACCTTATTAATATTTTACCTTTATTAAAATGTGTGAAAAATAAGTATTGATCAAAAGTGATTATGTAATCAGGATCAAAAACACATTTTTCCCCCTTAATATCAAAAAATATTATTTTATAAAATGTATGTATATATCAGAACCAAATCAAAAAATAATTATTCTTCTATAAATACTTTGCATAAATTTCATATCGATGAGTAGCATAGATTTGTCTAAAGAGAGGTGTGTACCTATTTAGGTAACCATTAAAAAAATAATAATATCATAGTTATTCAAGGATATTATCATGTGGAAAAATTATTCTAAATGTAAATTTACTTTGTAAACCATTTTGATGTGTGGTTTCCCTTATCCACTATTAGTTAAATCAAGAAATAATAATTATTAAAGAAATATAGAAATATATATATATATATGTAGATAATACCTAATTATGTATTATAATTTTCTTAGAATTAAATATATTTTTTTGTACCTTCACATAAAGAAACATTTTTTTTTCTCGTACACATGAGGCCTCACATTCAATAACTTAGCAGCTGCTCACATTCATCCCCTGTCATTTTCACTCTGACATTCACAGATCTGTTCAACTCAAACATTCCACATATGAAATTTTAGATATATATATATTTAACCCAAAATTGTTGTATCCCAATTTATCAATTAAATTTAATATCTTAATATTTCTTTGAATATTCCCCAAGTAAATATTATATAATATGAGAGTAAGTCACTGAAATTTCAGACACTTGAAAAAAACTCTTGACTTGACTTAGATTCTTTTTTCACTGGCTGCCAGGTTTTAAGTTACATCAGCTGGAAATAGAATGAATGGGATCTATACTTATTAGCTCAAAGTTCAAAGGCTGCAGCTGTCACACGTCATGCTGTAAAGCTACTTTAATTAGCACGAACACTTCATGCACAGAAAATATTAGCAACACAAAATAATTCAACTAGTTATATTGTTATTATTTTAAAATGTTATACACATAAATCATGCAATTTTCAACTTCCTGTGTGAATAAAGAAATAAATCCATTTTAGAGTTGTTTGATCAAATCCTGCTTTGGAATGAAAACTCTAAGGAAATATAAGAAAATAAAATGAAATATCAAATTCATACAGAAACAGAATTATTTAAATATCTTATACATATATTAGTTGGTTCTAATGTAATTCAAAATATTGCTATTTTAATTTATATGTGAAATTCTAATTTACTAATTAATAATTTCTTTAATTATTGCTATAAATATATATATATACAATTATACACAATCTCTACTTAGACAAGTGTATATATATATATATATATATATATATATATATATGAACTATTAGAAACCATGTAACTACAATTTTACTGTATAAGATTATAAATTAATAATGATACATTGTATTACATTTTGATACAACATTACAATTACAGTTTTTTCTTAGCCACTCCCTAAACCAAATCTTCTGTCTCTCTCAAATATCTCCATAAACGCCCTATTTAGGAAAGACATTTTTCTATCCTTCAAAACCTCAGAGAACTGTCTGTCCTTCTGTCCACATTCCTTGATGTCACTCTCAGCTGGTCGTCTCACCTGACTCTGTCCATCAGTTTCAGCCATTTTCCTTTCCAGGGAAAAGTCATAGCTTTGAATTTTTAACTCTTTCTGTGAAGAGATGGACCTTATAACATATATGAAATCTTCTGCGTATTTGATAGAGTTCACTATGGGGATGACTCAGTCTAGGAGAGTTTGATATTGGCTTTTGGTAAGATTTTACCTTTTCTGGTTTTATAAATGTAACTTGATTTATTTTCTTTTCACGATTCTCATGTTTTCTAACAAAATCCAGCAACTGAGCACATTCAAATAATGAATTTTTTGTGATGCCATAACTTGAGACACTGGATTTAGGAATTTGAATTTTTGTACAAAAGTTGTTATCATTTGTTGTACTTTTCCATTTTTGATGAGAGCTTTGTACAACCGTTCAAATATGGACATGAATGTATATGTACATTCCTTCCTACCAATTCTTAGTTTCTGCAGATCTTCTATGTTGGGAAAATCCATTGTGACACAATAAATCAAATATTTTAACCTGTCCGAATCATTTTCCCATCCATTAGGAGAGTAACATCTGGACAATGTCACAGGAATCCATATTTTAAATAATTGATTCCTCTCCTCATTGGATAAATCAAACTTATCAGAAAAGCTCTCAAATGTCTCTGAATTTCTACAGGCATGGATTTTGACATCATATTTTGGCATGATTTTGTATAATTTCAGCAAATTTTTCCTCATTTTAATTTGTAGTTGAGCCTGGGTAATTCCTGAATTCTCTGATATTTTTAGTGGCTCTTGTACGTCCGTTCCTCCTACGTCACTCACGTCTTCTCCCACATCACCTAATATGTGAGTTTCTCGTATGTCAGTCATGTCTCCTCCCATGTCAGGTTTCTGTATGTCCGTCTCTTGGTCAGACCCAAGGTCACCTTCAGTTATATACACGTGTCTCAAATCTTGTTCATTTTCCACATTACAGTCAGAATCATTGTCACCATCTGACACTTCTTCTACACTATTGTCCTGCTTAGACCTCTCAAGTACAAAATTATGAAATACCTGTACAAGATGTAGAATATTCTGCAATTTGTGTTTCTCTCTATTTACCAATTTAGAAGTTAACTGTAAATTCTGCAATTCACATTCTTTGTATAAACTGAGCCACAAAACGTCTAAGTCATTTCCTACATTAACTTTGAAATTAATATTACTTTGTTTAGCAAAAGAAGAAATTATATCCATATTTTGCTTACCTTAAGATTCCTTAGCTTCTCTTTATCAGCACGTCCTGTCTTCAGTTTGTCTGATTCTTTTCCTGTCTGATTCTGTTCCTTGTTAGTACCTTTGCTTCCTGTTAGTCCTCAGTCTGTAGGTCCTTTCTGCTTCTCGTGACAAATTAGTGAATTTACTGACACGTGAACAACAGCTGCTCAACTCGTCAGGACTCCCCCCTTTGTTCAGGGAAGAAATTCACTTACTCACTTAAATCAGGACTGGCTGGCTCACCATTGTTAAATAATACTTCTTTCTGTATTATTTTTCTCTTCTGAGGACTTCGCAAAGTATCAATTTCAAGATTTTCTTATAAAAAAATGTATCTATTTATTCTTGAATTGTCCATTAAAAAATAATTGAAACAGAATATAAAATCGATGAAGTAGTTACAAAGAGATTCAATCATGAGTGCCCATCTTTCCTTGGATTCTGGCTGGTAAATCATGTCTTTGTCCAACACGTGTCCAGGCCTACATGTCAGCTGCTTCTCAGCATGAAGATCCTTCTTCTGTGTCTTGTAGGGTGGGAAGAGCAAGAGAACCCCCCCTTTCTGTACCATGGGCTTTTATAGCCAGTCGTATGGCACACCTGTTCTACATATGGTAGTGAACTAAAAATACACACACAAATAGCGCATGTCAACTAGACACGATGGCTGATGCATAGAACTCAGATTTAAGAAAAATGAATATCCATAATTAACTATTTTACAAAGGGCCCAGAATTTGAGTGGGCCTCGGCTCCTCTCTGGTCTCCTGGGCGTCGACCAAAGCAGCGGCGAACTGGCTGAAATCCGGGATCTCGTTGCCTTCGAGCTCCTCATCTCTGTCCCTCTTCGGCCCCGCCTGAGTGACCCGGGACAGGGCATCTGCATGAGTGTTCAGGGCCTTGGACCGATAGGCGATTTTATATTGGTATTTGGACATCCTTGCGACCCACCGCTGTTCTAACGCGCCCAGTTTGGCGCTCTCCATGTGGGCCAAAGGGATGTTATCTGTCCGTTAGCTGCCGCTTGGCTCCCCCAGCCGTTCCTCTCAGCAATTCATTGAGCGGGATCGCAATCTTTGCGAAGTCTTTAATGAATCTGCGGTAGTATCCAGCAAGCCCCAGGAACGCCCTCAGTTCCCTTAGATTGGCGGGTGTGGGCCACTTCTGCACGGCAGCTACTTTCTCCGCAGTGGGGTGCACTCCTGCACTGGACACAGTGTGCCCCAGATATTCAATTTCTCGTTTGAAGAGACGACGCTTACGAGGCTTAATTTTCAGGCCGTGCCTTTGAAGCCGTTCTAACACTTGTTCCAATCGGCGGAGATGAACCTCAAACGTACCGGAATAGATAATTATATCGTCCAGATATATTAAAGTGGCTTCAAAGTTGAGGTCCCCCAAGCATCTCTCCATCAGTCTTTGGAAGGTTCCCGGCGCATTTTTTAGCCCGAACGGCATCCAATTGAACTCAAACAGGCCCATAGGAAGAACAAAAGCTGTCTTCGGACGATCCTTCTCAGCTACTGGGACCTGCCAATAGCCACTGGCCAGGTCGAGGGAAGAGAACAACTTGGCGCTCCCTAGTGCAGATAGAGACTCTTCAATTCAGGAGAGTGGATAGGAGTCCCGTACTGTACAGGCATTCAGCTTTCGATAGTCTACGCAGAATCTCAGGGTACCATCCTTCTTCAGGACCAGCACGATCGGAGCCGCCCAAGGACTCTGACTTTCACGGATCACACCGTTCCGCAAAATGTGGGCCAACAGCTCTTTCACCTCCTGGTACATTTGAGGTGGGATCTGCCAATATCTCTTTCTGATGGGAGCAGTATTTCCGGTGGGTATTTCGTGCTGAATGTCCCGAGTCCACCCGAAATCATCTTCATGCTGTGCAAACACTCCCTGATATCGCTGTAGAAGTTGTTCGATCTGCCTTACTTGTCCAGCAGAAAACTCAGTCAGATTAGCCTCCATTTCCTCCAAGAGGTGGCGCCAGCCAACGGTTCTCTTCCATTCTCCTGGCTATTGAGGGACACCTCCAGGGTCCATGGCTTTCCTTCTACAGGTGCCAGCCCTATAGCGTCAGCTCTAGTAAGGGCTTCTGGCATTATACACACTCGTACCACCTCTTGTCAGGGCACCAACTGTAAACTTGTGCCACTTAAATTGATGCAACGCACGGGTACTCGACCGTGCCGCACGGTGGCCAGGGTCCGAGCAACCAGGAGTCCAGAGGGTGCTTCCTCTCCCTCCATTGGTTCAATTTGAATGTCCACGCCCTCTAAGGACACATGTGCCAGCACCGGTAGAGTGAGTACAGTCTGTCCCACTGGCAGTGTCATTGTGGCTTCGGGTGGTATCGATACCTTACCAAGGTACTGAGAGGTAGCGGGCAATTTTTGAATCTGACTGACCCGCACGAGATGCTGGAATACTCTCTTGTTAGCTGGATCTCGAGTAGCACGGGTCCAGTTGTTTTTGTTACAGCCCTCAGCCAGGAATTGTCCGACCTCTTTCAGCACATTCATGCCCAGGGTTACAATGGGCCCATCGCCTCCGGGCCCTGTGGTCAGTACGATCCCTTTCCGACCGAGGTCCTTTCCACATGCCCGAACGGACATCCATACTACTCCCGCTACTGGGATAAGTAGTTGATTAGCCACCACCAGTTTGACAGTGGGTTCCCGGCAGGAACGAGGGACTTCAGGAAAGTGACTTTGGAAATACGTCTCAGGCATAGTGGTCACTTGAGACCCAGTGTCCATTAAACAGCGGATCCGCTGCCCATTGAATTCAGCCCAGATAATGGGCCTCTCGGAGACAATGTCTTTAGAGCTCCCTCTTCCACTCTCTGAAGCTCGAGACCCCACGGTATGCTCCACAACCGTGGGGCATTTTAGTTTAACGGCTGTCCCCTCCTCCTCCTTTCTCGGTTGGGACAGTCTTTGGACATATGCCCCCTACCTCCGCAGGTCCAGCACTCTGGTCCTCGTTCTACCGATAGGTCAGGTACATGCCGTGCTGGGGCCGGGTAGGAACGTCTTTCTCGCTCTGGTCTCCGTCTGCGTTGGGCAGTACGGTCCGTAGGTAAGGGGGCAGTAGGGGTCTTTCTAATAGCATTCAACTCACCCCGAATGTCTCGAATTTCCTGACGTATTTCCCGTACCCAATCAGGCTCTTTGTTGGTGAATTCAGGGGCAATTTCCTCATGACTTCTAACTGTGGCTTTGAGAACAGGAACTTCTCTCTCCAGGACTCTAGCTTCAGCCTCTACCTCCGGGAAGCCCAGATCAGGGCTCAATCGCAGCCGCTCCTTCAGGATCTGCCTCAGGGAAGGGTCTTTCAAGCCAGCAATCAGTTGGTCACGCAACACCTCATCCAATGGTCCCAGTCCTCGGTTCCCATCTCGAGCTTTCTTGGTGATATGGGCCGTCACTTCCTGCAATGCATTAACATACTGATTTACTGTCTCATTTTCCCCTTGGACCCGCTGAAACAACCGTAAGCGCAAGTGTCCCAGATCTGTGGTGTCACCGTGCATGTCCTCTATAATTTTTATCACTTTGTCCACGGTGTCACGGTCCCCAGGTGGGCGGTATATCACAGTCTGCCGGGCCTCTCCATCAAGGGTTAGGAGGGCCAGCTCCGCCTGGGCTAGAGGATCGAGGGGATACATACGTAGTATACTTCTCAGTCTTTCCATCCAGTCCCACAGTGACATGCCATCCCCCGTAAACTTGGGTAGGTGGCTGAGCATAGCCCCCAAAGGTATATGGCTCCGGCCGGACCCAGTCACAGGCTGCTCCGCCATCTCTGCGTCTGAATGTTGCATCCTGCCGACTACGCTAAATGTAATGCAGGTGCCGGAATGCAACGCACAGAGACACAAGGCGAGAACAGTAAGAGTTGAATATAAACAGTTTATATATATATTTAACAGGTACGCTGAATAAGGGATTGCAACAAGGGTAATAAACAGTAATTTGAAGTATTAGCAAAATGCAAAGTCTCTCAAGGTAATGTGGTGCCCTAGATCATGGGAGACACCACATGAGTTCCTTAACTGTGCATATGGCTCTAGCGGGGGTCACCGGTTATTCCCGCTAGGCCGTGAGTCTTTTTCCGGAAAAATTCAATTAGGTCACGTTGAGCTTCTTTAGCCCCAACTGTTCCCCTCCCCACCTGAGTACCTAAACCCAATTGTCCCCGGTACCATGAGTGAACAGTAGAAGTGACGGCCCTGTTCACGTATGCAGCTCCTCTGCTTTCGCTAGCGTAACTTTCCTGGGGCAGCCGTCTCTCAAGTCCTCTCTGCTTGACCGTTGAAGGCAGTCTCTCAAGCCTTGGGTAGGGGGGTCCAGTCCTCGTCTGTCAGCGGGCGGCGTCGGGTTCCGCGAACTCACTCAGCACCACAAGCAGGTTCCGAGTCTCCTCAGCAGGCACAGCACTCGGGTCACATCTGTGAGGGATCCGGAGCTCTTCTACTGGTGCCCGGCTGTGGCACCTCACAGGCCTCTGGCTTAGGCCTGTCACGCGGGGCTTCTCAGCACGCAGGGAACACGTCTGCTCCTTTCTGCTGCTTGGCGCCAAAGACCCCTCAGGTTTGGCGCGCTGGCCTCTTATCTCCCGGAACTCCTTCCTGAAAGTTACCTGATTGGGCCCAGCATCTAAATCTGCTCTCCCTTCAACTTCCCTTGCATATCTTGGTTCCGCTTGACTGTGTCTGGCCAGCAGATGGCAGCCTCTCTCTATCTTTGAAATATCATGTAGGAATTCCCTTACAAGCTCTCTCGCCTTTGCTACAATAGTACAATGGTTGCATCAGCTTTGAGGCATCTGGAATCCCTTGGCGACAATATGTGTTAATTCCTAAGAAAGCTTGTAATTGCTTAGGTCCTTTTGGTAGAGGAACGGTCTCAAAAGCAAGTTTCCTTTCACCCGTTAGGTGTTTCAGGTTTGGAGAGAGACAGTGGCCTAAAAACACAACTTTGGGCTGACACCACTGGATTTTGTTGAGGGACACCTTACAGTTTTGTTGTGCAAGATGAAAGAGAAGACTGAGACTCGACTCTTCAGCTGTCGCCTGATCCGGCCAACATAGTAGGAGATCATCCACTTACTGAAGAAGGACAACTTGATGGTTAGTCTCTTTCCATGGCCGTAAACAAAAGGCAAGAGCCTGAGAGAAATGACTTGGTGAGTTCTGTGCTCCTTGTGGTAAGACTGTCCAGGTGTATTGTGAACCTCTGTAAGTGAAGGCAAACAGATACCAATCTTCTGGATGCAGTGGTACACTGAAGAAAGCATTGACCAGATCGATGACACGTTTTGCATCTGATGGCATTTCTGACAATGTATGTGGATTGGGCACAATGGGACTTTCTAGTACGGTTGCCACGTTAACAGCTCGGAGCTTAAGTTTTTGGCAGAACTGAAAATCAGAGTCCCATGTGGTGTCACTGACAAGTGAGGCATCATTAAATGCAGTGTCCATAACAGGCCAATATGCATCACCTGCTTTAAGATTTGCCAGGGAAATGAGATCTTGCCATGTGGCGGAGTAATTCCTTTGGATTTGAAGCATGCTTCTATAGAAAGGCATCGGCTGTTTTTCTGGATCTGGGAGTTGGTTCAGCAGAGTAGTAGCTTGCTGGGGTGTACGCACACTTTTCCGGACTATTGGAATTTGATCTCAAAATTCCGGATTATCGGAATTTAGCTAAAATTTATATTTTAAGCCTTCTGTGTATCCCACTTCTGACACCAAAATGTTTTGCCAAGTATTTAAAGGGCTCGGATACAGCTTTAAAGAAGGCAATTAATTTTTATTATAATTAAATCATTACAGAAAATAGGAAATGGTGTGATATTGCGTACACTTTTGCATAGTATAAATCACAAAGGTAACGTAGTTACAGCGCACACTATACAGGAAAAACTTCACCAGGAGCAACATACATCATCTGTCCAGAAAAATATCAGCTGTGAGAAGCAAAACAGCGAAGACAGAGAAAAGTCCTGGGATGAATCCACACTGCGACGTCAGGGCGTCCCCTTTTAGTCCACAGGTCAACAGGCTTCTGTCTTAGCTGAAAACTTCACTAGCTTATATCTTGTTCAAAAACAAATGCTTGCGCAACCAAATGTTACACAAATTCTGACAGGTTCTATTTGTTCAATATAGTATCTTTCTTCTGAGTGGCCAGCTATTCAGATGTCAATTAACACCGAACAAATATATCAAATATATCACCGGAGATGAAATATGCCAAATGCTCCTGGTACCAGATGTCTTACCATTCTATAAACACAGCATATTCTCACCAAATATTGCCAACGAATATAAACATGCATCGTTCTCACTAAACATTGATAATGGAGCTATATGGTACTGGGTGATACTATAAACTAAACAATGATAATGGAGCTATGCAGTCCAGGTGTTTGAGAAAATTACAGAAAGTACAAGGCTATCAAGTTGAACTGTTACTGTAAAATATCTTAAAGGGTTCTTTAAAGACAGGATACCAATATGAATTCCTGATGACCATTAACATCTTAGCACTACAGCATTACATTGCATCCTTTGGTATCTTCACATTTCATGATGCCTTGCACACAGTCAGGGCACCCAGTGCCAGAGGCAGCAAAACAACCCCAAAACATCTTTGAACCTCCACCATATTTGACTGTGGGTACTGTGTTCTTTTCTTTGTAGGCCTTCCAAACAGTAGAATGATGTGCTTTACCAAACGTCTCTATCTTGATCTCATCTGTCCACAAGACGTTTTCCCAGAGAAATTTTGGCTTACTCACACACATTTTGGCAAACTGCAGTCTAGCTTTTTTATGTCTCTGTGTTAGCAGTGGGTTCCACCTGGATCACCTGCCATAGCATTTAATTTCATTCAAATGTCGACGGATAGTTCACGCTGACACTGATGCACCCTGAGCTTGCAGGACAGCTAAAGTTTCTTTAGAACTTGATTGGGGCTGCTTATCCACCATCCGGACTATCCTGCGTTGCAACCTTTCATTAATTTTTCTCTGCCGTTCATGTCGACAGAGATTAGCTACAGTGCCATGGGTTATAAACTTCTTGATTATGTTGCACACCATGGAAAACGGAACATCAAGATCTCTGGAGATGGACTTGTAACCTTGAGAGTGTTGATATTTTTCAACAATTTGAGTTCTCAAGTCCCCAGACAGTTCGACACACAATGCAAAGATTGAGTCAACTTCTACCATTTTTATCTTGTTTCAGGTGTGATTTTCATATTGCCCACACAATTTTGGAAAGTTGTCAGCAATTTTGTCCTGCCCATTTTAGTTTTTTTTTGTGAAATTATGTCCAATTTGTCTTTCTATCTCTGTTTTTTGTGTGTTGTTCCAGTACACAAAGGAAATAAACATGTGTACAACAAAAGATGTGTAATTGCATTAATTTTCTGGAAGAAATACCGTATTTTGCGGATTATAATACGCACCAGTTTATAATTTTGGGCAGGAAAATATGAATTTTTTTTTTTATAAACCGGTGCGTATTATAATCAGCTTGCCTGGGGGGCGGTGGCGTTGGTAGAGCGGGGTCCCAGGGTTGCCGCTGGCTGAGGCCGCAGATGCTGCAGGGTCAGGACGGGGTGTTCAGAAGTAGCTGCAGGCCCCATGCTGTCTGCCAAGTTCTGCGCTGGAGGTGTCGGTGGTGCGGGGGATCCGCCGACATCTTGTGGCAGCCGGATGTTGGCGGAGCCCCCGCACCTTCCATGCTGTCCTATGCAATGAACTCCGGGAAAATGGTCGCCAGAGGCGGCGCATGCTCAGATTGAGATCTCGGCACCAAGATCTCAGGAGACGAAATCTCAATCCGGCGGCCTTTTTCCCAGAGCCCATCGCATAGGACAGCATGGAAGGTGCGGGGCTCCGGCTGCCACAAGATGTCAGCGGATCCCCCTCACCACCGGACATCTACAGCGTAGAACTTGGCAGACAACATGTGGGCCGCCTCAGAACACCCCATCCTGACCCCGCAGCATCTCCGGCACCACGTCCGCATCTCTGGCACCCCGCAGCATCTCCGGGACCCGCTCGACCGCAGCCGGTAAGGTGATTTCGCTTTCTAAGACGCACCCCTATTTTCCCCCCTAATATGGGGGGAAAAAGTGCGTCTTATAAATCGAAAAATAAGGTACTTCATTATCTGGAACAATTTCAAGGGTGCCAACACTTTCGGCCATGAATGTACATACACCATAGGTGATATTGTATATAGATGGATAGATAGACGCTGTAAATATTTTAGATATATATTTAGTAACATTACTGATGTCATCACTGATCTCGCCGGGTCTCGCAGAGCACAGCTTGACCGGGAGTGACCTAAGAGGCTTTGTTCTCAGAACGAGACTCCAACGGCTGTACTACAGAATCGGTAGATGTCGTGGGATCGCCATGGATTACATGGGCGGCTGCGGGCTGGTATTGTTTGGCAGGGAAGAGGCCAATATCTGTGGCACCCCAGTGGTACGGTTGCCACAGTGGCTTTGCCTCCCTCAAAAGAGGTAATGCCATGCCTAGAAGCAAGCAGGGATCCCCTAGTCAGGGATACTAAGCATGCAACATTTTCCTGGCTCCAGACCAGCAAGGGGAGCTCCTCCCCTTGGCAACTGGGATTTGGGGGCGGGGTTAGTTAGTCTTGGTGTTGGGAGTTGAATTTAGGACGTCGAAGAGAGAGGAGCTAGGGACTGGAGCTGAGGTAGCTCGTCCTAGCTAGAAAAAACACAGAGGACCGGACACTGAAGTCCGAGGCTGTGGAGCACTGAAGGCCCAGCAGCAGATACCGTAGGGCAGGAGACTGAAGGTCTCCTAGCCCCATCAGATGCCCAGAGGCTCAGCAGCACAGAAGGACAAGCACCCCTACGTGGGATCAATGCATGAGTAAGGCCCGAGCTGCAAGCCATACGGGTGAGCAAAGAACGTTACACTCAGGGATGTGGGCTATAGCACAGCTACAAGCTGCAAAGCCAAAGAGTATAGTGAGAAGGGGAGGCCTACAACCTCACCTGGCAAGGAGGACTCTATGCTTGCTTCCAGGCTGACCGGACTCTTACCTCTAGCCAGTACCCCAATCCAGGCTTGCCTAATTGTCATCAGTAAAGACCCTGGGACTGCACTATACTGACTCTGTGGTTATTACTGCACTACGACACCCTGCACAACCACCAACATTTACACCCTGCCCTGAAGCTAACTCTTCCTGTGGGGAGTCATAACATCCTTGCTGCAATACCACCAGCTTAAGAGGACTGGCCCGGCACCGGGTACCCATTGGCCCAGGGGGCGCGTCAACTTTGGCGTAGTCGGCAGGATCTCGTGCCTGTTGCCACCGGGTACTGTGCACTTTAACGAACTGTGTCGCATACCGTGGTGAAGTTTTGCGCCAATTACCGCTGTTTCCCGCCATTGTCCGCCATTTCCGAATTGCCGTGTGGGAAGAAGAGGGGCGTAACCGCTGGAAGCTCGCGAAGCCCAAGCCCTGCCTCACGCACTGACGCAGCGTCAGGTCCTGGAAGGAAGTCGCCGTGACAGTAAGCAAATGCCCTGACGTCAGATGCAAGGGACGCCTGGTCCTGCAGCGGGAACTGCTAGTCGAGCAGTTCTCCTCTTCCCGTCCGAGGGACCGCAGCCGGCTCAACAAGCAGGAAGGTAGGACGCGGTTCACTAGGGGGGAGGAAGATGCCCAACGTGGAAAAGGGTTCAACCTGCTGGCGAGGCCGCTGCCACTGTAATGCCGTTATCAATGCCATACATACCGGGGGCGGCATGGTTGCCCCAGTACTCAGGGGAGTCGCACACCCTGAATGATTTTGAGGAAAGACTGCACAGTTTGTTTAAAGTATACCCCCTGTCTGAGGAGCATAAAGTCAGCATCCTCATAGGCCAGCTAATCGGTGCAGCCCAGAGAGAGGTGAAGTCCTGGCCAGGCAGAGACAAAGGCACTGTAAAAGAAATACTGGCCCGATTAAAGGATACCTTTGACACCCGCACCGCAGCGGAAATTAAAATGAAGTTTTACGGATGCAAACAAAGAGTACAGGACAGTGTACGGGACTATGCTCTAAACCTGCAGGAGGTGCTGCGGGCCATCAAACAGGTAGACCCTGACAGTGTGCATGATGAGAACAGATTGCTAACTGAACAATTTATTGAGGGACTCCTGTCCAGCGCTCACAGGACGCAGCTGTGCATTATGGCTCTGCAAAACCCTGATCTGGACTTTGCACAATTTAAAGACAGAGCCATCAGGGTGCTGCGGGAATCAACACCACGAGGCACCACATCCCACCGGCGCCCAGCTATCACCTACCACCAGGAGGTGGCATCCTTTCCCCCAACACCTGTGGAGGCTGACGCGCAGACGCTGGACAATGACCCGTCTGCAGACCTGCGCCTTCAAGTCCAAGAGTTGACCAAAAGCGTGGCCGCGTTAACCAAAACAGTGCAGGCCATGCAAGTGTCTCCAGAGGAAAAGATCAAGCTGGCTTCCAGTCCAGATGACGTCCCGTGGCGACGACAGAAAAGAATCCCACCGATCAGAGGGAGGAACAGCGATCGCTACGACCAGGACGGACAACCCATCTGTCGCTGCTGTCAAAAGGCAGGACACTACGCAAGGTACTGTAATTTAAATGAGCAACACCTGGGGCAGAGGGCCAACCCCAAGGAGTAAGGCGACCAGGCCCACAAAGTTGGCGAGACAAGTACGTGGGATCACGGCCGGTCCTACCTGTCGTACTTGACGGCATCCCAATGAACGCATTGCTGGACACTGGGTCCCCGGTGACCACGATGTCATATGTCCTTTATAAACAATACTGGGCTGATTTAGAC
Organism: Phyllobates terribilis; assembly: GCF_046119375.1. Taxonomy (NCBI): domain Eukaryota; kingdom Metazoa; phylum Chordata; class Amphibia; order Anura; family Dendrobatidae; genus Phyllobates; species Phyllobates terribilis. Next base: position 180,831 of record NW_027363538.1, read on the forward strand.
ATTACTCGCCGTCCAGATGAATATCTTAACATCTATGAAAGCAATGGTCAGCCCTTGCCTCATGTGGGGTATAAAGAGGTGACCATAAAAGTTGGCAAAGTAGAATTGCTATCACAAGGAATGATAATTGTTGATATTGATCGCCGAGAAAGTCATCCCATGATAACCTTAGGCACTAATGTTATAGAAAATTGTCTTTCAGAAATTATTGTCTACTCTAATAGTAGGCCCACCATTTTGACAGCCAGGGGGGTGGTTGATGTCCGCAGAGTGCCAGTCCGCATCCTGAATTGTGGGGAGGAGGAGGTCCATTTACCCCGCTATGCTACCCTTGCTAAATTATTCATAGTTAGTAACAACTCTACAAAAGCAGTAGAGCCCCTGCCTCTATCCAAACCGGCGGAGGATAATGGCTCTAAGGGACAGATGGAGGATTGGTGTCAGAAGCTACACGTGGGCACTGACTCCACCCCTCAGCACCAAAAACATGGAGTATACCGGGTGGTCCAGGAGTATGAGCGGATCTTCAGCAAATACCCACTAGATTATGGGCAGGTAAAAGGGGTACAACACCATATCTCCACGGGAGATCATCCAACTATTAAAGAGCGGTACTGGCCTGTGCCCCCAGCTCACTATCAATGTGCCAAAGGGATGTTACGGGAGATGAAGGAGGCTGGGGTGATAAGAGATAGTTGTAGCCCCTGGGCTTCTCCATTAGTTCTCGTCAGGAAAAAGGATGGTACAATGAGAATGTGTGTTGACTACAGACAAATTAACTGCATTACACATAAGGATGCCTACCCGTTGCCCAGAATTGAAGAGTCCCTAGCTGCATTAAAATCTGCTAATTATTTCTCTACTTTGGATCTCACCAGTGGGTATTGGCAGGCTCCTGTAGCAGAGGCGGATAAATAAAAGACCGCATTTACAATGCCGATGGGCCTCAGCGAGTTCAACTGCATGCCATTCGGGCTCTGCAACGCCCCAGGAACCTTCCAGCGGTTGATGGAGTGCTGTCTGGGAACTTCGAGACTGTCCGGCTGTACCTGGATGATGTCATTGTCTACTCCAAGTCCTATGAAGACCATGTGAAGCACCTGGCAGAGGTGTTTGAAGCCCTAGCTGGGTTTGGCCTGAAGGTGAAGCCGTCCAAATGCCACCTGTTGAAGCCCAAGGTACAGTACCTATGTCATGTGGTAAGCGCCGAAGGTGTAGCACCAGACCCTGAAAAGGTCACCGTAATCAAGGACTGGCCAAGACCCTCCACTATTAAGGAAGTGCGGCAGTTCTTCGGGGTGGTAGGCTACTACCGAAGGTTTTTCAAAGGCTTCACCAAGATAGTGGCACCTATGCAGGACCTCCTAGTAGGCCAGTCCAGAAAGGCCAAAACCCCGAAGCCTCCGTTCAAATGGGATAAGCCAGAAGACGAATCCTTCACCCGACTGAAGATGGCCCTCACGGGAGACGAAGTCCTGGCCTACCCCGACTATGGCCAACCCTTCATACTCCATACGGACACGAGCAACGTGGGGTTAGGAGCGGTGCTGTCCCAGATACAGCAGGGCAGAGAGGGAGTAATTCCCTATGCCAGCAGGAAGCTCCGGCCCACGGGAAGGAACCCCGATAACTACAGTTCCTTCAAGTTGGAGTTCCTCGCCGTAGTCTGGGCTGTGACAGAGCACTTCAAGCACTATCTCTCCTCCTCCAAAGTTACAGTCTTCACGGACAATAACCCGCTGATGCACCTGGAAACTGCGAAGCTTGGTGCCCTGGAACAACGATGGATGGCCCGACTTTAACTACAAGTTCACCATCAAGTATCGGGCTGGGCACAAAAATGCAAATGCTGACGCACTGTCCAGGATGTCCAACTTTCCAGATGGGGGGTAGACCTGGAAGAGATAGAGATACCGGCTTTCCATCGTCATGGGGTAACCCAGTGCTCCCATTGTGTGAAGAACAGGTGCTACGCCAATAGAGAGGTCACGTTCAACTCATTGCCCCACCATGGATGCGCAGAAACGCAGGATAGCGACCCGGCTGTCCGCCTAGTCAAGGAGTTGCTGACGCAAGCTGACTCGCGCCCTGACCCAGATACTCCACAGGAGACCCAACAGTTGTGGAAGGAGAAGGGCAAACTGTTCATTTACGAAGAAAAGCTGTGTCGAAGAAGCATCAACTCCCAGACGCATGAACTTGTCTGGCAGGTGGTAGTCCCGAGGCGGGATGCGTCGATGGTCTTAGAAGCGTACCACGATGCAGCAGGACACTTCGGGTGGAAGAAGTTGGAAGTCCTGCTACGTGAGCGATTTTACTGGGCTGGCATGAGAAAAGCAATCGAGAGATGGTGTCGAGAATGCGGACCATGCAACCTGAGACGAAAAGACCGTGACAGCCAGAGGGCTCCCCTGCAGCCCATCATCACCAAACAGCCACTCGAACTGGTAGCCTTGGACCACGTGAAGCTAGCCCCAAGCAGGTCAGGCTATGTCTACGCTCTCACCATCGTAGACCACTACTCCCGGTTTCTGGTAGTAGTGCCAGTGAAAGACCAGACGGCTCAGACGGCAGCCAAGGCATTTCAAAAGCACTTCTGTCGCCTGCACGGTTACCCTGACCGTGTGCTTACTGATCAAGGTCCAGCCTTTGAAGCGGAAGTGTTCCAGGAATTCTGCAACCTGTACGGCTGCAAGAAAATCAGGACAATGCCGTATCACTCCCAAACCAACGGGTTGTGTGAAAAGATGAACCAGGTGGTGATAGACCTGTTGAAGACGTTGCGCCTTGAAGAACGTAGCCTGTGGCCAAAGAAGTTGCCAGATCTGGTGGATCTATATAATCACATCCCGGTGAACCAATTGTACACCCGCTTACCTGATGAGGGCAAGACCTGGTAAGCTGCCTGTTGACTTGGACATGGGAGTCCTAACACCAGATATAACCTCACCAGATGCGGATTGGGATACCGAGCGGCAGCAACAATACTACAAAGTGCAAGAGTGTGTTGAAAGAAGTTTGTCCCAGGCAAGACAGAAGCAAGAGAAAACTTAAAATCAACATGCACCTGCTGTCCCCTTGCTACCTGGAGAACAAGTCCTTAAGAGAAAGAGACGACTCCACAAACTAGATGATCAGTGGGAGGTAGAGCCGTACACCATCCTACCCTCGAGTTACGATAACACCTAAGTGTGCCTCATCTGCAAAGATGGAGGAGAAATTTCAGCGGCAGTCTCAAGAGACCACTTGAAGATATGTCCTGAGCAGTTAAAACACACTAAACAAAATCAAGACAACCCTCAGCCCACAGAAGAATTGGAGGAAGTGGTCCAAACAGTACTCGGAGAATTTCCCCGGTCGTGGACACAGGTAAACAATGCAATTGTAGTACCGGTCATTAACTTTCTCCAAGCAGCCTCACCGGAAACTGCAGAACTCCCAGAACAGCTGGAAGACCAGTTGGCCCCAGAGACGGAAGTTTCATCATCAGCAAACCAGGAGAATCAACCCTCTGCTAGCAGTGAACCTGTCGTACCCATGGTGAGCCAAAGAATTCATAGGAAATTACCCATCCTACCAGTGTTACCTCAGAATACCTGTAGTGTAGTTCACACTGAACCCACCACACCAGGGGTAGACACAAGGGACCAGGGTAGAGCAGTAACTACCGATGTACTACGTAGATCGACTAGAAGTACAAAAGGTCAGCTCCCTGCCCGTTGGAGAAACTAAAATGTAAAGTTTAAAGTATAAAAGTATTAAAATGTATGCTGTATATAGTTACCCGTAAGGGTATGCCAGAGACATTGCCAGTTTGATAAGTTTTATATGTGTTTATCCAGTTACCTGAAAGGGGTACAAAGACTTGTAGGTTATGGACAGTGAATAACCAAAGAACTTTCCATTGTAAATAGTTGCACTTATTAGAGTGCCCCCCTTATTGGTTTTATGATTATAACAAATGACCTTAGAACAAAAAACCGTTTGGCGTGGCCGAAGACGTGGTCCAACACCTGGATCATCCATGCCCTGCAGCCACGCCCAGGGCCTACATTGAGGGTTTGCGGACGGGTCCCTCATGTTCAAGTTTGCACCTTAATAAGGAAAATGGACACCTGGTTGCAGATTATACTGTAACCTGTTAAAGACTGTAATGTTAATAATTTTCTATGTGCCTTGTTGTTGTTATTTGTTACTTTTGAAAAATATTCTCAGTCCGGGAGTACTGAAATTAACAAGGAGGGAATGTGGCACCCTAGTGGTACGGTTGCCACAGTGGCTTTGCCTTCCTCAAAAGAGGTAATGCCATGCCTGGAAGCAAGCAGGGATCCCCTAGTCAGGGATACTAAGCATGCAACATTTTCCTGGCTCCAGACCAGCAAGGGGAGCTCCTCCCCTTGGTAACTGGGATCTGGGGGCGGGGTTAGTTAGTCTTAGTATTGGGAGTTGAGTTTAGGACGTCGAAGAGAGAGGAGCTAGGGATTGGAGCTGAGGTAGCTCGTCCTAGCTAGAAAAAACACAGAGGACCGGACACCGGAGTCTGAGGCTGTGGGGCACTGAAGGCCCAGCAGCAGATACCGTAGGGCAGGAGATTGAAGGTCTCCTGGCCCCATCAGACGCCCGGAGGCTCAGCAGCACAGAGGGACCAGCACCGCTACGTGGGATCAATGCATGAGTAAGGCCCGAGCTGCAAGCCATACGGGTGAGCACAGAACATTATACTCAGGGACATGGGCTATAGCACAGCTACAAGCAGCAAAGCCAAAGAGTATAGTGAGAAGGGGAGGCCTACAACCTCACCTGGCAAGGAGGACTCTATGCTTGCTTCCAGGCTGACCGGACTCTTACCTCTAGCCAGTACCCCAATCCAGTCTTGCCTAATTGTCATCAGTAAAGACCCTGGGACTGCACTATACTGACTCTGTGGTTATTACTGCACTACGACACCCTGCACAACCACCAACATTTACACCCTGCCCTGAAGCTAACTCTTCCTGTGGGGAGTCATAACATCCTTGCTGCAATACCACCAGCTTAAGAGGACTGCTCCGCAGCGGCGGCCCCTTTAGCCGCATTCCACAGGTGGCGTAGTCGGACTCTTTAATAAAACCTATACATATAATTTCCCTTGGATTGACCGCCCTGGGTCACGGACCGGGTCACCGCCACTGTGACTACAACCCCCAGCATCTACCAGCCCGGCACCGGGTACCCCACGGCAAAGGGGGCGCGTCATATCCATAGACCTTCCCAGCCTGATAATATCAGTAATATCAGCCTGTAGCTGTCTGCTTTACCTTGGCTGGTTATCAAAAATAGGGGGGACGCCACGTCATTTTTTTAAATTCATTACTTATTAAATAGGTCAGAAAATGTTAAAAACTCCATGAAAGGTAGTAAAGGGTACAATTTTATAATATTTAGGGTGGGACGTAGAATAATATAAGCTCTCCCTTTTTAGGTCAACTCTCTCTGAACTGCTTCCAGAGGACAGTGTGGTAAGCTTCGCCTCACAGGGTCTTCTATAAACCCGATGGCGCAATGCAGCCGGCCAATCACAGTAATGCCAATAACCAACATGGCTAAGGCCATGTGTATGGAAAACATTTCCTGCATGTTTGTCAGCTGTCACAGCCGCACAATATGCGGGCCGGGGGCTTGAGCATGGCGCGTGAGCATAGTAGAATTAATTCTCAGCCTATTAGTTCAGCCACAACAGTCACAATTTCTTATGTGGCCCCTCAGGAAAATGAATTGCCAACCCCTGATCTAAATGATTTATAACTTGAGTCGCTTATCTTTAATTGCTCAATAGTTGTCACAGTTGTTAATAGTCATGTGCAACCAATGAGTTAAATGTTCTATGGTAAAAAAAGACACATGAGAAATTAATATACACAATGTTTCCAGTAACATAACTGAGTATATTTTTAAGGTATGTTCACAGTTGGCAGTTTTTTTTCAGCCGTTTTTTTTCTTCTTTGGAAAAAAAAACGCTGCATTTTACAGAGCCGGCTTAGAGAATGAGATTTCTAAACTCTCAATCACACGCTGCATTTTTTTTCCTGTGTTTTTTTAAATCTGCAGCTTGTCAATTCTTTCAGTTTTGCAGCGCTTTTCACCCATTAAAATGAAAAAAAAAACATTAAAAGAGCTGCAAAAACGCGAGTATTGTATGCAGCGTTGTTCCTCCTACCACTCAGGTTTTCGGGGTAGAAAAAAATGCTGTGAAAATGCAACGTGTGAACATCCCCTTATCCTGGTTGTGCTGTAATTGGAAATAAAATAAAACGTCCATAATAACATGGAGATGTAATTCATTCTATGGTGTTTGCACTTTCAGTATTGCTAGGTGGCATCTTTTTGTGCAGAGCCGCCAGTTTAACATTCTGTGACAAGATTCCATGATGACATCACTGTTGATGGTCGGCCATTATGACATCACAGCTCACAGCCATTACTTATAGAATGTACACAGGGTCACGGGTGCCTTTCTTGGCTTCATAGTGACTGATAGCATTTGCAGTTTTTCGTTATGGCTGAATTACTTTTGGATAATCTTCAGGTAGACGCACTATGGGAGATTATTATCAATAATAACCCAGACACTGCGCTTCTACCACCTGATGGCGTCCTCAGCTTCACTCACCGGATGGTGATAAAGCTAGTAAATGACTGCTTGACAAAACACTACCAAGGTCATCTAACGTCAGACTATCTGACGGATTTACCTCAGAACATCAGGACTTTACTACAGCAGGTAAGTGGCGGACGCTCCGCACAAATCTTCTCCATAATCATAGATAATAATAGCGGGACAGAAACTTCTTCAGAGGAGCAGATGTCGCATACAATGGCCGCCTCCATTGTGCCCTTTCTCACTCAGGATTTTCATTTTTATCTCTCTTCTTTTTTATAGGCTGAAAAAAGATTTCAAAACGGCGATTTGGCTTTTATTAAAGAACTCGCCGAGAAAGTCCTGTCTGTACTGGAACGTCCGGCCCGCTCATCGGAACGCCTGGTAAGGAGCCGTCATCTTCCCTATCACACGTCCTTGTTTTCTGATCTTCTCCAGATCAGCAGTCAGATATCAGATCTGGTGGTAGATGTTACAGGCCTCCTGTCAGCTCCTGGCAGGCTCAGCATATGTATGGCCGCCAGTCTGTGCTGCTCCCTCGCCTGTGAGGACAGTCTGTATTCTGCTGATGTAGTCACAGCTCAGTGGTGGGAAGTCTGTATTACCGCTTCTGTCTATCACTATTATCAGAGTCTTCCTGCTTGTAAATGCTGAAGCTGAGATAATAGGCGATAATAGTGCACACAAGTCTCTTCTACACTATATTAACATGGACTTGTGGAGAGGAACTGCAGTGTAAAGCAATTCCACCCAATACTGTAGGGAATGGAGTACAAGATGTACCCATGATATAGAGAATGCAGGTAACACAGCTCTGGGGTATCACAGTGCAGAAAAGTCGAATTTTACACTGAACGTTTGATATTTCAATCTAAATTTATCTTAATCCACGTAAATGAGAGAACTTTCTGAGAAATATTATCAAGATGGCGCATTATTTGTATAGTTACAATTGCTGCATCTGTAAATGTGGGTTTAGTGCTTCCTGATTTATGTGTTTCGTGATTTGGTGAAATCTTCCACATATTAAATATATATATTATAATTATTAGGAAACAGCAAAAGGCAACACCAAAGATGGGCAAAATCTACACCCGGAAATAATCCCTGACCCTAATATGAGTCAGCCAAAACTGACCAGTGATCTGATTACAGGTAAGCCGATCATCCGACCTTCTACCTATAATATAATCAGGGATGTGACAGAGACAGAAAGACACATCCCAGACAGGGAGGGAGGAGGATGAGGATGGAGGAGGAGTGTGGTGACTGATAAAGCGGTATGCGTAGGCGCTTACCGTGTATTGCGATCTCCAGTGGGGACATACCCTAATCTTCAGAGAGGCCGGTAGAGACTGGCGCCAGAGGATGGGGGGAGCATATGTCATGATGGAGGAGCATATACCAGGATGGGGGACCAGGATGGGGGAGCATATACCAGGATGGGGGACCAGGATGGGGGAGCATATACCAGGATGGGGGACCAGGATGGGGGAGCATATACCCGGCTGGAGGGGAACATATAACATGATGGAGGAGCATATACCAGGATGGGGGATCAGGATGAGGGAGCATATACCAGGATGAGGAACCAGGATTGGGGAGCATATACCAGAATAGGGGACTACGATTTGGGAGCATATACCAGGATGGGGGGTAGCATATACCATGATGGAGGAGCATATACCAGGATGGGGGATCAGGATGGGGAAGCATATACCAGGATGGGGGACCAGGATTGGGGAGCGTATACCAGGATGGGGGAGCATGGACCAGGACGGGGGAGCATATTCCAGGATGGGGGACCGGGATGGGGGAACAAGGACCAGGATGGGGGAGCATATACCTGGATGGGGGAGCATGGAGCAGGATGGGGGAGCATATACCAGGATAGGGGACCAGGATGGGGGAGCATATACCAGGATAGGGAACCAGGATGGGGGAGCATGGACCAGGATAGGGGACCAAGATTGGGGAGCATATATCAGGATAGAGGAACAGTATTGGGGAGCGTATACCACTATAGGGGACCAGGATTGTGGAGCATATACCAGGATGAGGGAAAGCATATACCAGGATGAGGGAGCATGGACCACGATGGGGGAGCATATACCAGTATAGAGGACCATGATGAGAGAGCATATACCAGGATGGGGGACCAGGATGGGGGAGCATATACCAGGATGGGGGACGAGGATAGGGTAGCATATACCAGGATAGGGGATTAGGATGGGGGAGCATATACCAGTATAGGGGACCAGGATGGAGGGGAGCATATACCAGGATGGGGGACCATATACCAAGATGAGGAACAATATACCAGAATGGGGGACAATATATCGGGACTGGGGAGCATATACCAGGATAGAGGAGCATATACCAGGATAAGGGAGCATATTCCAGGATGGAGGAGCATATACCATGATGGGGGAGCATATACCAGGATGGGGGATCAGGATCCAATGTCTTAGTCAGGAGAAATCTAAAATAAATCTGGATGGAAGTTCACTGGGGGGGAAGAAAAAGTCAGAGTGCAGTAACATGCCCCCAGTGCACTTCCAGGCTAATTTGCATATGGCTGCTCTGCTTGAACTGTCTCTTCCCATCACTCACATGTACAGTGAGGGTGATGAGTTCCTCATTCATGTGATGATTGGGGATTCCTCCATCATTTATATTACATGTATCTGTCTATGGATGTGCCGTACGTTCTCATATTTAGAATCCCCATATAATTAGTAATAGCCCCATTTACAGACGTTCTGCCATTTTTCCATTATATTGCTGTATTGTGTATATAGGATTGATATCATCTAATACATTTTATTTCTTCATTGTTTTATCGCTATTTTAGATACAACTGTGCTGGCGGATGCTGACAGTGTAATCTGTGAGATCCCAGAGATCCAAGAACCTGCCGCTGTAAGTATCATAGAGGGAGATGTCTGTATATCACCAGATCATGGGGTGTGAATGACACGTCCTGTATTATCCCCATATAACCATGGGACATCTCTATTCTAAATGTAGATGACACTATTGTGTTAGATAATAGCACTTATACTAAAGGGAATCTGTCACCAGATTGTGCTACTCATCTGAGAGCAGCATGATGTAGGGGCAGGGACCCTGATTCCAGCAATGTCACTTACTGGGTGCAGCAGTTGTGATAAAATCTCTCTTTCTCTGCATGCTGGGCTATGTATAACTGCCCACAGCACTGATTGGCAGCTTTCTTGTACAGTACGCTGTGGATAGGCAGAAATCCGCTAATCAGTGGTGGGGGCAGGGTTACACAGAGCAATAGGACTACATGGCACAAGACAACTAGTCCTGTAGTGATAATCTCTTGCTGATTAAACACTGATTTTAATAAAACAACGACACAGACCCTAGTAAGTGACACATCGCCGGAATCAGGATTTCGGCCCTTACTTCATGCAGTTCTTAGATTACATATAAAACACAACTTGCTGACAGATTCCTTTTCAGTTCTCTTCTGTGATCTCCCATATTATTCTGCACTGTACAATGATTCCGGTGTATGGCGGATCCCCCTTAAATTACCCCCATGTCTGCGGCGCGTCCTGCTTGTATCGCCCCCTACATACAATCAGTGTAAATCAGCTGGGACATAACATAGGTGGAAGATGGTTTTGTATCCGGAGCTTTTTTCTTGCAGCTTTTTTATCTGAAAATCATTTCTTATTTTTTTATAGAGTGTGATCGAATCATTGATCCCGGCGAGAAAGCCGCATATGAGCGACTTCCAAACATCCAGACTGATCGGCAGCGGAGCTTTTGGGTGAGATTTCTGTTGGTATAATCCATATTTCTCAGGTTCCCTATGACAATGCTTCTGCCTCTGTGCTCTGCCATTCAGTGTTATCATAGGGAAATGATCGGAGTCCACATCACTGTTCTAATTCTCACTATTCAGGTCATTTATATACAGCTGAGCAAACTGATCTATAGCAAATCAGACTGTAAGGGCCTGTGCACACATTGCAGATTTTTTGCATTTTTGCTGTTTTTTCTGCTCAGAATTGTCACAAAACCTGAGGGATTTCATGTTGCCAGCAAAGTGATGGAGTTTCCTGAAATCTTATGCACACGATGCTTATTTTTCCTTGCAGATTTGCAGCACATCTGCATCATGTCATTTCTTTCAGTATTTTTTCTGCAGATTTCACACATAATAATAAGTGGGGAAAAGTCTGCAACAAAAACGCAGGTAAAAACAGGACAAAACGCACCTCTTTTTTGCATAGTTTTTCCTGCCTAGGGATGCAGATTTGGTGGAAAACTTTCTGCTCCAAATACTTCATATGGACACATACCCTTAAGGAAAGAGATTAAAATAATAGATTCCATTCCCCTGTCCTAGCCCCTCACCTGTTCTTATGCTGCACCTCCACCAGGGCTTCCTTCTCCTCCTCAGCGGACTTTGTTTTTTTCGGGGCGGCTCCATTATGGAGCTGATAAGAGAGATTGGCTGCACACGGTCACGTGAGGATTGACACGATACTGACGTCAATGACATCTGCACCCACATCCTCCACCATGACAATGTGAGTCCAATCACTGGCCTCAGCACCAGAAGGGGGCGCCAGAACATCCAAAGACTGGCACAGAGGACGCAGGACTGCAGTGATGGACAGGTGAGAGCCAAGGATAGGTGGGTATAACATGTTTTATTATTTTTTTAACTACTTCCATCCCCTCCTTTTATTATGCCATAGGGTATGGGAGGAGCATAACAAATTTCTTCTTACAGCAATTGGAGGAATTTCAATTTGCACTAAATGTCACTTGGGCAGAATCGTATCTATTCACCAAATATAGAGAATCTGGCCAAGAAGAATTTCGGTAGATTGTCTCCCATGTCTCTAATGCGACATGGGTGAGGGCTCAGACAGACATGGCATTGTGCAGATCTCCCATAGTTGATCTAGAAAGTGCTATTTTATTAATTTCTTGAAATGAATATCCAGTGACGGCCAGATTTCAAGAATTGGTACAGAAGATCATGTAATGACTTCTATAGATGGACTATTAATAAGGATTCATTATAACCCATAGATTCTCCTTTTCTCCAGGGCCGTATACTTAGTGCACCATAAAGACTCACACCAGATCTTTGCAATGAAGAAAATGGCCAAGCAGAACCTGGATACTCCAAGAAAAGTGGAATTGGCCTTTCTGGAGAGGGACATCTTAACATTCGCTGATTGTCCCTTTGTGGTCTCCATGCTCTGCTCCTTTCCAACTAAATCTCACCTGTGTATGGTTATGGAGTATGTAGAAGGTAGGACATGTACATTATATTATATTCAATCCATATCTGCTTACATCTTATCACCGCTCATATAATTAGGATTTGTCCAAGTGGTTGGCTACATCCCCACAGAGAATTTACTATAGGTTATATATTACCAAGATACCTGGAAATTCATTGATCTGTGTGCACGGGTGCTATGGTGCCCATGAGTCGGAGGGGTCCTGCGCCACTTTGCTTTGTTTCCCATCCCTGTTCCTATCATCAAAATTTCAGCATAGCCACATCCTCAGAATGCGAATATGGTTGAACAGAATGGTGGATCAAGAAGCCAAAAGCTCCCTGATCCACCATTCAGCCTGTGGTGAGTCTGAGACTCTGTGCACTGAAGGTGAAAAGTCGCAATAGCATCACGCCTGTAGTGTGGCGACTCAGTACTCACACTGCACTGACCAGAATGCCTGGGGAATGGGGTGAGATGAGTAGTGCTTTTTTATGTTAGTATTTGTAGGGGCCATAATACTAAATGGGTGTCTGGCAGTAGCCAATCATACTGTTTGGGGCACTGGTGGGGTTCATCATGCTGATTTCAGGGGGGCAAAATACTGAGTGGTGGGGCTGAAGGGAGCAATAATAATGAGTTGGCGGGCTAGTGGGGACAATTATACTGAGTGGTGGCAACCATAATACTGAATAGGGGGCTGAAGGTAGCCAATCATACTAATTGGAGCATTGATGGGGGCCATCATACTGATTTGGAAGATGGGGGGGCATGATACTGATTGGAGGCTTGGTGAGGGCCATAATACTGAGAGTTGGTGGGTGCCATAATACTGAGTAATGGGGCTGGAGGGGGCCATAATACTGAGTGCTGGGGCCATTTTACTGATTAGATGGATGGTTAGGGCCATAATACTAAGTGGTAGGGCTGGTGGAGGCCATGAACTGATTGGAGCGCTGGTGAGGTCTATAATACTGATTGGTGGGGCTGGTGGGGGCCATGATACTGATTAGATGGCTGGTGAGGGCCATAATACTGAGTGGTGGGGCTGGTGAGGTCCATAATAATGAGTGATGGGGCTGATGGGGGCCATAATACTGAGTAGTGAGGCTTGTGTTAGCCATAATACTGAGTGGTGGGGCTGCTGGGAGGCATAATATTGAGTTAAGAGGCTCGTGGGAACAACTATACTGATTTGTATAAGTGGTGGGGCTGGAGGCGGCCATGATACTGATTGGAGGGCTGGTGAGGCCCATAATACTGATTGGTGGGGCTGGTGGGGGGCCATGATACTGATTAGATGGCTGGTGAGGGCCATAATATGAAATAGTGAGGCTGGTGGGTGCCATAATACTGAGTGATGTGGCTGGTGGGGGGCATAATACTGAACTGGTGGCTGTGGGAGGCATAATACTGTGTGAGAGGCTATGGGAGACTGTGAATGCTCCTATATTGAGTTGCCGACTGTGAATGCCCCTAAACTGAGTGGGGTCCTCATACTGAGTGGTGTGCTGTGGGAGTCCTTATTCTGTGTGGGGATCCTCATTCTATGTTGTTGACGCGCCCCTGGGCCTGTGTCGCGCTGCGTTGCGCACGCGGGAGCCTACCCGGAGCCGGATCAGTGGAGGGTTGTAGTCTCGTGGCGGTGACCCGGTCCGTGCCCAGGGAGTCAAACTAGACGGCAGTCTATTAGTAGTAAATAGTTGATGACTACGCCACCCGTTGAGTGCAGCCAGGAAGCTGCTGCTGCAGGGCAGACCGCTGAGGCCGGTGGTAGGATTGTGCAGCGTGATAGTATAACCCCCAACGGGAGGAGTATGGCCTCAGGGCAGCCGACGTGGATGATGGGGGTAGCAGGAACCACTCAGAGACGGTACGGTGTAGTTCAGGGTCTTTACTGGTAACAACGACAGACCCTCCCGGAGTACTTGCTAGCAAACGGGGCCTGGTCAGTCTTTGAGCAGATGGGATCTCCCCTGGCCAGGCGTAGTTGTAGGCCTCCCAAACTGACTGTACTCTTCTGGCTACCTTGCTAGAAGCTGATGTAAGTAGCCCACGTCCCTGAGTGTACCGTGTGGTGCTCACCCGTATGGCCGGTGACTCGGGGCCTTCTAATGGCTTCCGCTCCACGATGGCGGTGCTGGTCCCACGCGTGTGACCGTGCCTTCGGGCTTCTGGGCCAGAGGACCTGAAATCCCCTGCCTGACGGATTCTGCTGCTGGGTAGGAGTTAGTCCCCACAGCCTCGGACTCCGGGTCCGGTAAAGAATCTTCTTAGTCAGGGCGAGCTCTGCAGCTGCCAGCCCCTGACTCCTTGTAACTCTGCTGTTTCCTATGCTGCTTCTTGTCTCCACTCTCCTTGTCTGACTCACCCTGCCTCAGCCCCGGGTTTATACAGGGGAAGTTCTTCCCCTCCCAAGACTGGGCAGGAGGTGTGGCATGCACAGGATCCCTGACCAAAGGACCTCCCACCTGCTCTCAGACATAACATTACATTACTGTGGAAAACCAGACCCCTGGGGTGCCACATTCCCCCCTAGTGAAATTTAGTACTCCGGGACTAAACACATTTAGAAAAACATAACAAAGTATAACAATAACAATACTATAAGAAAAACACATAAGATGGTTACGGCGTGTCCGCAACCGGATGCAGTCTTTGAAGAAAAGCAAAGGTGTCCATTTCACCAACACAGGGAGACGTAACCAGGTAGGGGTCTGTCCTACCCCGAGTCCTTAACAGTCTCTAGTCCATCCTGGGTTACGCTCCAACTATATACAAGGATTCCCGGTAAATCCACCAAGGTTTCCTAAAACAACTGGAAACACAAAATTATACACAAGCAACAATACACAGATAAACATAAATAAAACTATTTTTACACTTCAAATTCTCCAGCGTGCGGGTAACTGGCCTCTAGTGGCCCTAGTGGACCTACGGAGCTGACTGTCTGGCCCTGAACTACAGGGTGTAGGAGCTGTCAAGGGTAAACTGGGCAGCTGTCTACCGGCTCTTTGTCTCACTAGGGGTACGGCAGGCTCACTATAAGCAGAGGGTTGATTCTCCTGTTCTACTCGTGTGGAGTCTTCTGCCTCCTGGACCGGCTGTTCTTCCAGCTCTACCCGTTGCTCCGTAGGTTCTTGGGATGATGGTTGGAGGAAGGTGAGTACGGGTACCACAACTGCACCATTGACTTGAGTCCAAGACAGAGGGAAGTCCCCGAGCACGGTACTAACCATATCTTCCCTTTCTCCCACGGGTCGATGGTCTTCTTGTTCCTCTTCAGGGTTTCTCAGTTGTTCGGGACACTTCTTCAGGTGGTCCCGGGATACAATGGCTGTGGTTTCCCCTCCGTCTTTACTGATGGTACAGACCTTCGGGTTCTCGTGGCTTGAGGGCAGTACGGTGTACGGGTCCTTCTCCCACTGGTCATCCAACTTGTGGAGCCGTCTTTTCCTCTTCAAGACCTGCTCTCCGGGTACCAGGGGAACAGCGGGAGCATACTGGTTGTAAGTCTTCTCTTGTCTTTCCCTAGCCTGACAGAGACTTCGCTCCACGCTCTCTTGTACTCTCCGGTACTGCTGCTGCCTCTCTGTGTCCCAGTCTGTTTCTGGTGAAGTGTCCTCAGGTGTCAAGACTCCCATTTCCAGGTCAACAGGTAACTTACCAGGTCTCGCCCTCATTAGGTAAGCCGGGGTACAGTTGGTGGAACCTACCGGGATGTGGTTGTATAGGTCCACCAGATCGGGCAACTTCTCAGGCCACAGACTGCGTTCTTCCAGGGGCAATGTTTTTAGAAGATCCATTACCACCTGGTTCATTTTTTCACAAAGTCCATTAGTTTGCGGATGGTAGGGTGTCGTCCTTATCTTCCGGCAGCCATACAGATTGCAGAATTCCTGGAAGACCTCCGCTTCAAAGGCAGGTCCCTGGTCCGTCAGCACTTGGTCCGGGTACCCGTGTGGACGGCAGAAGTGCTGCTGGAAGGCTCTAGCTGCTGTTTGAGCCGTTAAGTCCTTGACGGGGACGACAACCAAGAACCGGGAGTAATGATCCACGATGGTTAACGCGTAGACGTAGCCACTTCTGCTTGGGGTCAGTTTTACATGATCCAAGGCTACCAGTTCCAACGGTTGCCGGGTGACGATGGACTGCAGGGGAGTCTTCTGGCTGGCCCGGTCCTTCCTTCTCAGATTGCACGGGCCACAGTCTCTGCACCACTTCTCGATGGTTCCCCTCATGCCTACCCAGTGGAACCGCTCGCGCAGCAGGAACTCCAGCTTTTTCCACCCGAAGTGTCCAGCTCCGTCGTGGTATGCCTCCATCACCATGGCTGCGTCTCTTCGTGGCACCACTACTTGCCAGAGTAGTTCATGCGTCCGGGAGTTGACCATTCTGCGGCACAACTTCCCCTTGTAAAGGAATAGTCGACTCTTCTCCGCCCATAGTTGTTTGGCTTCCTCCGGAGCGTCTGGTTCAAGGCGAGCCTCCGGCCGAGTCAGCATCTCCTTCACCAGTCGGACGGCAGGGTCGCTGTCTTGCGTTTCCGCCCAGTTGTAGTGGGGTAAGGGGTTCAACGTAGCAGCCTGCTTACCCCTTACCCGGTGGGAATACTGGATAGTCCCATGACGGTGGAACGCAGGGAGTTCAACTTCTTCCAGTCCCTCCGGATCTTCTCCTTCGTCCGGCAGGTTGGGCATCCTGGACAGGGCATCCGCGTTAGTATTGGAGCGTCCTGCCCGGTATTTGATTGTGAACTCGTAGTTGGACAGACGGGCCATCCACCTCTGCTCCAGGGCACCGAGTCTTGCCGTGTCCAGGTGTGTCAACGGGTTGTTATCCGTGTATACGGTGAACCGGGAAGAAGCGAGGTAATGCCTAAAGCGCTCGGTGACTGCCCATACCACGGCCAGGAACTCTAGCTTAAATGAGCTGTAATTCTCGGGGTTCCTTTCGGTGGGTCGCAGTTTTCGGCTGGCATAGGAGATTACTCGTTCTCTCCCCTGCTGAATCTGGGACAGTACGGCTCCTAGCCCGATGTTACTGGCGTCGGTGTAGAGGATGAAGGGCTGGCTATAGTCCGGGTACGCCAAGATTTCATCCCCCGTGAGGGCCATCTTCAGCTGGCGGAAGGACTCTTCTTCTAGCTCTTCCCATTTGAAGGGCGGCTTCTGGTTCTTGGCCTTTCGGGACTGGCCTATCAGGAGGTCCTGCATAGGCGCTGCCTTTTTGGTGAAACCGGGAATAAACCTTCGGTAGTAGCCTACCAACCCTAGGAACTGCCGCACTTCTTTTACGCTGGAGGGGCTTGGCCATCCCTTAATTGCGGTGATCTTATCGGGGTCGGGAGCCACTCCGTCAGCGCTCACCACGTGTCCCAGGTATTGCACCTTTGGTTTCAGGAGGTGACACTTGGAGGGTTTCACCTTTAGGCCGTAACTCGCCAGAGCTTCGAACACCTCCGCCAGGTGTTTCAGGTGGTCCTCATAAGTTTTGGAGTATACGATGACATCGTCCAGGTACAACAGGACCGTCTCGAAGTTTCTGTGGCCCAGACAGCACTCCATTAATCGTTGGAAGGTTCCTGGGGCGTTGCAGAGTCCGAACGGCATGCAGGTGAACTCGCTAAGTCCCATCGGGGTGGTGAATGCGGTCTTCTCCCGGTCCGCCTCTGCTACAGGAACCTGCCAGTACCCGCTAGTGAGATCCAAGGTAGAGAAGAAGTTAGCAGATCTTAAAGCAGCCAATGACTCCTCTATCCTTGGTAAGGGGTACGCATCCTTGTGTGTGATCCGGTTGATTTTCCGGTAATCTACACACATCCTCATGGTGTTGTCTTTCTTTTTGACTAAAACTAGTGGGGCTGCCCAGGGGCTACAGCTATCCCGGATTACCCCAGCCTCCTTCATGTCTCTAAGCATCCCCTTGGCGTGTTGGTAATGTGCAGGGGGTACGGGTCGATACCTCTCTTTTATGGGAGGATGATCTCCCGTGGGGATGCGGTGTTCTACCCCCTTGACTCGCCCGAAGTCTAACGGGTGTTTACTAAACACTCTCTCATACTCTTGAACCACCCGATAGACTCCTTGTTTCTGATGTGAGGGAGTGGAATCAGTACCCAAATGTAGTTGCTGACACCAGTCCTCCATGTCTTTCTTAGAGCCGTTACCTTCCTCCGGGTGAGATGGAGGCAAGGGTTCCACAGATTGTATAGAATTTTGATTAGTGGTATATAATTTGGCTAGCGTGGCATACCGGGGCAGGTACACTTCCCTCTCCCCGATATTTATTATGCGAATGGGCACCCTCCCATGGCGTACATTGACCACCCCCCGTGCTGTCAAAATGGTGGGCCTACTGTCTGAGTAAACTGGTTCTACCATTGCCTGGTAATCTCTACCTCTCAGACCAATAGCTGCCCGGCACCAAATCATCATTTCACTTTTTGGGGGCATGGCAATAGGAAAAGGGTCACACATTCTTACGCTACCAATCTCACCGCCGGAGAGTTCCACTTGTTGCCGTTGCATCAGTGCCCGGATCTCTTTCTGGAGCACCCGCTGCTCGCCGGAGCTGGCGTTCTTGGCAACCTGCTGTAAAAGGAAAATCACCTCTGCAAGACAATTTTCAATTACGTTAGTTCCTAGAGTTATTTTTGGGTGACTCTCATGTTTATCAATATCTACAATGATCAGTCCCTGTGCGGCCAGTTCGACTCTACCGATTTTGAGGGTCACCTCTTTAAATCCGATCTGTGGCACGGGCTGGCCATTGCTGGCGATGATACTCAAGTCGTCGTCAGGGTAGCGGGTAATATCCGAGTCATTCCAGTACTGCTTGAAGAGCACGTACGGGATGGTGGTGACCTGTGACCCGGTATCCAGTAGGGCACTCATGGGAATGCCATCCAGTACCACAGGCAAGACTGGACGTCCTCCCACATATCTGTCGCGCCAGTTCGATGGGCCTGGTGATCTTTTTCCTGGGGGTTGGCCCTCTACCCCAGGTTGTGCCCGTTTAAAGAACAGTACCTTTCCATATGTCCGGGTTGATTGCAGCGGCGGCAGATGGGTCGTCCGTCCTCGCTGTATCGGTCACTGGGTCTTCCTCTGGCCGGTGGGGTCCTCCTTGGTCGACGCCACGGGATGTCCTCCGGTCCGGATGCCAGCTGGATCTTCCCTGGGGTGGAAACCTGTAAAGACTGCACAGTTCGGGTTAGCGCAGCAACGCTCTTAGCTAGCTCTTGGACCTGATGGTGTAGGTCTGGAGCCGGGTCATTGCCCAATGCCTGCGCATCAGCTCCCACAGGCCCTGCCGACAAGGGCGCCGCCTCCTGGTGGTAAGTGATAGCTGGGCGCCTGTGGGTAACAACGCCACCCGGTGCTGGTTCTCGGAGCACCCGGATAGCTCTATCCTTGAACTGTGCAAAGTCCAGATGGGGATCCTGTAAGGCCATTGCCCGCAACTGGGTTCGGTGGGCATTGCAATATAAACCCTCTATAAATTGTTCAGTCAATAGCCTGTCCTCGTTTCCCACCCCATCAGGGTCGGTCTGCTTTATGGCCCTCAGGGCCTCTTGTAGGTTTAGTGCATAGTCCCTTATACTCTCATGCGCTCGCTGCTTGCACCCGTAGAATCTAAGCTTAATCTCGGCTGAGGTGCGGGTATCAAAGGTGTCCTTCAGCCGGGTTAGTATCCCTGCGACAGTCTTCCTCCCAGGTGGCCAGGATTTTACTTCCCTTTTGGCTGCCCCGGTTAGTTGGGCCACCAGGATGCTCACTTTTTGCTCTTCTGTGAGGGGGTACACCTGGAAGAGGCTATCCAGCTTTTCTCTAAAGTTATGCAGGGTATGTGACTCCCCTGAGTACTGGGGTAGCCAAGCTGCTCCCGGGATATAGGGCATGGTGAAGGGCATAACTGCAGCAGCGGTAGCGCTGGCGGGGGTTGAGGCAGTGAAGCTCTCCTCCGTATCCGACATCTTCCTCCCCCCTAGTGGACCGTGGCCTACCTTGCGATGATCCTCTTCCGTAGGCCGCGGCTCCGCAGTGGATCGTCAGGGTTGAGGACCTTCCGTCGCGCTCCTGTGACGTCGGCGTCTGCTGGGCTCCTTCCAGGACCTTACGCAACGTCCGGACGTGAGGCGGGGCTTCAGTTCTCGCGCGCTTTCGGAGTCCACGCCCCTCTTCTTCCCGCGCGGCGTCCTCAAGATGGCGTCCAATGGCGGGAAAACTCCACGGATGGCGGGAAGAAGGTCGAAGATGGCGCCGGATGGCGGGAAAACTTCGCGGATGGCGGGAAGAAGGTAGAAGATGGCGCCGGATGGCGGGAAACCTTCACCACTGGTAAGTTTGAACAGTCTTTGCTTTTCAGGCACTCAGTACCCGGTGGTTGCGGGCACGAAATCCTGCCGACTACGCCAAAGTTGACGCGCCCCTGGGCCTGTGTCGCGCTGCGTTGCGCACGCGGGAGCCTACCCGGAGCCGGATCAGTGGAGGGTTGTAGTCTCGTGGCGGTGACCCGGTCCGTGCCCAGGGAGTCAAACTAGACGGCAGTCTATTAGTAGTAAATAGTTGATGACTACGCCACCCGTTGAGTGCAGCCAGGAAGCTGCTGCTGCAGGGCAGACCGCTGAGGCCGGTGGTAGGATTGTGCAGCGTGATAGTATAACCCCCAACGGGAGGGGTATGGCCTCAGGGCAGCCGACGTGGATGATGGGGGTAGCAGGAACCACTCAGAGACGGTACGGTGTAGTTCAGGGTCTTTACTGGTAACAACGACAGACCCTCCCGGAGTACTTGCTAGCAAACGGGGCCTGGTCAGTCTTTGAGCAGATGGGATCTCCCCTGGCCAGGCGTAGTTGTAGGCCTCCCAAACTGACTGTACTCTTCTGGCTACCTTGCTAGAAGCTGATGTAAGTAGCCCACGTCCCTGAGTGTACCGTGTGGTGCTCACCCGTATGGCCGGTGACTCGGGGCCTTCTAATGGCTTCCGCTCCACGATGGCGGTGCTGGTCCCACGCGTGTGACCGTGCCTTCGGGCTTCTGGGCCAGAGGACCTGAAATCCCCTGCCTGACGGATTCTGCTGCTGGGTAGGAGTTAGTCCCCACAGCCTCGGACTCCGGGTCCGGTAAAGAATCTTCTTAGTCAGGGCGAGCTCTGCAGCTGCCAGCCCCTGACTCCTTGTAACTCTGCTGTTTCCTATGCTGCTTCTTGTCTCCACTCTCCTTGTCTGACTCACCCTGCCTCAGCCCCGGGTTTATACAGGGGAAGTTCTTCCCCTCCCAAGACTGGGCAGGAGGTGTGGCATGCACAGGATCCCTGACCAAAGGACCTCCCACCTGCTCTCAGACATAACATTACATTACTGTGGAAAACCAGACCCCTGGGGTGCCACATTGTGGTCAAAATTATGTGTGAGGGGCCACTCATATTAAGTGGGACATGTATTTATGTAATTAGTTAAGGACCACATTTTACCACTACTTTAGTCTAATATTATGTGCACTATCCTTTACATCTGTATATATTCTCTCCTGCCAAACATATCTGCTGACTTCTCATTATTCGTCACAGGGATCTGATTTATAAACCCCTCACCTGTCATATTTCCTTTTTTTCTATAGGTGGAAACTGTCAGACCCTTCTAAACACCAGGGGTCATTTATCTGTCCCCTTGACCCGCTTGTACTTTGCAGAAGTGGTTGTTGCAGTGGAATACTTGCACAGCTGTGGTGTGGTGCACAGAGACCTGAAACCGGAGAAGTAAGTGCCCCTGTAGTATAATAAGGAGGCAAAGTTATTATTTATTATCATATAGTCTGTAAGGCTAAAATCATCTTTTTTTTCGCAGCCTCCTGATAACATCTGCTGGACACATTAAAGTTACCGATTTTGGGCTTTCAAAAGTTGGTGTCATGATACCAAAAACCAACATCTACAAGCAATTAACAGAGGACATCACCAGAGAGTTCCGGGACCATGAGGTCAGCATCACTTACAGAAACCCAGCTTGTTCTTTACAAATCTCATCACACTATTGCTTCTTCTCTACGTTCTTCATTCCTAGAGAACTTTTCCACTGATATTTTATCTTCTGTCATTGTGTTTTTATGGTGAGAACTTGTCATATTAATGGTATCATCAATCTCATCTCTTTCTTCTATTGCTTTCCAGGTCTGTGGCACCCCATATTATGTAGCCCCAGAGGTCATCCTGAAAAAAGGCTATGGGAGACCTGTTGACTGGTGGTCAATGGGGATCATACTACATCAATTTCTTGTGGGATTGGTTCCATTTTATGGAAATTCCCCAACTGAGATTTATGAAAATGTTGTCACAGGTAAGTAGAATAATCCGATTATAGCTTTGATTGGTTACATTTGTTTACTTATTTCCTTTGCTTTATCGTACAGTCCAATAAAGAGATTTCATTTTCTGTCTTTTTCTATATAACAGGAGGCGTAATTTGGGATTGTAATCCCGTTCCTCCCTTTGTTGCTCAGAACCTCATCACTAAACTGCTCAGAAAAATTCCTGCACAAAGACTTGGGACAGGTAACAGTTTACTTATAACACCAAGGACATATCGCTCAAGTCCATGAGACTCAGCACTTCTCTATCAGCTCATCCATTTTTAGTTCGCCATAATATGACTTTCAGTATATTTCCTTCATGTTTGCTCAGTTATGTCATTAGTTCAGATTAAGTTAAACAGTTCAGATATGGAGCAGTCTCTGACAATATCCGCAATACTTTTGTTTTGTCTTCTACAGCAGGAGCATTTCAGATCAAAGGTCATCCATTCCTGAGTGATGTAG
The DNA here is from genome assembly GCF_046119375.1 of Phyllobates terribilis. NCBI lineage: Eukaryota > Metazoa > Chordata > Amphibia > Anura > Dendrobatidae > Phyllobates > Phyllobates terribilis. The sequence continues at coordinate 203,564 of NW_027363538.1, forward strand.
ACTTTGACAACCTTTTAAGTCAGAAGCCTGAGTACGTTCCTCAGCTTTTGTCAGACGTGGACACAAGCTCCCCTATCAGTAAGTAGAAGGAGACGTCATCTAGACAAATCAGCTATTTGTCTCATCTACCATAATTTGAGGCAATTGGCTCCCATTAATATTACGGATAAATGGTGACTGTGCTAAACTAACAATCTCTAATAATACTTCATTACTTATCTCTGGTAGATCACTCTGATATAAACAAACATCTCGTCTCAGAGGATGAGGAGGACAATGAGAGCTTTAACTTCCAGAATTTTACATCTTCTTCTGAAAAGCTTTCTAAAGTAAGTATGAGAACAATAAATCTAAAATATGTAAAAAAAGACCTCTAAAAGTAAAAAAAAAGTATTTAATATCTTCTTCATTTAGCTCTGTACCACCGCTACCAGGAGGATGAACAATGAGGATCCCAAGTCCCCTCCAGAGTGTACCCCGGCATCCAGCACAAGCATCTCAGAAATGTGAGTAGATTCTAGGGTCATTACTGGGAGCTCCATACTGATATATATGCACAAACCCAAATATAGGACATAAACACCATAACAACAAATACAGCATGCATCGCCCGTGATTAGCAGTCATTGTGCTTTTGGCTTCAGAAACCTCTGGTGGTGACAGCCCATAATTGCAGCCAGTCATGCACTTTTAGTGCTGCCCACACTGTAGGAGAGATGTAGTACTACATGCCAGCCATTCTTGGTAGTGGTTTTTCGCTCTGCTTTATAGAAGGTAGTTTTGAGTAGGAAACCTTCCCTACCATAACTCTTATATATCCTAATAGGCCTTATTGTTGATGTTAATCTAGTGAGACAACCCCTTCTATACCGAATTTACTTGTAATTTACACGTTTATCTTCTTCCAAACAGGCAGAAAGAATCTTTTCCTGTGTCTATTAGAGATGATGCTATTACCAGCTTGCCACCCTCGTCCCCATTGTCAGGTATGTACATGTCTACAGCACAAAAAATGAGAATGTTGATGTCAAGGCTCAAATATTTTCATATGGTATTTTTGTTAGTGGTCTTCTATGTTATACATGTTTCATGGATCCCAATTATGTTGCCCATAGGCCCATACTGTATCTCCATTTGCCTAATTTTGTAAAGTTTTTCCAGATTACCAGATGTATAGGGGACAGGAGTAGAACAATTCTACTATATGCAGGAAAGATACAAAGCAGATCCTATAAGAATATATTGTTAATGAGGGCTTTTTTCTACTTTCTGATTAGAAATTCCAGCTGACGTGGAAAGAAAATCTTCAATATATCTGAGTATAGAGCAAGAAATCTCAGAAAATGAAGAAAAGGGGGAAAAGAGACGAGGTAAGTGTGAGAGTCAGCTCCATGTTGTGTGATGTCATTCAGTGAGAATAATTCATGTGGAGCAGTTGTTGTTAGGGATGGGCAGACCCGTGGATGTTCGGGTCCATCAGGCTCAAGAATGTTACCCTAACGTGATCCCGAACCCGAACGGGATGTGGTGAATATTCATGGGACTTTAATAGCGGGCACACAGACAGCTGAGCGCAGCAGGAGCTGCGTTGCGGCTACCACGTGCAAACTATTAGGGAAAATGAGTGGTCACTGCTCCCCACGCATGCAGTGAATATTCCAGCACAGAGGGGAACACAGCGCTGGAGGAGAGAGGAGGTGAGTATGATTGTTTATTTTTTTTATGAGCAGCGTGACAGAGATCAGGGGGTGCCAAGCATACCAGGATGAGGGGGCCATACATACAGGGATGAAGGGGGCCATGCATATAAGTGATGAGGGGGGCGATGCATACAATGATGAGGGGGGCTATACATACAGGGATGAGGCATGAGGGGGGCCATACATACAGGGATGAAGGGGGCCATACATACTTGGATGAGGGGGTCCATACATACAGGGATGAAGGATGAGGGGGGCCATACATACAGGGATGAAGAGTGCCATACATACCAGGAAGAGGAATGAAGGTACCATACATACCAGGAAGAGGGATGAAGGTGCCATACATACCAGGATTGGTGTGCCGGGGCGCCATACATAACAGGATGAAGAGTGCCATACATACCAGGAAGAGGGATGAGGGGGCCATGCATACCAGGATGGGGGATTGGGGTGCCATGCATACCAGGGTGGTGGATTGGGGTGCCATTGCATATCAGGATGGAGATGAGGGCCACATATAACAGGAAGGAGGGGGCCATATATACCAGGATGGGGGATATTAACGGAAGTGGGGTACATTACCCCTATAACAGTGTCAGCAGCAGACCCCCTCCAGCTTAACAGGGCATCATGACAACATTTTTTGCTTAAATTTTTTTTCTATTTTGCTCCTCTAAAACCTAGGTGCGTCTTATAGTCCGAAAAATACGGTATTCACCAGCCGGTGCCTGTGCATAGTTAGAAATTTGTCAGTGAGATATATAATTTAGTGCAGTGTGTGTGTGTAGCTTACTGTACATGTATTTAGATAATAATTAAAAAAATAAAATAAAAAAATGCCCAGATGAGGGAAAGCAGACAGCTCGGGACTGGTGTTATTATTCTGGGAAGAGGCCAATGTCCATGAAGCTTCCCAGGCTATTAATATCAGCTCACGGCTGTCTGCATAGCCTTTACTGATTATTAAAAGGGGGTGCACCCCCAAAAGTGATGTGGGGTCCCCTTTATACTGCGCCGGCCAATCACAGGCATACCAATACTTGGCATGGCTGTGATGGGGCCTGAAGTGCCCACTCCAGAAAAGTTTGTTGATTGGCTGTTCTGCATCCTTTCAACAAGCTTTGTTCGGACTGCTGAACCCAAACAGTAACACAGACTTCCGGGAGACACTAGATGTCCAGTACGGACTGTCACATATATGATGGCTGACAATGATCCCTGACCTCTTTATGAATAAGATTCCTCTGCCGTTCAGCCACAGTGACCACACAGTAGTATCAAGTAATAAGTCGTCCCTTTACTTACATTATAGACACAAAGCAGATCCTATAAGAATATATTGTTAATGAGGGCTTTTTTTTACTTTCTGATTAGAAATTCCAGCTGACGTGGAAAGAAAATCTTCAATATATCTGAGTATAGAGCAAGAAATCTCAGAAAATGAAGAAAAGAGGGAAAAGAGACGAGGTAAGCGAGAGAGTCAGCTCCATGTTGTGTGATGTCATTCAATGAGAATAATTCATGTGGAGCAGTTGTTATTAGGGATGGGCAGACCCGTGGATGTTCGGGGAACACAGCGCTGGAGGAGAGAGGAGGTGAGTATGATTGTTTATTTTTTTTATGAGCAGCGTGACAGGGATCAGGGGGTGCCAAGCATACCAGGATGAGGGGGCCATACATACAGGGATGAAGGGGGCCATGCATATAAGGATGAGGGGGGCGATGCATACAAGGATGAGGGGGGCTATACATACAGGGATGAGGCATGAGGGGGGCCATCCATACAGAGATGTGGCATGAGGGGGGCCATACATACAGGGATGAAGGGGGCCATACATACCGGGATGAGGGGGGCCATACATACAGGGATGAAGGATGAGGGGGGCCATACATACAGGGATGAATAGTGCCATACATAGTATACATACCAGGAAGAGGAATGAAGGTACCATACATACCAGGAAGAGGGATGAAGGTGCCATACATACCAGGATGGGTGTGCGGGGGTGCCATACATAACAGGATGAAGGGTGCCATACATACCAGGAAGAGGGATGAGGGAGCCATGCATACCAGGATGGGGGATTGGGGTGCCATGCATACCAGGATGGAGGATTGGGGTGCCATTGCATATCATGATGGGGATGAGGGCCACATATAACAGGAAGGAGGGGGCCATATATACCAGGATGGGGTATATTAACGGAAGTGGGGTACATTACATAGTGTCAGCAGCAGACCCCCTCCCCCTTAACAGGGCAGCATGACAACATTTTTTGCTTACATTTTTTTTCTATTTTGCTCTTCTAAAACCTAGGTGCGTCTTATAGTCCGAAAAATACGGTATTCACCAGCCGGTGCCTGTGCATAGTTAGAAATTTGTCAGTGAGATATATAATTTAGTGCAGTGTGTGTGTGTAGCTTACTTTACATGTATTTAGATAATAATTAAAAAAATAAAATAAAAAAATGCCCAGATGAGGGAAAGCAGACAGCTCGGGTCTGGTGTTATTATTCTGGGAAGAAGCCAATGTCCATGAAGCTTCCCAGGTTATTAATATCAGCTCACGGCTGTCTGCATAGCCTTCACTGATTATTAAAGGGGGGAGCACCCCCAAAAATGACGTGGGGTCCCCTTTATACTGCGCCGGCCAATCACAGGCATACCAATACTTGGCATGGCTGTGATGGGGCCTGAAGTGCCCACACCAGAAAAGTTTATTGAATGGCTGTGCTGCATCCTTTCAACAAGCTTTGTTCGGACTGCTGAACCTGAACAGTAACACCGACTTCCGGGAGACACTAGGTGTCCAGTACGGACCGTCACATCTATGATGGCTGACAATGATCCCTGACCTCTTTATAAATAAGATTCCTCTGCCGTTCAGCCACAGTGACCGCACAGTAGCATCAAGTAATAAGTCGTCCCTTTACTTACATTATAGACACAAAGCAGATCTTATAAGAATATATTGTTACTGTTTTTTTTTTCTACTTTCTGATCAGAAATTCCAGCTCTCGAGAAAAGAAAATCTTCGCTGTATTTGCTTATAGAGCAACAAAACTCAGAAAATAAAGAAAAGAGGCAAAAGAGACGAGGTAAGTGTGAGAATCAGCTCCTTTACTTACATTATAAATACAAAGCAGATCCTATAAGAATATATTGTTACTGAATTTTTTTTTTTACTTTCTGATCAGAATTTCCAGCTCAGAAAGAAAGGAAATCTGAAAAAAATCTGAGTACACAGGAACAAAACTCAGAAAATGAAGAAAAGAGAGGAAGGAGACGAGGTAAGTGTGAGAATCAGCTCTATGTTGTGTGATGTCAGTGAGAATAATTCATGTGGAGCAGATGTCATCTGTCAGTGATGGGATTGTCGCATGTATGATGGCTGACAATGATCCCTGACCTCTGTATGATAAGATTCCTCTGCCGTTTGGCCGCAGTGTCCACGCAGTGGTATCATGTAATACGGAGTCCCAGTACTTACATTATATTGATTTCTCTTCTCATAGCTTCCCTCCTCCGCCGGATCTTATCATCCTGCCGGCGTGGATTGTCCAGGGCTGCTCGGATATGTGCATGTTGTCACTGTTCCCCCAGCATCATTTAAAAGACTGAAAACCTCCGCATCTAGCGCCCAGAAATGCAGCAGATCCACCATCACTGCTGAACCTGTATAGAAGGACCTTCACCAGCTTCCTGTGGCCTTCTCACTGGAACATCTTTACCCGGATATGTTTCGCCTCTATCATCAGGCTCCGCGGTATTCATACTACTCGCCTGACTTGGCTTTTACTGATCACCTGGTATCTGACCCCAGCTGTGTTCATGACTATGATTTCATCTATTAATAATATTCATGGTTTTGTTCATGTCTTAACCTTCTATCCTATTATTAATAATAAAAAAATAAAAATAAAAGCTGTTACTGTTGCTCTGATTTTTTTTCATCTTGAGTTCACAACTAATTGTAACTCACTAATTGTTCTTCTTAACACTAAATGCATTTGTCATTATTCTGAATGCAGCAGCCAGGCTCATATTTCAGTCCAGCAGCTACACCGGCGCCTCCACAGTACCAGTCATTGCACTCTCCCACAAAGCTCTCCACAATGCTCCAGTGTTCTATAACTCCTCCCATATGTCAGTCTACTACCATATCTACACTCCAATGAGCAAAGACTAATATCCTCCATAATCAGGACCTCCCACTCTCACGTCCATGACTTTTTCTGTGCTGCACCAGCTCTCAGGAGTGCATCAGGTTCATTCCTACTGTCTATGGATTTAAGTGTTCACTAAAAACAGATAATTTTTAGCAAGACTATCAAGTCATGTCACTAATCTAAGTTTTGCCCCCAGCACTCAGTAGCACTTAATATCTGTACATATGTACAGATATTGGCTGGTGACCTGTTCATTTAGTCTTAACTCCTGGAAGATAGGTGCTCCCTAAAACCACATCTGTTTAGGGCGGCCTATCACGCTCCTTAATCAAAGTCCTTTTATATATTTATAGCCCATTCATTATTTCTCCAAACATAAGTCACTCCACCGCACCCAAAACCCCTACAAATCCTGGCTGGTGACAGCTCCTGCATCCTTTATCTCTCCCTCATCCCCTCAAGATGGCGGACCATCATTGTAAATAAGCCCCTGTACTTTGTGTCCCCCCACCTCATTATAGATTGTAAGCTCTTACCAGCAGGGTCCTCATTAGTTTTGCTGTAATTATTGTATTATCTTTAGCTATGTTACTTATGACTGTTGTATATGAACCTGAATTGTAAAGCGCTGAGGAATATGTTGGCGCTATATGAATAAAGATTATTATTATTATTATTATTAAAGCAAACCAACAACATGTTTCATACCGCCAAATCTTCCTTAACTCCTTAGTGACCAAGCCAATTTTGACCTTAATGACCTGCCCAAATTTTTGAAGTTTGACCAATGTCAATTTATGTGGTAATAACTCTTTAACGCTTCAACGGATCCCACTGATTTTGAGACTGTTTTTTTCATGACATATTGTACTTCATAATAGTGGTAACAATTTTTCAATATGACTTTCATTTATTTGTGAAAATATCGGAAATTTGGCGAAAATTTTTAAAATTTCACAATTTTCAACCTTTTAGTTCTTACGCCCTTAAATCAGAGTGTCATGTCACACAAAATAGTTAATAAATAACATTTCCCACATGTTTACTATACATCTGCGTCATTTTTGAAACATCGTTTTTCTGTTAGGAAGTTATAAGGGTCAAGATTTGACCAGTGATTTCTCATTTTTACAACAAAATTTACTAAATATTTTTTTTAGGGACCACATCACATTTGAATTGACTTTGGGGGGCATATATGACACAAAATATCCAAAAGGGATACTATTCTAAAAATTGCACCCCTTAATTCCTCAAAACCACATTCACAAAGTTTATTAACTTTTCAGGTGCTTCACAGGAACTAAAGCAATGGCAAGGAAAAAATAAACATTTTTTCCACAAAAATTTTACTTTAGCCCCATTTTTTTTATTTTCACAAGTGTAACAGGAGAAATGGACACCAAAAATTGTTGTGTAATTGGTCCTGAGTATGCCAATACCCTATATGTGGGATAAAACTACTGATTGGGCACACGGCAGGGTTTGGAAGGGAAGGAGCATAATGTCTTTTTGAATGCAAAAATAGCTGGAATCGAGAGCAGATGCCATGTCGTTTGGAGAGCCCCATATGTGCCTAAACAGTGAAAACCCCTACAAGTGACACGATTTTGGAAACTAGACCTCTCAAGGAATGCATGTAGATGCCTGGTGAGCACCTTGAACGCCCAGGTGCTTCACAGAAGTTTATAACGCAGAGCCGTGAAAATAAAAAAAAATCTATTTTTTACCACAAAAATATACTTTTAGCCCCAAATTTTTTTTCCCACAAGGGTAATGGGAGAAAATGGACCCAAAAATTTGTTGTGCAATTGCTCCTGAGTACGCCGATATCCCATATGTAGGGGAAAACTATTGTTTGGGCACATGGCAGGGTTCGGAAAGGAAGGAGTGACGTTTTGGAAAGCAGACTTTGATGGAATGGTCTGCGGGTGTCATGTCGTGTTTGGAGAGCCCCTGATGTGCTTAAACAGTGGAAAGCCCCCCACAAGTTACCCCATTTTGAAACCTACACCCCTCAAGGATTTTATCCAGGGTTATGTATAGTGAGCATTTGTAAACCACAGGTACTACACATAATTTGTTAACATTAGGTCGCCACATTGAAAATTGTAATTTATTTCACAAAAATGACGTTTTAGCCCCAAATTGATTATTTTCACAATGGATAATAGGTTAAAAAAATAACGTGATAATCAAAAACTTCTATTTGGGCACATGGCAGGACTAGGAAAGGAAAGAGAGCTATTGGTCTGGAATATATTGTGAATGCCATGTCGCATTTGGAAAGCCCCTGACATGCGAAAACAGCAGAAGCCACCACAGGGGACCCAATTTTGGACACTAGTCCCCTCAAGGAATTTATCTAGGGATGTATTGAGTATTTTTAACTTACAGGTGATTCACAAAACTTTATAACTTCCAGATGTGAGAACAAAAAATTATTTTTTTATACTAAAATACTGTTTTAGCACCAAATTTATAATTTACACAAGCGTTAATAGGAGAAAATGGACCCCATAATCTGTTATGCAATTTTTACTGAACACAGTGATACCCCATATGTGGTTGTACACTAATGTTTGAGCACACAGCAGGGGTTGGATAGGAAGGAGCGCTACTTGGCTTTTAGAACACAGATTTCGTTTTAATACAGTAATGTTCAAAACAATAGCAGTGTGTCCAAAAACATGAGTTAAGCACAAAATCTTTCTACTAGTTTTTATTTCCAGCATTGGGAACATTACACACTGTTTTCTAATTCAAAACATGAAGAGAAATGTATATAATTTTTAACTACTTTACAGAAAATAACAAAAAAAGGAGGCCAAGTACTTAAGCTACGTAGTTGGGAGAGGCGAAATTAAGCCACAGGTCAATAAGAACGAGGCAATTCAGAACTGGCTGCAACCGCTCTCCAAGAAGCATGTGAGAGCGTTTCTTGGAATCGTGGGATATTACCGGCGGTTTATCACAAATTTTTCTATGATTGCCGCACCACTGACGGACCTTCTGAAAGGCACAAAATCAACGAGGGCGAAATGGACGGTTGAAACCGAGATGACGTTCCAACAGCTGAAGCTGGCACTCTGTAAGCAGCCGGTCCTGGTTGCACCAGACTTTACTAAAGAGTTTGTGCTCCAGACAGATGCCTCAGAAGTTGGCCTAGGAGCCGTGCCGTCACAGGAGATAAATGGGGAAGAGCATCCCATCCTGTATATGAGCCGGAAGCTCTCATCCTGTGAGAAAAATTATGCCATTGTGAAGAAAGAATGCTTAGCCATAAAATCAGCCATACACACGCTAAGATATTACCTACTTGGCCAAAAGTTTAAATTGGTGTCAGACTATGCCCCTTTAAGATGGTTGAGGGAAAAGAAGGGTAAGAATGCCTGAGCAACTAGGTGGTTCTTAGGTCTCAAAGACTTTAATTTTCACATGGAGCATAGACCTGCGAAGTTACACGCTAATGCTACTGCCCTCTCCAGAATTCCCTGCTGGGAGACTGAAGGTGCCCCCCGGCTTTTGGCAGAGGGAGGGGAATATGTGACAGAGTCACTGGTATTATATGCGAGGGGAGGTATGTGTCACTCAGGATTCTCTCCTGTGTGAACTGAGACCTACTGAATCTCTGCCAGCATGTTATATGCTGTGGGTTACCTCTTTTAAAGGGTGTGGTTTTATGGGAATGATGTAGAGATGTCATTCCCCATACCTCCTCCTCAGGGTGTGGCTGAGCAAGCTTTAAATGTTCAGTCCTGTTTTTTTTTCTTTGTGTTGTGTTTGGAGAGGCAAGGTCTCCAGGCTGGACAGCCATAGCTCAGGACAGAGCTGAAGGGTGGACATAACCTGTGTGGGTGAACGGCACATACACATATGGACTGTGCTATTGTTTATCTTTTGTTATGCTGTTTTGCTAGTAAGGCTGTGTTTATCTTTGCTGGAGTTGCAGAGCTTTTGTCACGGGTGTGTCAGAGGTGACAGACAGTCGCCCTACAGTGGGTTGCAGGAGACATCTACGTTTGGCATTGCAGACAGCTTCTTAGATAAGAGGCTGTCTTTAGGACCAAGTAGCTACCTCTCTCTTGCTAATTAGCTCTCTGGCCTGGGTGTATATATACCTGGTGTGTCTGAGAGGGAGTCGCCGGCTATATTCATTTCTACTTGTGAGGCTTATCAGGAGCAGCACTTCATCCTTTCTGGAGCTTGAGGCCATGTGTATATTTGAAATCATCTAAAGCTAAGCAATTTTCCCCTGTTTTGTCTTCTCTTGTTGTCTATAGTGTTTAGTGGAGGTTGACTAGTTCTCATCTCCTTCCATCCCTAGCCGTAGCCGTACGCCAGGGAAAGTAGGGCGAGGCACGCATACGGTGATTGCTGAAGAGGCAATATAGGTACGGTAGTTAAGACAGGGTGACGTTAGACCATACTAGGAGGTCTCTACTTCCTCCTTTCCCTTTTCCCTTTGTGTTGCACTAACTCCTGGCGTGACATTATAGCCGGCCGAGCACGTTTTGAAAAGAAAAAAAAAAAAGCTGTAATTTTTTTTCCTTTGTCTGGAGAAGGGATATATCAGACCCTCATCTTCGCTAGTGGCGGCAGGGTTCTTCTTTGTGAAGAAAAAAGATGGCGGTCTACGTCCCTGTTTAGATTTCCGGGAATTACATCAAATTACCATCCATGATCCAAACCCTCTTCCTGATTCTTCCCTCCAGGCTTTTTCTTCCTTAAAGAACCATTTTGCCACTGCATGTATACTCAGTCAACCCGATGTTTCTCAACCCTTTAATGTGGAGGTTGATGTTTCTGATGTTGGGGTTGGGGCTGTGTTGTCTCAGGGTTCATCCCCTGGTAAATGGCATCCATTCTCCTTCTTTTCTAAAAAATTGTCTTCAGCAGAGAGAAATTATGACATGGGTAATAGGCAACTTTTGGCGATCAAATTGGCGTTCAAGTAATGTCGACATTAGTTGGAGGAGGCTGTCCATCCTATTACTGTTATTACTGACCATAAGAACCCGTCATATCTCCAGTCAGCTAAATGTCTCAACCCTGGGTTCAATTTTGTTGTCACTCTTCGTCCAGGGGTCAAAAATGTCAAGGCTGATGCTTTGTCCCGGAGCTTCCCTGGTGGTGGTGACCATGAGAACCCTGCCCTGATATTACAGAAAGGGGTAGTCATTTTCGCTCTTTATCCTGAACTGGACGGTGAGGTGTTGGAGGCTCAGGGGGACGCCCCTGCCTTCAGCCCTTCAGGAAAGTTATTTGTACCATCTGACATGCGCCGCAAAGTAATCAAGGAACATCATAACTCTGTGCTTGCTGAGCATCCAGGTGGTAAGGCAACTGTGGACCTCCTCTCTCGTCGTTTTTGGTGGCTGGGGTTGCATCGGGATCCAATTGAACACTTAGCTGCTTGTAGTATTTGCGCGCGTTCTAAGGTTTCGTATACCCCTCCGTCTGGTACTCTTCTTCCGCTACTTATCCCTAGTAGGTCATGGACACACTTGTCCATGCATTTTATTACCGACCTACCGGTTTCTGCAGGTGAAACGGTGGTTTTGGTGGTAGTAGATAGGTTCAGTAAAATGGTTCACTTTGACGCATTACCTGCACTTCCCAATGCCAAGACACTTGCTCAGGTGTTCATAAATGATATTGTGAAGCTTCACGGGGTTCTCTCCGATGTGGTGTCTGATCAGGGGACCCAGTTTGTTTCCAAGTTCTGGAAGGCATTCTGTTCTCGACTGGGAGTGCAGCAGTCCTTTTCATCTGCCTTCTACCCTCAGTCGAATGGTCAGACCGAGCGTGTCAATCAGAACTTGGAGACATACCTCAGGTGTTTCGTTTCCGAAAATCAGGAGGATTGGGCATCCTACTTACCGCCAGCAGAATTTGCCATCAATAATCATCGTCAAGAATCCACTGGCAGGTCACCGTTCTTCGGTACATATGGTTATCATCCACAGTTTGGTACCTTCAGTGGGGGAAGAGCTTCATGAGTTTCTGAGGAGGAACGGTTTACATCATTGCTCTCCTCCATATGGCAGGGTGTTCTTTGAAACTTAAAGACCATGTGAAACAGGTATAAACGTATGGCCGACAGAAAACGCTTGCCAGGTCTGGACCTGAATGTGAATGATTTTGTGTGGTTGTCTACCACGACTATAAGATTAAAAGTTCCTTCTTGGAAGCTGGGACCTAGGCTAATAAGCCCTATAAAATAACCACCGTCATTAACCCAGCAGCGTTTCATCTTGAACTTCCTCAGGCCCTTAAAGGTCCACAATGTGTTCCACATATCCTTACTCAAAAGGTATGTGGAACCTCTTGAACCCTCAAGTCTACCACCGCCCCCAGTACTGGTTGATGGTAATCTGGAGTTCCAGATTTTGAGGATTGTAGATTCTCATCTCAAATGTCGTTCTTTACAATACTTGGTGCACTGAAAAGGCCATAGTCCAGAGGAGAGGATGTGGGTTTCAGCGTCAGAGGTGAACGTTCCCAGATTGGTTAGCTCATTCCACACCTCTTTTCCTGAGAAACCCGGTCCTGAGGCCACTCGTAGAGGGGGGGCTACTATCGCAAGTGTGTCAAAGGTGACAAACAGTCGCTCTGCAGTGGGTTGCAGGAGATCTCTACGTTTGGCATTACAGATAAGATAAGATTGTAGATAAGAAGCTGTCTTTAGGACCAAGTGGCTACCTCTCTCTTGCTAATTAGCTCTCTGGCCTGGGTGTATATGTAGCACCCCGAGGGCTCGGTTGCTACAGAGGTATTGCATCTCAGCCAGATGTGCGATATCTCACTCTCAGGTATGGATGCAGTGTGGATCAGGACCCTGACACCTGCATGCATTACACCACATTTCCAGGGGGCAGGGCGACCGATATGCTCCAAGTAGAGCACGACAGTCCCTGTCCCTGGCTGGAGTGGGGGGAGGGAACACCGAGGAAGTGGGAACCCTGTAGTGCAGGAGCAGGGAGGAGGTAGTTCCTGGGTGCACCTAGAGGGAGGTATAAAAGGTGGGCACCATCTTAGATCAGTGTTCAGTCTGAGAGAGGAAGTGACAGAGCAGGGCCTCTGTGGAGCTCTGCTCCGGAGGCGGGCCTAGCCTGTGAGGCCCAGCAAGCACTAAAAGAGAAGACAGTTCAGTGAGAGAAGAAGAGGGAGCAGGAGGTGGGAGCAGAGGCTGGTGAGCACAGTACGACGTAGGCAGCCGTTACCTGCAGAAGTGGTCTGGATAATAAGAACTGTGAGTAAAGACCCTGGACTGCATCACTGACTCTGTGTCGTCACTGCTACTCCTGCACCATCACTCCCATCCTCCGCATACACTGCCCTGAGACTACACTCCTCCCGTGGGGAGTTGTACTACACTCTGCTGCACTCACAACACCAGCCTCAGCGGTCTGCCCTGCGGCAGCGGTTCATCCTGACCGCAATCCACGGGTGGCGCAGTCGAACATTTAATATCATAAAAACCACACAAATAGACTGCCATTTGAGTTGACCACCCTGAGCCACGGGACCGGGTCCCCGCCGCACGAAGACTACAACCCCCAGCATCCGCAATGAGTCCGGTTCCGGGTTTCCCCACACGCGCGCGTGTGTCTGAGAGGGAGTCGCCGGCTATATTAATTTCCACTTGTGAGGCTTATCAGGAGCAGCACTTAGTCCTTTCTGGAGCTTGAGGGCGTGTGTATATTTGAACTGATCTAAAGCTAAGCAATTTCCCCGTTTTGTCTTCCCTTGTTGTCTATAGTGTTTAGTGGCGGTTGACTAGTGCTCATCTCTTTCCATCCCTAGCCGTAGCCATACATGAGGGAAAGTAGGGCGAGGCACGCGTGCAGCGATTGCTGAAGAGTCAATATAGGGGCGGTAGTTGAGAAACAGTGATGCTAGACTAGACTAGGAGGTCTCCACTTCCCCCTTTCCCTAGTGTCTGGGCTCCCTTTCCCTTTTCCCTCTGTATTGCACTAATACCTGATGTGACAGCATTATGCCATATAATAAAGCCTGCAGAGAAAACCTGGTTCCTGAGTCTACTTCCGGAAGCGGCCGAGCAAGTCGACCTACCACACCATGTATAAAAAGGCTACCACACCATGTATATTTTTACTGTCCCTATTCTAGTCCTATTAATTACTCTAATTTTTTTTAATTGTTTTATCACACACAAAAAAAATAAATAATCGGATGCCGATCAGCGCTCAATGGCTGTAGGACGCATACACAGATCTGGTGAAAAAAGAGGATAAAAAAATAGAAAGGAAAGAAAAAAGTTCTAGCCAAATGTGAGCATTGGTTCCAATTAGTGATGTGCGTCTGATCAGCGGCTCGGCGGCTGCAGGACGCATGCACGGAAGTGGTGTAAAGGAAGGGTGGAGGTCGGGGATTAGAGGAAAAAAAATTACTGGAAAACAGCGAGCACGATTAGTGATTTGTGTCACTGATCAGTGCTCGGTGACTGCAGGACGCATGCACGAGTAACTAAAATGCTCCTTACTCGGACCAAACAATTCCTAATGCTCGGGTGCTCGTTTCGAGTAACGAGTATAATGGGAGTCAATGAGAAATCTGAGCATTTTTCCGGCAGACCCTACAAGGAGGTCTGGGGGGCAGAGAAAATGTGCAAATGGATGAGAAAGGTGCTGAATGGAAGGAGAACAGCATGGGGAAGACCCCTGGAAGCATCTCTGACTCCCAGATCACAGCTGAGAACAATGGTTTCACACTTTTACTCCACTTTAAGGACTGACAATAAAACATTCCAAATCAACGATAAATTGCATTTTAGATGAAAAAAAATGTTAAGAAATATGTTTCCTGTATAATAACTTGTATATAAGGCAAAATTTAAAAAGCATTTTAAAAAAATTATAATTTAAGTAAACCAAAATTGTTTTTTTTATGAAAAAATAGTAAACTTCAGTGTAATTTATGAAGGAAGCACGAACTGCCAAAAATTATCGACTCGGATACACCCTGTATTAGACATAAAGGAGGGTCTCATACACATTCTGTTCAAATTGTCATGTAGTGGTACTCCTAGACTCATAAAGGCTATGCACTAAGTGCAAATCCTGCCAAAAATTACAAGCAGGATTATCCATACTCTCTTGAAGGCACCAACTGTAGTGCTTCATTCAAATATTGTGAACAAAGTGTAGTTGTGGTACTCCTACATTCATAAAGGCTTTGCACAAGTACAAAGGCAGGAACAAATTATAAGTAAGGTCATCCATAGACCCTAGAAGGCAACAACTGGCAGGCCTCATTCAAATATAGAACATTAAAAACACTTTATATGCTGCTGTCATCAGGTGGTGTGTAAAAGCCTGGTATAATCCATGCTTTGTTCATTGTTATCAGTCAGCCTTTCTGTTGCAGGAGAAAGCGCCTGTCCGTTATGACCCCCCTTTGGCACTAAAAATCTGCTGAGACAAGACCCTAGCGGCAGTGCAGCACAACACCTCCAAGGCATAGAGGGACAGCTCATGCCAGGTGTCCAGCTTTGAGACCCAATAGCTGAAGGTCGCAGAGGAATTAACAAATAAGCTGGTTTGGTCGGCCAGGTATTGCTTGACCATCTTTGAAAACTTTTCCTTCCTTGTCAAAAATACCTGGCCATGATGACGCGCCCCCTGAGCCATGGGGATACCCGGAGCCGGGCCTTGTAGATGCTGGGGGTTGTAGTCACCGTGGTGGTGACCCGGTCCGTGACCCAGGGCGGTCAAACCAAGGGGGTAGTCTATATGTACAAATGTTAATGTCCGACTAAGCCACCTGTGGATTGCGGTCATTGGTAACCGCCACTGCGGAGCAGTCCGCTGAAGCTGGTGGTATGTGCAGCAAGGTGATGTGACTCCCCACAGGAGGAGTGTAGCTTCAGGGCAGCGTGCTTGGATGATGGTGGTGATTGTGCAGGGCGTTCTAGTGCTATGAGTGCTGGCGCCGCAAGGAACACAGAGACAGGATAGTGCAGTCCCAGGGTCTTTACTCACTGTTGTTGTAGTTCAGATTACAGGTACCAAGCAATCTTCCACCGTCGTGCTGTGCGTACTCAGTGAGGGGTTCAGTCCACCCTCAGGTATTTCCAGAGCACTTATCAGGACCCCGTTCTGTGTACCTTCCTCTGGCCTCTTCCTGCACCTCACACCCAGCGCCACTTCTATCCGGTACCCTCGGGCCTTGGCGGGCGACGTGTGTTCTGTCCCCTGGGTCCTGTGCTGATACCTTCTTAGTGTACTGGTGTGGACTTGTGGTCTGCAGTACTTGAAATGCTGCAGCCTCCGGTTCCTAGTTAAGCATTTGCTGTTTCTCTACTAGTTGAAGGACCCGGTTCCCTGTTCTGGCCTGACCCCTCTACCTCCTGGTACGGGTGGCTTGCTGCACGGCCCGTACCCCTAGGGTCCCTTCACTCCTCATTCCTGGAGCCGTCCTGCTCCCTCTCCTCTCTCTCAGGCTCAGGCCTCCTGACTTGGCCCGCATTTGGAGCAGAGCTCATACAGATCCTCTGCTCCCTGACTTCTCCTCAGTCTGTCTGACTGGAACTCCACCTGCTCTTCTGTCTGAACCAAGATGGTTCATTACTTTTATACCTCCTACACATGTGCTCCCAGTATCTATGTCCTCCACCCCATCCACTACATAATTCCCCCTCTCTAGGTGGTTCCCCCCACTCCAGCCAGGGACCAGGGACTGTGCTCTCCCGTAGGAGCAATCTCGCCCAGTCCCCCGGAAATGTGGTGTAGTGAATGCTGGTGTTAGGGTCCTGAGCTGTACTCTTTCCTTACATGGGAGTGAGATACCACACCTCTGGGTGAGATGCAATACCTCTGTGGCGACCGAACCCTCAGGGGCGCCACACACACCCCTGGTAAAACACAGCACATCCGCGGACTGGAACAGAGCAAAAGACAGGGTAAATTAGGACATGCAAATTTTTGGATGCATCACATTATATAACATTATGGATACTTTTTAAAGGACATTTCTCTTCACACTTATAAAATATTTCTTCACACATATAAGACATTTTTAATATAAACATTCTTCATATCAACACATTTTCAAGTAAAACTTTTGGTCAACCGGTCATAGTAATGTCTGCAACCAGGTGTCCATTTTTCGATTAAGTGCAAACTTGCAAACATGAATATGACGGACCCGTCCCAAACCCTCAACGGAGGCCCTGGGGTGGCTGCAGGGCTTAGACGATCCAGATGCTGGACCTCGTCTTCGGTCACCTACAACGGGTTTTTGTTCTGAGGTCACTCGTTGTAGTTCTTATAAAACCAATAAGGGGCACCTCAAGAGGTGCAACTATTTACAAGAAGCGGCTGCTCCCAGTCCTCAGCCGGTTAGTCTCTGGACCCTTTACGGGTAACTAAACAACCTAGTAAAAACACAAACGGTGAACCTGCAGCGTCTATGCTGCTGTACGGGTACTGATTACTACTGGCAGTCCTTAGTAGTATTGCTCCCTCCAGGGAGGCTCTAGTTCATCACAAGCTGACCCAGCCGGGTCTTCAGCTTCATACTGGTAGAAGCCGTGCTCTTCTACCACCTTGTGGACATTTAAGGCGTACCAGCCTCTGACTCCTTTGTGACAGGTATAGGTCACGATGTCTCCGGGGTAGAGGTCCCTATCAGGGTGACCTGCTATTAGGTGGGACTCCACGTCCCTCCTGTTGACGAACAGATCAATGTCTGTGTGTGGGTCCCGGATGAATCCCCACCCGGCATCCAAATTGAATTTAACTACGGTCCCTTCTTCCTTGGGACCGTGGGTGGCTTTGTTGGCCTGGCAGGCCCGGGTCTTTTCCTGCATATTCTGGGCCTCTAATTTCTCCCACCGCACGCGCCGTGAGCTGCGCTCTTTTTCAAATTGGACCAGCTGCTGGTGGCAGAACTCTTTGCGACGGGCTGTGGCTGCCCACTCAAACTGGGCCTCGTCTTCCGGCAACCGGGAGATGGCGGCAGGCTGCGGAGCGGGTAGGAGCGAGGGCCGCTGGTCCTCCACCTCCGTGGACCAGTCCCACCGGCGACGTCTGTATACCCACTTGGCTGGTGGGGGAGTTGGTTCCTGCAGGGGACCAAGAAGCTGGCTGGCTGTGCCGGTGCCCGGAGGTGGCGGTGTCTGGGCTTGCGGGGCGTGCAGGGCAGGCGCGCCCGGGACTTGTGGACCTTGCGGCGGGGTCAGGTGCGGGCCGCCGCTGGTGGCGCCTGGGGTCAGCAGCTCCACCAGCGGGCCCAGGAGCAGGTCGACGCTGGCGGCGCCCGGGGCTGGAGGGCTTGGCTGGGAGCCTTGCTGCGTGGTCAGGAGCGGGCTGGTGTTGGTAGCGCCCAGGGTCAGCGGCTCCACCAGGGGGCCCAGGAGCAGGTCGACGCTGGCAGCGCCCGGGACAGGGAAACTCCTCCTACCTGCTCCCGCGGCCGCTCCTGCGTCACGTGTCGCCTCCTGGCGCTGGTCGGGCTCCGCTAAGGCTGGGGCACCGCCGGTGCTTGGTAGCGTCGTCGGCTGCCGGTTCGCCATCCGCTGTTCCATCTCCCGTCTCCACCCGGTGATGGCGTCTCGCTAGGCCCTCTCCATCCTCCGGCCCTGGTCTTCCATCCCAGAGCGGAGGAACTCCGAGTCCTCCTGGGGCAGCTTAGCCACTAGCTCCTCCAAGGTGTAGGGTGCTGCGGCCTGCAGCAGGCCGCTGACTGGGGCTCTTGTGCTGCCGTCCTCCATCTTCCCTACAGGGTGCGGTCTGTCTAGACTGATCCAGACCACGCCCTGTCTCCCAGTTTTCTTCTCTCCTCTCCCCTTTTGGGGGCGGTCCCAGGGCAGTTTGTTGCAGTCCCATGGCAATCTGCTGTCGGTTACTTTCAGGGTCAGCCCCCCCACCTTGATGGACACACTTGCATACATGACCACTGCTGTTTGGGGCGGGCTCCGCTTCTGGCACCATTCTGGGACCTGGCCCACGATGGGAGGTGGTTTTTTGTCGTCTTTTAGCACGCACATAATGGCGCCCGTTGTTCTGGGGCGGGCGCCACATTTAGTAGAAAACACAGTCTTTAGGCGCGCGATACCCGGTGATAACGGGTGGGCTCATATCCTGCCGACTACGCCAAAGTTGACGTGCCCCCTGGGCCGTGGGGTACCCGGAGCCGGGCCGGTAGACGCTGGGGGTTGTAGTCACTGTGGCGGTGACCCGGTCCGTGACCCAGGGCGGTCAATCTAAGGGTAGTATTTGTGTGTAGGGGTTTTATAATGTCCGACTACGCCACCTGTGGAGTGCGGCCAATGAGGCCGCCGCTGCGGAACAGTCGTCTGAAGCTGATGGTTTGGCAGCACATGTGGTATAACTCCCCACAGGAAGAGTGTAGCTTCAGGGCAGTGTGAGTGGATGATGGTGATTGTAGGGCAAGGAGTCAGTAATGAAAACAGAGTCCGTGTGATGCAGTCCCAAGGTCTTTACTCACAGTTATTGCAGTTCTGGTTACAGGGACCCATGTAACGGCCCTCGTCGTTCTGTGCTCACTCAGTGAGGGGTTCAGCCGACCCCCATTTAACTCCGGAATATTTAGCAGGATCCTCCTCTGTGTGTCTTTTCTCTGGCCTTCTCCCTGCACCTCACACTCAGTGACACTTCTATCCGGTACCCTCGGGCCTTGGCGGGCGACGTGTGTTCCGTCCCCTGGGGCCTATGTGGCTACCTTCTTAGTGAGACTGGTGTGGACTTTTGGCTTACGGCACATAAAGTGCTGCAGCTTCCGGTTTCTAGTTGAGCCTTGCTGTTTCTCTGCTAGTTGAGGGACCGGTTCTCCTTATCTGGCCTGACCCCTCTACCTCCTGGTAGCAGCGGGCGTACGGGTGGCCTTCTGCACGGCCCGTACCCCTAGGGTCCCTTCAGTTCCTGGAGCCTTCCTGCTCCCACTCCTCTCTTCTCTCCTTCAGTCCTGGGCCTCACAGGCTAGGCCCACCTCTGGAGCAGAGCTCATGCAGAGCCTCTGCTCCTTCACTTCTCCTCCTCTGACTGAACTCTCTAAGATGGTGTCCCTATTTTATACTGCTCCCACTCAAGTGTTCCCAGGATCTGCGTCCTTCACCCCATCCACTACATGGTTCCCCCTCTCTAGGTGGTTCCCCCCACTCCAGCCAGGGATCAGGGACTGTGGTCTCCCGTAGGAGCAATCTTGCCCTGTCCCCCGGAAATGTGGTGTAGCGAATGCTGGTGTTAGGATCCTGAGCCATACTCCTTCCTTACCTGAGAGTGAAGTACCACACATCTGGATGAGATGCAATACCTCTGTGGCGACCGAACCCTCAGGGGCGCCACAGCCCCAACAGTGCAAACAACTCTGTATGATGCCCCTGAAACCCCCCACATATAGTATACAGCTCCAACTTTGCCCACAACACTTTATGATGCCCCCTCAGCCCTCCACACATAGTATATGGCCCCAATAGTGCCCACAACACTGCATGATACCCAACAGCCTCTCACACATAGTATACAGCCCTAACAATGCCCACACACTGTATGATGCCCCACAGACCCCAATCACAACATAGTATTATGTTCCATAAAGTGTACACACACTCAGCTGTCACACACAGACACAGATAGACACACTGTGTATATACACTGCTCAAAAAAATAAAGGGAACACTCAAATAACACATCCTAGATCTGAATGAATGAAATATTCTCATTGAATACTTTGTTCTGTACAAAGTTGAATGTGCTGACAACAAAATCACACAAAAATCATCAATGGAAATCAAATTTATTAACCAATGGAGGCCTGGATTTGGAGTCACCCCCAAAATTAAAGTGGAAAAACACACAACAGGCTGATCCAACTTCGATGTAATGTCCTTAAAACAAGTCAAAATGAGGCTCAGTATTGTGTGTGGCCTCCACGTGCCTGTATGACCTCCCTACAACGCCTGGGCATGCTACTGATGAGGTTGTGGATGGTCTCCTGTGGGATCTCCTCCCAGACCTGGACTAAAGCATCCGCCAACTCCTGGACAGTTTGTGGTGCAATGTGTAGTATTGAGCGAGCATGCTCGACACTGCTCGGTACTCGCCCGAGCATCACGCTACTCGGGATGTTCGGCGAGCACCGAGCATTTCCGGGTTACTCGGGCGGGAGCTCGGGTCTCCGCCCTGCATGTTTGGCGCTCTTTACAGAGCCAATGAACATGCAGGGATTGCCAGCCAGTCACTTTAATGCCGCAGCCATGTTGTTTGTGGGCATTACAGTGATTGGCTGGCCGCACAGCGTCACCTCGAGTATTTAAAACTGGGCGCCGCCATCTTGGACACAGTCGCTCCAGAACAGACAGTGTAGGGACAGCGCTGTTGATTTAGGGAGAGATATATCCTGCGAAATAGTTAGTGTAGGGTCTGTAAAGGCTGCCAGATCAAACAAACAGTCCTTCTAAGGACTAATATCCATCCCAGATATCAGGCAGGCAGGCTGTATAGGAGACGCAGTGGTTATACCAGCAAATGCTGCATTATAGTCCTGTGTGCTCCTGTTGCTGAAATTGCTGGACTTAGCTCCAGGTCTCGGGGGCCAGGAAAAATCCTTTTTTTTTCATCTAAATCCTCTATTTTTTTTCCTCCTTCACACTGTACAAATACCCGTCTTATTAACCTTTTGGTGCCCCCCCCCCCCAAAAAAAAGCGTGTCTCTGATTTTTCAGACACAAATATATCTGTTGAAAATAGTCTGGTGTAGGTCAGAGAAATAGAAGTGTGGTTTTGCAGTTCCATGGGCCATTTGTATCTAAAAAAACAGTTTGAGTGTGTCGCTCACTGTTCAGCCACAAATATATATATTTAAAAAAGTCTGGTATACACCAGTAAATTATAACTGTGGTTTTGCTGTTCCACGGTAAAAAATCTCTATTATCCTGCTTTTGGCATTTTTTGCCGTAAAAAAAAAAATAATAGTGTCTCCCTGATTTTTCAGACACAAATATATCTGTTGAAAATAGTCTGGTGTAGGCCAGAGAGACAGCAGTGTGGTTTTGCTGTTCCACGGTAAAAAATCTCTATTATCCTGCTTTTGGCATTTTTTGCCGTAAAAAAAAAAATAATAGTGTCTCCCTGATTTTTCAGACACAAATATATCTGTTGAAAATAGTCTGGTGTAGGCCAGAGAGACAGAAGTGTGGTTTTGCTGTTCCACGGTAAAAAATCTCTATTATCCTGCTTTTGGCATTTTTTGCCGTAAAAAAAAAAATAATAGTGTCTCCCTGATTTTTCAGACACAAATATATCTGTTGAAAATAGTCTGGTGTAGGCCAGAGAGACAGAAGTGTGGTTTTGCTGTTCCACGGTAAAAAATCTCTATTATCCTGCTTTTGGCATTTTTTGCCGTAAAAAAAAAAAATAATAGTGTCTCCTTGATTGTTCAGACACAAATATATCTGTTGAAGATAGTCTGGTGTAGGCCCGAGAAATACAAGTGTGGTTTTACAGTTCCACGGTTCAAACCTCTGTATCATCCACTTTTGGGCCATTTGTATCTAACAAAAACAGTTTGAGTGTGTCACTCACTGTTCAGCCGCAAATATATATATTTAAAAAAGTCTGGTATACACAAGTAAATTATAACTGTGGTTTTGCTGTTCCACGGTAAAAAATCTCTATTATCCTGCTTTTCGCAATTTTTGCCGTAAAAAATAAATAATAGTGTCTCCTGATTGTTCAGACACAAATATATCTGTTGAAAATAGTTTGGTGTAGGCCCGAGAAATACAAGTGTGGTTTTGCAGTTCCACGGTTCAAACCTCTGTATTATCCACTTTTGGGCCATTTGTATCTAAAAAAAACAGTTTGAGTGTATCGCTCACTGTTTAGCCGCAAATATATGTATTTAAAAAAGTCTGGTATACACCAGTAAATTATAACTGTGGTTTTGCTGTTCCACGGTAAGAAATCTCTATTATTCAGCTTTTGGTATTTTTTCCATAAAGAAAAACAGTAATAGTTTCTCCCTGATTACTCAGATTGTTTAAAAGAGTCGGGTGTAGGCCAGAGAAAGAACTGTGGTTTTCCTCTTCCCCGGTTCTAATCTACTTTTTATTACCCTTGTTCCATTGATAGTGCGAGTGTAAGCTATTTTGCTTCCTTTACAATGGGCAAGGCACGTGGCAAGGGACGTGGAAGTGGACGTTCTGGTGATGGTGCGTGCAGAGGACGGGGCCATGGCCAAGGTGAAAATGTGCCACAACCAACAGCCACATCTTCTTGCTCCCACTTCTTGACCGAATTACTAGGGAAGCACAGAACAACACCAGTATTGCGAACTGATCAGTGTGAACAGGTTATTAATAGGATAACAGATAATACTTCCAGTTACCTGGGCACCACCACCTCCGGCCTGTCTTCCACACGGTCGACTCTTAGTAGCCATGAGTCTCGACCGCATACTCCTCCTCAGCCTGATGCTCCTCTTCCTTGAAGTGGTGGAAGAGGAGATCCCATGTAGCGATACCCAAATATTTGAACAGCCACGGCCACAGGAAGTCGACGCTGGCAATTTGTCACAAGAGGTGGACGATGATGAGACACAATTGCCAGGAAGTGAGGAGGAGGATCGTGGTGCGCAAGTGGAAGAGGAGGAGGTGGTGGATGATCTAGTAACTGACCCAACGTGGCAGGAGGACATGCAGAGTGACGCCAGCAACACTAAGGGGGAGGGAGGCAGAGTACCCCAACAGACAGGAAGAAGCAATGTGGTGGCCGCAGACTGAAGGCGGGCAACAGTTCCTCGTAACACCAACACGAGGGACGTTGGCAGTACAAGCGGTAGGTCTTCCAGAGTCTGGAATTTTTTTAAAGACTCTGCTGATAACCCCAAAAGGGCCATTTGTACCACCTGCCATGCCAGCATCAGCATGGGTGACAAAACTACCAGCCTGACCACCACCAGCATGATCAGGCACATGGCAGCAAAGCACCCGACTTTGTGGGGCGAACCCCAGGGTCCACGACCAGGGTCAGCGGGTGTCACCACTGCTTCTTCCGCTGTTGTGCATCCAATAGAACCCCCTGTTGTGCGTGCAAGGCAATCCCTGTCCATACTGCATGTAAAGATGCCCCCTCCTCTCAGTCTTCACTTGTTATGGCAGTTTCTCAAGAAACAGCATCAACGTCCACGTCCCATAGCAGCGTTCAATTGTCCATATCCCAGACCTTTGAATGAAAGCGGAAATTCGCAGCTAACGCCCCACAGGCCACAGTCCTAAATTCGCACATTTCACGACTGCTTGCGTTGGAAATGCTGCCTTTTAGGCTGGTGGAGACGGAATCCTATCTCAACCTTATGGCGGTGGCCGTCCCTCGGTACTCGGTCCCCAGCCGACACTATTTTGCCCGGTGTGCCATCCTCGAACTACACAAGCACGTGTCCCAAAACAACTGCCGTGCCCTCAACAAAGCAGTTACTGGGAGAGTCCACCTGACAACAGACACGTGGACAAGTGCTTGTGGCCAGGGACGGTACATCTCCCTGACGGCACACTGGGTAAACATAGTGGAAGCCGGGATCCAGTAGGACCTTGGGACGGAACACATCCTCCCTACACCAAGGATTGCGGGCCTTATGTCAGTCAGAGTTGCCCCCACAGTGTACAGCTCCTGCACATCATCTTCCTCCTCCTCATGTTCAGCCTCCATCTCAGATATCACCACATCAGTTACAAGCTGGAAGCATTGCAGTACTGCCTCCCCCAAGCGGCAACAGGCTGTGCTGAAACTCATAAGCTTAGGTGAGAAACCTCACACTGCTTGTGAGTTGTGGACAGCTGTGAAAGAGCAGGCAGATCTGTGGCTGAGACTGCTGAACCTACATCCAGGCATGGTCGGGTGTGACACTGGCCGTAACCTGGTGGCGGCTCTGAGGCGAGATCACACACGTACCATGCCTGGCTCATGTGCTTAACCTCGTGGTTCAGCAGTTTCTTAAATCGTACCCCGAGTTGCCAGATCTGCTCATCAAAGTACGCCGCCTGTCAGCTCATTTTCTCAAGTCGGCTACAGCTTCCGCCGCCCTTGCTGTGTTGCAGCAGCGATTGTAGCTTCCCTCACACCGACTGGTGTGTGATGTCCCCACACGTTGGAACTCTACCCTCCACATGTTGCAAAGGATTTGTGAGCAGAAGAGAGCAGTTGTGGAGTACCACCTGCAACAAGGCAGTCGATATTCAGGTCAGACTCCACACATAAGACCTCAGGAGTGGACCTAGATGTCTGACATCTGTACCATCTTGACAAACTTTGAGGAGTCCACCCAGATGGTGAGTGGCGATGACGCCATCATTAGTGTCAGCATTCCACTTGTCTGTCTTTTGCAACGCTCTCTGCAGAGAATTAAAGAGGAGGCATTGCAGCCAGAGTATGATGAGATGGATCAAGAAGCCGTAGCGGTCGATTACACACAGCCCAGCCTCATCTCATCCCAACGTGCATTGGGGGACAATGAGGGAGAGGAGGAGGAGGAGGAAGAACAGGAGCTTGTATCATGCGCTGTAGACGGTAGTACCTGTACAACTCTCATACTGTCGGGTCAGCGTGGGTGGCCTGAGGACAGAGGGGAGGAGGAGGAGGGAATGTTTGTAATATGCTGTACTGCATGGCTCTTGTAAGGGGCATTGCAAGTTCCTCCGTCCTAATTTTTGGCAGCTTTTGCTTGGAAGGCATAAGCAAATACTATGGGAGACACACTCCCCAATCATGGGAATAATGTTTTTAAGATGCTGTACTGTATGGCTCTTGTAAGGGGCATTAAAACAGTCTTGTTAAGCTACTGCGACCTCCACCACTTTTCCGAGGGGCATTAAAACCGTCTTGTTAAGCTACTGTGACCTCCATGTCTCTTCCAAGGGGCATTCAAACCGTCTTGTTAAGCTACTGGGACCTCCACGTCTTTTCCGAGGGGCATTAAAACCGTCTTGTTAAGCTACTGTGACCTCCACGTCTCTTCAAAGGGGCATTAAAAGCGTCTTCTTAAGCCACTCTGAACTCCACAGCTCTTCCAAGGGGCATTGAAATGTTGTTTTTAATTACCTGTAACCTCCACGACTCTTCCAACGGGCATTGCATTTCCTCCTAATTTTAGTCAGCTTTTGCTTTTCAATGCAAAGGCGAAAACTAAGGGAGACCCACTCCCCAATAATGGGTAGAAAGTTTTTAGTACGCTGTAATCCACGTCTGTTTCAAGGGGCATTGCAGTTCCTCATAATTTTTGGAAAGCCTTCCATTCACTGCTTAGGCCAACAGTGTACAGGAGACCCAGTTGCTATAAATGGAAAAAAAGGTTTAGTTAAGGCCCTCTGACCTCCATGTCATTTCCAAGGGGCATTGGAGTGCCTCAAAATTTTTGGTAGGCATTGCACTCACTGTATGCCCTATAACTGTGTAGCCGAACCGCTCCTTTTGTTACAGAAACATATCCTACAAGACATATGTGGTTGACTGGCCTGATATTGATGTGAATGGTCCCTGTTCCTCCTGCTCTTTCTCCTTTGCCACTACCTCATCCATCATTTATCACCTGAAGCTTTGTTTTAACGGGAGTCATAGAACTGGAATAGTAGCAGGAAAACATCCAGCAATCCACGGAGGAGGTAGGATATGCGCCAAAATGCTGACCACCTCAGGCCTAGCCGCTACTACATACATGCGCTTGCATTCCAAGAAAACAAAGCAGATGCTAACTTCTATCATCATCATCATGGTCCTCACCTTGGCACTCTCAACTCCCCTGATGGAGAAGCCAGGGCCCACCGGAGGAGTCTGGTTCTCTGGTGGGCTCGTCCAATGCTGCCCTAAAGCAGGCCGGGCTAAGAAAAGTGTGTGTGGGGATGTTCCAAGGAGAAATAGGGGCGGCTGGGGACCATTTATGGACACCCGGCTGCCCCCAGGCGGCTGGGGACCGTGTGTGGACACCCAGCCACCCCCTTGCGGCTGGGGACCGAGTGTGGACACCCAGCCGCCGGGCGGCTGGGGACTGAGTATGGATACCAGGCAGCCAACGCAGCCATGATGTGGTGGCCAGATTCCGCCTCCACATGCCTAAAAGGCCCAATTTCAAGTGCAAGCAAGCAGTATGGTATTGCAGTCTGGGGGTGGGTGGGTGGCAGGCTGCACACTTACGCTTGCATTCCAAGAAAACAAAGCAGATGCTAACTTCTATCATCATCATGCTCCTCACCTTGGCACTCTCAACTCCCCTGATGGAGAAGCCAGGGCCCATCGGAGAAAAGTGTGTGGGGGATGTTCCAAGGAGAAATAGGGGCGGCTGGGGACCGTTTATGGACACCCGGCTGCCCCGAGGCGGCTGGGGACCGTGTGTGGACACCTGGCCGCGGGGCGGCTGGGGACCGAGTATGGACACCCGGCCGCCCCCTTACGGCTGGGGACCGAGTGTGGACACCCGGCCGCCGGGGACTGAGTATGGATACCAGGCCGCCAACGCAGCCATGACGTGGTGGCCAGATTCCGCCTCCACATGCCTAAAAGGCCCAATTTCAAGTGCAAGCAAGCAGTATGGTATTGCAGCCTGGGGGTGGGTGGGTGGTTGGCTGCATATTTGTGCTTGCATCGCAAGGAATGGGGGAGGTACAATTGAGCACTGCCCTGGGACAAGAACTTGCACGGGGATAGCTGCAAGTCTGTATCTTCTGAGGCGGCAAGGATGACTTCTGATGGGCACACATTTAGGCAGTGACCTGGGTGTCAGAGATGCTTCCAGGGGTCTTCCCCATGCTGTTACCATGTCTTTTCAGCACTGTATGCATGTGTCACACAGCACATGGCCAGATAAGGTTGTAAAATGTTAAAATGACATTTCCCGGTGAATGCATTTGTTACGGTTGAAAGCAATACAAAAGTGTAAAAAACGCATAAAAAATGCTACTTGTGAACATAGCCCAAGGTGTGGAGGAGTATTTTTTTGGGGTTATTTATTTTACCTTATACACAAGTCTTTACCCTGGAAAGGAACTTCCTTAACATATTTCACAGGAAAGCACTTCAGTTTCGTTTTTGAACGTTTTATTGTGAGCCCTTAACAGTGGCTTAATATCTCTGACCACGTTGCTGACAGCAGTGACCTGGGGGTCAGAAATGCTTCCTGGGGCGATCCCCATGCTGTCCCCATGTCATTTCAGCACTGTCAGTATCGTTTTGGGCACTTGTTAGGCTTTTAAAAGACTGCCGGGGGAGCCGCCGCAAAAATGCTCGGGTCTCCCATAGACTAACATTGGGCTAGTTGCTCGGGTCGAGCACCCGAGTATCACGGCGGGCTCGGCCCGAGCTTCAAGCACCCGAGCATTTTAGTGCTCGCTCAACACTAGCAATGTGACATTGGTGGATGGAGCGAGACATGATGTCCCAGATGTGCTCAATCGGATTCAGGTCTGTGGAACGGGCGGGCCAGTCCATAGCTTCAATGCCTTCATCTTGCAGGAACTGCTGACACACTCCAGCCACATGAGGTCTGGTATTGTCCTGCATTAGGAGGAACCCAGGGCCAACCACACCAGCATATGGTCTCACAAGGGGTCTAAGGATCTCATCTCGGTACCTAATGGCAGTCAGGCTACCTCTGGCGAGAACATGGAGGGCTCTGCGGCTCTCCAAAGAAATGCCACCCCACACCATTACTAACCCACTGCCAAACCGGTCATGCTGAAGGATGTTGCAGGCAGCAGATCGCTCTCCACGGCGTCTCCAGACTCTGTCACGTCTGTCACATGTGCTCAGTGTGAACCTGCTTTTATCTGTGAAGAGCACATGGCACTAGTGGCGACTTTGCCAATCCTGTTGTTCTGTGGCAAATGCCAAGCGTCCTGCACGGTGTTGGGCTGTGAGCACAACCCCCATCCGTGGACGTTGGGCCCCCATACCACCCTCACAGAGTCGGTTTTTAACAGCTTGTGCAGACACATGCACATTTGTGGCCTGCTGGAGGTCATTTTGCAGGGCTCTTGCAGTGCTCCTCCTTGCACAAAGGTGGAGGTAGCGATCCTGCTGCTGGTTTGTTGCCCTCCTACGGTCCCCTCCACGTCTCCTGGTGTACTGGCCTGTCTCCTGATAGCGCCTCCAGCCTCTGGACACTACACTGACACACACAGCAAACCTTCTTGCCACAACTCGCATTGATGTGCCATCCTGGATGAGCAGCACTATCTGAGCAACTTCTGTGGGTTGTAGAGTCCGTCTCATGATACCATGAGTGTGAAAGTACAACCAACATTCAAAAGTGACCAAAACATCAGCCAGAAAGCATTGGTACTGAGATGTGGTCTGTGGTCCTCACCTGTAGAACCACTCCTTTATTGAGTGTGTCTTGATAATTGCCAATAATTTCCATCTATTGTCTATTCCATTTGCACAACAGCATGTGAAATTGATTGTCAATCAGTGTTGCTTCCTAAGTGGACAGTTTGCTTTCACAGAAGTTTGATTTACTTGGATTTATATTCTGTTGCTTAAGTGTTCCCTTTATTTTTTTGAGGAGTGTATATACATACACAGTGGGGGAAATAAGTATTTGATACCTTGCTGTTTTTGTAAGTTTGCCCACTTACAAAGACATGAACAGTCTATAATTTTAAGGGTAGGGTAATTTTAACATTGAGAGATAGAATATCCAAAAAATGTGTTCCTTTGGAGGTGATCAGTCTCCGTATCAAGCCTCGCCGATGTGTCCCGCGGCATCTCCTTCGGTTGCTGGAGTTGGGGCGCCTCCTGCTGGTGGCCCCACGTTGGGCGCCAAGAATGTTAGGGTGGTCCTATATCAGGACGCTCGATTGCCTGCTCCTGACCTAATGGTTTAAATCAAGTGCATGCGCAGAAGAAATAAAACCAGACACAGTCAGGTGCAGCTCCTCTCTTGACAGAGTAGGTGCGTCAAATCTTTATTGCGACACAAGCAAGGGGCATTTTATATCATCGCATACTAAGGCGTAGCTAGCTGATTGTCATGTCCTTTTCCATTGGATAGTCCATATATGGTCTTTGCATTGCGTAGACTTCCAGCACAAGATATCTTGCTTTCCAGGGCTTGGTCCTGAGTGCAGGCGCCATCTTGTCTCACAGCACTTTCTAGCATCTCTACTGACTCATATAAAGGCAATAATTAATTTCATAAACAACTTAATTTATTCATCTTAACACCTGTGTCTACAAAAAATCAGTTTTGCAGAAGATTACTAACTACATTGTTTCTTTCTTCCTGACCCTCTCCCAATGCTGCACTGAGATTTGTGAAGTAAGTATAATAGGATCTGCAATTATCAAGTGAGAAAACCTTACAAGGTCCAGCACAGAAGGTGGGTGTGCATGCATTTGCCTGAGTATGCATGTCCCTGTGTCTGCAAAATATAATTTTTGTTGATGATTATTAACTGCATTATTTCTTTCTTCCTGGCCCTCCCGAAATGTTGCCCTGAGATTTGTGAAATAAATATCGTAGGACTTGCAATTATCAAGTGAGAAAACCTTTTAAGGTCAAGCACAGAATGTGTAAATTCACGCATGCACACCCACCTTCTGTGCTGAAATTTGAAAAGTTTTCTCACTTGATGATTGCAGGCCCCATGATATTTACGCGACAAATCTCAGTGCAGCATTGGGGGATGACCAGGAAGAAAGAAACAATGCAGTTAATAATCATCAGCAAAAATTATTTATTGCACACACAGTCACATGCATACATAGACAAATGCACGCACACCCACCGTCTGTGCTAGACCTTGAAAGGTTTTCTAACTTGATAACTGCAGGTCCTACAATACTTCACAAGTTTCAGTACAGCATTGAGGGAGGATCAGGAAGAAAGAAAAAATGCAGTTAACAATCATCAGCAAAAATTATTTATTGCAGACACAGGCACATGCATACACAGGCAAATGCATGCACACCCACCTTCTGTGCTGGACCTTGAAATGTTTTCTCACTTGATAATTGCAGGTCCTATGATACTTAGTCCACAAATCTCAGTGCAGTCTTGGGGGAGGGGCAGGAAGAAAGAAACAATGCAGTTAATAATCTTCTGCAAAACTGATTTTTTGCAGACACAAGCACATTTACGCACACCCTCCTTCTGAGCTGGAATTTGAAAAGTTTTCTTACTTGATTATTGCAGGTCCTATGGTACTTAGTCCATCATTGGGGGAGGGTAAGAAAGAAAGAAACAATGCAGTTAATAATCATGCACAAAGATGATTTTTTGCAGACAAAGGTACATGCATGCACAAGCAAATGCATGCACACCCACCTTCTGTGCAGGACCTTCAAATGTATTCTCACTTGATATTTGCAGGTCCAATGATACTTACTACACAAATCTCAGTGCAGCATTGGGAGAGGGTCAGGAAGAAAGAAAAATTTAGTTAAAAATGATTTTTTGCAGACTCAGGCATATGCATACACAAGCAGAGGCATGCACACACACCTTCTGTGCAGAACGTTGAAAGGTTTTCTCACTTGATTATTACAGGTCCTATGATACTTAGTCCACATATCTCAGTGAAGCATTGGGGGAGGGTGAGGAAGAAAGAAACAATGCAGTTAATAATCTCCTGCAAAACTGATTTTTTGCAGACACAGGCACATGCATACAAAGGCAAAAGCATGCACACCCACCTTCTGTGATGGATCCTAAAAGGTTTTCTCACTTGATGATTGCGGGTCCCATGAAATTTACGCCACAAATCTCAGTGCAGCATTGGGGGATGGCCAGGAAGAAAAAAACAATGCAGTTAATAATCATCAGCAAAACTGATTTTTTGCAGACACAGGCACATGCATACATAGACAAATGCACGCATGCACACCCACCTTCTGTGCTGGAATTTGAAAAGTTTTCTCACTTGATGATTGCAGGTCCCATGAAATTTACGCCACAAATCTCAGTGCAGCATTGGGGGATGACCAGGAAGAAAGAAACAATGCAGTTAATAATCATCAGCAAAAATTATTTATTGCACACACAGGCACATGCATGCACAGGCAAATGCATGCACACCCACCTTCTGTGCTGGACCTTGAAATGTTTTCTCATTTGATAATTGCAGGTCCTATGATACGCGACAAATCTCAGTGCAGCAATGGGAGATAGTCAGGAAGAAAGAATAATTCAGTTAATAATCATCAGCAAAACTGACTTTTTGCAGACACAGGCACATGCATACACAGGCAAATGCACGCATGAACACACACCTTTTGTTTTGGACCATAAAAGGTTTTCTCACTTGATAATTGCAGGTCCTATGATACTTACTCCACAAATCTCAGTGCAGCATTCGAGAAGGGTCAGGAAGAAATAAACAAGGCAGTTAATAATCATCTGCAAAAAAATTTTTTTAGCAGACAAAGGCACATGCATACACAGGCAAAGGCACGCACACCCACCTTCTGTGCTGGACCTTTAAAGTTTTTTTCACTTGATAATTGCAGGTCCTATGACACCTCTCAAGCTTCAGTACAGCATTGAGGCAGGATCAGGAAGAAAGAAAAAATGCAGTTAATAATCATCCGCAAAAAAGATTTTTGTAGATACAGGCACACGCATGCAAAGGCAAATGCACACATGAACACCCACCTTCTGTGATGGATCTTAAAAGGTTTTCTCACTTGATGATTGCAGGTCCCAAGAAATTTACGCCACAAAGTGCAGCATTGGGGGATGGTCAGGAAGAAAGAAACAATGCAGTTAATAATCATCAGCAAAAATTATTTATTGCAGACACAGGCAAATGCATACACAGGCAAATGCATGCACACCCACCTTCTGTCCTGGACCTTGAAATGTTTTCTCACTTGATAATTGCAGGTCCTATGATACATGACAAATCTCAGTGAAGCAATGGGGGATGGTCAGGAAAAAATAAAAATTCAGTTAATAATTATCAGCAAAACTGATTTTTTTGCAGACACAGGCACGCATGCACACCCACCTTCTGTGTTAGACCTTGAAAGGTTTTTTCACTTGATAATTGCAGGTCCTATGATAATTCGTCCACAAATCTCAGTGCAGCATTGGGGGAGGATCAGGAAAAAAGAAAAATTAAGTTAATAATCATCTGCAAAACTGATTGTTTACAGACACATGCACATGCATACACAGGCAAATGCACGCATGCACACCCACCTTCTGTGCTGGAATTTGAAAAGTTTTCTCACTTGATGATTGCAGGTCCCATGATATTTACGCCACAAATCTCAGTGCAGCATTGGGGGATGACCAGGAAGAAAGAAACAATGCAGTTAAATAATCATCAGCAAAAATTATTTATTGCACACACAGGAACATGCATACATAGGCAAATGCACGCACACCCACCTTCTGTGCTAGACCTTGAAAGGTTTTCTCACTGGATAATTGCAGGTCCTATGATACTTACTACACAAATCTCCGTGCATCATTGGGGGAGGGTAAGGAAGAAAGAAACAATGCAGTTAATAATCATGTGCAAAGATGATTTTTTGGAGACACAGGCACATGCATGCACACCCACCTTCTGAGCTGGACCTTGAAATGTTTTCTAACTTGATAACTGCAGGTACTACGATACTTCACAAGTTTCAGTACAGCATTGAGGCAGGATCAGGAAGAAAGAAAAAATGCAGTTAACAATCATCAGCAAAAATTATTTATTGCAGACACAGGCACATGCATACACAGGCAAATGCATGCACACCCACCTTCTGTGCTGGACCTTGAAATGTTTTCTCACTTGATAATTGCAGGTCCTATGATACTTAGTCCACAAATCTCAGTGCAGCATTGGGGGAGGGGCAGAAAGAAAGAAACAATGCAGTTAATAATCTTCTGCAAAACTTATTTTTTGCAGACACAAGCACATTTACGAACACCCTCCTTCTGAGCTGGAATTTGAAAAGTTTTCTTACTTGATTATTGCAGGTCCTATGGTCCATCATTGGAGGAGGGTAAGAAAGAAAGAAACAATGCAGCTAATAATCATGCGCAAAGATGATTTTTTGCAGACACAGGTACATGCATGAACAAGCAAATGCATGCACACCCACCTTCTGTGCAGGACCTTCAAATGTATTCTCACTTGATAATTGCAGGTCCAATGATACTTACTACACAAATCTCAGTGCAGCATTGGGAGAGGGTCAGGAAGAAAGAAAAATTTAGTTAAAAATCATCTGTAAAAATGATTTTTTGCAGACACAGGCACATTCATACATAGACAAATGCACGCATGCACACCCACCTTCTGTGCTGGAATTTGAAAAGTTTTCTCTCTTGATGATTGCAGGTCACATATTTACGCCACAAATCTCAGTGCAGCATTGGGGGATGACCAGGAAGAAAGAAACAATGCAGTTAATAATCATCAGCAAAAATTATTTATTGCACACACAGGCACATGCATGCACAGGCAAATGCATGCACACCCACCTTCTGTGCTGGACCTTGAAATGTTTTCTCACTTGATAATTGCAGGTCCTATGATATTTACTCCACAAATCTCAGTGCAGCATTCGAGAAGGGTCAGGAATAAACAAGGCAGTTAATAATCATCTGAAAAAAAAATTTTTTTGCAGACAAAGGCACATGAATACACAGGCAAAGGCACGCACACCCACCTTCTGTGCTGGACCTTTAAAGTTTTTTTCACTTGATAATTGCAGTTCCTACGATACTTCACAAGTTTCAGTATAGCATTGAGGCAGGATCAGGAAGAAAGAAAAAATGCAGTTAATAATCATCCGCAAAAAAGATTTTTGTAGACACAGGCACATGCATACACAGGCAAATGCACACATGAACACCCACCTTCTGTGATGGATCTTAAAAGGTTTTCTCACTTGATGATTGCAGGTCCCATGAAATTTATGCCACAAAGTGCAGCTTTGGGGGATGGCCAGGAAGAAAGAAACAATGCAGTTAATAATCATCAGCAAAAATTATTTATTGCAGACACAGGCAAATGCATACACAGGCAAATGCATGCACACCCACCTTCTGTCCTGGACCTTGAAATGTTTTCTCACTTGATAATTGCAGGTCTTATGATACGCGACAAATCTCAGTGAAGCATTGGGGGATGGTCAGGAAAAAAGAAAAATTAAGTTAATAATCATCTGCAAAACTGATTTTTTTGCAGACACAGGCACGCATGCACACCCACCTTCTGTACTAGACCTTGAAAGGTTTTTTCACTTGATATTTGCACGTCCTATGATAATTCGTCCACAAATCTCAGTGAAGCATTGGGGGAGGGTCAGGAAAAAAGAAAAATGAAGTTAATAATCATCTGCAAAACTGATTGTTTACAGACACAGGCACATGCATACACAGGCAAATGCATGCATCCACACCCTCCTTCTGAGCTGGAATTTTAAAAGTTTTCTTACTTGATTATTGCAGGTCCTATGGTACTTAGTCCATCATTGGGGGAGGGTAAGAAAGAAAGAAACAATGCAGTTAATAATCATGTGCAAAGATGATTTTTTGCAGACACAGGTACATGCATGCATGCACAAGCAAATGCATGCACACCCACCTTCTGTGCAGGACCTTCAAATGTTTTCTCATTTGATAATTGCAGGTCCAATGATACTTACTACACAAATCTCAGTGCAGCATTGGGAGGGGGTCAGGAAGAAAGAAAAATGTAGTTAAAAATGTTCTGTAAAAATGATTTTTTGCAGACACAGGCATATGCATACACAAGCAGAGGCATGCAGACACACCTTCTGTGCAGAACGTTGAAAGGTTTTCTCACTTGATAATTACAGGTCGTATGATACTTAGTCCACATATCTCAGTGAAGCATTGGGGGAGGGCCAGGAAGAAAGAAACAAAGCAGTTAATAATCTCCTGCAAAACTGATTTTTTGCAGACACAGGCACAAGCATACATAGATAAATGCATGCATGCATGCACGCATGCACACCCACCTTCTGTGCTGGAATTTGAAAAGTTTTCTCACTTGATGATTGCAGGTCCCATGAAATTTACGCCACAAATCTCAGTGCAGCATTGGGGGATGACCAGGAAGAAAGAAACAATGCAGTTAATAATCATCAGCAAAAATTATTTTTGCACACACAGGCACATGCATACACAGGCAAAGGCATGCACACCCACCTTCTGTGCTGGACCTTGAAATGTTTTCTCACTTGATAATTGCAGGTCCTATGTTACTTTATCTAAAAATCTCTGTGCAGCATTGGGGGAGGATCAGGAAAAAAGAAAGATTTAGTTAAAAATCATTTGTAAAAATTATTTTTTGCTGACACAAGCATATGCATACACAAGCAAAGGCACGCCCACCCACCTTCTGTGCTGGACCTTGAAAGATTTTCTCACTTGATAATTGCAGGTCCTATGATACTTAGTCCACAAATCTCAGTGCAGTCTTGGGGGAGGGTCAGGAAGAAAGAAACAATGCAGTTAATAATCTTCTGCAAAACTGATTTTTTGCAGACACAGGCACCTTTAAACACACCCTCCTTCTGAGCTGGAATTTGAAAAGGTTTCTTACTTGATTATTGCAGGTCCTATGATACTTAGTCCACAAATCTCCATGCAGCATTGGGGGAGGGTCAGGAAGGAAAAAATAATGGAGTTAATAATCATGCGCAAAATTTATTTTTTTTAGACAGAGGCACATGCATACACTGGCAAATGCACGCACACCCACCTTCTGTGCTGGACTGGGAAAGGTTTTGTCACCTGATAATTGCAGGTTCTATGATACTTCTTCCACAAATCTCTGCGCAGCATTGGGGGATGGTCAGGAAGAAATAAACAAAGCAGTTAATAATCATGCGAAAAATGATTTTGTCACACGGTTACCACGACAGTTTGGAGCCAGGAGACCTAAGCGTCATATTGCTCCTACTCCGTCTCTGAGACAAAGCACTTCTCTGTCATTTTAATTGTGTGTATTTATTCTGGCTGAACAGGGGTTAAGTGGCCATGTTGGATTTCCCTGTGCTCACAGCTGAGCTCGGTTAGCCACTCCTTTTCCCTTTATAATCTGGGCTCTGATACTAATCTATGTCAGAGGAGGGAGAGGAGTTTCTTATGAGAAGGAGTGTTGGAGGAATTACTTGTGACTGGTGTCTGGTTTGTAAGCGTGTAATTCCTTATCCTTCTCCATTTTGGTTTATTCCCCCTACCTTCACACCCTGGTGTTTCCCTCTGTAATATGTGAGTGAATATTTCGTATGCCTGGAGTTTTCTATTAACCCCTGTCTTTGTAGCCCTGTTTGTCGGGTTGGTGTACTACAGTGCACAGTAGCGCCACTCTTCCCCAGGTGGCGGAGAACAGAAGGAGGGCTAAGGCAGGAGTTAGGGCGAAGGCGGAGGCCAGCGCCGGACTGGAGTGTCTGGGGCCCACCAGGGAAATTGACTCCAGGGGCCCACCCACCCAGGCCAACCCACCCTTCAGCTATTTGCAAATACCGGTTAGCCGTTATACCCATTATATTGGCGGCTCCTGCCCATCACTGTGCGCTCACCAGAACTGCAATGTTCAATTACTGTAGTTTGCATTAAAGGGTTTTTATTGGTGAAAACAAGTTATCAGCGATGCACAGGTTGGGAAGGTGATCACTTATTTATTGGTGGAATCCGCACTGTCAGAAGATTGTGGCACTTTGAGTATTTGGTGAGATTTTTACCTCAGTATTTATAAGACAAAACCAGGAGTGGAGCAATCCGAGGTCATGTTTTATGCATTTCTCACCCACTCCTGGTTTTGTCTTATAAATACAGAGGTGAAAATCTCACCAAATGCCAACTTGCTTTCTCTGGTGAACCTCTGTAACTGCATCTCTGCTGCTGTGTAATAGTTACAGGACAGGGAGGGGTTAAACATCCAAGTATTTAATATCTGTTGGAAATAAAGAGGTTTCCCCTAATTGATATCAGATAAAACAAATGACCAACCACAATCCACTCTACCAAGACCAATATTACCAGATAGAAGGCAGAAATACTACCACACCGTGACCAGATCACATATTACCACCACATAGTGCCCAAATAATGCCACATACAAGGCACAAATACCGCCACACCATGACCAAAGCACATAATGCCACCACATAGTGACAAATAATGCTAAAATAATAAAAATGTAAAAAAGCTCTGTATATTGGGTCAGTGTACAGGTTATACAGTGATCACCAGTGACATTATACACAGGAGCTCTGTATATAGTGTACAGGTTATACAGTCATCACCAGTGACATTACACACAGGAGCTCTGTATATAGTGTCAGTGGGTGTGTATAGGTAATACAGTGATCACCAGTGACATTACACACAGGAGCTCTGTATATAGTGTCAGTGTGTGTGTATAGGTAATACAGTGATCACCAGTGACATTATACACAGGAGCTCTGTATATAGTGTCAGTGTGTGTGTGTATAGGTAATACAGTGATCACCAGTGACATTACACACAGGAGCTCTGTATATAGTGTACAGGTTATACAGTCATCACCAGTGACATTACACACAGGAGCTCTGTATATAGTGTCAGTGGGTGTGTATAGGTAATACAGTGATCACCAGTGACATTACACACAGGAGCTCTGTATATAGTGTCAGTGTGTGTGTATAGGTAATACAGTGATCATCAGTGACATTATACACAGGAGCTCTGTATATAGTGTCAGTGTGTGTGTGTATAGGTAATACAGTGATCACCAGTGACATTACACACAGGAGCTCTGTATATAGTGTCAGTGTACAGGTAATACAGTGATCACCAGTGACATTACACACAGGAGCTCTGTATATAGTGTCAGTGTGCGTGTATAGGTAATACACATACTCACCAGTGACATTACACACAGGATCTCTGTATATAGTGTCAGTGTGTGTGTATAGGTAATACAGTGATCACCAGTGACATTACACACAGGAGCTCTGTATATAGTGTCAGTGTGCGTGTATAGGTAATACACATACTCACAAGTTCTTTATCTGCCGCAGATCAATATATCACATCTTCTATGCAGGACTTATCTCTGCAGAAAATAACTATAGCTATAACTGATCACTTCCAGAGCACAATCCACACTCTTCCCAAGATTTCTACACTGCATGAAATGACAAAAAAAAGCAACCTAGTGCCGCACTACACAGTAACAGAGCTCCAGTGTCATTCTTTGCCTGCTCATCTCTGTCAGCAGACATATTTGTCTGATGGCAAAGATGTAGCAGAGCTGAAGACAGAAGACCTATGGATTACGTTGGAGTGAGGATTTTTCTTTATTAAAGATGGAGTCCCTAAATGTGTTTTATTTTTAATAAAAAAAAAATTCTGTCTTTTTTTTTTTCTGTTTACTAGAAATTCATGGTGGCTATGTCTAATTTGGCGTGACACCATGAATTTTGGGCTTAGTACCAGCTGATAATACAAAGCTGGCCTGGTACTAACCCTATTATTACCCAGGGTGCCACTCCCACCAGGGCCGCTGGAATAGCCAGGTAAAGCATGTGGAAATGGTGCTAGGATGAATGCGCCATTTTCAGGGGTGGCTGCGGGCTGCGATTTTCAGCGTGGGGGGCCAAGAACGCTTGGGCCTTACCATGCCATGCTGCGAATCCCAGCCCCCAGCTGCCTTGTTTTATCTGGCTGGCGATCAACATATGGCGGGAGCCCACGCATTTTTTTTTTTTTAAATGTTAAATACGTTTAAAACAAATATTCGGCTTCTCTGTCTTTTGATCGCCAGCCAAGGTAAAGCCAGGCAGCTGGGGGTGGCAGGCCTTAGTTGTCTGCTTTATCTGCGGTGAGAATCAAAAATTCTGCGGAGCGCTACATCGTTTTTAAAAATTTCTTTTCACACTTCTATATGTGACAGACCCAACAGCCAATCGCAGATGCTGTCAAAGAGGATGGGCCTCTGTGATTGACTGTTCGACTAATGTACAATTAGCCCATATATTCTAGTATGGTACTATGTATGGGCTGCTTTCAGGTTACTCAAGCAGCCAATCACGATGCCCATTCTCTGTGTCAGCGTCTGTGATTGGCTGTTGGGACTGTCACACATATAGAAGTGTGAAAATAAATAAATAATAAAACAAAAATGACATAGCGTTCCGCAGAATTTTTGATTCTCAGCGCAGATAAAGCAGACAGCTACGGGCTGCCACCTCTGGCTGCCTGGCTTTACCGTGGCTGCTGATCAAAAGTCTGGAAAGGCCAATGTTTTTTTTTTTAATTATTTAAAAAAATAACAATAAAAAAAATGCGTGGGCGCCCACCATATTTTGATCGCCAGCCAGGTAAAACCAGGCAGCTGGGGGCTGGGATTCTCAGCATGGTAAGGCCCAAGCATTCTGGGCCCCCATGCTGAAAACGGCATGAAATCCCACTTATTAAACCTGACAAGACATACCTGTGAAGTGAAAACCATTTCCGGTGACTACCTCTTGAAGCTCATCAAGAGAATGCCAAGAGTGTGCAAAGCAGTCATCAAAGCAAAAGGTGGCTACTTTGAAGAACCTAGAATATAAGACATATTTTCAGTTGTTTCACACTTTTTTGTTAAGTATATAATTCCACATGTGTTAATTCACAGTTTTGATGCCTTCAGTGTGAATGTACAATTTTCATAGTCATGAAAATACAGAAAAATCTTTAAATGAGAAGGTGTGTCCAAACTTTTGGTCTGTAC
Source organism: Phyllobates terribilis (assembly GCF_046119375.1). NCBI lineage: Eukaryota > Metazoa > Chordata > Amphibia > Anura > Dendrobatidae > Phyllobates > Phyllobates terribilis. Next base: position 244,145 of record NW_027363538.1, read on the forward strand.
TGTATATCTGATTTAAGGGCATGGAAATTAAAATTTTGAAAATTGTGAAATTTTCAAAATTTTCATCAAATTTCTGATTTTTTTCACAAATAAATGCAAGTGATATCGAAGAAATTTTATCACTAACATGGAGTGCAATATGTCACGAAAGGACAGTCTCAGAATCAGGGGGATCCGTTGAAGCGTTCCAGTTATTACCCCATAAAGTGACAGTGGTCAGAATTGTAAAAATTGGCCTGATCATTAAGGACATAATTTAATTGTCTCCGTCCTTAAGGGGTTAATGTAGTTTTGAAAAAAATACTGTTTTATTAGCAGCAGATTATCAGGACTACTTGGCCTGACGCTAGGTAGTCCAACCCCGCCTCCATCACTGATTGGCAGCTCAGTGGTGTGAGGGCGGAGCTATCTAGATCTCAGAATTCAGAGATCTCTTAGATCTGTGGCAGATAAAACTGTTTTTAATCAATACTGCAGCACCCAGTAAAGTAAGTGATACATCGCTGTAATCATGGTCTCTGCCTCTACATCATGCTGGTGGTTACAGATTCTCTTTAATAAATTTTAGTGTGATTAATATAACTCAACTAAAAATAGCAATAAAATACCGCAGTAATATACAACCATGATGAATGCAAGCAGAAAGAACTTCAATACTACTCCTTTTTGTAAGGTAATAACATTATTCCAGCCATTAATTCACTGAGAGAAAATCTAATAACGCTCAGTTTCCAGCCTATCGAGAAATTTCAAAAACACAAGTCTCTAAGTAAAAAGGATTATACATTCAGATAACTCCTACTCCTCCATTCTCATCAGTCAGACTGATGAGCAGAAATTGTCAAGAACTCGAAGTACGGCTCACTGCGCTTTTATTTCGTGTCTGCTCTGAAGTTATCTATTACTTGCAGCCCAGCCCCTTGGGGAACCTGAATATATATTTTATTCCATCTGCTCCAAACTCAGAATTCAGTAGAAGAAATAAACTGCAACACAGGAGACAATGAGAAGCAAAGAGCCAATGCATCGGGAAATAGTGAGATTCCAAGCTGCGGGAAAAGATTTTATGATAAAGGTAAATTATCATCATTATAGATGATGAGCCCAGATGGGGGCTGGAAAAAAAAGATTCCTGGAGCAGGCATTTATGAAGACTCTGAACTGACATGTTGTCATGTTAAAGGGAACCTGTCACATCCTAGTTACTATGTAAACTGCCCTCATTGCGTTGATAGTGATGCAATGTACATCACTAACACTTTTTTCATTATAATTGGTGCAACTATAATGAGTGTATAGCACTTTATATACTTATACCCTACCTGCTCGTTCAGTCATAGGGGTGTGATCCTCACATTCAGTCATGGGTGGCGCCGCCCAGGTGTTTGAATTTTGCTCCTGGTGAGCGCTGAAGTTATGGGACGCTTGTGCAGTATGACACAGCTGACAGCAAAGCTTGTAGCGCTGGGAGCCGCGCATGCGCTGTGACGATTGGGGGTGAGGGGTACTACGCATACCATGATTGAGGGGTGAGGGTTACCACGCATACCAGGATTGGGGGGTGAGGGGTGCCACGCATACCGGGATTGGGGGTGAGGGGTGCCAGGCATACTGGGATTGGGGATGAGGGGTGCCATGCATACCGGGATGAGGGGTGCCACGCATAACGGGAATGGGGGTGAGGGGTGCCACGCATACCGGATTGGGAGTGAGGGATAGGGTGCCATGCATACCAGGATGAGGGATACCATACACACCAGGATAGGGATGAGGAGTGCCACGCATACCGGGATTGGGGGGATGAGGAGTGCCAGGCATACTAGGATTGGGGATGAGGGGTGCCATGCATACCGGGATTGGGAATGAGGGATGGGGTGCCATGCATACCAGGATGAGGGATACCATACACACCAGGATAGGGATGGGGTACCATGCATACCAGGATGAGGGATACCATACACACCAGGATAAGGATGAGGGGTGCCACGCATACCGGGATTGGGGGTGAGGGGTGCCACGCATACCGGGATTGGGGGTGAGGGGAGCCACGCATACCGGGATGAGGGGTGCCACGCATACCGGTATTGGGGGTGAGGGGTGCCACGCATACCGGGATTGGGAGTGAGGGATAGGGTGCCACGCATACTAGGATGAGGGATACCATACACACCAGGATAGGGATGAGGGGTGCCACACATACTGGGATTGGGGGGATTAGGGGTGCCAGGCATACTGGGATTGGGGATGAGGGGTGCCATGCATACCGGGATTGGGGATGAGGGGTGCCACGCATACCGGGATTGGGAATGAGGGATGGGGTGCCATGCATACAAGGATGAGGGACACCATACACACCAGGATAGGGATGGGGTACCATGCATACCAGGATGAGGGATACCATACACACCAGGATAAGGATGAGGGGTGCCATGCATACCGGGATTGGGGGTGCCACGTATACCGGGATTGGGGATGAGGGGAGCCACACATACCGGGATGAGGGGTGACACGCACACCGGGATTGGGGGTGAGGGGTGCCACGCATACCAGGATTGGGAGTGAGGGATAGGGTGCCATGCATACCAGGATGAGGGATACCATACACACCAGGATAGGGGTGAGGGGTGCCACGCATACCAGGATTGGGGGTGAGGGGTGCCATGCATACCAGGATTGGGGGTGAGGGGTACCACGCATACCAGGATTGGGGGTGAGGGGTGCCACGCATACCAGGATTGGGGGTGAGGGGTGCCACGCATACCAGGATTGGGGGTGAGGGGGGCCACGCATACCAGGATTGGATGGTGGGGACAGGATGGGGGCAGCACAAATACAAGGAGGGGGGCAGCACATACCAGCATGGGAGACCATATACCAATAAAAATGCTCGCCACCTGTACGTAGAACGGGTTCAATAGCTAGTAAGTATGTAAAGTGCTATACACTCATTATAGTTGTACCAATTATAATGAAAAAAGTGTGTTAGTGATGTACATTGCATCACTACCAACGCTATAGGGGCAGTTTACATAGCAGCTAGGACGTTTCCCTTTAAGGAAATAGATGGCATTTAGATGAGTTTAATGATGCTTGGACACATAGCACAATATTGATCTGTGCTCTCCATTCATCTCCACCTTTTATCGCACAGCTGGGAAGTTAGAATGACAGGGGGCAATGCTCTTTCCAGGATTAATCTGTTTTTTTTTCTAGGCTTTAACATCAAAATGACACTGAAAAAAATCACATTGAGATATCTAAACTAAGGTGGGGCATAGACCGAGGGTGGGGTAGAGGTGGGGGCATGGACCGGAAGTGGGGTGGAGGTGGGGGCATGGCCGGGGTGCGGGGTGGAGGTGGGGGCATAGACCGAGGGTGGGGTAGAGGTGGGGGCATGGACCGGTAGTGGGGTGGAGGTGGGGGCATGCCCGGGGTGCGGGGTGGAGGTGGGGGCATGGACCGGGGGTGGGGTAGAGGTGGGGGCATGGACCGGTAGTGGGGTGGAGGTGGGGGCATGGACCGGGGTGCGGGGTGGAGGTGGGGGCATGGACCGGGGGTGGGGTAGAGGTGGGGGCATGGACCGGGGGTGGGGGCATGGACCGGGGGGTGGGGCATGGACCGGGAGTGGGGCAGAGGTGGGGGCATGGACCTGGGGTGGGGGCATGGACCTGGGGTGGGGCATGGACCGGGGGTGGGGTAGAGGTGGGGCATGGACTGGGGGGGTGGGGCATGGGCCGGGGGTGGGGCATGGACTGGGAGTGGGGCAGAGGTGGGGCATAGGAGGGGCATGGACCGGGGGTGGGGCATGGACCAGGGGTGGGGGCATGGACCGAGGGTGGGGCATGGACCGAGGGTGGGGCAGAGGTGGGGCATGGACCGGGGGTGGGGCATGGACTGAAGTGGGGCATGGACCGGGGGTGGGGCAGAGGGGGGGCATGGACCGGGGGTGGGGCAGAGAGGGGGTGGGGCAGAGGTGGGGCATGGACCGGGGGTGGGGCATAGGGGGGGCATGGACCGGGGGTGGGGCAGAGGTGGAGGCATGGACCGGGGGTGGGGCAGAGGTGGAGTATGGACCGGGGGTGGGGCATGGACCGGGGGTGGGGGCATGGACCGGGGGTGGGGCATGGACCGGGGGTGGGGCATGGACCGGGGGTGGGGCAGAGGTGGGGGCATGGACCGGGGGTGGGGCAGAGGTGGGGCATGGACCGGGGGTGGGGCATGGACCGGGGGTGGGGCAGAGGTGGGGGCATGGACCGGGGGTGGGGCAGAGGTGGGGCATGGACCGGGGGTGGGGCAGAGGTGGGGCATGGACCGGGGGTGGAGCTTGTGCCTTGAGCACTGTTAGCCGGGAGAGCTGTCACTGTGTGGTCAGTGTTGTGGCACCAGTCACCTGCCATCACCTTCCCCAGCAGCTCACCCATCACACCTGTCCCTGTGCTGTAGCTGCTCTGTGTCCAGCTGACAATCCTCTCCTGCTCCTCACAGACCTGTATAATGGAGCAGCTCTTCTGAGGGATAACGTCACCAGGCGGCAGAGCTTCCCACAGTGCGGAGCTCATACACGGAGGCCGCAGCACAGTCCGCAGGTCACTACGAGGAGCCCGGTCCTGCAGGCTGAAGTGATGTAGTAGTGCAGCTACCGGGGGCAAAGACTGTGACCGCCCCGGGCCCCGCGCTCTGAGGGGCCAGCCGGAGCTGAAAAGGTTAAACTGTGCGGCTTTGCCTCTATTGGGCCCTTCGAGCTGGGGGCCCCTCCGCAGGGTCACTGTATAGGCGACATCTGCAGATACACTTGAAAGCGATGGAGGACGAAACGTCACAGCTGACGCTCCCTCCCCCATCGTTCTATCTCAGCGTCTAACGTCTCAGCACGATGACGTCACTACGTAGCGTCCTCTACGCTGGGAGGTGCGACGCATAGAACACAAGCTGCGGCGACCGCGGAGGAGAGGTGAGTATTGTATTTTTTTTTTTAGGACATTGTTGTGGCCATTAAATTACATTTAAGACTATGGGGCTGCATTATACTATATGGGAGTGCTTTACACTGAATGGGCAATAGGGGTGCATTATACTATATGGGGCTGCATTATACAGAGCTATATAGAGGGTCTGAGAGGTGGAATATACTGCAGGATGGGACGGTATATAGATGAGAGGGGGGATATACTGCAGGATGGGGCTGTATATAGGTGAGAGGTGGGATATACTGCAGGATGGGGCTGTATATAGGTGAGAGGGGGGATATACTGCAGAATGGGACGGTATATAGGTGAGAGGTGGGATATACTGCAGGATGGGGCTGTATATAGATGAGAGGGGGGATATACTGCAGGATGGGGCTGTATATAGGTGAGAGGTGGGATATACTGCAGGATGGGACGGTATATAGATGAGAGGTGGGATATACTGCAGGATGGGACGGTATATAGATGAGAGGTGGGATATACTACAGGATGGGGCTGTATATAGGTGAGAGGTGGGATATACTGCAGGATGGGGCTGTATATAGGTGAGAGGTGGGATATACTGCAGGATGGGGCTGTATATAGGTGAGAGGTGGCATATACTACAGGATGGGGCTGTATATAGGTGAGAGGTGAGATATACTGCAGGATGGGGCTGTATATAGGTGAGAGGTGGGATATACTGCAGGATGGGACGGTATATAGGTGAGAGGTGGGATATACTGCAGGATGGGACGGTATATAGGTGAGAGGTGGGATATACTGCAGGATGGGACGGTATATAGGTGAGAGGTGGGATATACTGCAGGATGGGACGGTATATAGGTGAGAGGTGGGATATACTGCAGGATGGGACGGTATATAGATGAGAGGTGGGATATACTGCAGGATGGGGCTGTATATAGGTGAGAGGTGGGATATACTACAGGATGGGGCTGTATATAGGTGAGAGGTGGGATATACTGCAGGATGGGACGGTATATAGATGAGAGGTGGGATATACTACAGGATGGGGCTGTATATAGATGAGAGGTGGGATATACTGCAGGATGGGACAGTATATAGATGAGAGGTGGGATATACTGCAGGATGGGACGGTATATAGGTGAGAGGTGGAATATACTGCAGGATGGGACGGTATATAGGTGAGAGGTGGGATATACTGCAGGATGGGACGGTATATAGGTGAGAGGTGGAATATACTGCAGGATGGGACGGTATATAGGTGAGAGGTGGGATATACTGCAGGATGGGACGGTATATAGGTGAGAGGTGGGATATACTGCAGGATGGGACGGTATATAGATGAGAGGTGGGATATACTGCAGGATGGGGCTGTATATAGGTGAGAGGTGGGATATACTACAGGATGGGGCTGTATATAGGTGAGAGGTGGGATATACTGCAGGATGGGACGGTATATAGATGAGAGGTGGGATATACTACAGGATGGGGCTGTATATAGATGAGAGGTGGGATATACTGCAGGATGGGACAGTATATAGATGAGAGGTGGGATATACTGCAGGATGGTGCTGTATATAGGTGAGAGGTGGGATATACTACAGGATGGGGCTGTATATAGGTGAGAGGTGGGATATACTACAGGATGGGACGGTATATAGGTGAGAGGTGGGAAATACTGCAGGATGGGGCTGTATATAAGTGAGAGGTGGGATATACTACAGGATGGGACGGTATATAGGTGAGAGGTGGGATATACTGCAGGATGGGGCTGTATATAGGTGAGAGGTGGGATATACTGCAGGATGGGGCTGTATATAGGTGAGAGGTGGCATATACTACAGGATGGGGCTGTATATAGGTGAGAGGTGTGATATACTGCAGGATAGGGCTGTATATAGGTGAGAGGTAGGATATACTACAGGATGGGACGGTATATAGGTGAGAGGTGGGATATACTACAGGATGGGGCTGTATATAGGTGAGAGGTGGGATATACTGCAGGATGGGGCTGTATATAGGTGAGAGGTGGGATATACTGCAGGATGGGGCTGTATATAGGTGAGAGGTGGGATATACTACAGGATGGGGCTGTATATAGGTGAGAGGTGGGATATACTACAGGATGGGGCTGTATATAGGTGGGAGGTGAGATATACTGCAGGATGGGGCTATATCACTATTCTGCTGTTACATCGTGTCTTATCCTCCATTCACCTCCAGAGCTACACTCACTATTCTGCTGTTACATCGTGTCTTATCCTCCAATAAACTCCAGAGCTGCAGTCACTATTCTGCTGTTACATCGTGTCTTATCCTCCAGTCACCTCCAGAGCTGCAGTCACTATTCTGCTGTTAAATCAGGTCTTATCCTCCAGTCACCTCCAGAGCTGCACTCACTATTCTGCTGTTACATCGTGTCTTATCCTCCAGTAAACTCCAGAGCTGCAGTCACTATTCTGCTGTTACATCAGGTCTTATCCTCCAGTCACCTCCAGAGCTGCACTCACTATTCTGCTGTTACATCGTGTCTTATCCTCCAGTCACCTCCTGAGCTGCACTCACCATTCTGCTGTTACATTGTGTCTTATCCTCCAGTCACCTCCAGAGCTGTAGTCACTATTTTGCTGTTACATCATGTCTTACACTCCAGCCACCTCCAGAGCTGCAGTCACTCTTCTGCTGTTAAATCATGTCCTATCTTCCAGTCACCTCCAGAGCTGCAATCACTATTCTGCTGTTAAATCATGTCCTATCTTCCAGTCACCTCCAGAGCTGCAGTCACTATTCTGGTGTTACATCAAGTCTTATCCTCCAGTCATTTCCAGAGCTGCAGTCACTATTCTGCTGTAATATCGTGTCTTATCCTCAAGAGCTGCACTCACTATTCTGCTGTTACATCATGTCTTATCCTCCAGTCTCCTCTAGAGCTGCAATCACTATTCTGCTGTTACATCGTGTCTTATCCTCCAGTCACCTCCCAAGCTGTAGTCACTATTCTGCCGTTACATCGTGTCTTATCATCCAGTCACCTCCAGAGCTGCACTCACTCTTCTGCTGTTACATCGTGTCTTATCCTCCAGTCACCTCAAGAGCTGCAGTCACTATTCTGCTATTACATCGTGTCTTATCCTCCAGTCACCTCAAGAGCTGCAGTCACTATTCTGCTGTTACATCGTGTCTTGTCCTCCAGTCACCTCCAGAGCTGCACTCACTATTATGCTATTGCTTCATGTCTTATCCTCCAGTCACCTCCAGAGCTGCAGTCACTATTCTGCTGTTACATCGTGTCTTATCCTCCAGCCACCTTCAGAGCTGCACTCACTATTCTGCTGTTACATCGTGTCTTATCCTCCAGTAAACTCCAGAGCTGCAGTCACTATTCTGCTGTTACATCGTGTCTTATCCTACAGTCACCTCCAGAGCTGCAGTCACTATTCTGCTGTTACATCAGGTCTTATCCTCCAATCACCTCCAGAGCTGCACTCACTATTCTGCTGTTGCATCGTGTCTTATCCTCCAGTCACCTCCAAAGCTGCACTCACCATTCTGCTGTTACACTGTGTCTTATCCTCCAGTCACCTCCAGAGCTGTAGTCACTATTCTGCTGTTACATCATGTCTTATCCTCCAGTCACCTCCAGAGCTGCAGTCACTATTCTACTCTTACATCATGTCCTATCTTCCAGTGACCTCCAGAGCTGCAGTCATTATTCTGCTGTTACATCAGGTCTTATCCCCCAGTCACCTCCAGAGCTGCAGTCACTATTCTGCTGTAATATCGTGTCTTATCCTCCAGTGACCTCAAGAGCTGCACTCACTATTCTGCTGTTACATCATGTCTTATCCTCCAGTCACCTCCAGAGCTGCAATTACTATTCTGCTGTTACATCGTGTCTTATCCTCCAGTCACCTCCCGAGCTGTAATCTCGATTTTGCTGTTACATCATGTCTTATCCTCCAGTCACCTCCAGAGCTGCGTCACTATTCTGCTGTTACATCAGGTCTTATCCTCCAGTCACCTCCAGATCTGCACTCACTATTCTGATGTTACATCGTGTCTTATTCTCCAGATACCTCCAGAGCTGCACTCACTATTCTGCTGTTACATCGTGTCTTATACTCCAGACACCTCCAGAGCTGCAGACACTATTCTGCTGTTACATCGTGTCTTATCCTCCAGTCACCTCAAGAGCTGCACTCACTATTCTGCTGTTACATCGTGTCTTATCCTCCAGTCACCTCCAGAGCTGCACTCACTATTTTGCTGTTACATCGTGTCTTATCCTCCAGTCACCTCAAGAGCTGCACTCACTATTATTTTGTTACATCGTATCTTATCCTCCATTCACCTCCAGAGCTGCAGTCACTATTCTGCTGTTACATCGTGTCTTATACTCCAGTCATCTCCAGAGCTCCAATCTCTATTTTGCTGTTACATCGTGTCTTATCCTCCAGTCACCTCCAGAGCTGCAGTCACTATTCTGCTGTTACATCGTGTCTTATCCTCCGTTCACCTCCAGAGCTGCAGTCACTATTCTGCTGTTACATCGTGTCTTATCCTCCAGACACCTCCAGAGCTGCAGACACTATTCTGCTGTTACATCGTGTCTTATCCTCCAGACACCTCCAGAGCTGCAGACACTATTCTGCTGTTACATCGTGTCTTATCCTCCAGTCACCTCCAGAGCTGCAATCACTATTCTGCTGTTACATCGTGTCTTATCCTCCGTTCACCTCCAGATCTGCACTCACTATTCTGCTGTTACATCGTGTCTTATCCTCCAGCCACCTCCAGAGCTGCACTCACTATTCTGCTGTTACATCGTGTCTTATACTCCAGACACCTCCAGAGCTGCAGACACTATTCTGCTGTTACATCGTGTCTTATCCTCCAGTCACCTCAAGAGCTGCACTCTCTGTTCTGCTGTTACATCGTGTCTTATCCTCCAGTCACCTCAAGAGCTGTAGTCTCTATTCTGCTGTTTCATAAGGTCTTATCCTCCAGTCACCTCCAGAGCTGCACTCACTATTCTGCTGTTACATCGTGTCTTATCCTCCAGTCACCTCCAGAGCTGCAGTCACTATTCTGCTGTTACATCGTGTCTTATCCTCCAGCCACCTCCAGAGCTGCACTCACTATTCTGCTGTTACATCGTGTCTTATCCTCCAGACACCTCCAGAGCTGCAGACACTATTCTGCTGTTACATCGTGTCTTATCCTCCAGTCACATCCAGAGCTGCGTCTCTATTCTGCTGTTACATGAGGTCTTATCCTCCAGTCACCTCCAGATCTGCACTCCCTATTCTGCTGTTACATCGTGTCTTATCCTCCAGTCACCTCCAGAGCTGCAGTCACTATTCTGCTGTTACATCGTGTCTTATCCTCCAGCCACCTCCAGAGCTGCACTCACTATTCTGCTGTTACATCGTGTCTTATCCTCCAGACACCTCCAGAGCTGCAGACACTATTCTGCTGTTACATCGTGTCTTATCCTCCAGCCACCTCCAGAGCTGCAGTCACTATTCTGCTGTTACATCGTGTCTTATCCTCCAGACACCTGCAGAGCTGCAGACACTATTCTGCTGTTACATCGTGTCTTATCCTCCAGTCACCTCCAGATCTGCACTCACTATTCTGCTGTTACATCGTGTCTTATCCTCCAGACACCTCCAGAGCTGCACTCACTATTCTGCTGTTACAACGTGTCTTATCCTCCAGTCACCTCAAGAGCTGCACTCAATATTATTTTGTTACATCGTATCTTATCCTCCATTCACCTCCAGAGCTGCAGTCACTATTCTGCTGTTACATCGTGTCGTATACTCCAGTCATCTCCAGAGCTCCAGTCTCTATTCTGCTGTTACATCGTGTCTTATCCTCCAGTCACCTCCAGAGCTGCAGTCACTATTCTGCTGTTACATCTTGTCTTATCCTCCGTTCACCTCCAGAGCTGCACTCACTATTCTGCTGTTACATCGTGTCTTATCCTCCAGTCACCTCAAGAGCTGCACTCAATATTATTTTGTTACATCGTATCTTATCCTCCATTCACCTCCAGAGCTGCAGTCACTATTCTGCTGTTACATCGTGTCTTATACTCCAGTCATCTCCAGAGCTCCAGTCTCTATTCTGTTGTTACATCGTGTCTTATCCTCCAGTCACCTCCAGAGCTGCAGTCACTATTCTGCTGTTACATCGTGTCTTATCCTCCGTTCACCTCCAGAGCTGCACTCACTATTCTGCTGTTACATCGTGTCTTATCCTCCAGACACCTCCAGAGCTGCAGACACTATTCTGTTGTTACATCGTGTCTTATCCTCCAGTCACCTCCAGAGCTGCAATCACTATTCTGCTGTTACATCGTGTCTTATCCTCCGTTCACTTCCAGAGCTGCACTCACTATTCTGCTGTTACATCGTGTCTTATCCTCCAGACACCTCCAGAGCTGCAGTCACTATTCTGCTGTTACATCGTGTCTTATCCTCCAGCCACCTCCAGATCTGCACTCACTATTCTGATGTTACATCGTGTCTTATTCTCCAGACACCTCCAGAGCTGCAGTCACTATTCTGCTGTTACATCGTGTCTTATCCTCCAGCCACCTCCAGAGCTGCACTCACTATTCTGCTGTTACATCGTGTCTTATACTCCAGACACCTCCAGAGCTGCAGACACTATTTTGCTGTTACATCGTGTCTTATCCTCCAGTCACCTCAAGAGCTGCACTCACTATTCTGCTGTTACATCGTGTCTTATCCTCCAGTCACCTCAAGAGCTGCAGACACTATTCTGTTGTTACATCGTGTCTTATCCTCCAGTCACCTCCAGAGCTGCAATCACTATTCTGCTGTTACATCGTGTCTTATCCTCCGTTCACTTCCAGAGCTGCACTCACTATTCTGCTGTTACATCGTGTCTTATCCTCCAGACACCTCCAGAGCTGCAGTCACTATTCTGCTGTTACATCGTGTCTTATCCTCCAGTCACCTCCAGATCTGCACTCACTATTCTGATGTTACATCGTGTCTTATTCTCCAGACACCTCCAGAGCTGCAGTCACTATTCTGCTGTTACATCGTGTCTTATCCTCCAGCCACCTCCAGAGCTGCACTCACTATTCTGCTGTTACATCGTGTCTTATACTCCAGACACCTCCAGAGCTGCAGACACTATTTTGCTGTTACATCGTGTCTTATCCTCCAGTCACCTCAAGAGCTGCACTCACTATTCTGCTGTTACATCGTGTCTTATCCTCCAGTCACCTCAAGAGCTGTAGTCTCTATTCTGCTGTTTCATAAGGTCTTATCCTCCAGTCACCTCCAGAGCTGCACTCACTATTCTGCTGTTACATCGTGTCTTATCCTCAAGTCACCTCCAGAGCTGCAGTCACTATTCTGCTGTTACATCGTGTCTTATCCTCCAGCCACCTCCAGAGCTGCACTCACTATTCTGCTGTTACATCGTGTCTTATCCTCCAGACACCTCCAGAGCTGCAGACACTATTCTGCTGTTACATCGTGTCTTATCCTCCAGTCACCTCCAGAGCTGCGTCTCTATTCTGCTGTTACATCAGGTCTTATCCTCCAGTCACCTCTAGATCTGCACTCACTATTCTGCTGTTACATCGTGTCTTATCCTCCAGACACCTCCAGAGCTGCACTCACTATTTTGCTGTTACATCGTGTCTTATCCTCCAGTCACCTCCAGAGCTGCAGTCACTATTCTGCTGTTACATTGTGTCTTATCCTTCGTTCACCTCCAGAGCAGCAGTCACTATTCTGCTGTTACATCGTGTCTTATCCTCCAGACACCTCCAGAGCTGCCGACACTATTCTGCTGTTACATCGTGTCTTATCCTCCAGTCACCTCCAGAGCTGCAATCACTATTCTGCTGTTACATCGTGTCTTATCCTCCGTTCACCTCCAGATCTGCACTCACTATTCTGATGTTACATCGTGTCTTATTCTCCAGACACCTCCAGAGCTGCAGTCACTATTCTGCTGTTACATCGTGTCTTATCCTCCAGCCACCTCCAGAGCTGCAGTCACTATTCTGCTGTTACATCGTGTCTTATACTCCAGTCATCTCCAGAGCTCCAGTCTCTATTCTGCTGTTACATCGTGTCTTATCCTCCAGTCACCTCCAGAGCTGCAGTCACTATTCTGCTGTTACATTGTGTCTTATCCTCCGTTCACCTCCAGAGCTGCAGTCACTATTCTGCTGTTACATCGTGTCTTATCCTCCAGACACCTCCAGAGCTGAACTCACTATTCTGCTGTTACATCGTGTCTTATCCTCCAGTCACCTCCAGAGCTGCAGTCACTATTCTGCTGTTACATCGTGTCTTATCCTCCAGCCACTTCCAGAGCTGCACTCACTATTCTGCTGTTACATCGTGTCTTATCCTCCAGCCACCTCCAGAGCTGCAGTCACTATTCTGCTGTTACATCGTGTCTTATCCTCCAGACACCTCCAGAGCTGCAGACACTATTCTGCTGTTACATCGTGTCTTATCCTCCAGTCACCTCCAGAGCTGCGTCTCTATTCTGCTGTTACATCAGGTCTTATCCTCCAGTCACCTCCAGATCTGCACTCCCTATTCTGCTGTTACATCGTGTCTTATCCTCCAGTCACCTCCAGAGCTGCAGTCACTATTCTGCTGTTACATCATCTATTATCCTCCAGCCACCTCCAGAACTACAGTCACTATTCTACTGTTACATCGTGTATTATCCTCCAGTTACCTCCAGAGCTGAATTCACCATTCTGCTGTTACATCATGTCTTATCTTCCAGTCACCTCCAGAGCTGCAGTCACTATTCTGTTGTTATATCAGGTCTTATCCTCTAGTCACCTCCAGAGCGGCAATCATTATTCTGCTGTTACATCGTGTCTTATCCTCCTGTCACCTCCAGAGCTGCAATCACTATTCTACTGTTACATCCTGTCTTATCCTCCAGTCACCTCCAGAGCTGCAGTCACTATTCTGCTGTTACATCATCTATATTCCTCCAGTCACCTCAAGAGCTGCACTCTCTATTCGACTGTTACTTCATGTCTTATCCTTCAGTCACCTCCAGAGCTGCAGTCACTGTTCTGCTGTTACATCATGTCTTATCCTCCAGCCACCTCCAGAGCTGCACTCACTATTCTGCTATTACATCATGTCTTATCCTCCAGTCACCTCCAGAGCTGCAGTCACTATTCTGCCGTTACATCGTGTCTTATCCTCCACTCACCTCCAGAGCTGCAGTCACTATTCTGATGTTACATCAGGTCTTATCCTCCAGTCACCTCCAGAGCTGCTGTCACTATTCTGTTGTTACATCAGGTCTTATCCTCCGTTCACCTCCAGAGATGCACTCACTATTCTGCTGTTACATCTTGTCTTATCCTCCAGTCACCTCCAGAGCTGCAGTCACTATTCTGCTGTTACATCGTGTCTTATCCTCCAGTCACCTCAAGAGCTGCAGTCACTATTCTGCTGTTACATCATGTCTTATCCTCCAGTCACCTCATGAGCTGCAGTCACTATTCTGCTGTTACATCATGTCTTATCCTCCAGTCACCTCCAGAGCTGCACTCACTATTCTGCTGTTACATCGTGTCCTATCCTCCAGTCACCTCAAGAGCTGCACTCACTATTCTGCTGTTACATCGTGTCTTATCCTCCAGTCACCTCAAGAGCTGCAGTCAGTATTCTGCTGTTACATCATGTCTTATCCTCCAGTCACCTCCAGAGCTGCACTCACTATTCTGCTGTTACATCGTGTCTTGTCCTCCAGTCATCTCCAGAGCTGCAGTCACTATTCTGCTGTTACATCAGGTCTTATCCTCCAGCCACCTCCAGAGCTGCAATCATTATTCTGCTGTTACATCGTGTCTTATCCTCCTGTCACCTCCAGAGCTGCAGTCACTATTCCACTGTTACATCATGTCTTATCCTCCAGTCACCTCCAGAGCTGCACTCACTATTCTGCTGTTACATTGTATCTTATCCTCCAGTCAACTCCAGAGCTGCACTCACTATTCTGCTGTTAAATCATGTCTTATCCTCCAGCCACCTTCAGAGCTGCACTCACTATTCTGCTGTTACATCATGTCTTATCCTCCATTCTCCTCCAGAGCTGCAGTCACTATTCTGCCGTTACATCGTGTCTTATCCTCCAGTCACCTCCAGAGCTGCAGTCACTGTTCTGCTGTTACATCGTGTCTTATCCTCCAGCCACCTCCAGAGCTGCAGTCAATATTCTGCTGTTACATCAGGTCTTATCCTCCACTCACCTCCAGAGCTGCAGTCACTATTCTGATGTTACATCAGGTCTTATCCTCCAGAGCTGCTGTCACTATTCTGTTGTTACATCAGGTCTTATCCTCCGTTCACCTCCAGAGATGCACTCACTATTCTGCTTTTACATCATGTCTTATCCTCCAGTCACCTCCAGAGCTGCAGTCACTATTCTGCTGTTACATCGTGTCTTATCCTCCAGTCACCTCAAGAGCTGCAGTCAGTATTCTGCTGTTACATCATGTCTTATCCTCCAGTCACCTCCAGAGCTGCACTCACTATTCTGCTGTTACATCGTGTCCTATCCTCCAGTCACCTCCAGAGCTGCAGTCACTATTCTGCTGTTACATGGTGTCTTATCCTCCAGCCACCTCCAGAGCTGCAGTCACTATTCTGCTGTTACATCAGGTCTTATCCTCCACTCACCTCCAGAGCTGCAGTCACTATTCTGCTGCTACATCATGTCTTATCCTCCAGTCACCTCCAGAGCTGCTGTCACTATTCTGCTGTTACATCAGGTCTTATCCTTCATTCACCTCCAGAGATGCACTCACTATTCTACTGTTAAATCGTGTCTTATCCTCCAGTTACCTCCAGAGCTGAATTCACCATTCTGCTGTTACATCATGTCTTATCCTCCAGTCACCTACAGAGCTGCACTCACCATTCTGCTGTTAAGTCATGTCTTATCTTCCAGTTACCTCCAGAGCTGCAGTCACTATTCTGCTGTTACATCAGATCTTATCCTCCAGTCACCTCCAGAGCTGCAATCATTATTCTGCTGTTACATCGTATCTTATCCTCCAGTCAACTCCAGAGCTGCAGTCACTATTCTGCTGTTAAATCATGTCTTATCCTCCAGCCACCTCCAGAGCTGCACTCACTATTCTGCTGTTACATCATGTCTTTTCCTCCAGTCTCCTCCAGAGCTGCAGTCACTATTCTGCCGTTACATCGTGTCTTATCCTCCAGTCACATCCAGAGCTGCAGTCACTATTCTGCTGTTACATCGTGTCTTATCCTCCAGCCACCTCCAGAGCTGCAGTCACTATTCTGCTGTTACATCAGGTCTTATCCTCCACTCACCTCCAGAGCTGCAGTCACTATTCTGATGTTACATCAGGTCTTATCCTCCAGTCACCTCCAGAGCTGCTGTCACTATTCTGTTGTTACATCAGGTCTTATCCTCCGTTCACCTCCAGAGATGCACTCACTATTCTGCTGTTACATCTTGTCTTATCCTCCAGTCACCTCCAGAGCTGCAGTCACTATTCTGCTGTTACATCGTGTCTTATCCTCCAGTCACCTCAAGAGGTGCAGTCACTATTCTGCTGTTACATCATGTCTTATCCTCCAGTCACCTCATGAGCTGCAGTCGCTATTCTGCTGTTACATCTTGTCTTGTCCTCCAGTCACCTCCAGAGCTGCACTCTCTATTATGCTGTTACTTCATGTCTTATCCTCCAGTCACCTCAAGAGCTGCAGTCAGTATTCTGCTGTTACATCATGTCTTATCCTCCAGTCACCTCCAGAGCTGCACTCACTATTCTGCTGTTACATCGTGTCTTGTCCTCCAGTCATCTCCAGAGCTGCAGTCACTATTCTGCTGTTACATCATGTCTTATCCTCCAGTCACCTCCAGAGCTGCACTCACTATTCTGCTGTTACATCGTGTCCTATCCTCCAGTCACCTCCAGAGCTGCAGTCACTATTCTGCTGTTACATGGTGTCTTATCCTCCAGCCACCTCCAGAGCTGCAGTCACTATTCTGCTGTTACATCAGGTCTTATCCTCCACTCACCTCCAGAGCTGCAGTCACTATTCTGCTGCTACATCATGTCTTATCCTCCAGTCACCTCCTGAGGTGCTGTCACTATTCTACTGTTAAATCGTGTCTTATCCTCCAGTTACCTCCAGAGCTGAATTCACCATTCTGCTGTTACATCATGTCTTATCCTCCAGTCACCTACAGAGCTGCACTCTCCATTCTGCTGTTAAGTCATGTCTTATCTTCCAGTTACCTCCAGAGCTGCAGTCACTATTCTGCTGTTACATCAGATGTTATCCTCCAGTCACCTCCAGAGCTGCAATCATTATTCTGCTGTTACATCGTATCTTTTCCTCCAGTCAACTCCAGAGCTGCACTCACTATTCTGCTGTTAAATCATGTCTTATCCTCCAGCCTCCTCCAGAGCTGCACTCACTATTCTGCTGTTACATCAGGTCTTATCCTCCACTCACCTCCAGAGCTGCAGTCACTATTCTGATGTTACATCAGGTCTTATCCTCCAGTCACCTCCAGAGCTGCAGTCACTATTCTGCTGTTACATCAGGTCTTATCCTCCGTTCACCTCCAGAGATGCACTCACTATTCTGCTGTTACATCTTGTCTTATCCTCCAGTCACCTCCAGAGCTGCAGTCACTATTCTGCTGTTACATCGTGTCTTATCCTCCAGTCACCTCAAGAGCTGCAGTCACTATTCTGCTGTTACATCATGTCTTATCCTCCAGTCACCTCCAGAGCTGCAGTCACTATTCTGCTGTTACATCATCTATTATCCTCCAGTCACCTCATGAACTGCAGTCACTATTCTGCTGTTACATCTTGTCTTGTCCTCCAGTCACCTCCAGAGCTGCACTCACTATTATGCTGTTACTTCATGTCTTATCCTCCACTCATCTCCAGAGCTGCAGTCACTATTCTGCTGTTACATCATGTCTTATCCTCCAGTCACCTCCAGAGCTGCACTCACTATTCTGCTGTTACATCGTGTCCTATCCTCCAGTCACCTCCAGAGCTGCTGTCACTATTCTGTGGTTACATCGTTTCTTATCCTCCATTCACCTCCAGAGATGCAATCACTGTTCTGCTGTTACATGGTGTCTTATCCTCCAGTCACCTCCAGAGCTGCAGTCACTGTTCTGCTGTTACATCGTGTCTTGTCCTCCAGTCACCTCCAGAGCTGCACTCACTATTATGCTGTTACTTCATGTCTTATCATCCAGTCACCTCAAGAGCTGCACTCACTTTTCTGCTGTTACATTGTGTCTTATCCTCCAGTCACCTCCAGAACTGCACTGACTATTCTGCTGTTACATCGTGTCTTATCCTCCAGTCACCTCCAGAGCTGCACTCACTATTCTGCTGTTACATCATGTCTTATCCTCCAGTCACCTCCAGAGCTGCACTCACTATTCTGCTGTTACATCGTGTCTTATACTCCAGTTACCTCCAGAGCTGCAGTTACTATTCTGCGGTTACATCATCTATTATCCTCCAGCCACCTCCAGAGCTACAGTCACTATTCTACTGTTACATCGTGTATTATCCTCCAGAGCTGAATTCACCATTCTGCTGTTACATCATGTCTTATCTCCCTGTCACCTCCAGAGCTGCAATCACTATTCTGCTGTTACATCAGGTCTTATCCTCCAGTCACCTCCAGAGCTGCAATCATTATTCTGCTGTTACATCGTGTCTTATCCTCCTGTCACCTCCAGAGCTGCAATCACTATTCTACTGTTACATCCTGTCTTATCCTCCAGTCACCTCCAGAGCTGCAGTCACTATTCTGCTGTTACATCATCTATATTCCTCCAGTCACCTCAAGAGCTGCACTCTCTATTCTGCTGTTACATCGTATCTTATCGTCCAGTCAACTCCAGAGCTGCACTCACTATTCTGCTGTTATTTCATGTCTTATCCTTCAGTCACCTCCAGAGCTGCAGTCACTGTTCTGCTGTTACATCAGGTCTTATCCTCCACTCACCTCCAGAGCTGCACTCACTATTCTGCTGTTAAATCATGTCTTATCCTCCAGCCTCCTCCAGAGCTGCACTCACTATTCTGCTGTTACATCAGGTCTTATCCTCCACTCACCTCCAGAGCTGCAGTCACTATTCTGATGTTACATCAGGTCTTATCCTCCAGTCACCTCCAGAGCTGCAGTCACTATTCTGCTGTTACATCAGGTCTTATCCTCCGTTCACCTCCAGAGATGCACTCACTATTCTGCTGTTACATCTTGTCTTATCCTCCAGTCACCTCCAGAGCTGCAGTCACTATTCTGCTGTTACATCGTGTCTTATCCTCCAGTCACCTCAAGAGCTGCAGTCACTATTCTGCTGTTACATCATGTCTTATCCTCCAGTCACCTCCAGAGCTGCAGTCACTATTCTGCTGTTACATCATCTATTATCCTCCAGTCACCTCATGAGCTGCAGTCACTATTCTGCTGTTACATCTTGTCTTGTCCTCCAGTCACCTCCAGAGCTGCACTCACTATTATGCTGTTACTTCATGTCTTATCCTCCACTCATCTCCAGAGCTGCAGTCACTATTCTGCTGTTACATCATGTCTTATCCTCCAGTCACCTCCAGAGCTGCACTCACTATTCTGCTGTTACATCGTGTCCTATCCTCCAGTCACCTCCAGAGCTGCAGTCACTATTCTGCTGTTAACATCATGTCTTATCCTCCAGTCACCACCAGAGGTGCTGTCACTATTCTGTGGTTACATCGTTTCTTATCCTCCATTCACCTCCAGAGATGCACTCACTATTCTACTATTACATCGTGTCTTATCCTCCAGTTACCTCCAGAGCTGAATTCACCATTCTGCTGTTACATCATGTCTTATCCTCCAGTCACCTACAGAGCTGCACTCACCATTCTGCTGTTAAATCATGTCTTATCTTCCAGTCACCTCCAGAGCTGCAGTCACTATTCTGCTGTTACATCATGTCTTATCCTCCACTCATCTCCAGAGCTGCAGTCACTATTCTGCTGTTACATCATGTCTTATCCTCCAGTCACCTCCAGAGCTGCACTCACTATTCTGCTGTTACATCGTGTCCTATCCTCCAGTCACCTCCAGAGCTGCAGTCACTATTCTGCTGTTACATGGTGTCTTATCCTCCAGCCACCTCCAGAGCTGCAGTCACTATTCTGCTGTTACATCAGGTCTTATCCTCCACTCACCTCCAGAGCTGCAGTCACTATTCTGCTGTTACATCATGTCTTATCCTCCAGTCACCTCCAGAGCTGCAGTCACTATTCTGCTGTTACATCAGGTCTTATCCTCCATTCACCTCCAGAGATGCACTCACTATTCTACTGTTACATCGTGTCTTATCCTCCAGTAACCTCCAGAGCTGAATTCACCATTCTGCTGTTACATCATGTCTTATCCTCCAGTCACCTACAGAGCTGCACTCACCATTCTGCTGTTAAATCATGTCTTATCTTCCAGTCACCTCCAGAGCTGCAGTCACTATTCTGCTGTTACATCATGTCTTATCCTCCACTCATCTCCAGAGCTGCAGTCACTATTCTGCTGTTACATCATGTCTTATCCTCCACTCATCTCCAGAGCTGCAGTCACTATTCTGCTGTTACATCATGTCTTATCCTCCAGTCACCTCCAGAGCTGCACTCACTATTCTGCGGTTACATCGTGTCCTATCCTCCAGTCACCTCCAGAGCTGAATTCACCATTCTGCTGTTACATCATGTCTTATCCTCCAGTCACCTCCAGAGCTGCACTCACTATTCTGCTGTTACATCATGTCTTATCCTCCAGTCACCTCCAGAGCTGCAGTTACTATTCTGCTGTTACATCATCTATTATCCTCCAGCCACCTCCAGAGCTACAGTCACTATTCTACTGTTACATCGTGTATTATCCTCCAGAGCTGAATTCACCATTCTGCTGTTACATCATGTCTTATCTCCCTGTCACCTCCAGAGCTGCAGTCACTATTCTGCTGTTACATCAGGTCTTATCCTCCAGTCACCTCCAGAGCTGCAATCATTATTCTGCTGTTACATCGTGTCTTATCCTCCTGTCACCTCCAGAGCTGCAATCACTATTCTACTGTTACTTCCTGTCTTATCCTCCAGTCACCTCCAGAGCTGCAGTCACTATTCTGCTGTTACATCATCTATATTCCTCCAGTCACCTCAAGAGCTGGACTCTCTATTCTGCTGTTACATCGTATCTTATCGTCCAGTCAACTCCAGAGCTGTACTCACTATTCTGCTGTTATTTCATGTCTTATCCTTCAGTCACCTCCAGAACTGCAGTCACTGTTCTGCTGTTACATCATGTCTTATCCTCCAGCCACCTCCAGAGCTGCACTCAATATTCTGCTGTTACATCATGTCTTATCCTCCAGTCACGTCCAGAGCTGCAGTCACTATTCTGCCGTTACATCGTGTCTTATCCTCCAGTCACCTCCAGAGCTGCAGTCACTATTCTGCTGTTACATCGTGTCCTATCCTCCAGTCACCTCCAGAGCTGCAGTCACTATTCTGCTGTTACATGGTGTCTTATCCTCCACTCACCTCCAGAGCTGCAGTCACTATTCTGCTGTTACATCATGTCTTATCCTCCAGTCACCTCCAGAGCTGCTGTCACTATTCTGCTGTTATATCAGGTCTTATCCTCCATTCACCTCCAGAGATGCACTCACTATTCTACTGTTACATCGTGTCTTATCCTCCAGTTACCTCCACAGCTGAATTCACCATTCTGCTGTTACATCATGTCTTATCCTCCAGTCACCTACAGAGCTGCACTCACCATTCTGCTGTTAAATCATGTCTTATCTTCCAGTCACCTCCAGAGCTGCAGTCACTATTCTGCTGTTACATCATGTCTTATCCTCCACTCATCTCCAGAGCTGCAGTCACTATTCTGCTGTTACATCATGTCTTGTCCTCCAGTCACCTCCAGAGCTGCACTCACTATTCTGCTGTTACATCGTGTCCTATCCTCCAGTCACCTCCAGAGCTGCAGTCACTATTCTGCTGTTACATGGTGTCTTATCCTCCAGCCACCTCCAGAGCTGCAGTCACTATTTTGCTGTTACATCAGGTCTTATCCTCCACTCACCTCCAGAGCTGCAGTCACTATTCTGCTGTTACATCATGTCTTATCCTCCAGTCACCTCCAGAGCTGCTGTCACTATTCTGCTGTTACATCAGGTCTTATCCTCCATTCACCTCCAGAGATGCACTCACTATTCTACTGTTACATCGTGTCTTATCCTCCAGTTACCTCCAGAGCTGAATTCACCATTCTGCTGTTACATCATGTCTTATCCTCCAGTCACCTACAGAGCTGCACTCACCATTCTGCTGTTAAGTCATGTCTTATCTTCCAGTCACCTCCAGAGCTGCAGTCACTATTCTGATGTTACATCAGGTCTTATCCTCCAGTCACCTCCAGAGCTGCAATCATTATTCTTCTGTTACATCGTGTCTTATCCTCCTGTCACCTCCAGAGCTGCAATCACTATTCCACTGTTACGTCATGTCTTATCCTCCAGTCACCTCCAGAGCTGCACTCACTATTCTGCTGTTACATCGTATCTTATCCTCCAGTCAACTCCAGAGCTGCACTCACTATTCTGCTGTTAAATCATGTCTTATCCTCCAGCCACCTCCAGAGCTGCACTCACTATTCTGCTGTTACATCATGTCTTATCCTCCAGTCACCTCCAGAGCTGCACTCACTATTCTGCTGTTACATCTTGTCTTATCCTCCAGTCACCTCCAGAGATGCAGTCACTATTCTGTTGTTATATCGTGTCTTATCCTCCAGTCACCTCAAGAGCTGCAGTCACTATTCTGCTGTTACATCGTGTCTTATCCTCCAGTCACCTCCAGAGCTGCACTCACTATTATGCTGTTACATCGTGTCTTGTCCTCCAGTCACCTCCAGAGCTGCACTCACTATTCTGCTGTTACATCATGTCTTATCCTCCAGTCACCTCCAGAGCTGCACTCACTATTCTGCTGTTACATCGTGTCCTATCCTCCAGTCACCTCCAGAGCTGCAGTCACTATTCTGCTGTTACATCGTTTCTTATCCTCCATTCAACTCCAGAGATGCAATCACTGTTCTGCTATTACATGGTGTCTTATCCTCCAGTCACCTCCAGAGCTGCAGTCACTATTCTGCTGTTACATCGTGTCTTGTCCTCCAGTCACCTCCAGAGCTGCACTCACTATTATGCTGTTACTTCATGTCTTATCCTCCAGTCACCTCAAGAGCTGCACTCACTATTCTTCTGTTACATCATGTCTTATCTTTCAGTCACCTCCAGAGCTGCAGTCACTATTCTGCTGTTACATCATGTCTTATCTTCCAGCCACCTCCAGAACTACAGTCACTATTCTACTGTTACATCGTGTATTATCCTCCAGTTACCTCCAGAGCTGAATTCATCATTCTGCTGTTACATCATGTCTTATCTTCCAGTCACCTCCAGAGCTGCAGTCACTATTCTGCTGTTACATCAGGTCTTATCCTCTAGTCACCTCCAGAGCGGCAATCATTATTCTGCTGTTACATCGTGTCCTATCCTCCTGTCACCTCCAGAGCTGCAATCACTATTCTACTGTTACATCCTGTCTTATCCTCCAGTCACCTCCAGAGCTGCAGTCACTATTCTGCTGTTACATCATCTATATTCCTCCAGTCACCTCAAGAGCTGCACTCTCTATTCTGCTGTTACTTCATGTCTTATCCTTCAGTCACCTCCAGAGCTGCAGTCACTATTCTGCTGTTACATGGTGTCTTATCCTCCAGCCACCTCCAGAGCTGCAGTCACTATTCTGCTGTCACATCAGGTCTTATCCTCCACTCACCTCCAGAGCTGCAGTCACTATTCTGCTGTTACATCATGTCTTATCCTCCAGTCACCTCCAGAGCTGCTGTCTCTATTCTGCTGTTACATCAGGTCTTATCCTCCATTCACCTCCAGAGATGCACTCACTATTCTCTGTTACTTGGTGTCTTATCCTCCAGCCACTTCCAGAGCTGCAATCATTATTCTGCTGTTACATCGTGTCTTATCCTCCTGTCACCTCCAGAGCTGCAATCACTATTCCACTGTTACATCATGTCTTATCCTCCAGTCACCTCCAGAGCTGCACTCACTATTCTGCTGTTACATCATATCTTATCCTCCAGTCAACTCCAGAGCTGCACTCACTATTCTGCTGTTAAATCATGTCTTATCCTCCAGCCACCTTCAGAGCTGCACTCACTATTCTGCTGTTACATCATGTCTTATCCTCCATTCTCCTCCAGAGCTGCAGTCACTATTCTGCCGTTACATCGTGTCTTATCCTCCAGTCACCTCCAGAGCTGCAGTCACTATTCTGCTGTTACATCGTGTCTTATCCTCCAGCCACCTCCAGAGCTGCAGTCAATATTCTGCTGTTACATCAGGTCTTATCCTTCACTCACCTCCAGAGCTGCAGTCACTATTCTGATGTTACATCAGGTCTTATCCTCAAGTCACCTCCAGAGCTGCTGTCACTATTCTGTTGATACATCAGGTCTTATCCTCCGTTCACCTCCAGAGATGCACTCACTATTCTGCTGTTACATCTTGTCTTATCCTCCAGTCACCTCCAGAGCTGCAGTCACTATTCTGCTGTTACATCGTGTCTTATCCTCCAGTCACCTCAAGAGCTGCAGTCACTATTCTGCTGGTACATCATGTCTTATCCTCCAGTCACCTCCAGAGCTGCAGTCACTATTCTGCTGTTACATGGTGTCTTATCCTCCAGCCACCTCCAGAGCTGCAGTCACTATTCTGCTGTTACATCAGGTCTTATCCTCCACTCACCTCCAGAGCTGCAGTCACTATTCTGCTGCTACATCATGTCTTATCCTCCAGTCACCTCCAGAGCTGCTGTCACTATTCTGCTGTTGCATCAGGTCTTATCCTCCATTCACCTCCAGAGATGCACTCACTATTCTACTGTTAAATCGTGTCTTATCCTCCAGTTACCTCCAGAGCTGAATTCACCATTCTGCTGTTACATCATGTCTTATCCTCCAGTCACCTACAGAGCTGCACTCACCATTCTGCTGTTAAGTCATGTCTTATCTTCCAGTTACCTCCAGAGCTGCAGTCACCATTCTGCTGTTACATCAGATCTTATCCTCCAGTCACCTCCAGAGCTGCAATCATTATTCTGCTGTTACATCGTGTCTTATCCTCCTGTCACCTCCAGAGCTGCAATCACTATTCCACTGTTACATCATGTCTTATCCTCCAGTCACCTCCAGAGCTGCACTCACTATTCTGTTGTTGCATCATATCTTATCCTCCAGTCAACTCCAGAGCTGCACTCACTATTCTGCTGTTACATCATATCTTATCCTCCAGTCAACTCCAGAGCTGCACTCACTATTCTGCTGTTAAATCATGTCTTATCCTCCAGCCACCTCCAGAGCTGCACTCACTATTCTGCTGTTACATCATGTCTTATCCTCCAGTCTCCTCCAGAGCTGCAGTCACTATTCTGCCGTTACATCGTGTCTTATCCTCCAGTCACCTCCAGAGCTGCAGTCACTATTCTGCTGTTACATCGTGTCTTATCCTCCAGTCACCTCCAGAGCTGCAGTCACTATTCTGCTGTTACATCAGGTCTTATCCTCCACTCACCTCCAGAGCTGCAGTCACTATTCTGATGTTACATCAGGTCTTATCCTCCAGTCACCTCCAGAGCTGCTGTCACTATTCTGTTGTTACATCAGGTCTTATCCTCCGTTCACCTCCAGAGATGCAGTCACTATTCTGCTGTTACATCTTGTCTTATCCTCCAGTCACCTCCAGAGCTGCAGTCACTATTCTGTTGTTACATCGTGTCTTATCCTCCAGTCACCTCAAGAGCTGCAGTCACTATTCTGCTGTTACATCATGTCTTATCCTCCAGTCTCCTCATGAGCTGCAGTCACTATTCTGCTGTTACATCGTGTCTTGTCCTCCAGTCACCTCCAGAGCTGCAGTCACTATTATGCTGTTACTTCATGTCTTATCCTCCACTCATCTCCAGAGCTGCAGTCACTATTCTGCTGTTACATCGTGTCTTGTTCTCCAGTCACCTCCAGAGCTGCACTCACTATTATGCTGTTACATCATGTCTTATCCTCCAGAGCTGCACTCACTATTCTGCTGTTACCTCATGTCCTATCTACCAGTCACCTCCAGAGCTGCACTGACTATTCTGCTGTTACATCGTGTCTTATACTCCAGTTGCCTCCAGAGCTGCTGTCACTATTCTGCTGTTACATCATGTCTTATCCTCCAGTCACCTCCAGAGCTGCACTCACTATTCTGCTGTTACATCATGTCTTATCCTCCAGTCACCTCCAGAGCTGCAGTCACTATTCTGCTGTTACATCATCTATTATCCTCCAGCCACCTCCAGAGCTACAGTCACTATTCTACTGTTACATCGTGTATTATCCTCCAGAGCTGAATTCACCATTCTGCTGTTACATCGTGTCTTATCTTCCTGTCACCTCCAGAGCTGCAGTCACTATTCTGCTGTTACATCAGGTCTTATCCTCCAGTCACCTCCAGAGCTGCAATCATTATTCTGCTGTTACATCGTGTCTTATCCTCCTGTCACCTCCAGAGCTGCAATCACTATTCTACTGTTACATCCTGTCTTATCCTCCAGTCACCTCCAGAGCTGCAGTCACTATTCTGCTGTTACATCATCTATATTCCTCCAATCACCTCAAGAGCTGCACTCTCTATTCTGCTGTTACATCGTATCTTATTGTCCAGTCAACTCCAGAGCTGCACTCACTATTCTGCTGTTATTTCATGTCTTATCCTTCAGTCACCTCCAGAGCTGCAGTCACTGTTCTGCTGTTACATCATGTCTTATCCTCCAGCCACCTCCAGAGCTGCACTCACTATTCTGCTGTTACATCATGTCTTATCCTCCAGTCACCTACAGAGCTGCAGTCACTATTCTGCTGTTACATCGTGTCTTATCCTCCAGCCACCTCCAGAGCTGCAGTCTCTATTCTGCTGTTACATCATGTCTTATCCTCCAGCCACCTCCAGAGCTGCACTCACTATTCTGCTGTTACATCATGTCTTATCCTCCAGTCACGTCCAGAGCTGCAGTCACTATTCTGCTGTTACATCGTGTCTTATCCTCCAGTCACCTCCAGAGCTGCAGTCACTATTCTGCTGTTACATCGTGTCTTATCCTCCAGCCACCTCCAGAGCTGCAGTCACTATTCTGCTGTTACATCAGGTCTTATCCTCCACTCACCTCCAGAGCTGCACTCACTATTCTGCTGTTACATCATGTCTTATCCTCCAGTCACCTCCAGAGCTGCTGTCACTATTCTGCTGTTATATCAGGTCTTATCCTCCATTCACCTCCAGAGATGCACTCACTATTCTACTGTTACATCGTGTCTTATCCTCCAGTTACCTCCAGAGCTGAATTCACCATTCTGCTGTTACATCATGTCTTATCCTCCAGTCACCTACAGAGCTGCACTCACCATTCTGCTGTTAAATCATGTCTTATCTTCCAGTCACCTCCAGAGCTGCAGTCACTATTCTGCTGTTACATCATGTCTTATCCTCCAGTCACCTCATGAGCTGCATTCACTATTCTGCTGTTACATCGTGTCTTGTCCTCCAGTCACCTCCAGAGCTGCACTCACTATTATGCTGTTACTTCATGTCTTATCCTCCACTCATCTCCAGAGCTGCAGTCACTATTCTGCTGTTACATCGTGTCCTATCCTCCAGTCACCTCCAGAGCTGCACTCACTATTCTGCTGTTACATCGTGTCCTATCCTCCAGTCACCTCCAGAGCGGCAGTCACTATTCTGCTGTTACATCAGGTCTTATCCTCCACTCACCTCCAGAGCTGCAGTCACTATTCTGCTGTTGCATCATGTCTTATCCTCCAGTCACCTCCAGAGCTGCTGTCACTATTCTGCTGTTACATCAGGTCTTATCCTCCATTCACCTCCAGAGATGCACTCACTATTCTACTGTTACATCGTGTCTTATCCTCCAGTCACCTACAGAGCTGCACTCACCATTCTGCTGTTACATCATGTCTTATCTTCCAGTCACCTCCAGAGCTGCAGTCACTATTCTGCTGTTACATCAGGTCTTATCCTCCAGTCACCTCCAGAGCTGCAATCATTATTCTGCTGTTACATCGTGTCTTATCCTCCTGTCACCTCCAGAGCTGCAATCACTATTCCACTGTTACATCATGTCTTATCCTCCAGTCACCTCCAGAGCTGCACTCACTATTCTGCTGTTACATCGTATCTTATCCTCCAGTCAACTCCAGAGCTGCACTCACTATTCTGCTGTTAAATCATGTCTTATCCTCCAGCCACCTCCAGAGCTGCACTCACTATTCTGCTGTTACATCATGTCTTATCCTCCAGTCTCCTCCAGAGCTGCAGTCACTATTCTGCTGTTACATCGTGTCTTATCCTCCAGCCACCTCCAGAGCTGCAGTCACTATTCTGCTGTTACATCAGGTCTTATCCTCCACTCACCTCCAGAGCTGCAGTCACTATTCTGATGTTACATCAGGTCTTATCCTCCATTCACCTCCAGAGCTGCTGTCACTATTCTGTTGTTACATCCTGTCTTATCCTCCAGCCACCTCCAGAGCTGCACTCACTATTCTGCTGTTACATCATGTCTTATCCTCCAGTCTCCTCCAGAGCTGCAGTCACTATTCTGCTGTTACATCGTGTCTTATCCTCCAGCCACCTCCAGAGCTGCAGTCACTATTCTGCTGTTACATCAGGTCTTATCCTCCACTCACCTCCAGAGCTGCAGTCACTATTCTGATGTTACATCATGTCTTATCCTCCTGTCACCTCCAGAGCTGCAATCACTATTCTACTGTTACATCCTGTCTTATCCTCCAGTCACCTCCAGAGCTGCAGTCACTATTCTGCTGTTACATCATCTATATTCCTCCAGTCACCTCAAGAGCTGGACTCTCTATTCTGCTGTTACATCGTATCTTATCGTCCAGTCAACTCCAGAGCTGTACTCACTATTCTGCTGTTATTTCATGTCTTATCCTTCAGTCACCTCCAGAACTGCAGTCACTGTTCTGCTGTTACATCATGTCTTATCCTCCAGCCACCTCCAGAGCTGCACTCAATATTCTGCTGTTACATCATGTCTTATCCTCCAGTCACGTCCAGAGCTGCAGTCACTATTCTGCCGTTACATCGTGTCTTATCCTCCAGTCACCTCCAGAGCTGCAGTCACTATTCTGCTGTTACATCGTGTCCTATCCTCCAGTCACCTCCAGAGCTGCAGTCACTATTCTGCTGTTACATGGTGTCTTATCCTCCACTCACCTCCAGAGCTGCAGTCACTATTCTGCTGTTACATCATGTCTTATCCTCCAGTCACCTCCAGAGCTGCTGTCACTATTCTGCTGTTATATCAGGTCTTATCCTCCATTCACCTCCAGAGATGCACTCACTATTCTACTGTTACATCGTGTCTTATCCTCCAGTTACCTCCACAGCTGAATTCACCATTCTGCTGTTACATCATGTCTTATCCTCCAGTCACCTACAGAGCTGCACTCACCATTCTGCTGTTAAATCATGTCTTATCTTCCAGTCACCTCCAGAGCTGCAGTCACTATTCTGCTGTTACATCATGTCTTATCCTCCACTCATCTCCAGAGCTGCAGTCACTATTCTGCTGTTACATCATGTCTTGTCCTCCAGTCACCTCCAGAGCTGCACTCACTATTCTGCTGTTACATC
The DNA here is from genome assembly GCF_046119375.1 of Phyllobates terribilis. NCBI lineage: Eukaryota > Metazoa > Chordata > Amphibia > Anura > Dendrobatidae > Phyllobates > Phyllobates terribilis. The sequence continues at coordinate 273,979 of NW_027363538.1, forward strand.
GTGTCCTATCCTCCAGTCACCTCCAGAGCTGCAGTCACTATTCTGCTGTTACATGGTGTCTTATCCTCTAGCCACCTCCAGAGCTGCAGTCACTATTTTGCTGTTACATCAGGTCTTATCCTCCACTCACCTCCAGAGCTGCAGTCACTATTCTGCTGTTACATCATGTCTTATCCTCCAGTCACCTCCAGAGCTGCTGTCACTATTCTGCTGTTACATCAGGTCTTATCCTCCATTCACCTCCAGAGATGCACTCACTATTCTACTGTTACATCGTGTCTTATCCTCCAGTTACCTCCAGAGCTGAATTCACCATTCTGCTGTTACATCATGTCTTATCCTCCAGTCACCTACAGAGCTGCACTCACCATTCTGCTGTTAAGTCATGTCTTATCTTCCAGTCACCTCCAGAGCTGCAGTCACTATTCTGATGTTACATCAGGTCTTATCCTCCAGTCACCTCCAGAGCTGCAATCATTATTCTGCTGTTACATCGTGTCTTATCCTCCTGTCACCTCCAGAGCTGCAATCACTATTCCACTGTTACGTCATGTCTTATCCTCCAGTCACCTCCAGAGCTGCACTCACTATTCTGCTGTTACATCGTATCTTATCCTCCAGTCAACTCCAGAGCTGCACTCACTATTCTGCTGTTAAATCATGTCTTATCCTCCAGCCACCTCCAGAGCTGCACTCACTATTCTGCTGTTACATCATGTCTTATCCTCCAGTCTCCTCCAGAGCTGCAGTCACTATTCTGCCGTTACATCGTGTCTTATCCTCCAGTCACCTCCAGAGCTGCACTCACTATTCTGCTGTTACATCTTGTCTTATCCTCCAGTCACCTCCAGAGATGCAGTCACTATTCTGTTGTTATATCGTGTCTTATCCTCCAGTCACCTCAAGAGCTGCAGTCACTATTCTGCTGTTACATCGTGTCTTATCCTCCAGTCACCTCCAGAGCTGCACTCACTATTATGCTGTTACATCGTGTCTTGTCCTCCAGTCACCTCCAGAGCTGCACTCACTATTCTGCTGTTACATCATGTCTTATCCTCCAGTCACCTCCAGAGCTGCACTCACTATTCTGCTGTTACATCGTGTCCTATCCTCCAGTCACCTCCAGAGCTGCAGTCACTATTCTGCTGTTACATCGTTTCTTATCCTCCATTCAACTCCAGAGATGCAATCACTGTTCTGCTATTACATGGTGTCTTATCCTCCAGTCACCTCCAGAGCTGCAGTCACTATTCTGCTGTTACATCGTGTCTTGTCCTCCAGTCACCTCCAGAGCTGCACTCACTATTATGCTGTTACTTCATGTCTTATCCTCCAGTCACCTCAAGAGCTGCACTCACTATTCTTCTGTTACATCATGTCTTATCTTTCAGTCACCTCCAGAGCTGCAGTCACTATTCTGCTGTTACGTCATGTCTTATCTTCCAGCCACCTCCAGAACTACAGTCACTATTCTACTGTTACATCGTGTATTATCCTCCAGTTACCTCCAGAGCTGAATTCATCATTCTGCTGTTACATCATGTCTTATCTTCCAGTCACCTCCAGAGCTGCAGTCACTATTCTGCTGTTACATCAGGTCTTATCCTCTAGTCACCTCCAGAGCGGCAATCATTATTCTGCTGTTACATCGTGTCCTATCCTCCTGTCACCTCCAGAGCTGCAATCACTATTCTACTGTTACATCCTGTCTTATCCTCCAGTCACCTCCAGAGCTGCAGTCACTATTCTGCTGTTACATCATCTATATTCCTCCAGTCACCTCAAGAGCTGCACTCTCTATTCTGCTGTTACTTCATGTCTTATCCTTCAGTCACCTCCAGAGCTGCAGTCACTATTCTGCTGTTACATGGTGTCTTATCCTCCAGCCACCTCCAGAGCTGCAGTCACTATTCTGCTGTCACATCAGGTCTTATCCTCCACTCACCTCCAGAGCTGCAGTCACTATTCTGCTGTTACATCATGTCTTATCCTCCAGTCACCTCCAGAGCTGCTGTCTCTATTCTGCTGTTACATCAGGTCTTATCCTCCATTCACCTCCAGAGATGCACTCACTATTCTCTGTTACATGGTGTCTTATCCTCCAGCCACTTCCAGAGCTGCAATCATTATTCTGCTGTTACATCGTGTCTTATCCTCCTGTCACCTCCAGAGCTGCAATCACTATTCCACTGTTACATCATGTCTTATCCTCCAGTCACCTCCAGAGCTGCACTCACTATTCTGCTGTTACATCATATCTTATCCTCCAGTCAACTCCAGAGCTGCACTCACTATTCTGCTGTTAAATCATGTCTTATCCTCCAGCCACCTTCAGAGCTGCACTCACTATTCTGCTGTTACATCATGTCTTATCCTCCATTCTCCTCCAGAGCTGCAGTCACTATTCTGCCGTTACATCGTGTCTTATCCTCCAGTCACCTCCAGAGCTGCAGTCACTATTCTGCTGTTACATCGTGTCTTATCCTCCAGCCACCTCCAGAGCTGCAGTCAATATTCTGCTGTTACATCAGGTCTTATCCTTCACTCACCTCCAGAGCTGCAGTCACTATTCTGATGTTACATCAGGTCTTATCCTCCAGTCACCTCCAGAGCTGCTGTCACTATTCTGTTGATACATCAGGTCTTATCCTCCGTTCACCTCCAGAGATGCACTCACTATTCTGCTGTTACATCTTGTCTTATCCTCCAGTCACCTCCAGAGCTGCAGTCACTATTCTGCTGTTACATCGTGTCTTATCCTCCAGTCACCTCAAGAGCTGCAGTCACTATTCTGCTGGTACATCATGTCTTATCCTCCAGTCACCTCCAGAGCTGCAGTCACTATTCTGCTGTTACATGGTGTCTTATCCTCCAGCCACCTCCAGAGCTGCAGTCACTATTCTGCTGTTACATCAGGTCTTATCCTCCACTCACCTCCAGAGCTGCAGTCACTATTCTGATGTTACATCATGTCTTATCCTCCTGTCACCTCCAGAGCTGCAATCACTATTCTGCTGTTACATCCTGTCTTATCCTCCAGTCACCTCCAGAGCTGCAGTCACTATTCTGCTGTTACATCATCTATATTCCTCCAGTCACCTCAAGAGCTGGACTCTCTATTCTGCTGTTACATCGTATCTTATCGTCCAGTCAACTCCAGAGCTGTACTCACTATTCTGCTGTTATTTCATGTCTTATCCTTCAGTCACCTCCAGAACTGCAGTCACTGTTCTGCTGTTACATCATGTCTTATCCTCCAGCCACCTCCAGAGCTGCACTCAATATTCTGCTGTTACATCATGTCTTATCCTCCAGTCACGTCCAGAGCTGCAGTCACTATTCTGCCGTTACATCGTGTCTTATCCTCCAGTCACCTCCAGAGCTGCAGTCACTATTCTGCTGTTACATCGTGTCCTATCCTCCAGTCACCTCCAGAGCTGCAGTCACTATTCTGCTGTTACATGGTGTCTTATCCTCCACTCACCTCCAGAGCTGCAGTCACTATTCTGCTGTTACATCATGTCTTATCCTCCAGTCACCTCCAGAGCTGCTGTCACTATTCTGCTGTTATATCAGGTCTTATCCTCCATTCACCTCCAGAGATGCACTCACTATTCTACTGTTACATCGTGTCTTATCCTCCAGTTACCTCCACAGCTGAATTCACCATTCTGCTGTTACATCATGTCTTATCCTCCAGTCACCTACAGAGCTGCACTCACCATTCTGCTGTTAAATCATGTCTTATCTTCCAGTCACCTCCAGAGCTGCAGTCACTATTCTGCTGTTACATCATGTCTTATCCTCCACTCATCTCCAGAGCTGCAGTCACTATTCTGCTGTTACATCATGTCTTGTCCTCCAGTCACCTCCAGAGCTGCACTCACTATTCTGCTGTTACATCGTGTCCTATCCTCCAGTCACCTCCAGAGCTGCAGTCACTATTCTGCTGTTACATGGTGTCTTATCCTCCAGCCACCTCCAGAGCTGCAGTCACTATTTTGCTGTTACATCAGGTCTTATCCTCCACTCACCTCCAGAGCTGCAGTCACTATTCTGCTGTTACATCATGTCTTATCCTCCAGTCACCTCCAGAGCTGCTGTCACTATTCTGCTGTTACATCAGGTCTTATCCTCCATTCACCTCCAGAGATGCACTCACTATTCTACTGTTACATCGTGTCTTATCCTCCAGTTACCTCCAGAGCTGAATTCACCATTCTGCTGTTACATCATGTCTTATCCTCCAGTCACCTACAGAGCTGCACTCACCATTCTGCTGTTAAGTCATGTCTTATCTTCCAGTCACCTCCAGAGCTGCAGTCACTATTCTGATGTTACATCAGGTCTTATCCTCCAGTCACCTCCAGAGCTGCAATCATTATTCTGCTGTTACATCGTGTCTTATCCTCCTGTCACCTCCAGAGCTGCAATCACTATTCCACTGTTACGTCATGTCTTATCCTCCAGTCACCTCCAGAGCTGCACTCACTATTCTGCTGTTACATCGTATCTTATCCTCCAGTCAACTCCAGAGCTGCACTCACTATTCTGCTGTTAAATCATGTCTTATCCTCCAGCCACCTCCAGAGCTGCACTCACTATTCTGCTGTTACATCATGTCTTATCCTCCAGTCTCCTCCAGAGCTGCAGTCACTATTCTGCCGTTACATCGTGTCTTATCCTCCAGTCACCTCCAGAGCTGCACTCACTATTCTGCTGTTACATCTTGTCTTATCCTCCAGTCACCTCCAGAGATGCAGTCACTATTCTGTTGTTATATCGTGTCTTATCCTCCAGTCACCTCAAGAGCTGCAGTCACTATTCTGCTGTTACATCGTGTCTTATCCTCCAGTCACCTCCAGAGCTGCACTCACTATTATGCTGTTACATCGTGTCTTGTCCTCCAGTCACCTCCAGAGCTGCACTCACTATTCTGCTGTTACATCATGTCTTATCCTCCAGTCACCTCCAGAGCTGCACTCACTATTCTGCTGTTACATCGTGTCCTATCCTCCAGTCACCTCCAGAGCTGCAGTCACTATTCTGCTGTTACATCGTTTCTTATCCTCCATTCAACTCCAGAGATGCAATCACTGTTCTGCTATTACATGGTGTCTTATCCTCCAGTCACCTCCAGAGCTGCAGTCACTATTCTGCTGTTACATCGTGTCTTGTCCTCCAGTCACCTCCAGAGCTGCACTCACTATTATGCTGTTACTTCATGTCTTATCCTCCAGTCACCTCAAGAGCTGCACTCACTATTCTTCTGTTACATCATGTCTTATCTTTCAGTCACCTCCAGAGCTGCAGTCACTATTCTGCTGTTACGTCATGTCTTATCTTCCAGCCACCTCCAGAACTACAGTCACTATTCTACTGTTACATCGTGTATTATCCTCCAGTTACCTCCAGAGCTGAATTCATCATTCTGCTGTTACATCATGTCTTATCTTCCAGTCACCTCCAGAGCTGCAGTCACTATTCTGCTGTTACATCAGGTCTTATCCTCTAGTCACCTCCAGAGCGGCAATCATTATTCTGCTGTTACATCGTGTCCTATCCTCCTGTCACCTCCAGAGCTGCAATCACTATTCTACTGTTACATCCTGTCTTATCCTCCAGTCACCTCCAGAGCTGCAGTCACTATTCTGCTGTTACATCATCTATATTCCTCCAGTCACCTCAAGAGCTGCACTCTCTATTCTGCTGTTACTTCATGTCTTATCCTTCAGTCACCTCCAGAGCTGCAGTCACTATTCTGCTGTTACATGGTGTCTTATCCTCGAGCCACCTCCAGAGCTGCAGTCACTATTCTGCTGTCACATCAGGTCTTATCCTCCACTCACCTCCAGAGCTGCAGTCACTATTCTGCTGTTACATCATGTCTTATCCTCCAGTCACCTCCAGAGCTGCTGTCTCTATTCTGCTGTTACATCAGGTCTTATCCTCCATTCACCTCCAGAGATGCACTCACTATTCTCTGTTACATGGTGTCTTATCCTCCAGCCACTTCCAGAGCTGCAATCATTATTCTGCTGTTACATCGTGTCTTATCCTCCTGTCACCTCCAGAGCTGCAATCACTATTCCACTGTTACATCATGTCTTATCCTCCAGTCACCTCCAGAGCTGCACTCACTATTCTGCTGTTACATCATATCTTATCCTCCAGTCAACTCCAGAGCTGCACTCACTATTCTGCTGTTAAATCATGTCTTATCCTCCAGCCACCTTCAGAGCTGCACTCACTATTCTGCTGTTACATCATGTCTTATCCTCCATTCTCCTCCAGAGCTGCAGTCACTATTCTGCCGTTACATCGTGTCTTATCCTCCAGTCACCTCCAGAGCTGCAGTCACTATTCTGCTGTTACATCGTGTCTTATCCTCCAGCCACCTCCAGAGCTGCAGTCAATATTCTGCTGTTACATCAGGTCTTATCCTTCACTCACCTCCAGAGCTGCAGTCACTATTCTGATGTTACATCAGGTCTTATCCTCCAGTCACCTCCAGAGCTGCTGTCACTATTCTGTTGATACATCAGGTCTTATCCTCCGTTCACCTCCAGAGATGCACTCACTATTCTGCTGTTACATCTTGTCTTATCCTCCAGTCACCTCCAGAGCTGCAGTCACTATTCTGCTGTTACATCGTGTCTTATCCTCCAGTCACCTCAAGAGCTGCAGTCACTATTCTGCTGGTACATCATGTCTTATCCTCCAGTCACCTCCAGAGCTGCAGTCACTATTCTGCTGTTACATGGTGTCTTATCCTCCAGCCACCTCCAGAGCTGCAGTCACTATTCTGCTGTTACATCAGGTCTTATCCTCCACTCACCTCCAGAGCTGCAGTCACTATTCTGCTGCTACATCATGTCTTATCCTCCAGTCACCTCCAGAGCTGCTGTCACTATTCTGCTGTTGCATCAGGTCTTATCCTCCATTCACCTCCAGAGATGCACTCACTATTCTACTGTTAAATCGTGTCTTATCCTCCAGTTACCTCCAGAGCTGAATTCACCATTCTGCTGTTACATCATGTCTTATCCTCCAGTCACCTACAGAGCTGCACTCACCATTCTGCTGTTAAGTCATGTCTTATCTTCCAGTTACCTCCAGAGCTGCAGTCACCATTCTGCTGTTACATCAGATCTTATCCTCCAGTCACCTCCAGAGCTGCAATCATTATTCTGCTGTTACATCGTGTCTTATCCTCCTGTCACCTCCAGAGCTGCAATCACTATTCCACTGTTACATCATGTCTTATCCTCCAGTCACCTCCAGAGCTGCACTCACTATTCTGTTGTTGCATCATATCTTATCCTCCAGTCAACTCCAGAGCTGCACTCACTATTCTGCTGTTACATCATATCTTATCCTCCAGTCAACTCCAGAGCTGCACTCACTATTCTGCTGTTAAATCATGTCTTATCCTCCAGCCACCTCCAGAGCTGCACTCACTATTCTGCTGTTACATCATGTCTTATCCTCCAGTCTCCTCCAGAGCTGCAGTCACTATTCTGCCGTTACATCGTGTCTTATCCTCCAGTCACCTCCAGAGCTGCAGTCACTATTCTGCTGTTACATCGTGTCTTATCCTCCAGCCACCTCCAGAGCTGCAGTCACTATTCTGCTGTTACATCAGGTCTTATCCTCCACTCACCTCCAGAGCTGCAGTCACTATTCTGATGTTACATCAGGTCTTATCCTCCAGTCACCTCCAGAGCTGCTGTCACTATTCTGTTGTTACATCAGGTCTTATCCTCCGTTCACCTCCAGAGATGCAGTCACTATTCTGCTGTTACATCTTGTCTTATCCTCCAGTCACCTCCAGAGCTGCAGTCACTATTCTGTTGTTACATCGTGTCTTATCCTCCAGTCACCTCAAGAGCTGCAGTCACTATTCTGCTGTTACATCATGTCTTATCCTCCAGTCACCTCATGAGCTGCAGTCACTATTCTGCTGTTACATCGTGTCTTGTCCTCCAGTCACCTCCACAGCTGCACTCACTATTATGCTGTTACTTCATGTCTTATCCTCCACTCATCTCCAGAGCTGCAGTCACTATTCTGCTGTTACATCGTGTCTTGTTCTCCAGTCACCTCCAGAGCTGCACTCACTATTATGCTGTTACATCATGTCTTATCCTCCAGAGCTGCACTCACTATTCTGCTGTTACCTCATGTCCTATCTACCAGTCACCTCCAGAGCTGCACTGACTATTCTGCTGTTACATCGTGTCTTATACTCCAGTTGCCTCCAGAGCTGCTGTCACTATTCTGCTGTTACATCATGTCTTATCCTCCAGTCACCTCCAGAGCTGCACTCACTATTCTGCTGTTACATCATGTCTTATCCTCCAGTCACCTCCAGAGCTGCAGTCACTATTCTGCTGTTACATCATCTATTATCCTCCAGCCACCTCCAGAGCTACAGTCACTATTCTACTGTTACATCGTGTATTATCCTCCAGAGCTGAATTCACCATTCTGCTGTTACATCGTGTCTTATCTTCCTGTCACCTCCAGAGCTGCAGTCACTATTCTGCTGTTACATCAGGTCTTATCCTCCAGTCACCTCCAGAGCTGCAATCATTATTCTGCTGTTACATCGTGTCTTATCCTCCTGTCACCTCCAGAGCTGCAATCACTATTCTACTGTTACATCCTGTCTTATCCTCCAGTCACCTCCAGAGCTGCAGTCACTATTCTGCTGTTACATCATCTATATTCCTCCAATCACCTCAAGAGCTGCACTCTCTATTCTGCTGTTACATCGTATCTTATTGTCCAGTCAACTCCAGAGCTGCACTCACTATTCTGCTGTTATTTCATGTCTTATCCTTCAGTCACCTCCAGAGCTGCAGTCACTGTTCTGCTGTTACATCATGTCTTATCCTCCAGCCACCTCCAGAGCTGCACTCACTATTCTGCTGTTACATCATGTCTTATCCTCCAGTCACCTCCAGAGCTGCAGTCACTATTCTGCTGTTACATCGTGTCTTATCCTCCAGCCACCTCCAGAGCTGCAGTCTCTATTCTGCTGTTACATCATGTCTTATCCTCCAGCCACCTCCAGAGCTGCACTCACTATTCTGCTGTTACATCATGTCTTATCCTCCAGTCACGTCCAGAGCTGCAGTCACTATTCTGCTGTTACATCGTGTCTTATCCTCCAGTCACCTCCAGAGCTGCAGTCACTATTCTGCTGTTACATCGTGTCTTATCCTCCAGCCACCTCCAGAGCTGCAGTCACTATTCTGCTGTTACATCAGGTCTTATCCTCCACTCACCTCCAGAGCTGCACTCACTATTCTGCTGTTACATCATGTCTTATCCTCCAGTCACCTCCAGAGCTGCTGTCACTATTCTGCTGTTACATCAGGTCTTATCCTCCATTCACCTCCAGAGATGCACTCACTATTCTACTGTTACATCGTGTCTTATCCTCCAGTTACCTCCAGAGCTGAATTCACCATTCTGCTGTTACATCATGTCTTATCCTCCAGTCACCTACAGAGCTGCACTCACCATTCTGCTGTTAAATCATGTCTTATCTTCCAGTCACCTCCAGAGCTGCAGTCACTATTCTGCTGTTACATCATGTCTTATCCTCCAGTCACCTCATGAGCTGCATTCACTATTCTGCTGTTACATCGTGTCTTGTCCTCCAGTCACCTCCAGAGCTGCACTCACTATTATGCTGTTACTTCATGTCTTATCCTCCACTCATCTCCAGAGCTGCAGTCACTATTCTGCTGTTACATCGTGTCCTATCCTCCAGTCACCTCCAGAGCTGCACTCACTATTCTGCTGTTACATCGTGTCCTATCCTCCAGTCACCTCCAGAGCGGCAGTCACTATTCTGCTGTTACATCAGGTCTTATCCTCCACTCACCTCCAGAGCTGCAGTCACTATTCTGCTGTTGCATCATGTCTTATCCTCCAGTCACCTCCAGAGCTGCTGTCACTATTCTGCTGTTACATCAGGTCTTATCCTCCATTCACCTCCAGAGATGCACTCACTATTCTACTGTTACATCGTGTCTTATCCTCCAGTTACCTCCAGAGCTGAATTCACCATTCTTCTGTTACATCATGTCTTATCCTCCAGTCACCTACAGAGCTGCACTCACCATTCTGCTGTTACATCAGGTCTTATCCTCCAGTCACCTCCAGAGCTGCAATCATTATTCTGCTGTTACATCGTGTCTTATCCTCCTGTCACCTCCAGAGCTGCAATCACTATTCCACTGTTACATCATGTCTTATCCTCCAGTCACCTCCAGAGCTGCACTCACTATTCTGCTGTTACATCGTATCTTATCCTCCAGTCAACTCCAGAGCTGCACTCACTATTCTGCTGTTAAATCATGTCTTATCCTCCAGCCACCTCCAGAGCTGCACTCACTATTCTGCTGTTACATCGTGTCTTATCCTCCAGCCACCTCCAGAGCTGCAGTCACTATTCTGCTGTTACATCAGGTCTTATCCTCCACTCACCTCCAGAGCTGCAGTCACTATTCTGATGTTACATCAGGTCTTATCCTCCATTCACCTCCAGAGCTGCTGTCACTATTCTGTTGTTACATCAGGTCTTATCCTCCGTTCACCTCCAGAGATGCACTCACTATTCTGCTGTTACATCTTGTCTTATCCTCCAGTCACCTCCAGAGCTGCAGTCACTATTCTGCTGTTACATCGTGTCTTATCCTCCAGTCACCTCAAGAGCTGCAGTCACTATTCTGCTGTTACATCATGTCTTATCCTCCAGTCACTTCATAAGCTGCAGTCACTATTCTGCTGTTACATCGTGTCTTGTCCTCCAGTCACCTCCAGAGCTGCACTCACTATTATGCTGTTACTTCATGTCTTATCCTCCACTCATCTCCAGAGCTGCAGTCACTATTCTGCTGTTACATCATGTCTTATCCTCCAGTCACCTCCAGAGCTGCACTCACTATTCTGCTGTTACATAGTGTCCTATCCTCCAGTCACCTCCAGAGCTGCAGTCACTATTCTGCTGTTACATCGTGTCTTATCCTCCAGTCACCTCCAGAGCTGCACTCACTATTCTGCTGTTACATCGTGTCTTATACTCCAGTTACCTCCAGAGCTGCTGTCACTATTCTGCTGTTACATCATGTCTTATCCTCCAGTCACCTCCAGAGCTGCAGTCACTATTCTGCTGTTACATCGTGTCTTGTCCTCCAGTCACCTCCAGAGCTGCACTCACTATTATGCTGCTACTTCATGTCTTATCCTCCAGTCACCTCAAGAGCTGCACTCACTATTCTGCTGTTACATCATGTCTTATCCTCCAGTCACTTCCAGAGCTGCACTCAGTATTCTGCTGTTACCTCATGTGCTATCTACCAGTCACCTCCAGAGCTGCACTGACTATTCTGCTGTTACATCGTGTCTTATCCTCCAGTCACCTCCAGAGCTGCACTCACTATTCTGCTGTTACATCGTGTCTTATACTCCAGTTGCCTCTAGAGCTGCTGTCACTATTCTGCTGTTACATCATGTCTTATCCTCCAGTCACCTCCAGAGCTGCACTCACTATTCTGCTGTTACGTCATGTCTTATCCTCCAGTCACCTCCAGAGCTGCAGTCACTATTCTGCTGTTACATCATCTATTATCCTCCAGTCACCTCTAGAGCTGCACTCACTATTCTGCTGTTACATCGTGTCCTATCCTCCAGTCACCTCCAGAGCTGCAGTCACTATTCTGCTGTTACATGGTGTCTTATCCTCCAGCCACCTCCAGAGCTGCAGTCACTATTCTGCTGTTACATCAGGTCTTATCCTCCACTCACCTCCAGAGCTGCAGTCACTATTCTGCTGTTGCATCATGTCTTATCCTCCAGTCACCTCCAGAGCTGCTGTCACTATTCTGCTGTTACATCAGGTCTTATCCTCCAGTTACCTCCAGAGCTGAATTCACCATTCTGCTGTTACATCATGTCTTATCCTCCAGTCACCTACAGAGCTGCACTCACCATTCTGCTGTTAAGTCATGTCTTATCTTCCATTCACCTCCAGAGCTGCAGTCACTATTCTGCTGTTACATCAGGTCTTATCCTCCAGTCACCTCCAGAGCTGCAATCATTATTCTGCTGTTACATCGTGTCTTATCCTCCTGTCACCTCCAGAGCTGCAATCACTATTCCACTGTTACATCATGTCTTATCCTCCAGTCTCCTCCAGAGCCGCAGTCACTATTCTGCCGTTACATCGTGTCTTATCCTCCAGTCACCTCCTGAGCTGCAGCCACTATTCTGCTGTTACATCGTGTCTTATCCTCCAGCCACCTCCAGAGCTGCAGTCAATATTCTACTGTTACATCAGGTCTTATCCTCCACTCACCTCCAGAGCTGCTGTCACTATTCTGTTGTTACATCAGGTCTTATCCTCCGTTCACTTCCAGAGATGCACTCACTATTCTGCTGTTACATCTTGACTTATCCTCCAGTCACCTCCAGAGCTGCAGTCACTATTCTGCTGTTACATCGTGTCTTATCCTCCAGTCACCTCAAGAGCTGCAGTCACTATTCTGCTGTTACATCATGTCTTATCCTCCAGTCACCTCATGAGCTGCAGTCACTATTCTGCTGTTACATCGTGTCTTGTCCTCCAGTCATCTCCAGAGCTGCAGTCACTATTCTGCTGTTACATCATGTCTTATCCTCCAGTCACCTACAGAGCTGCACTCACTATTCTGCTGTTACATCGTGTCCTATCCTCCAGTTACCTCCAGAGCTGCAGTCACTATTCTGCTGTTACATGGTGTCTTATCCTCCAGCCACCTCCAGAGCTGCAGTCACTATTCTCCTGTTACATCAGGTCTTATCCTCCACTCACCTCCAGAGCTGCAGTCACTATTCTGCTGCTACATCATGTCTTATCCTCCACTCATCTCCAGAGCTGCAGTCACTATTCTGCTGTTACATCATGTCTTATCCTCCAGTCACCTCCAGAGATGCAATCACTGTTCTGCTGTTACATGGTGTCTTATCCTCCAGTCACCTCCAGAGCTGCAGTCACTATTCTGCTGTTACATCGTGTCTTGTCCTCCAGTCACCTCCAGAGCTGCACTCACTATTATGCTGTTACTTCATGTCTTATCCTCCAGTCACCTCAAGAGCTGCACTCACTTTTCTGCTGTTGCATTGTGTCTCATCCTCCAGTCACCTCAAGAACTGCACTCACTATTCTGCTGTTACATCATGTCTTATCCTCCAGTCACCTCCAGAGCTGCACTCACTATTCTGCTGTTACATCGTATCTTATTGTCCAGTCAACTCCAGAGCTGCACTCACTATTCTGCTGTTATTTCATGTCTTATCCTCCAGCCACCTCCAGAGCTGCACTCACTATTCTACTGTTACATCATGTCTTATCCTCCAGTCACGTCCAGAGCTGCAGTCACTATTCTGCTGTTACATCGTATCTTATCCTCCAGTCACCTCCAGAGCTGCAGTCACTATTCTGCTGTTACATCGTGTCTTATCCTCCAGCCACCTCCAGAGCTGCAGTCACTATTCTGCTGTTACATCAGGTCTTATCCTCCACTCACCTCCAGAGCTGCACTCACTATTCTACTGTTACATCATGTCTTATCCTCCAGTCACCTCCAGAGCTGCTGTCACTATTCTGCTTTTACATCAGGTCTTATCCTCCATTCACCTCCAGAGATGCACTCACTATTCTACTGTTACATCGTGTCTTATCCTCCAGTTACCTCCAGAGCTGAATTCACCATTCTGCTGTTACATCATGTCTTATCCTGCAGTCACCTACAGAGCTGCACTCCTGCACTCACCATTCTGCTGTTAAATCATGTCTTATCTTCCAGTCACCTCCAGAGCTGCAGTCACTATTCTGCTGTTACATCATGTCTTATCCTCCAGTCACCTCATGAGCTGCAGTCACTATTCTGCTGTTACATCGTGTCTTGTCCTCCAGTCACCTCCAGAGCTGCACTCACTATTATGCTGTTACTTCATGTCTTATCCTCCACTCATCTCCACAGCTGCAGTCACTATTCTGCTGTTACATCATGTCTTATCCTCCAGTCACCCCCAGAGCTGCACTCACTATTCTGCTGTTACATCGTGTCCTATCCTCCAGTCACCTCCAGAGCTGCAGTCACTATTCTGCTGTTACATCAGGTCTTATCCTCCACTCACTTCCAGAGCTGCAGTCACTATTCTGCTGTTGCATCATGTCTTATCCTCCAGTCACCTCCAGAGCTGCTGTCACTATTCTGCTGTTACATCAGGTCTTATCCTCCATTCACCTCCAGAGATGCACTCACTATTCTACTGTTACATCGTGTCTTATCCTCCAGTCACCTCCAGAGCTGCACTCAATATTCTGCTGTTACATCGTGTCTTATACTCCAGTTACCTCCAGAGCTACTGTCACTATTCTGCTGTTACATCATGTCTTATCCTCCAGTCACCTCCAGAGCTGCAGTCACTATTCTGCTGTTACATCGTGTCTTGTCCTCCAGTCACCTCCAGAGCTGCACTCACTATTATGCTGCTACTTCATGTCTTATCCTCCAGTCACCTCAAGAGCTGCACTCACTATTCTGCTGTTACATCATGTCTTATCCTCCAGTCACCTCCAGAGCTGCACTCAGTATTCTGCTGTTACCTCATGTCCTATCTACCAGTCACCTCCAGAGCTGCACTGACTATTCTGCTGTTACATCGTGTCTTATCCTCCAGTCACCTCCAGAGCTGCACTCACTATTCTGCTGTTACATCGTGTCTTATACTCCAGTTACCTCCAGAGCTGCTGTCACTATTCTGCTGTTACATCATGTCTTATCCTCCAGTCACCTCCAGAGCTGCACTCACTTTTCTGCTGTTACATCATGTCTTATCCTCCAGTCACCTCCAGAGCTGCAGTCACTATTCTGCTGTTACATCATCTATTATCCTCCAGTCACCTCCAGAGCTGCACTCACTATTCTGCTGTTACATGGTGTCTTATCCTCCAGCCACCTCCAGAGCTGCAGTCACTATTCTGCTGTTACATCAGGTCTTATCCTCCACTCACCTCCAGAGCTGCAGTCACTATTCTGCTGTTGCATCGTGTCCTATCGTCCAGTCACCTCCAGAGCTGCAGTCACTATTCTGCTGTTACATGGTGTCTTATCCTCCAGCCACCTCCAGAGCTGCAGTCACTATTCTGCTGTTACATCAGGTCTTATCCTCCACTCACCTCCAGAGCTGCAGTCACTATTCTGCTGTTGCATCATGTCTTATCCTCCAGTCACCTCCAGAGCTGCAGTCACTATTCTGCTGTTACATGGTGTCTTATCCTCCAGCCACCTCCAGAGCTGCTGTCACTATTCTGCTGTTACATCAGGACTTATCCTCCATTCACCTCCAGAGATGCACTCACTATTCTACTGTTACATCGTGTCTTATCCTCCAGTTACCTCCAGAGCTGAATTCACCATTCTGCTGTTACATAATGTCTTATCCTCCAGTCACCTACAGAGCTGCACTCACCATTCTGCTGTTAAGTCATGTCTTATCTTCCAGTCACCTCCAGAGCTGCAGTCACTATTCTGCTGTTATATCAGGTCTTATCCTCCAGTCACCTCCAGAGCTGCAATCATTATTCTGCTGTTACATCGTGTCTTATCCTCCTGTCACCTCCAGAGCTGCAATCACTATTCCACTGTTACATCATGTCTTATCCTCCAGTCACCTCCAGAGCTGCACTCACTATTCTGCTGTTACATCGTATCTTATCCTCCAGTCAACTCCAGAGCTGCACTCACTATTCTGCTGTTAAATCACGTCTTATCCTCCAGCCACCTCCAGAGCTGCACTCACTATTCTGCTGTTACATCATGTCTTATCCTCCAGTCTCCTCCAGAGCTGCAGTCACTATTCTGCCGTTACATCGTGTCTTATCCTCCAGCCACCTCCAGAGCTGCACTCACTATTCTGCTGTTACATCATGTCTTATCCTCCAGTCACCTCCAGAGCTGCTGTCACTATTCTGTTGTTACATCAGGTCTTATCCTCCATTCACCTCCAGAGATGCAATAACTATTTTCTGTTACATGGTGTCTTATCCTCCAGCTACTTCCAGAGCTGCAATCATTATTCTGCTCTTACATCGTGTCTTATCCTCCTGTCACCTCCAGAGCTGCAATCACTATTCCACTGTTACATCATGTCTTATCCTCCAGTCACCTCCAGAGCTGCACTCACTATTCTGCTGTTACATCGTATCTTATCCTTCAGTCAACTCCAGAGCTGCACTCACTATTCTGCTGTTAAATCATGTCTTATCCTCCAGCCACCTTCAGAGCTGCACTCACTATTCTGCTGTTACATCATGTCTTATCCTCCAGTCTCCTCCAGAGCTGCAGTCACTATTCTGCCGTTACATCGTGTCTTATCCTCCAGTCACCTCCAGAGCTGCAGTCACTATTCTGCTGTTACATCGTGTCTTATCCTCCAGCCACCTCCAGAGCTGCAGTCAATATTCTGCTGTTACATCAGGTCTTATCCTCCACTCACCTCCAGTGCTGCAGTCACTATTCTAATGTTACATCAGGTCTTATCCTCCAGTCACCTCCAGAGCTGCTGTCACTATTCTGTTGTTACATCAGGTCTTATCCTCCAGTCACCTCCAGAGCTGCTGTCACTATTCTGCTGTTACATCTTGTCTTATCCTCCAGTCACCTCCAGAGCTGCAGTCACTATTCTGCTGTTACATTGTGTCTTATCCTCCAGTCACCTCAGGAGCTGCAGTCACTATTCTGCTTGTACATCATGTCTTATCCTCCAGTCACCTCATGAGCTGCAGTCACTATTCTGCTGTTACATCGTGTCTTGTCCTCCAGTCATCTCCAGAGCTGCAGTCACTATTCTGCTGTTACATCATGTCTTATCCTCCAGTCACCTACAGAGCTGCACTCACTATTCTGCTATTACATCGTGTCCTATCCTCCAGTCACCTCCAGAGCTGCAGTCACTATTCTGCTGTTACATGGTGTCTTATCCTCCAGCCACCTCCAGAGCTGCAGTCACTATTCTGCTGTTACATCAGGTCTTATCCTCCACTCACCTCCAGAGCTGCAGTCACTATTCTGCTGCTACATCATGTCTTATCCTCCAGTCACCTCCAGAGCTGCTGTCACTATTCTGCTGTTACATCAGGTCTTATCCTCCATTCACCTCCAGAGATGCACTCACTATTCTACTGTTAAATCGTGTCTTATCCTCCAGTTACCTCCAGAGCTGAATTCACCATTCTGCTGTTACATCATGTCTTATCCTCCAGTCACCTACAGAGCTGCACTCACCATTCTGCTGTTAAGTCATGTCTTATCTTCCAGTTACCTCCAGAGCTGCAGTCACTATTCTGCTGTTACATCAGATCTTATCCTCCAGTCACCTCCAGAGCTGCAATTATTATTCTGCTGTTACATCGTGTCTTATCCTCCTGTCACCTCCAGAGCTGCAATCACTATTCCACTGTTACATCATGTCTTATCCTCCAGTCACCTCCAGAGCTGCACTCACTATTCTGTTGTTGCATCATATCTTATCCTCCAGTCAACTTCAGAGCTGCACTCACTATTCTGCTGTTACATCGTATCTTATCCTCCAGTCAACTCCAGAGCTGCACTCACTATTCTGCTGTTAAATCATGTCTTATCCTCCCGCCACCTCCAGAGCTGCACTCACTATTCTGCTGTTACATCATGTCTTATCCTCCAGTCTCCTCCAGAGCTGCAGTCACTATTCTGCCGTTACATCGTGTCTTATCCTCCAGTCACCTCCAGAGCTGCAGTCACTATTCTGCTGTTACATCGTGTCTTATCCTCCAGCCACCTCCAGAGCTGCAGTCACTATTCTGCTGTTACATCAGGTCTTATCCTCCACTCACCTCCAGAGCTGGAGTCTCTATTCTGATGTTACATCAGGTCTTATCCTCCAGTCACCTCCAGAGCTGCTGTCACTTTTCTGTTGTTACATCAGGTCTTATCCTCCGTTCACCTCCAGAGATGCACTCACTATTCTGCTGTTACATCTTGTCTTATCCTCCAGTCACCTCCATACCTGCAGTCACTATTCTGTTGTTACATCGTGTCTTATCCTCCAGTCACCTCAAGAGCTGCAGTCACTATTCTGCTGTTACATCATGTTTTATCCTCCAGTCACCTCATGAGCTGCAGTCACTATTCTGCTGTTACATCGTGTCTTGTCCTCCAGTCACCTCCAGAGCTGCACTCACTATTATGCTGTTACTTCATGTCTTATCCTCCACTCATCTCCAGAGCTGCAGTCACTATTCTGCTGTTACATCGTGTCTTGTCCTCCAGTCACCTCCAGAGCTGCACTCACTATTATGCTGTTACTTCATGTCTTATCCTCCACTCATCTCCAGAGCTGCAGACACTATTCTGCTGTTACATCGTGTCTTATCCTCCAGTCACCTCCAGAGCTGTAGTCACTATTCTGCTGTTACATCATGTCTTATCCTCCAGTCACCTCCAGAGCTGCACTCACTATTCTGCTGTTACATCGTGTCCTATCCTCCAGTCACCTCCAGAGATGCAATCACTATTCTGCTGTTACATCGTCTTATCCTCCAGTCACCTCCAGAGCTGCACTCACTATTCTGCTGTTACATCGTGTCTTATACTCCAGTTACCTCCAGAGCTGCTGTCACTATTCTGCTGTTACATCATGTCTTATCCTCCAGTCACCTCCAGAGCTGCAGTCACTATTCTGCTGTTACATCATCTATTATCCTCCAGCCACCTCCAGAGCTACAGTCACTATTCTACTGTTACATCGTGTCTTATCTTCCTGTCACCTCCAGAGCTGCAGTCACTATTCTGCTGTTACATCAGGTCTTATCCTCCAGTCACCTCCAGAGCTGCAATCATTATTCTGCTGTTACATCGTGTCTTATCCTCCTGTCACCTCCAGAGCTGCAATCACTATTCTACTGTTACATCCTGTCTTATCCTCCAGTCACCTCCAGAGCTGCAGTCACTATTCTGCTGTTACATCGTATCTTATTGTCCAGTCAACTCCAGAGCTGCACTCACTATTCTGCTGTTATTTCATGTCTTATCCTTCAGTCACCTCCAGAGCTGCAGTCACTGTTCTGCTGTTACATCATGTCTTATCCTCCAGCCACCTCCAGAGCTGCACTCACTATTCTGCTGTTACATCATGTCTTATCCTCCAGTCACGTCCAGAGCTGCAGTCACTATTCTGCTGTTACATCGTGTCGTATCCTCCAGTCACCTCCAGAGCTGCAGTCACTATTCTGCTGTTACATCGTGTCTTATCCTCCAGCCACCTCCAGAGCTGCAGTCACTATTCTGCTGTTACATCAGGTCTTATCCTCCACTCACCTCCAGAGCTGCACTCACTATTCTGCTGTTACATCATGTCTTATCCTCCAGTCACCTCCAGAGCTGCTGTCACTATTCTGCTGTTACATCATGTCTTATCCTCCATTCACCTCCAGAGATGCACTCACTATTCTACTATTACATCGTGTCTTATCCTCCAGTTACCTCCAGAGCTGAATTCACCATTCTGCTGTTACATCATGTCTTATCCTCCAGTCACCTACAGAGCTGCACTCCTGCACTCACCATTCTGCTGTTAAATCATGTCTTATCTTCCAGTCACCTCCAGAGCTGCAGTCACTATTCTGCTGTTACATCATGTCTTATCCTCCAGTCACCTCATGAGCTGCAGTCACTATTCTGCTGTTACATCGTGTCTTGTCCTCCAGTCACCTCCAGAGCTGCACTCACTATTATGCTGTTACTTCATGTCTTATCCTCCACTCATCTCCACAGCTGCAGTCACTATTCTGCTGTTACATCATGTCTTATCCTCCAGTCACCCCCAGAGCTGCACTCACTATTCTGCTGTTACATCGTGTCCTATCCTCCAGTCACCTCCAGAGCTGCAGTCACTATTCTGCTGTTACATCAGGTCTTATCCTCCACTCACTTCCAGAGCTGCAGTCACTATTCTGCTGTTGCATCATGTCTTATCCTCCAGTCACCTCCAGAGCTGCTGTCACTATTCTGCTGTTACATCAGGTCTTATCCTCCATTCACCTCCAGAGATGCACTCACTATTCTACTGTTACATCGTGTCTTATCCTCCAGTCACCTCCAGAGCTGCACTCAATATTCTGCTGTTACATCGTGTCTTATACTCCAGTTACCTCCAGAGCTACTGTCACTATTCTGCTGTTACATCATGTCTTATCCTCCAGTCACCTCCAGAGCTGCAGTCACTATTCTGCTGTTACATCGTGTCTTGTCCTCCAGTCACCTCCAGAGCTGCACTCACTATTATGCTGCTACTTCATGTCTTATCCTCCAGTCACCTCAAGAGCTGCACTCACTATTCTGCTGTTACATCATGTCTTATCCTCCAGTCACCTCCAGAGCTGCACTCAGTATTCTGCTGTTACCTCATGTCCTATCTACCAGTCACCTCCAGAGCTGCACTGACTATTCTGCTGTTACATCGTGTCTTATCCTCCAGTCACCTCCAGAGCTGCACTCACTATTCTGCTGTTACATCGTGTCTTATACTCCAGTTACCTCCAGAGCTGCTGTCACTATTCTGCTGTTACATCATGTCTTATCCTCCAGTCACCTCCAGAGCTGCACTCACTTTTCTGCTGTTACATCATGTCTTATCCTCCAGTCACCTCCAGAGCTGCAGTCACTATTCTGCTGTTACATCATCTATTATCCTCCAGTTACCTCCAGAGCTGCACTCACTATTCTGCTGTTACATCGTGTCCTATCGTCCAGTCACCTCCAGAGCTGCAGTCACTATTCTGCTGTTACATGGTGTCTTATCCTCCAGCCACCTCCAGAGCTGCAGTCACTATTCTGCTGTTACATCAGGTCTTATCCTCCACTCACCTCCAGAGCTGCAGTCACTATTCTGCTGTTGCATCATGTCTTATCCTCCAGTCACCTCCAGAGCTGCAGTCACTATTCTGCTGTTACATGGTGTCTTATCCTCCAGCCACCTCCAGAGCTGCTGTCACTATTCTGCTGTTACATCAGGACTTATCCTCCATTCACCTCCAGAGATGCACTCACTATTCTACTGTTACATCGTGTCTTATCCTCCAGTTACCTCCAGAGCTGAATTCACCATTCTGCTGTTACATCATGTCTTATCCTCCAGTCACCTACAGAGCTGCACTCACCATTCTGCTGTTAAGTCATGTCTTATCTTCCAGTCACCTCCAGAGCTGCAGTCACTATTCTGCTGTTACATCAGGTCTTATCCTCCAGTCACCTCCAGAGCTGCAATCATTATTCTGCTGTTACATCGTGTCTTATCCTCCTGTCACCTCCAGAGCTGCAATCACTATTCCACTGTTACATCATGTCTTATCCTCCAGTCACCTCCAGAGCTGCACTCACTATTCTGCTGTTACATCGTATCTTATCCTCCAGTCAACTCCAGAGCTGCACTCACTATTCTGCTGTTAAATCATGTCTTATCCTCCAGCCACCTCCAGAGCTGCACTCACTATTCTGCTGTTACATCATGTCTTATCCTCCAGTCTCCTCCAGAGCTGCAGTCACTATTCTGCCGTTACATCGTGTCTTATCCTCCAGCCACCTCCAGAGCTGCACTCACTATTCTGCTGTTACATCATGTCTTATCCTCCAGTCACCTCCAGAGCTGCTGTCACTATTCTGTTGTTACATCAGGTCTTATCCTCCATTCACCTCCAGAGATGCAATAACTATTTTCTGTTACATGGTGTCTTATCCTCCAGCTACTTCCAGAGCTGCAATCATTATTCTGCTCTTACATCGTGTCTTATCCTCCTGTCACCTCCAGAGCTGCAATCACTATTCCACTGTTACATCATGTCTTATCCTCCAGTCACCTCCAGAGCTGCACTCACTATTCTGCTGTTACATCGTATCTTATCCTTCAGTCAACTCCAGAGCTGCACTCACTATTCTGCTGTTAAATCATGTCTTATCCTCCAGCCACCTTCAGAGCTGCACTCACTATTCTGCTGTTACATCATGTCTTATCCTCCAGTCTCCTCCAGAGCTGCAGTCACTATTCTGCCGTTACATCGTGTCTTATCCTCCAGTCACCTCCAGAGCTGCACTCACTATTCTGCTGTTACATCGTGTCCTATCCTCCAGTCACCTCCAGAGATGCAATCACTATTCTGCTGTTACATCGTCTTATCCTCCAGTCACCTCCAGAGCTGCACTCACTATTCTGCTGTTACATCGTGTCTTATACTCCAGTTACCTCCAGAGCTGCTGTCACTATTCTGCTGTTACATCATGTCTTATCCTCCAGTCACCTCCAGAGCTGCAGTCACTATTCTGCTGTTACATCATCTATTATCCTCCAGCCACCTCCAGAGCTACAGTCACTATTCTACTGTTACATCGTGTCTTATCTTCCTGTCACCTCCAGAGCTGCAGTCACTATTCTGCTGTTACATCAGGTCTTATCCTCCAGTCACCTCCAGAGCTGCAATCATTATTCTGCTGTTACATCGTGTCTTATCCTCCTGTCACCTCCAGAGCTGCAATCACTATTCTACTGTTACATCCTGTCTTATCCTCCAGTCACCTCCAGAGCTGCAGTCACTATTCTGCTGTTACATCGTATCTTATTGTCCAGTCAACTCCAGAGCTGCACTCACTATTCTGCTGTTATTTCATGTCTTATCCTTCAGTCACCTCCAGAGCTGCAGTCACTGTTCTGCTGTTACATCATGTCTTATCCTCCAGCCACCTCCAGAGCTGCACTCACTATTCTGCTGTTACATCATGTCTTATCCTCCAGTCACGTCCAGAGCTGCAGTCACTATTCTGCTGTTACATCGTGTCGTATCCTCCAGTCACCTCCAGAGCTGCAGTCACTATTCTGCTGTTACATCGTGTCTTATCCTCCAGCCACCTCCAGAGCTGCAGTCACTATTCTGCTGTTACATCAGGTCTTATCCTCCACTCACCTCCAGAGCTGCACTCACTATTCTGCTGTTACATCATGTCTTATCCTCCAGTCACCTCCAGAGCTGCTGTCACTATTCTGCTGTTACATCATGTCTTATCCTCCATTCACCTCCAGAGATGCACTCACTATTCTACTATTACATCGTGTCTTATCCTCCAGTTACCTCCAGAGCTGAATTCACCATTCTGCTGTTACATCATGTCTTATCCTCCAGTCACCTACAGAGCTGCACTCCTGCACTCACCATTCTGCTGTTAAATCATGTCTTATCTTCCAGTCACCTCCAGAGCTGCAGTCACTATTCTGCTGTTACATCATGTCTTATCCTCCAGTCACCTCATGAGCTGCAGTCACTATTCTGCTGTTACATCGTGTCTTGTCCTCCAGTCACCTCCAGAGCTGCACTCACTATTATGCTGTTACTTCATGTCTTATCCTCCACTCATCTCCACAGCTGCAGTCACTATTCTGCTGTTACATCATGTCTTATCCTCCAGTCACCCCCAGAGCTGCACTCACTATTCTGCTGTTACATCGTGTCCTATCCTCCAGTCACCTCCAGAGCTGCAGTCACTATTCTGCTGTTACATCAGGTCTTATCCTCCACTCACTTCCAGAGCTGCAGTCACTATTCTGCTGTTGCATCATGTCTTATCCTCCAGTCACCTCCAGAGCTGCTGTCACTATTCTGCTGTTACATCAGGTCTTATCCTCCATTCACCTCCAGAGATGCACTCACTATTCTACTGTTACATCGTGTCTTATCCTCCAGTCACCTCCAGAGCTGCATTCAATATTCTGCTGTTACATCGTGTCTTATACTCCAGTTACCTCCAGAGCTACTGTCACTATTCTGCTGTTACATCATGTCTTATCCTCCAGTCACCTCCAGAGCTGCAGTCACTATTCTGCTGTTACATCGTGTCTTGTCCTCCAGTCACCTCCAGAGCTGCACTCACTATTATGCTGCTACTTCATGTCTTATCCTCCAGTCACCTCAAGAGCTGCACTCACTATTCTGCTGTTACATCATGTCTTATCCTCCAGTCACCTCCAGAGCTGCACTCAGTATTCTGCTGTTACCTCATGTCCTATCTACCAGTCACCTCCAGAGCTGCACTGACTATTCTGCTGTTACATCGTGTCTTATCCTCCAGTCACCTCCAGAGCTGCACTCACTATTCTGCTGTTACATCGTGTCTTATACTCCAGTTACCTCCAGAGCTGCTGTCACTATTCTGCTGTTACATCATGTCTTATCCTCCAGTCACCTCCAGAGCTGCACTCACTTTTCTGCTGTTACATCATGTCTTATCCTCCAGTCACCTCCAGAGCTGCAGTCACTATTCTGCTGTTACATCATCTATTATCCTCCAGTTACCTCCAGAGCTGCACTCACTATTCTGCTGTTACATCGTGTCCTATCGTCCAGTCACCTCCAGAGCTGCAGTCACTATTCTGCTGTTACATGGTGTCTTATCCTCCAGCCACCTCCAGAGCTGCAGTCACTATTCTGCTGTTACATCAGGTCTTATCCTCCACTCACCTCCAGAGCTGCAGTCACTATTCTGCTGTTGCATCATGTCTTATCCTCCAGTCACCTCCAGAGCTGCAGTCACTATTCTGCTGTTACATGGTGTCTTATCCTCCAGCCACCTCCAGAGCTGCTGTCACTATTCTGCTGTTACATCAGGACTTATCCTCCATTCACCTCCAGAGATGCACTCACTATTCTACTGTTACATCGTGTCTTATCCTCCAGTTACCTCCAGAGCTGAATTCACCATTCTGCTGTTACATCATGTCTTATCCTCCAGTCACCTACAGAGCTGCACTCACCATTCTGCTGTTAAGTCATGTCTTATCTTCCAGTCACCTCCAGAGCTGCAGTCACTATTCTGCTGTTACATCAGGTCTTATCCTCCAGTCACCTCCAGAGCTGCAATCATTATTCTGCTGTTACATCGTGTCTTATCCTCCTGTCACCTCCAGAGCTGCAATCACTATTCCACTGTTACATCATGTCTTATCCTCCAGTCACCTCCAGAGCTGCACTCACTATTCTGCTTTTACATCGTATCTTATCCTCCAGTCAACTCCAGAGCTGCACTCACTATTCTGCTGTTAAATCATGTCTTATCCTCCAGCCACCTCCAGAGCTGCACTCACTATTCTGCTGTTACATCATGTCTTATCCTCCAGTCTCCTCCAGAGCTGCAGTCACTATTCTGCCGTTACATCGTGTCTTATCCTCCAGCCACCTCCAGAGCTGCACTCACTATTCTGCTGTTACATCATGTCTTATCCTCCAGTCACCTCCAGAGCTGCTGTCACTATTCTGTTGTTACATCAGGTCTTATCCTCCATTCACCTCCAGAGATGCAATAACTATTTTCTGTTACATGGTGTCTTATCCTCCAGCTACTTCCAGAGCTGCAATCATTATTCTGCTCTTACATCGTGTCTTATCCTCCTGTCACCTCCAGAGCTGCAATCACTATTACACTGTTTCATCATGTCTTATCCTCCAGTCACCTCCAGAGCTGCACTCACTATTCTGCTGTTACATCGTATCTTATCCTTCAGTCAACTCCAGAGCTGCACTCACTATTCTGCTGTTAAATCATGTCTTATCCTCCAGCCACCTTCAGAGCTGCACTCACTATTCTGCTGTTACATCATGTCTTATCCTCCAGTCTCCTCCAGAGCTGCAGTCACTATTCTGCCGTTACATCGTGTCTTATCCTCCAGTCACCTCCAGAGCTGCAGTCACTATTCTGCTGTTACATCGTGTCTTATCCTCCAGCCACCTCCAGAGCTGCAGTCAATATTCTGCTGTTACATCAGGTCTTATCCTCCACTCACCTCCAGTGCTGCAGTCACTATTCTAATGTTACATCAGGTCTTATCCTCCAGTCACCTCCAGAGCTGCTGTCACTATTCTGTTGTTACATCAGGTCTTATCCTCCGTTCACCTCCAGAGATGCAGTCACTATTCTGCTGTTACATCTTGTCTTATCCTCCAGTCACCTCCAGAGCTGCAGTCACTATTCTGCTGTTACATTGTGTCTTATCCTCCAGTCACCTCAGGAGCTGCAGTCACTATTCTGCTTGTACATCATGTCTTATCCTCCAGTCACCTCATGAGCTGCAGTCACTATTCTGCTGTTACATCGTGTCTTGTCCTCCAGTCATCTCCAGAGCTGCAGTCACTATTCTGCTGTTACATCATGTCTTATCCTCCAGTCACCTACAGAGCTGCACTCACTATTCTGCTGTTACATCGTGTCCTATCCTCCAGTCACCTCCAGAGCTGCAGTCACTATTCTGCTGTTACATGGTGTCTTATCCTCCAGCCACCTCCAGAGCTGCAGTCACTATTCTGCTGTTACATCAGGTCTTATCCTCCACTCACCTCCAGAGCTGCAGTCACTATTCTGCTGCTACATCATGTCTTATCCTCCAGTCACCTCCAGAGCTGCTGTCACTATTCTGCTGTTACATCAGGTCTTATCCTCCATTCACCTCCAGAGATGCACTCACTATTCTACTGTTAAATCGTGTCTTATCCTCCAGTTACCTCCAGAGCTGAATTCACCATTCTGCTGTTACATCATGTCTTATCCTCCAGTCACCTACAGAGCTGCACTCACCATTCTGCTGTTAAGTCATGTCTTATCTTCCAGTTACCTCCAGAGCTGCAGTCACTATTCTGCTGTTACATCAGATCTTATCCTCCAGTCACCTCCAGAGCTGCAATTATTATTCTGCTGTTACATCGTGTCTTATCCTCCTGTCACCTCCAGAGCTGCAATCACTATTCCACTGTTACATCATGTCTTATCCTCCAGTCACCTCCAGAGCTGCACTCACTATTCTGTTGTTGCATCATATCTTATCCTCCAGTCAACTTCAGAGCTGCACTCACTATTCTGCTGTTACATCGTATCTTATCCTCCAGTCAACTCCAGAGCTGCACTCACTATTCTGCTGTTAAATCATGTCTTATCCTCCCGCCACCTCCAGAGCTGCACTCACTATTCTGCTGTTACATCATGTCTTATCCTCCAGTCTCCTCCAGAGCTGCAGTCACTATTCTGCCGTTACATCGTGTCTTATCCTCCAGTCACCTCCAGAGCTGCAGTCACTATTCTGCTGTTACATCGTGTCTTATCCTCCAGCCACCTCCAGAGCTGCAGTCACTATTCTGATGTTACATCAGGTCTTATCCTCCACTCACCTCCAGAGCTGGAGTCTCTATTCTGATGTTACATCAGGTCTTATCCTCCAGTCACCTCCAGAGCTGCTGTCACTATTCTGTTGTTACATCAGGTCTTATCCTCCGTTCACCTCCAGAGATGCACTCACTATTCTGCTGTTACATCTTGTCTTATCCTCCAGTCACCTCCATACCTGCAGTCACTATTCTGTTGTTACATCGTGTCTTATCCTCCAGTCACCTCAAGAGCTGCAGTCACTATTCTGCTGTTACATCATGTTTTATCCTCCAGTCACCTCATGAGCTGCAGTCACTATTCTGCTGTTACATCGTGTCTTGTCCTCCAGTCACCTCCAGAGCTGCACTCACTATTATGCTGTTACTTCATGTCTTATCCTCCACTCATCTCCAGAGCTGCAGTCACTATTCTGCTGTTACATCGTGTCTTATCCTCCAGTCACCTCCAGAGCTGTAGTCACTATTCTGCTGTTACATCGTGTCTTGTCCTCCAGTCACCTCCAGAGCTGCACTCACTATTATGCTGTTACTTCATGTCTTATCCTCCACTCATCTCCAGAGCTGCAGACACTATTCTGCTGTTACATCGTGTCTTATCCTCCAGTCACCTCCAGAGCTGTAGTCACTATTCTGCTGTTACATCATGTCTTATCCTCCAGTCACCTCCAGAGCTGCACTCACTATTCTGCTGTTACATCGTGTCCTATCCTCCAGTCACCTCCAGAGATGCAATCACTATTCTGCTGTTACATCGTCTTATCCTCCAGTCACCTCCAGAGCTGCACTCACTATTCTGCTGTTACATCGTGTCTTATACTCCAGTTACCTCCAGAGCTGCTGTCACTATTCTGCTGTTACATCATGTCTTATCCTCCAGTCACCTCCAGAGCTGCAGTCACTATTCTGCTGTTACATCATCTATTATCCTCCAGCCACCTCCAGAGCTACAGTCACTATTCTACTGTTACATCGTGTATTATCCTCCAGAGCTGAATTCACCATTCTGCTGTTACATCGTGTCTTATCTTCCTGTCACCTCCAGAGCTGCAGTCACTATTCTGCTATTACATCAGGTCTTATCCTCCAGTCACCTCCAGAGCTGCAATCATTATTCTGCTGTTACATCGTGTCTTATCCTCCTGTCACCTCCAGAGCTGCAATCACTATTCTACTGTTACATCCTGTCTTATCCTCCAGTCACCTCCAGAGCTGCAGTCACTATTCTGCTGTTACATCATCTATATTCCTCCAATCACCTCAATAGCTGCACTCTCTATTCTGCTGTTACATCGTATCTTATTGTCCAGTCAACTCCTGAGCTGCACTCACTATTCTGCTGTTATTTCATGTCTTATCCTTCAGTCACCTCCAGAGCTGCAGTCACTGTTCTGCTGTTACATCATGTCTTATCCTCCAGCCACCTCCAGAGCTGCACTCACTATTCTGCTGTTACATCATGTCTTATCCTCCAGTCACGTCCAGAGCTGCAGTCACTATTCTGCTGTTACATCGTGTCGTATCCTCCAGTCACCTCCAGAGCTGCAGTCACTATTCTGCTGTTACATCGTGTCTTATCCTCCAGCCACCTCCAGAGCTGCAGTCACTATTCTGCTGTTACATCAGGTCTTATCCTCCACTCACCTCCAGAGGTGCACTCACTATTCTGCTGTTACATCATGTCTTATCCTCCAGTCACCTCCAGAGCTGCTGTCACTATTCTGCTGTTACATCATGTCTTATCCTCCATTCACCTCCAGAGATGCACTCACTATTCTACTATTACATCGTGTCTTATCCTCCAGTTACCTCCAGAGCTGAATTCACCATTCTGCTGTTACATCATGTCTTATCCTCCAGTCACCTACAGAGCTGCACTCACCATTCTGCTGTTAAGTCATGTCTTATCTTCCAGTTACCTCCAGAGCTGCAGTCACTATTCTGCTGTTACATCAGATCTTATCCTCCAGTCACCTCCAGAGCTGCAATTATTATTCTGCTGTTACATCGTGTCTTATCCTCCTGTCACCTCCAGAGCTGCAATCACTATTCCACTGTTACATCATGTCTTATCCTCCAGTCACCTCCAGAGCTGCACTCACTATTCTGTTGTTGCATCATATCTTATCCTCCAGTCAACTTCAGAGCTGCACTCACTATTCTGCTGTTACATCGTATCTTATCCTCCAGTCAACTCCAGAGCTGCACTCACTATTCTGCTGTTAAATCATGTCTTATCCTCCCGCCACCTCCAGAGCTGCACTCACTATTCTGCTGTTACATCATGTCTTATCCTCCAGTCTCCTCCAGAGCTGCAGTCACTATTCTGCCGTTACATCGTGTCTTATCCTCCAGTCACCTCCAGAGCTGCAGTCACTATTCTGCTGTTACATCGTGTCTTATCCTCCAGCCACCTCCAGAGCTGCAGTCACTATTCTGATGTTACATCAGGTCTTATCCTCCACTCACCTCCAGAGCTGGAGTCTCTATTCTGATGTTACATCAGGTCTTATCCTCCAGTCACCTCCAGAGCTGCTGTCACTATTCTGTTGTTACATCAGGTCTTATCCTCCGTTCACCTCCAGAGATGCACTCACTATTCTGCTGTTACATCTTGTCTTATCGTCCAGTCACCTCCATACCTGCAGTCACTATTCTGTTGTTACATCGTGTCTTATCCTCCAGTCACCTCAAGAGCTGCAGTCACTATTCTGCTGTTACATCATGTTTTATCCTCCAGTCACCTCATGAGCTGCAGTCACTATTCTGCTGTTACATCGTGTCTTGTCCTCCAGTCACCTCCAGAGCTGCACTCACTATTATGCTGTTACTTCATGTCTTATCCTCCACTCATCTCCAGAGCTGCAGTCACTATTCTGCTGTTACATCGTGTCTTATCCTCCAGTCACCTCCAGAGCTGTAGTCACTATTCTGCTGTTACATCGTGTCTTGTCCTCCAGTCACCTCCAGAGCTGCACTCACTATTATGCTGTTACTTCATGTCTTATCCTCCACTCATCTCCAGAGCTGCAGACACTATTCTGCTGTTACATCGTGTCTTATCCTCCAGTCACCTCCAGAGCTGTAGTCACTATTCTGCTGTTACATCATGTCTTATCCTCCAGTCACCTCCAGAGCTGCACTCACTATTCTGCTGTTACATCGTGTCCTATCCTCCAGTCACCTCCAGAGATGCAATCACTATTCTGCTGTTACATCGTCTTATCCTCCAGTCACCTCCAGAGCTGCACTCACTATTCTGCTGTTACATCGTGTCTTATACTCCAGTTACCTCCAGAGCTGCTGTCACTATTCTGCTGTTACATCATGTCTTATCCTCCAGTCACCTCCAGAGCTGCAGTCACTATTCTGCTGTTACATCATCTATTATCCTCCAGCCACCTCCAGAGCTACAGTCACTATTCTACTGTTACATCGTGTATTATCCTCCAGAGCTGAATTCACCATTCTGCTGTTACATCGTGTCTTATCTTCCTGTCACCTCCAGAGCTGCAGTCACTATTCTGCTATTACATCAGGTCTTATCCTCCAGTCACCTCCAGAGCTGCAATCATTATTCTGCTGTTACATCGTGTCTTATCCTCCTGTCACCTCCAGAGCTGCAATCACTATTCTACTGTTACATCCTGTCTTATCCTCCAGTCACCTCCAGAGCTGCAGTCACTATTCTGCTGTTACATCATCTATATTCCTCCAATCACCTCAATAGCTGCACTCTCTATTCTGCTGTTACATCGTATCTTATTGTCCAGTCAACTCCTGAGCTGCACTCACTATTCTGCTGTTATTTCATGTCTTATCCTTCAGTCACCTCCAGAGCTGCAGTCACTGTTCTGCTGTTACATCATGTCTTATCCTCCAGCCACCTCCAGAGCTGCACTCACTATTCTGCTGTTACATCATGTCTTATCCTCCAGTCACGTCCAGAGCTGCAGTCACTATTCTGCTGTTACATCGTGTCGTATCCTCCAGTCACCTCCAGAGCTGCAGTCACTATTCTGCTGTTACATCGTGTCTTATCCTCCAGCCACCTCCAGAGCTGCAGTCACTATTCTGCTGTTACATCAGGTCTTATCCTCCACTCACCTCCAGAGGTGCACTCACTATTCTGCTGTTACATCATGTCTTATCCTCCAGTCACCTCCAGAGCTGCTGTCACTATTCTGCTGTTACATCATGTCTTATCCTCCATTCACCTCCAGAGATGCACTCACTATTCTACTATTACATCGTGTCTTATCCTCCAGTTACCTCCAGAGCTGAATTCACCATTCTGCTGTTACATCATGTCTTATCCTCCAGTCACCTACAGAGCTGCACTCCTGCACTCACCATTCTGCTGCTAAATCATGTCTTATCTTCCAGTCACCTCCAGAGCTGCAGTCACTATTCTGCTGTTACATCATGTCTTATCCTCCAGTCACCTCATGAGCTGCAGTCACTATTCTGCTGTTACATCGTGTCTTGTCCTCCAGTCACCTCCAGAGCTGCACTCACCATTATGCTGTTACTTCATGTCTTATCCTCCACTCATCTCCAGTGCTGCAGTCACTATTCTGCTGTTACATCATGT
The DNA here is from genome assembly GCF_046119375.1 of Phyllobates terribilis. NCBI lineage: Eukaryota > Metazoa > Chordata > Amphibia > Anura > Dendrobatidae > Phyllobates > Phyllobates terribilis. The sequence continues at coordinate 305,862 of NW_027363538.1, forward strand.
CTTATCCTGCAGTCACCTCCAGAGCTGCACTCACTATTCTGCTGTTACATCATGTCTTATCCTCCAGTCACCTCATGAGCTGCAGTCACTATTCTGCTGTTACATCGTGTCTTGTCCTCCAGTCACCTCCAGAGCTGCACTCACCATTATGCTGTTACTTCATGTCTTATCCTCCACTCACCTCCAGAGCTGCAGTCACTATTCTGCTGTTGCATCATGTCTTATCCTCCAGTCACCTCCAGTGCTGCTGTCACTATTCTGCTGTTACATCAGGTCTTATCCTCCATTCACCTCCAGAGATGCACTCACCATTCTGCTGTTAAGTCATGTCTTATCTTCCAGTCACCTCCAGAGCTGCAGTCACTATTCTGCTGTTACATCAGGTCTTATCCTCCAGTCACCTCCAGAGCTGCAATCATTATTCTGCTGTTACATCGTGTCTTATCCTCCTGTCACCTCCAGAGCTGCAATCACTATTCCACTGTTACATCATGTCTTATCCTCCAGGCACCTCCAGAGCTGCACTCACTATTCTGCTGTTACATCGTATCTTATCCTCCAGTCAACTCCAGAGCTGCACTCACTATTCTGCTGTTAAAACATGTCTTATCCTCCAGCCACCTCCAGAGCTGCACTCACTATTCTGCTGTTACATCATGTCTTATCCTCCAGTCTCCTCCAGAGCTGCAGTCACTATTCTGCCGTTACATCGTGTCTTATCCTCCAGTCACCTCCAGAGCTGCAGTCACTATTCTGCTGTTACATCGTGTCTTATCCTCCAGCCACCTCCAGAGCTGCAGTCACTGTTCTGCTGTTACATCAGGTCTTATCCTCCACTCACCTCCAGAGCTGCAGTCACTATTCTGATGTTACATCAGGTCTTATCCTCCAGTCACCTCCAGAGCTGCTGTCACTATTCTGTTGTTACATCAGGTCTTATCCTCCGTTCACCTCCAGAGATGCACTCACTATTCTGCTGTTACATCTTGTCTTATCCTCCAGTCACCTCCAGAGCTGCAGTCACTATTCTGCTGTTACATCGTGTCTTATCCTCCAGTCACCTCAAGAGCTGCAGTCACTATTCTGCTGTTACATTATGTCTTATCCTCCAGTCACCTCATGAGCTGCAGTCACTATTCTGCTGTTACATCGTGTCTTGTCCTCCAGTCACCTCCAGAGCTGCACTCACTATTATGCTGTTACTTCATGTCTTATCCTCCACTCATCTCCAGAGCTGCAGTCACTATTCTGCTGTTACATCATGTCTTATCCTCCAGTCACCTCCAGAGCTGCACTCACTATTCTGCTGTTACATAGTGTCCTATCCTCCAGTCACCTCCAGAGCTGCAGTCACTATTCTGCTGTTACATCGTGTCTTATCCTCCAGTCACCTCCAGAGCTGAACTCACTATTCTGTTGTTACATCGTGTCTTATACTCCAGTTACCTCCAGAGCTGCTGTCACTATTCTGCTGTAACATCATGTCTTATCCTCCAGTCACCTTCAGAGCTGCAGTCACTATTCTGCTGTTACATCGTGTCTTGTCCTCCAGTCACCTTCAGAGCTGCACTCACTATTATGCTGTTACATCGTGTCCTATCCTCCAGTCACCTCCAGAGCTGCAGTCACTATTCTGCTGTTACATGGTGTCTTATCCTCCAGCCACCTCCAGAGCTGCAGTCACTATTCTGCTGTAACATCAGGTCTTATCCTCCACTCACCTCCAGAGCTGCAGTCACTATTCTGCTGTTGCATCATGTCTTATCCTCCAGTCACCTCCAGAGCTGCTGTCACTATTCTGCTGTTACATCAGGTCTTATCCTCCATTCACCTCCAGAGATGCACTCACTATTCTACTGTTACATCGTGTCTTATCCTCCAGTTACCTCCAGAGCTGCAGTCACTATTCTGCTGTTACATCAGGTCTTATCCTCCACTCACCTCCAGAGCTGCAGTCACTATTCTGCTGTTGCATCATGTCTTATCCTCCAGTCACCTCCAGAGCTGCTGTCACTATTCTGCTGTTACATCAGGTCTTATCCTCCATTCACCTCCAGAGATGCACTCACTATTCTACTGTTACATCGTGTCTTATCCTCCAGTTACCTCCAGAGCTGAATTCACCATTCTGCTGTTACATCATGTCTTATCCTCCAGTCACCTACAGAGCTGCACTCACCATTCTGCTGTTAAGTATTGTCTTATCTTCCATTCACCTCCAGAGCTGCAGTCACTATTCTGCTGTTACATCAGGTCTTATCCTCCAGTCACCTCCAGAGCTGCAATCATTATTCTGCTGTTACATCGTGTCTTATCCTCCTGTCACCTCCAGAGCTGCAATCACTATTCCACTGTTACATCATGTCTTATCCTCCAGTCTCCTCCAGAGCTGCAGTCACTATTCGGCCGTTACATCGTGTCTTATCCTCCAGTCACCTCCAGAGCTGCAGTCACTATTCTGCTGTTACATCGTGTCTTATCCTCCAGCCACCTCCAGAGCTGCAGTCAATATTCTACTGTTACATCAGGTCTTATCCTCCACTCACCTCCAGAGCTGCAGTCTCTATTCTGATGTTACATCAGGTCTTATCCTCCAGTCACCTCCAGAGCTGCTGTCACTATTCTGTTGTTACATCAGGTCTTATCCTCCGTTCACCTCCAGAGATGCACTCACTATTCTGCTGTTACATCTTGTCTTATCCTCCAGTCACCTCCAGAGCTGCAGTCACTATTCTGCTGTTACATCGTGTCTTATCCTCCAGTCACCTCAAGAGCTGCAGTCACTATTCTGCTGTTACATCATGTCTTATCCTCCAGTCACCTCATGAGCTGCAGTCACTATTCTGCTGTTACATCGTGTCTTGTCCTCCAGTCATCTCCAGAGCTGCAGTCACTATTCTGCTGTTACATCATGTCTTATCCTCCAGTCACCTACAGAGCTGCACTCACTATTCTGCTGTTACATCGTGTCCTATCCTCCAGTCACCTCCAGAGCTGCAGTCACTATTCTGCTGTTACATGGTGTCTTATCCTCCAGCCACCTCCAGAGCTGCAGTCACTATTCTGCTGTTACATCATGTATTTTCCTCCACTCACCTCCAGAGCTGCAGTCACTATTCTGCTGCTACATCATGTCTTATCCTCCACTCATCTCCAGAGCTGCAGTCACTATTCTGCTGTTACATCATGTCTTATCCTCCAGTCACCTCCAGAGCTGCACTCACTATTCTGCTGTTACATCGTGTCCTATCCTCTAGTCACCTCCAGAGCTGCAGTCACTATTCTGCTGTTACATAATGTCTTATCCTCCAGTCACCTCCAGAGCTGCTGTCACTATTCTGTTGTTACATCGTTTCTTATCCTCCATTCACCTCCAGAGATGCAATCACTGTTCTGCTGTTACATGGTGTCTTATCCTCCAGTCACCTCCAGAGCTGCAGTCACTATTCTGCTGTTACATCGTGTCTTGTCCTCCAGTCACCTCCAGAGCTGCACTCACTATTATGCTGTTGCTTCATGTTTTATCCTCCAGTCACCTCAAGAGCTGCACTCGCTTTTCTGCTGTTGCATTGTGTCTTATCCTCCAGTCACCTCAAGAACTGCACTCACTATTCTGCTGTTACATCATGTCTTATCCTCCAGTCACCTCCAGAGCTGCACTGACTATTCTGCTGTTACATCGTCTTATCCTCCAGTCACCTCCAGAGCTGCACTCACTATTCTGCTGTTAAATCATGTCTTATCCTCCAGCCACCTCCAGAGCTGCACTCACTATTCTGCTGTTACATCATGTCTTATCCTCCAGTCTCCTCCAGAGCTGCAGTCACTATTCTGCCGTTACATCGTGTCTTATCCTCCAGTCACCTCCAGAGCTGCAGTCACTATTCTGCTGTTACATCGTGTCTTATCCTCCAGCCACCTCCAGAGCTGCAGTCACTATTCTGCTGTTACATCAGGTCTTATCCTCCACTCACCTCCAGAGCTGCAGTCACTATTCTGATGTTACATCAGATCTTATCCTCCAGTCACCTCCAGAGCTGCTGTCACTATTCTGTTGTTACATCAGGTCTTATCCTCCGTTCACCTCCAGAGATGCACTCACTATTCTGCTGTTACATCTTGTCTTATCCTCCAGTCACCTCCAGAGCTGCAGTCACTATTCTGCTGTTACATCGTGTCTTATCCTCCAGTCACCTCAAGAGCTGCAGTCACTATTCTGCTGTTACATCATGTCTTATCTTCCAGTCACCTCATGAGCTGCAGTCACTATTCTGCTGTTACATCGTGTCTTGTCCTCCAGTCACCTCCAGAGCTGCACTCACTATTATGCTGTTACTTCATGTCTTATCCTCCACTCATCTCCAGAGCTGCAGTCACTATTCTGCTGTTACATCATGTCTTATCCTCCAGTCACCTCCAGAGCTGCACTCACTATTCTGCTGTTACATAGTGTCCTATCCTCCAGTCACCTCCAGAACTGCAGTCACTATTCTGCTGTTACATCAGGTCTTATCCTCCAGTCACCTCCAGAGCTGTAATCATTATTCTGCTGTTACATCGTGTCTTATCCTCCTGTCACCTCCAGAGCTGCAATCACTATTCCACTGTTACATCATGTCTTATCCTCCAGTCTCCTCCAGAGCTGCAGTCACTATTCGGCCGTTACATCGTGTCTTATCCTCCAGTCACCTCCAGAGCTGCAGTCACTATTCTGCTGTTACATCGTGTCTTATCCTCCAGCCACCTCCAGAGCTGCAGTCAATATTCTACTGTTACATCAGGTCTTATCCTCCACTCACCTCCAGAGCTGCAGTCTCTATTCTGATGTTACATCAGGTCTTATCCTCCAGTCACCTCCAGAGCTGCTGTCACTATTCTGTTGTTACATCAGGTCTTATCCTCCGTTCACCTCCAGAGATGCACTCACTATTCTGCTGTTACATCTTGTCTTATCCTCCAGTCACCTCCAGAGCTGCAGTCACTATTCTGCTGTTACATCGTGTCTTATCCTCCAGTCACCTCAAAAGCTGCAGTCACTATTCTGCTGTTACATCATGTCTTATCCTCCAGTCACCTCATGAGCTGCAGTCACTATTCTGCTGTTACATCGTGTGTTATCCTCCAATCACCTCATGAGCTGCAGTCACTATTCTGCTGTTACATCGTGTCTTGTCCTCCAGGCACCTCCAGAGCTGCAATCATTATTCTGCTGTTACATCGTGTCTTATCCTCCTGTCACCTCCAGAGCTGCAATCACTATTCCACTGTTACATCATGTCTTATCCTCCAGTCACCTCCAGAGCTGCACTCACTATTCTGCTGTTACATCGTATCTTATCCTCCAGTCAACTCCAGAGCTGCACTCACTATTCTGCTATTAAATCATGTCTTATCCTCCAGCCACCTCCAGAGCTGCACTCACTATTCTGCTGTTACATCAGGTCTTATCCTCCACTCAGCTCCAGAGCTGCAGTCACTATTCTGATGTTACATTAGGTCTTATCCTCCAGTCACCTCCAGAGCTGCTGTCACTATTCTGTTGTTACATCAGGTCTTATCCTCCGTTCACCTCCAGAGATGCACTCACTATTCTGCTGTTACATCTTGTCTTATCCTCCAGTCACCTCCAGAGCTGCAGTCACTATTCTGCTGTTACATCGTGTCTTATCCTCCAGTCACCTCAAGAGCTGCAGTCACTATTCTGCTGTTACATCATGTCTTATCTTCCAGTCACCTCATGAGCTGCAGTCACTATTCTGCTGTTACATCATGTCTTATCCTCCAGTCACCTCATGAGCTGCAGTCACTATTCTGCTGTTACATCGTGTCTTGTCCTCCAGTCACCTCCAGAGCTGCACTCACTATTATGCTGTTACTTCATGTCTTATCCTCCAGTCACCTGCAGAGCTGCAGTCACTATTCTGCTGTTACATCATCTATATTCCTCCAATCACCTCAAGAGCTGCACTCTCTATTCTGCTGTTACATCGTATCTTATCGTCCAGTCAACTCCAGAGCTGCACTCACTATTCTGCTGTTACTTCATGTCTTATCCTTCAGTCACCTCTAGAGCTGCAGTCACTGTTCTGCTGTTACATCATGTCTTATCCTCCAGTCACCTCCAGAGCTGCACTCACTATTCTGCTGTTACATCATGTCTTATCCTCCAGTCACCTCCAGAGCTGCAGTCACTATTCTGCCGTTACATCGTGTCTTATCCTCCAGTCACCTCCAGAGCTGCAGTCACTATTCTGCTGTTACATCGTGTCTTATCCTCCAGCCACCTCCAGAGCTGCAGTCACTATTCTGCTGTTACATCGTGTCTTATCCTCCAGAGCTGCAGTCACTATTCTGCTGTTACATCAGGTCTTATCCTCCACTCACTTCCAGAGCTGCGCTCACTATTCTGCTGTTACATCATGTCTTATCCTCCAGTCACCTCCAGAGCTGCTGTCACTATTCTGCTGTTACATCAGGTCTTATCCTCCATTCACCTCCAGAGATGCACTCACTCTTCTACTGTTACATCGTGTCTTATCCTCCAGTTACCTCCAGAGCTGAATTCACCATTCTGCTGTTACATCATGTCTTATCCTCCAGTCACCTACAGAGCTGCACTCCCCATTCTGCTGTTAAATCATGTCTTATCTTCCAGTCACCTCCAGAGCTGCAGTCACTATTCTGATGTTACATCGGGTCTTATCCTCCAGTCACCTCCAGAGCTGCAATCATTATTCTGCTGTTACATCGTGTCTTATCCCCTTGTCACCTCCAGAGCTGCAATCACTATTCCACTGTTACATCATGTCTTATCCTCCAGTCACCTCCAGAGCTGCACTCACTATTCTGCTGTTACATCGTATCTTATCCTCCAGTCAACTCCAGAGCTGCACTCACTATTCTGCTTTTAAATCATGTCTTATCCTCCAGCCACCTCAAGAGCTGCACTCACTATTCTGCTGTTACATCATGTCTTATCCTCCAGTCTCCTCCAGAGCTGCAGTCACTATTCTGCCGTTACATCGTGTCTTATCCTCCAGTCACCTCCAGAGCTGCAGTCACTATTCTGCTGTTACATCGTGTCTTATCCTCCAGCCACCTCCAGAGCTGCAGTCACTATTCTGCTGTTACATCAGGTCTTATCCTCCAGTCACCTCCAGAGCTGCTGTCACTATTCTGTTGTTACATCAGGTCTTATCCTCCGTTCACCTCCAGAGATGCACTCACTATTCTGCTGTTACTTCTTGTCTTATCCTCCAGTCACCTCCAGAGCTGCAGTCACTATTCTGCTGTTACATCGTGTGTTATCCTCCAATCACCTCATGAGCTGCAGTCACTATTCTGCTGTTACATCGTGTCTTGTCCTCCAGGCACCTCCAGAGCTGCACTCACTATTATGCTGTTACTTCATGTCTTATCCTCCACTCATCTCCAGAGCTGCAGTCACTATTCTGCTGTTACATCATGTCTTATCCTCCAGTCACCTCCAGAGCTGCACTCACTATTCTGCTGTTACATCGTGTCCTATCCTCCAGTCACCTCCAGAGCTGCAGTCACTATTCTGCTGTTACATCATGTCTTATCCTCCAGTCACCTCCAGAGCTGCTGTCACTATTCTGTTGTTACATCGTTTCTTATCCTCCATTCACCTCCAGAGATGCAATCACTGTTCTTCTGTTACATGGTGTCTTATCCTCCAGTCACCTCCAGAGCTGCAGTCACTATTCTGCTGTTACATCGTGTCTTGTCCTCCAGTCACCTCCAGAGCTGCACTCACTATTATGCTGTTACTTCATGTCTTATCCTCCAGTCACCTCCAGAGCTGCCCTCACTATTCTGCTGTTACTTCATGTCTTATCCTCCAGTCACCTCCAGAGCTGCAGTCACTATTCTGCCGTTACATCGTGTCTTATCCTCCAGTCACCTCCAGAGCTGCAGTCACTATTCTGCTGTTACATCGTGTCTTATCTTCCAGCCACCTCCAGAGCTGCAGTCACTATTCTGCTGTTACATCAGGTCTTATCCTCCACTCACTTCCAGAGCTGCACTCACTATTCTGCTGTTACATCATGTCTTATCCTCCAGTCACCTCCAGAGCTGCTGTCACTATTCTGCTGTTACATCAGGTCCTATCCTCCATTCACCTCCAGAGATGCACTCACTCTTCTAATGTTACATCGTGTCTTATTCTCCAGTTACCTCCAGAGCTGAATTCACCATTCTGCTGTTACATCATGTCTTATCTTCCAGTCACCTCCAGAGCTGCACTCCCCATTCTGCTGTTAAATCATGTCTTATCTTCCAGTCACCTCCAGAGCTGCAGTCACTATTCTGCTGTTACATCGTGTCTTATCCTCCAGCCACCTCCAGAGCTGCAGTCACTATTCTGCTGTTACATCGTGTCTTATCCTCCAGAGCTGCAGTCACTATTCTGCTGTTACATCAGGTCTTATCCTCCACTCACTTCCAGAGCTGCACTCACTATTCTGCTGTTACATCATGTCTTATCCTCCAGTCACCTCCAGAGCTGCTGTCACTATTCTGCTGTTACATCAGGTCTTATCCTCCATTCACCTCCAGAGATGCACTCACTCTTCTACTGTTACATCGTGTCTTATCCTCCAGTTACCTCCAGAGCTGAATTCACCATTCTGCTGTTACATCATGTCTTATCCTCCAGTCACCTACAGAGCTGCACTCCCCATTCTGCTGTTAAATCATGTCTTATCTTCCAGTCACCTCCAGAGCTGCAGTCACTATTCTGCTGTTACATCGGGTCTTATCCTCCAGTCACCTCCAGAGCTGCAATCATTATTCTGCTGTTACATCGTGTCTTATCCTCCTGTCACCTCCAGAGCTGCAATCACTATTCTACTGTTACATTATGTCTTATCCTCCAGTCACCTCCAGAGCTGCAGTGACTATTCTGCTGTTACATTATCTATTATCCTCCAGTCACCTCCAGAGCTGCACTCACTATTCTGCTGTTACATCGTGTCTTATCCTCCAGTCACTTCCAGAGCTGCACTCACTATTCTGCTGTTACTTCATGTCTTATCCTCCAGCCACCTCCAGAGCTGCACTCACTATTCTGCTGTTACATCAAGTCTTATCCTCCAGTCACCTCCAGAGCGGCAGTCACTCTTCTGCTGTTACATCGTGTCTTATCCTCCAGTCACCTCCAGAGCTGCTGTCACTATTCTGCCGTTACATCGTGTCTTATCCTCCAGTCACCTCCAGAGCTGCAGTCACTATTCTACTGTTACTTGGTGTCTTATCCTCCAGTCACCTCCAGAGCTGCACTCACTATTCTGCTGTTTCATCGTGTCTTATCCTCCAGTCACCTCCAGAGCTGCTGTCACTATTCTGCCGTTACATCGTGTCTTATCCTCCAGTCACCTCCAGAGCTGCAGTCTTTTATCTATTGTTACATCCTGTCTTATCCTCCATTCACCTACAGAGATGCACTTACTATTCTGTTGTTACATCGTGTCTTATCCTCCAGTTACCTCCAGAGCTGCAGTCACTATTCTGCTGTTACATCATGTCTTATCCTCCAGTCACTTCCAGAGCTGCACTCACTATTCTGCTGTTACATCATGTCCTATCTTCCAGTCACCTCCAGAGCTGCACTCACTATTCTGCTGTTACATCCAGGGCTGTGGAGTCGGAGTCGTGGAGTCAGAGTTAGTTTTGGTTGGAGTCGGAGTCGGTAGAAATGTACCGACTCCGACTCCAGCTTTAAAAAAATGTATTAATATTTCATAATTGAACTTTCATATGAATTTTATAAATGTTACTTAAATATATATGTTCTATCAAACTATGAACAACAGTGATGAGCAGTTCTGCTGGAGATAGAGACATTTCTTACTTCTTGTGTGTCACTGTTCTCCACTGCCCTTATCTAATCTTATACTTGGTTAACCTCATGCTGCCCCAACCCCCCTACTTACAATGTATGAAACTGAATGTGAAAATGTGTTGCAAATTCTTAGTAGTAAAGCTCCTCCTCTAGACTAGATGTTTACTAGGTGTGCGTCTTCCAAGCATCTCACAGCTGCTACTCAGAAGAGGAAGACTGTAAGAAGTATAATCCTTTCAACAAACTTTGCATCAGTTAACTGTGAGTACATGAGGAATAACAGTATTACTGACCACTATATCAGTTGTACGACCTGGCAATAATTTTGTACAATTGTTTTTAGGAAAAACAATTGTCATTTGGATTGTGAATGCAGAATTAAAAACCTGAGAATGTCAAAGAAGCGTCACATTAAATCAGCTGTATTTGAACATTTCACCATCACTCAAGATAGAAAACATTATGTCTGTCAGTGTATGACAAATGATCCAGACGAAAACAAATGCTGTGAAGCCAAGATCAGTGCATATTCAGGTAAAGATAAAATTGCTCCTACCAGAGCTTCTATTCTAAAGAGACATTTACAGCGCTTTCATCCAGAAGTACTGAAAGCAGTGGATGAGAGAGACTGCATCCAAACCAATGAGCCAGTGCCCAGCTCTTCCAGCCAAACAAAGGAGCAGAGAACTTTGCAGCCATCAGTTGCAAGATATTTTGTCAGTGACAAAGTTACTGTGACAATGACAGTAGATACATTTAAAAAACAGATCATAGAGCTTGTTGTAAAGGATAGTGTGCCTATTTCATTATTTTCATGACCAGCTTTTATGTGTCTGAATGGGGAAATGGCCCGCAAGCTTGGTGTTTCTCTGGAGAGAGAGAGTATTAGAAAATTAGTAATCGAAGAAGCTTTTAAACAAAAGGAAGAACTTAAAAAAACTCTCAAGGGACGCTTTCTGCTTCTTAAAATGGATGCCTGCACACGTCACAGAGTAAACTATTTTGCCATCAATGTCCGATTTGTTTGTGACAAAAATGAAATAGTTACCAAGACATTGGCAGTAAAAGACACCAAAGCGCATCACACCAGTGAGTTTCTCCAGGTCTTGGTGGAAAAGGTTCTGCAAGACTATGAACTTAAAAAAGAGCAAGTTCAATGCTTCAAATATGATAAGTACTATTAAGCTAATGAATGAGAGTAATGATGGTGACCAGCAGCTAGAAGAACATTCTGGGTCCACAGACACAGAAATGTTTGAAATAGAGGAACACCGTATTGTAACTGAGGAGCAAACTGAAGTTGCTTCAGATGAACAGCAACATGATAGTTTAGATGATCTTGTTGAAACTGTGACAATCCGTTCTTTCATTCATCACATGCGCTGTGTTGTGCGTACGCTACAGCTGACTATAAGAGACAGTCTGCAAGAAGGACATGCTGCTGCACTGATTGGCAAGGGGAGAAAATTGGCTACTGTTGCCAGAACCCCTAAAGTTGACTCAATTTTGAAGAGACGTGCTGGAAAAGGGGCAATTATTGATCAAGCCACACGATGGGGCAGTACTTACTTAATGATTCAGCGCTTGGTTGAACTGAAAACCTTTCTTGTAGACATGGCTAACCCTCAACTGACGCTAAATGAAAGTCAGTGGAATCAGGTGACTGAGCTGGAAAAATTGCTAGAGCACCCATTTACAGTGATTAAAAAATGACAAGCAGAGGACTTTACTCCAGGTATTTTCTTAAAGGAGTGGAAGAACCTGATGTTTCGCCTGTCCCAAAGAGGAGGGTTAATTGCAAGTGGCATTGCTACTAGTGTTGAGCGAGCACTAAAATGCTCGGGTGCTCGAAGCTCGGGCCGAGCTCACTGTGATACTCGGGTGCTCGACCCGAGCAACGAGCCCAATGTTAGTCTATGGGAGACCCGAACATTTTTGCGGCGGCTCCCCCGGCAGTCTGTAGAAAGCCTAAAAAGTGCCCAAAATGATAGTGACAGTGCTCAAAAGACATGGGGGCAGCATGGGGATCGCCCCTGGAAGCATTTCTGACCCCCAGGTCACTGCTGTCAACAACGTGGTCAGAGGTATTAAGCCACTTTTGCGGGCTCACAATAAAACGTTCAAAAACTAAACTGAAACGGTTTTCCTGTGAAATATGTTAAGGAATTTCCTTTCCAGGGTAAAAACTTGTGTATAAGGTAAAATAAATAACCAAAAACAAAAATACTCCTCCACACCTTGGGCTATGTTCACAAGTAGCATTTTTCATGCGTTTTTGCACTTTTGTATTGCTTTCAACCGTGACAAATGCGTTCACCGGGAAATGTCATTTTAACATTTTACAACCTTATCTGGCCATGTGCTGTGTGACACATGCATACAGTGCTGAAAAGACAAAGGATCAGCATGGGGAAGACCCCTGGAAGCATCTCTGACCCCCAGGTCACTGTCTAAAAGTGTGCCCATCAGAAGTGATCCTTGCCGCATCAGAAGATGCAGACTTGCAACTATCCCCATGCAAGTCCTTGTCCCAGGGCAGTGTTCAATTGTACCTCCCCCATTCCTTGCAATGCAAGCGAAAATATGCAGCCAACCACCCACCCACCCGCAGGCTGCAATACCATACTGCTAGCTTTCACTTGAAATGGGGCCTTTTAGTTTGGAGGAGGCCGAAGCTGGCCACTACCTCATGGCCGCTTCGGCAGCAAGGTATCCATACTCAGTCCCCAGCCGCCCGGCGGCCGGGTGTCCACGCTCAGTCCCCAGCCGCCCGGCGGCTGGGTGTCCACGCTCGGTCCCCAGCCGCCCTGCGGCCGGGTGTCCACACACGGTCGCCAGCCGCCTGGGGGCGGCCGGGTGTCCATAAACGGTCCCCAGCTGCCCTGATTTCTCCTGTCACCTTCCCCCACACTTTTCTTAGCCTGGCCTGCTTTAGGGCAGCATTGGACAAGCCCACCAGAGAACCAGACTCCTCCGGTGGGCCCTGGCTTCTCCATCAGGGGAGTTCAGAGTGCTAAGGTGAGGAGCATGATGATGATGATAGAAGTTAGCGTCTGCTTTGTTTTCTTGGAATGCAAGCGCATGTATGTAGTAGCGGCTAGGCCTGAGGTGGTCCGCGTTTTGGCGCATATCCTACCTCCTCCGAGGATTGCTGGATGTTTTCCTGCTACTATCCCAGTTCTATGACTCCCGTTAAAACAAAGCTTCAGGTGATAAATGATGGATGAGGTGGTGGCAAAGGAGAAAGAGCAGGAGGAACAGGGACCATTCACATCAATATCAGGCCAGTCAACCAGATACAGTGCCTACAAGTAGTATTCAACCCCCTGCAGATTTAGCTGGTTTGATAAGATGCAAATAAGTTAGAGCCTTCAAACTGCAAACGAGAGTAGGATTTATGAACAGAAGCATAAATCTTATAAACCAAAAAGTTATGTTGCTCAGTTGAATTTTATTAAATTTTAAACATAAAAGTGTGGGTCAATTATTATACAACCCCTATGTTTAATATTTTGTGGAATAACCCTTGTTTGCAATTACAGCTAATAATCGTCTTTTATAAGACCTGATCAGGCCGGCACAGGTCTGTGGAGTTATCTTGGCCCACTCCTCCATGCAGATCTTCTCCAAGTTATCTAGGTTCTTTGGGTGTCTCATGTGGACTTTATTCTTGAGCTCCTTCCACAAGTTTTCAATTGGGTTAAGGTCAGGAGACTGACTAGGCCACTCCAACACCTTGACTTTTTCCCTCTTGAACCAGGCCTTGGTTTTCTTGGCTGTGTGCTTTGGGTCGTTGTCTTGTTGGAAGATGAAATTACGACCCATCTTAAGATCCTTGATGGAGGAGCGGAGGTTCTTGGCCAAAATCTCCAGGTAGGCCGTGCTATCCATCTTCCCATGGATGCGGACCAGATGGCCAGGCCCCTTGGCTGAGAAACAGCCCCACAGCATGATGCTGCCACCACCATGCTTGACTGTAGGGATGGTATTCTTGGGGTCGTATGCAGTGCCATCCAGTCTCCAAACGTCACGTGTGTGGTTGGCACCAAAGATCTCGATCTTGGTCTCATCAGACCATAGAACCTTGAACCAGTCTGTCTCAGAGTCCTCCAAGTGATCATGAGCAAACTGTAGACAAGCCTTGACATGACGCTTTGAAAGTAAAGGTACCTTACGGGCTCGTCTGGAACGGAGACCATTGCGGTGGAGTACGTTACTTATGGTATTGACTGAAACAAATGTCCCCACTGCCATGAGATCTTCCCGGAGCTCCTTCCTTGTTGTCCTTGGGTTAGCCTTGACTCTTCGGACAAGCCTGGCCTCGGCACGGGAGGACACTTTCAAAGGCTGTCCAGGCCGTGGAAGGCTAACAGTAGTTCCATAAGCCTTCCACTTACGGATGATGCTCCCAACAGTGGAGACAGGTAGGCCCAACTCCTTGGAAAGGGTTTTGTACCCCTTGCCAGCCTTGTGACCCTCCACGATCTTGTCTCTGATGGCCTTGGAATGCTCCTTTGTCTTTCCCATGTTGACCATGTCTGAGTGCTGTTCACAAGTTTGGGGAGGGTCTTAAATAGTCAGAAAAGGCTGGCAAAAGAGATCTTTAATCCACACATGTGAAGCTCATTATTCTTGGTGCCTGAACTACTTCTTAATACTTTAGGGGGACCAAAAAGAATTCTTGTGGTTTGAGGGGTTGAATAATAAATGACACTCTGAATTAACTTTTAACGTTTTAAAAAAAACAAAAAAAAAAAAGCAAAAACAATATTTGCTGCAGTGCATTTCCCACTTCCAGGCTGATCTACAGTACAAATGTCACAATGCCAAGTTAATTCCGCATGTGTCAACCAGCTAAATCTGCAGGGGGTTGAATACTACTTGTAGGCACTGTATGTCTTGTAGGATATGTTTCTGTAACAAAAGGAGTGGTTCGGCTACACAGTTATAGGGCATACAGCGAGTGCAATGCCTACCAAAAATTTCGAGCCACTCCAATGCCCCTTGGAAATGACATGGAGGTCAGAGGGCGTTAACTAAACCTTTTTTTCCATTTATAGCAACTGGGTCTCCCGTGCACTGTTGGCCTAAGCAGTGAATGGAAGGCTTTCCAAAAATTATGAGGAACTGAAATGCCCCTTACAAGAGCCATGTGTGGCACCCCAGGGGTCTGGTCACCACAGTAATAGAGATATTACGTCGGAGAGCAAGTGGGAGGTTTCCTGGTCAGGATCCCTTAAACATGCAACATCCTCCTGCACCAGTCCTGGGAGGGGAGAATTCTGCCCTTATAAACTGGATCTGGACTGGGGGTTGAGTGAGTCAGAGAACAGTCAGAGTCAGAGTGAGAGCAAGGGAAAGTAACAGCAAGGAGCTCTGTAGGAGCTAAAGACCAGGGGCTGGAAGCTGAGCAGAGCTCGCCCTGGCAGAAGACAATAGGAACCGGAAACAGGAGTCCGAAGCTGTGAGGACTTATATATCCAGCAGCAGAAACCAGCCGGCAGGGGATTTCAGGTCCTCTGGCCATAGAAGCCCGGAGGCTCAGTCACAAGCAAGGGACCAGCACCGCCGTCGTGGAGCGGAGGCTAACAGAAGGCCCCAAGTCACCAGCCATACGGGTGAGCACTACACGGTACACTCAGGGACGTGGGCTACTTCTACCCGCTTACAGCAAGGTAGCCAGGAAGAGTGCAGACAGACGGGGAGGCCTAGAACTCCACCTGGCCAGGGGAACTCCTGCTTGCTCACAGACTGACCAGGCCTCTTATGCTAGCCAGTACTCCTGGGAGGGTCTACCTTATAATCACCAGTAAAGACCCTGAACTGCACTGCAAAGACTCTGAGTCGTTCCTGCTGCGTTCGTGCACCATCACCCCCATCATCCACACTCACTGCCCTGAGGCTATACTCCTCCCGAGGGGAGTTATCCCATTCTATGCTGCGCACACAACACCAGCCTCAGCGGTCTGCCTCGCAGCGGTGATACTCCCTGACCGCAATCCACGGGTGGCGCAGTCGGACAATTAACCTCAAAACCTAAGAAAGACTGCCACTGGTTTGACCAGCCTGAGCCATGGGACCGGGTCACCGCCACGGAGACTACAGACCCCAGAGACCCCGCACCGGGTATCCCACACACGTGTACACACGGCCCAGGGGGCGCGTCACATGCAGTACAGCATATTACAAACATAAGTCCCATTATTGAGGAGTGGGTGTCCCATGGTACTTGCTTATGCTTTCCAAGCAAAGGCTGCCAAAAATTAGGACGGAGCAACTTGCAATGCCCCTTACAAGAGCCATGCAGTACATCATATTACAAACATAAGTCCCATTATTGGGGAGTGGGTGTCCCATAGTATTTGCTTATGCCTTGCAAGCAAAAGCTGCCAAAAATAAGGACGGAGGAACTTGCAATGCTGGCACCCTGGTGGTATAGTGGTGGTGTAGGCTGAGGATAAGGAGAAGAAGATAAAACAGCCGAAACGAGGAAGCGTATACCCATGTGTGGGTGTGAAGCGGTGCATGTGAATACACCTCCCGAAATAACACAGTGGATTTGACTTTATGTTACTCTGCTGTCATTTGGTGGTGATGAGAAGTCTGGCCCAATCCAGCCCTTGTTCATTTTGATAAGGGTCAGCTTGTCAGCATTGTCAGTTGACAGGCGAGTGCGCTTATCAGTTATAATTCCCCCAGGGGCACTAAAAACACGCTCCGATAACACGCTAGTGGCAGGGCAGGCCAGGACCTCCAAGGCGTACAGAGCGAGTTCATTCCAAGTGTCCAGCTTGGATACCCAATAATTAAAAGGCACAGAGGAATCACGGAGGACGCTGGTACGATCGGCAAGGTACTCCCTCACCATCTTTTGAAACTTTCCACTCCTTGTGAGAGTACCCCGCGCCTCAGGGCCTGTAAGCTCGGCGGGTGTCAGAAAACTGTCCCAGAACGTTGACAGTGTTCCCCTGCCTCTGCTGGATTGGAGTTGCATCTCTCTCGCCTGTACGCCTTGGTTGGGCAACGAACTGTGACTTCTGCCGTTAGCGTGTTCAGATGGGAATTTTTTTAAGAGTTCTGCAGCAAGGGCCTTCTGGTACTGCCCCATTTTTGTAGACCTCTCCACCCCAGGAATAAGAGAGTGAAAGTTCTCCTTGTAGCGGGGGTCTAAAAGTGTCACCAACCAGTAATGACTGTCACCCAACATTTTGACAACGCGAGGGTCACGGTTAAGGCAGCGTAACATAAAGTCAGCCATGCGTGCCAGACTGGTAACGGGCAAGATTTCCGTGTCCTCACCAAGATGACGACTGACCATGCTCTCCTCCTCTTCCTCCTCCCCCCCTGTCCTCAGGCCACCCACGCTGAACCGACGGTATGACACTTGTACAGGTACTACCGTCTACAACACCTGATAGCATCTCCTGTTCTTCCTCCTGAATATCGACGGCCTTGTTGCAGCTGGTACTCCACAACTGCTCTCTTCTGCTCACAAATCCTTTGCAACATGTGGAGGGTAGAGTTCCAACGTGTGGGGACATCACACACCAGTCGGTGTGCCGGAAGCTGCAAACGCTGCTGCAACACAGCAAGGGCGGCGGAAGCTGTAGCCGACTTGCAAAAATGAGCTGACAGGTGGTGTACTTTCACGAGCAGATCTGGCAACTCGGGGTACGATTTAAGAAACCGCTGAACCACGAGGTTAAGCACATGAGCCAGGCATGGTACGTGTGTGATCTCACCTCGCCTCAGAGCCGCCACCAGGTTACGGCCATTGTCACACACGACCATGCCGGGATGTAGGTTCAGCGGTCTCAGCCACAGATCTGCCTGCTCTTTCACAGCTGTCCACAACTCACAAGCAGTGTGAGGTTTATCACCTAAGCTTATGAGTTTCAGCACAGCCTGTTGCCGCTTGGCGGAGGCAGTACTGCAATGCTTCCAGCTTGTAACTGATGTGGTGATATCTGAGATGGAGGCTGAACATGAGGAGGAGGATGCGCAGGAGCTGTACACTGTGGGGGCAACTCTGACTGACATAGGGCCCGCAATCCTCGGTGTGGGGAGGATGTGTTCCGTCCCAAGGTCCGACTGGGTCCCGGCTTACACTATGTTTACCCAGTGTGCCGTCAGAGATGTACCGTCCCTGGCCACAAGCACTTGTCCACGTGTCCGTTGTCAGGTGGACTCTCCCAGTAACTGCGTTGTTGAGGGCACGGCAGATGCTTTGGGACACGTGCTTGTGTAGTGCGGGGATGGCACACCGGGCAAAATAGTGTCGGCTGGGGACCGAGTACCGAGGGACGGCCACCGCCATAAGATTGCGGAAGGATTCCGTCTCCACCAGCCTAAAAGGCAGCATTTCCAATGCAAGCAGTCGTGAAATGTGCGAATTTAGGACTGTGGCCTGTGGGGCGTTAGCTGCGAATTTCCGCTTTCGTTCAAAGGTCTGGGATATGGACAATTGAACGCTGCGGTGGGACGTGGACGTTGATGCTGTTTCTTGAGAAACTGCCATAACAAGTGAAGACTGAGAGGAGGGGGCATCTTTACATGCAGTATGGACAGGGGATTGCCTTGCACACACAACAGGGGGTTCTATTGCACGCACAACAGTGGAAGAAGCAGTGGTGACACCCGCTGACACTGGTCGTGGACCCTGGGTTTCGCCCCACAAAGTCGGGTGCTTTGCTGCCATGTGCCTGATCATGCTGGTGGTGGTCAGGCTGGTAGTTTTGTCACCCCTGCTGATGCTGGCATGGCAGGTGGAACATATGGCCTTTTTGGGGTTATCAGCAGAGTCTTTAAAAAAATTCCAGACTCTGGAAGACCTACTGCTTGTACTGGCAACGTCCCTCGTGTTGGTGTTACGGGGAACGGTTGCCTGCCTTCTGTCTGCGGCCACCACACTGCTTCTTCCTGCCTGTTGGGGTACTCTGCCTCCCTCCCCCTGTGTGCTGCTGGCCTCACTCTGCATGTCCTCCTTCCACGTTGGGTCAGTTACTAGATCATCCACCACCTCCTCCTCTTCCACTTGCGCACCACGATCCTCCTCCTCACTTCCTGGCAATTGTGTCTCGTCATCGTCCACCTCTTGTGACAAATTGCCAACGTCGACTTCCTGTGGCCATGGCTGTTCAAATATTTGGGCATCGCAACATGGGATCTCCTCTTCCACCACTTCAAGCTTATCAGGCGAGGGGCCCAAATATGGAAATGGACCAGTGAACAGCTCTTCAGAGTGTCCAAGTGTGGGATCACTTGCTGTCTGACGACACTCGGCATGGTGGGAGGAAGGAGCATCAGGGTGAGGAGGAGTATGCGGTCGAGACTCACGGCTACTAAGAGTTGACCGTGTGGAAGACAGACCGGAGGTGGTGGTGCCCAGGTAACTGGAAGTATTATCTGCTATCCAATTAATAACCTGTTCACACTGATCAGTTCTCAATACTGGTTTTGTTCTGTGCTTCCCTAGTAATTCGGTCAAGAAGTGGGAGCGAGAAGATGTGGCTGTTGGTTGTGGCACATTTTCACCTTGGCCACGGCCCCGTCCTCTGCACGAACCATCACCAGAACGTCCACTTCCACGTCCCTTGCCACCCGCCTTGCCCATTGTAAATGAAGTAAAATAGCTTACACTTGCACTATCAATGGAAAAAGGGTAATAAAGAGTAGATTAGAACCGTGGAAGAGGAAAACCACAGTTATTGTTTACTGGGGTATACCACACTTTTTTAAATAGAGATATTTGCGGCTGAACAGTGAGCGACACTCAAACTGCTTTTTTTTTAGATACCAAAGGCCCAAAACTGGATAGTACAGCGATTTGACCCGTGGAACTGCGAAACCACACTGGGATGTCGGGCCTACACAAGACTATTTTTAACAGATATATTTTTGTGTCACAACAGTCAGGAGACACTACTGTTTTTCTTTACGGAAAAAACTACCAAAAGCTGAATAATAGAGATTTTTTACCGTGGGATGGCAAAACCACAGTTATTGTTTACTGGGGTATACCACACTTTTTTAAATAGAGATATTTGCGGCTGAACAGTGAGCGACACTCAAACTGCTTTTTTTTTAGATACCAAAGGCCCAAAACTGGATAGTACAGCGATTTGACCCGTGGAACTGCGAAACCACACTGGGATGTCGGGCCTACACAAGACTATTTTCAACAGATATATTTTTGTGTCACAACAGTCAGGAGACACTACTGTTTTTCTTTACGGAAAAAACAACACTTCTGTTTCTCTAGCCTACACCAGACTATTTTCAACAGTTATATTTGTGTCTGAAAAATCAGAGACACGCTTTTTTTTGGGGGGGGGGGGGGACACACCGAAAGGTTAATAAGACGGGTATTTGTACAGTGTGAAGGAGGAAAAAAAAAGGAGGATTTTTCCTGGCCCCCGACATCTGGTGCTAAGTCCAGCAATTTCACCAACAGGAGCACACAGGACTGTAATGCAGCGTTTGCTGGTATAACCACTGTGTCTCCTATACAGCCTGCCTGCCTGGTATCTGGGATGGATATTAGTCCTGAGAAGGACTGTTTGTTTGATCTGGCAGCCTTTACAGACCCTACACTAACTATTTCGCAGTTTATATCTCTCCCTAAATCAGCAGCGCTGTCCCTACACTGTCTAATCCGGAGCGACTGTGTCCAAGATGGCGGCGCCCCGTTTTAAATACTCGAGGTGACGCTGTGCGGCCAGCCAATCACTGTAATGCCCACAACCAACATGGCTGCAGCATTACAGTGACTGGCTGGCAATCCCTGCATGTTCATTGGCTCTGTAAAGAGCGCCAAACATGCAGGGCGGAGACCCGAGCTCCCGCCCGAGTAACCCGAAAATGCTCGGTGCTCGCCGAACATCCCGAGTAGTGTGATGCTCGGGCGAGTACCGAGCAGTGTCGAGCATGTTCGCTCAACACTAATTGCTACATCAATGAAACGGAGAGAGGAGCTACTATTACAAAATAACATTCTTTTGGCAGCTGTTTATGTAGACCCAATGCATTGGATTCTTCTAGATCAGGGGTCTCAAACTCGGCTGGGTATATGGGCCGCACATGGAAAAAATTAGAATTTGGGGGGCCGCATTCTTTGTTCAATGTGACATTTTTAGTGATACCATTTTTTTTGTATACACCTTTTGAACATTTTTTCCGTGTTTATTTTTTTATGGCTTGGGTCGTTATGGATGTGGCGATAATAAACGTGCACTTTTTTGTGTTTACTTTAGTTTACATATAAAACAGCATTTTTAGCGCCCAATATTTTTTCATGCTTTATTTTTATTTTTTTGATTTTTACAATTTTGTTTCCCCCAATTGGCCACATTCAGTAATATTGTCTTACAATTAGCATCATATAGTAATAATGGCAAACATCTTGTAGTAATGTTCCCCATCCAAGTCCCCATCTTGTACTAATGTGCCCCATCCAGGTCCCCATCCTGTGGCTATGTGCCTCATCCAGGTCCCCATCTTGTGGCTATGTGCCCCATCCAGGTCCCCATCCTGTGACTATGTGCCCCATCCAGATCCCCATCTTGTGGCTATGTGCCCCATCCAGGTCCCCATCTTGTGGCTATGTGCCCCATCCAGGTCCCCATCCTGTGGCTATGTGTCCCATCCAGGTCCCCATCTTGTGGCTATGTGCCCCATCCAGGTCCCCATCTTGTGGCTATGTGCCTCATCCAGGTCCCCATCTTGTGGCTATGTGCCTCATCCAGGTCCCCATCCTGTGGCTATGTGCCCCATCCAGGTCCCCATCTTGTGGCTATGTGCCCCATCCAGGTCCCCATCTTGTGGCTATGTGCCCCATCCAGGTCCCCATCTTGTGGCTATGTGCCCCATCCAGGTCCCCATCCTGTGGCTATGTGCCCCATCCAGGTCCCCATCCTGTGGCTATGTGCCCCATCCAGGTCCCCATCCTGTGGCTATGTGCCCCATCCAGGTCCCCATCTTGTGGCTATGTGCCCCATCCAGATCCCCATCTTGTGGCTATGTGCCCCATCCAGATCCCCATCTTGTGGCTATGTGCCCCATCTTGTGGCTATGTGCCCCATCCAGGTCCCCATCTTGTGGCTATGTGCCCCATCCAGGTCCCCTCTTGTGGCTATGTGCCCCATCCAGGTCCCCATCTTGAGGCTATGTGCCCCATCCAGGTCCCCTCTTGTGGCTATGTGCCCCATCCAGGTCCCCATCCTGTGGCTATGTGCCCCATCCAGGTCCCCATCCTGTGGCTATGTGCCCCATCCAGGTCCCCATCCTGTGGCTCTGTGCCCCATCCAGGTCCCCTCTTGTGGCTATGTGCCCCATCCAGGTCCCCATCCTGTGGCTATGTACCCCATCCAGGTCCCCTCTTGTGGCTATGTACCCCATCCAGGTCCCCATCCTGTGGCTATGTACCCCATCCAGGTCCCCTCTTGTGGCTATGTACCCCATCCAGGTCCCCTCTTGTGGCTCTGTGCCCCATCCAGGTCCCCTCTTGTGGCTATGTGCCCCATCCAGGTCCCCATCCTGTGGCTATGTACCCCATCCAGGTCCCCTCTTGTGGCTATGTACCCCATCCAGGTCCCCTCTTGTGGCTATGTACCCCATCCAGGTCCCCATCTTGTGGCTATGTGCCCCATCCAGGTCCCCATCTTGTGGCTATGTGCCCCATCCAGGTCCCCTCTTGTGGCTATGTGCTCCATCCAGGTCCCCATCCTGTGGCTATGTACCCCATCCAGGTCCCCTCTTGTGGCTATGTGCTCCATCCAGGTCCCCTCTTGTGGCTATGTGCTCCATCCAGGTCCCCTCTTGTGGCTATGTGCCCCATCCAGGTCCCCATCCTGTGGCTATGTACCCCATCCAGGTCCCCTCTTGTGGCTATGTACCCCATCCAGGTCCCCTCTTGTGGCTATGTGCCCCATCCAGGTCCCCTCTTGTGGCTATGTGCCCCATCCAGGTCCCCTCTTGTGGCTCTGTGCCCCATCCAGGTCCCCATCCTGTGGCTATGTTTTCCCTGTGCTGTTCTTCACACACAAAAAAAAAAAAGATGATTCTCACCTGTCCTCCGTTCCCTCGGCGGCCTTCCTGCAGATGTGGCCCGCAGGCACCACAGAGTCCGACCCCTTGACGGCCTCTGATTGGCCGGCGGCTGGCATTGGAAATGCAGTGCTGGGAAACAGTCTCTGTGCGGCAATTCAGCGCTGCTGTCGGCGGCTCCTCCTGGACCTGGTCGGGATCATCAAGGGGTCTGTGCCTGCGGGCCGCATAAAGCAGCCTCAGGGGCCGCATGCGGCCCGCGGGCCGCGTGTTTGAGACCCCTGTTCTAGATGATCAACAGCTAACTAAAGGAAAAGAAGCTCTGTTTGAAATAGCAGTAAGGATGAAAGGGTTGCAGAACAGTCAGGAGGAACAAGAAGAATTTGGTCGTCCTGCCACATCTTCACCCTCATCATCAACTGATGAAGAATTTAATTTCGAAAAATATTTGAATCACAAGGACCGTGCAAAGCGTTCCCGCATAGAAGAAGAGTCATCCCCATCAAAGAACACAGCCAGTACATTTCAGCAGAATTTTTCATGTGCACTAAAAGAAATTGAGAAATTTGACCGTTCATCAAAAATAACAGTGCAACAAGCGATTCCTCTGTATCCTGACATTGTCAGAGATGTTGCCCGAGTGGTTACTGCTTTGCCACCAACCCAAGTTAGTGTAGAGAGGTTGTTCTCAGCTCTCAAAATAATTAGATCAGATTTGAGGGCATCCATGAAGGAGGATCTGACAGAGGCAATACTTTTTCTGAGGACAAATTTATAGATTTCTTCTTATTAACTGCATAACAGTGTTTATTGCATATTTACTTACAAGAGTTTAGAAAAGTTTATAAAAGTTATTTGCTATATTCTAATTGTATTCTAATAAATATAGTTTTTGCTCTAAGTGGTCTGATTACTTATATGATGGTGAGAAACTGAATAAGCACGATGTTAATATTTTACAACAGTAAATTTATTGTTACGAATTGGCCATTTATGAAGGAGTCGGAACCTGATAAAATCCAGGAGTCGGAGTCGCAACTGTGGCTTACCGACTCCACAGCCCTGGTGAGCACGCATCCTAAGTCTTCAAAGGTGTTGTCCATGATTAGAAACTTGTGTTTTTTTGTCTAAAAACAGCACCACAACCTGTCTACAGGTTCTGTGTGGTATTGCAGCTCAGCTCCATTTATTTCAGTAGAGCTGAAGTCCAATGCCAGTCACAATCTATGGACAGATGTGATATTGCTTTTGAAAGAAAACAATAATGTTTTTCTAATCCTGTATGTGAAGATCTGAGGTTGTGGGTTGCAATAATCACCTAGACAAGTTAATGATGCAACAATAGTTTATCTCTTACATCCAAGGTTTTACTACAACTCTAGGTAAATGGCCAAAATACATTGCCCCCAGTGCACAAGATACCCTTCCTGGGGAGGTAGTTCAACTGCCTTTGTACCAGGCGATACTCACTGTTTCCCAACTTTTGGTTGGCTCACAGATTTCGTATCGCCAACCAGTATAGTTTGTATTCACATTCCTCGCTCCTCCAGACGATAAGATAAAACAATAGAGACACAGGTATCCAGTAGCAACAGTCCTTAAGAAAGTTCATCAAATCCAGACGACAGATTCCACAACTGTAGCACATTTATCCAGCCCAGTGATCAACCGATCTTCAAACTCCATAGGCCATTCACCCATGGGTCCAGGACCTCAGCCTAGATCCTTTCCCTTCAACGTCATTTCACCAACTTCCTAAACATGGGGCTTTTTTTCCTCCCTTCATGGGAACATTTGAGGGTCATCAGCTGTGCTGCCAATGTGGTTTTCTGTAAAAAGATGTAGTAAATTAATTATTAAGCCCCGGAGCATTTTCCGTTTTTGCATTTTCGTTTTTGCTCCCCTTGTTCCCAGAGCCATAGCGTTTTTATTTTTTGGTCAATATGGCCATGTGAGGGCTTATTTTTTGCGGGACGAGTTGTACTTTTCAACGCCATTACTAGTTTTACCATATCCTGTACGGGAAAACGGGAAAAAAATTCCAAGTGCGGTAAAATTGCAAAAAAAGTGCAATACCACAGTTGTTTTTTATTTATTTTTTTACCACGTTCACTGAATGCTAAAACTGAACTTCCCTTCTTATTCTACAGGTCATTACGAGTTCATAGACACCAAACATGTATAGGTTCTTTTATATTTAAGTGGTGAAAAAAAATTCCAAAATTTGGTAAAAAAATAAATAAAAAAAAGCGCCATTTTCTAAGACCCGTAGCGTCTCCATTTTTCGTGATCTGGGGCTGGTTGATGGCTTATTTTTTGCGCACCGGGCTGACGTTTTTATTGATAACATTTGTGGTAGATCCGATGTTTTGATCGCCCGTTATTGCATTTTATTGCAATTTTGCGGCGACCGATCGGATTAATTCTTTTTTTATATTGATAGATCGGGCGATTCTGAACGCGGCGATACCAAATATGTGTGTGTGGTTTTTTTTTATATATATTTTATTTTGAATGGGGCGAAAGGGGGTTGATTTAAACTTTTATATTTTTTATTTTTTTTTATATTTTTAAAAACTTTTTTTTTTTACTTTTTGCATGCTTCAATAGTCTCCATAGGAGACTAGAAGCAGCAACTGTCCGATCGCCTCTGCTACATACAGGGGACGAGCAGGTCCCCTGCATGCAGCAGAAATGGTCCTGTGCTATGAGCGCCGACCACTAGGTGGCGCTCATAGCGACAAGATCATGACAACCACAGGCGTCTGCTGCAGACCCTGGGTTGTCATGCCCACCCATCGGCGACCCGCAATCACGTGACGGGGTCGCCGGTGGGCGGGGCTTATGACGCGCTACCCGGAAGCGCGCGTTAAATGCTGCTGTCGGAGATTGACAGTGGCATTTAACATGTTAACAGCCGCGGGTGGATCGCGATTCCACCCGCGGCTGTTGCGGGCACATGTCAGCTGTAAGAATCAGCTGACATGTGCTCCGTTCAGTGAGGGCTCAGCGCAGCAGCCCTCACTGAACCGGAGGGGGGGGCCAAATGTGCGAACTAATACGTCCCCGGTATTTAAGGGGTTAAAACGCTGCGCTACGACAGCCATCAATTAGATCCCATAATGATACAATAACCAGTACAGTTCTATTATCCTCATTGGACAGCGGTGTACACAGTTTATTGTATAGACCTTTGCTGCACAATGGGACAGTGTTCATTTATGTAAAATAATCCATAGATGTGGGACAGGTCCATAGGGATATGTACAAACACCCTCCATATAAATGTGCACATATAAGCTAACACTGCCCCCTACAGCTTCAGTGGCTGATCTCAGGTGCCCACAGGGAATCAGTGCCCGTGTATTGTTAGTAGACTTCCATTGTAGTCTTTATTAACACATCTACAACCCTTTGTATTATTCTGAACCTCCATAGAAGTGAATGGAGAAAGCCTATCATGCACAGCCACTTCTATGTTCATATTAACTAGAGATACAGCCTTATCTCGATAGCTGCGGGGGGCTACAGAGGTGGAGCCAACATCTATTAGCCATTTATGGCTTATTCGGTGGATATATCTGAGAGGGAAATAACCCTTTAATTGGGTTATCCACTACTAGACACCAACTATTGATGGGCCAAGGGAGGTGAGAAAACTAAAAGAAATTGATATCTCCAGACCAGCGCTGCATACCCCACTGGTTACCTGAGGTTAACAACCGGTGGGGGCAACGCATGAGTGTTGCAGCTTCTGATTGGTTGCAGCATTCATATTTCATCTAAGCCAGAAGAAGTAGTGCTCACATGACACCCCTGCCAGATGTTGATGTCAGAATAATGGCGGGATACACAACAATGAGTATAAGAGGGCACTGGTTTGGGAGGTGATTTGGGGATTTTTTAATATTTTCCCTTCCTAGGTCCACAAATAAGACCCTACAAGTTCCAGGGAACATAGGTACACAGAACACCCTTTTTGGGCTGTGCATCTTCTCTATATACAGTGGGGAAAAAAGTAAACTGCTCAAAAAAATAAAGGGAGCACTTAAACAACAGAATATAACTCCAAGTAAATCAAACTTCTGTGAAATCAAACTGTCCACTTAGGAAGCAACACTGATTGACAATCAATTTCACATGCTGTTGTGCAAATGGAATACACAATAGATGGAAATTATTGGCAATTATCAAGACACCCTCAATAAAGGAGTGGTTCTGCAGGTGGGGACCACAGATCACATCTCAGTACCAATGCTTTCTGGCTGATGTTTTGGTCACTTTTGAATGTTGGTTGTGCTTTCACACTCGTGCTAGCATGAGACGGACTCTACAACCCACAGAAGTTGCTCAGGTAGTGCAGCTCACCCAGCATGGCACATCAATGCAAGCTGTGGCAAGAAGGTTTGCTGCATCTATCAGCGTAGTGTCCAGAGGCTGGAGGCGCTGCCAGGAGACAGGCCAGTACACCAGGAGACGTGGAGAGGGCCGTAGGAGGGAAACAACCCAGCAGCAGGACCGCTACCTCCGCCTTTGTGCAAGGAGGAACAGGAGGAGCACTGCCAGAGCCCTGCAAAATGACCTCCAGCAGGCCACAAATGTGCATGTGTCTGCACAAACAGTTTGAAACAGACTCCATGAGGGTGGCATGAGGGCCTGACGTCCACAGATGGGGGTTGTGCTCACAGCCCCACACCGTGCAGGACACTTGGCATTTTCCACAGAACACCAGGATTGGCAAAGTCGCCACTGGCGCCCTGTGCTCTTCATAGATGAAAGCAGGTTCACACTGAGCTCATGCGACAGACGTGACAGAGTCTGGAGACGCCGTGGAGAGCGCATAGTGGGCAAACAACCTTACGCGGTGAAATGAGCTGCATCTGGATCTCGTCCACCTAAAGGGACTGTCAGCATAGAATGACTGTTCAAACTAAGTCCCAACTCTCGGTGCTTCATGACGGGGCCAATCATTTATATACACCTTCCCACCTGCTTGTTTTCCCTCTACCCACACCCTCCTCTTCTTTGATTGACAGCTCTGGCTTCATAGAACCAGAGAAGGAAGGAGACAGAGGTAAAACTAGCAGGTGGGAAGGTGTATAGAAATGATTGGCCCACGCCGTGATCCATGGAGCGCTTGTACTTGGTTTCAACAGTCATTCTGTGCTGACAGTCCCTTTAAAATCAGTGTTTCCCAAACTCCAGTCCCCACGGCCCCCCACAGGTCATGTCTTCAGGATTTCTATAGTATTGCACAGGTGAGAGAATTCCTGATTCCTTGATGATACTTTCATCACATGTGTAATACTGAGGAAATCCTGAAAACATGACCTGTTGGGGGGAAAACCTGACCTGTTGGGGGCCATGAGGACTGGAGTTTGGGAAACACTGCCTTAAATGGAGCGTTGCTGCAGTTTTATTATTCAGCGATTAGCAGGATCCCCCAACAATTTCTAAGCAATGAGAAAATGCAGTCCCTAATGATGTCCTCTGACAATAAGCGGGTCACGGACAGCAGATGCATTGGGTTCTGCATTTCTTTGAGAATGGGATGGGGCAGCTTCTGTCTTCTCAGTGATACAATCAGGAAGGAGATGCAGCGTGAGACAATCCCTGTCTAGATCTTTGATCTGATCATCAATACAGAGGGCTGATTGGTGAAGACAGAGGGAAAGGCTAATAAGATTATTAAAAAAAACTTAGTTTTTCAGCTGGTACTTCCTCTGGGGTCAGTATGCCAACCTCATTGACTTCATAGCACTTGCCAGAGTGGGCAGACACGATTTATTGCCTTTATACACGTCACCTCCACACAGGGCGATGCTGGCTACCACGCCTCTGTAGTGATCAAACGTTGAGTCAAACAGCAGGGCTTTAAGAGGGCTGCACTTTTCAATCTTGGGACTAAAACACAAAAATAAGACATCCTGTTAAGGGGTATAAAGGTAAGTAAACCGCGTTCAGTCCGGGGTGATGAATTCCAAAAGACAAAGTTTATTCTGCCATCACATAACGTTTCGACCTGTTATAGGTCTTTATCAAGTATATACAAAGACATACAGGGATACTGATCCCCCTGGTCAGTGGCCAGAACCCTGTAAATTCCCCTTAAATGGTCCAAAACTGAAACTGTGGGAACAATCGAATCCACTTAGGGTTCAGCAAACTTACAGTCAAGGGTTTGATAAAGTTATCTACACCCTTGTGTCTCCGGAAAGCATGGCGTACGTTCACTTGCTGAAAATGCCGACCAGTGCTGGAGTGAGCGGAGGTCCGCAGCTTGTGAAACTACAGATCCCAGCAGGCTGACGGTCTCTCATCAAGTTATGCTGGGAGCCGCAGTTTCACAAATAGTGCTAGAGGATCCATGTCAGAAATATGAGGCTGCCACTAGGGTTTCTCCCACAAATATGTAATCGGACGTGGAGCAGATCCGCACTTGAATGAGCCATATTCTCTATCTGTGAACATACTACTCTCCTTCACTCAGATTGTAAGTGGTTCTGCAGCGCATCTGTGCAGAGCAAGCTGTCAATCAAAATCCGGGCCAGGTTTACAGCCGTCACCTCCGATATAGTGAGCGGTGCTGTGATCCAAGACTGTAGCCGCTCCGTGCACAACGATGAGTGAAGGCCGGCAGCTGCAGGGAGGAAAGAAGTTAATTTTCTCCCGGTACCTGCACTATCAATAAGGCGGCCGGGCAACATTGTAACAATATTTATCTGCAGATTAACCCTATACCTGCAGGTACATGGCATTTTTCAAGGTGACAGGTTCCCTTTAATAAAGAGAAGATGGATAGAGCCGCATTAGTCCATACTCACGGTGGAAGCCTCCTGACAACTTCTTGAAGAACACTTTCCACATTTGTTCCAAACTTCGCCGAGATCTAATAGAAATAAACAGAGAAATTAATTTCTTAATACAGTTTAGAACTCGGCTCCAATGAATCACAAGAAATGAAACCTGTTTGAAGCTGACAAGCAATCAAGCCCCTCCGTAAGCCACACAGAACATGGCTACTTATGTCATCTGCAGGTGATTAAAGGAACCTGTCATGTTGAAATGGTATAAGATCTGTAGGGGGATGTTGTAGAGCAGAGAAGTTGATCAGACTGATAGACATATCTGTGGGAAGAGAGTCAGTAAGACTTGCATTTTATGCAGAGAAAGTCCTGCAGTATTTATACTAGTCCAGTGGGCGGTCCTAAGTGATTGACAGTTCCCTGTATGACCATGCAGGCAAAGATAGCTGTCAATCACTAGCATGACCGCCCACTGGACTCATCTATACAAACAGC
Organism: Phyllobates terribilis; assembly: GCF_046119375.1. NCBI lineage: Eukaryota > Metazoa > Chordata > Amphibia > Anura > Dendrobatidae > Phyllobates > Phyllobates terribilis. Next base: position 336,072 of record NW_027363538.1, read on the forward strand.
AGGATTCCACTGAATAAATTGATACAGGAAAAATATCTATCTTTGTACTGTGTTAGCCAGTAGATAGAAGAGTATTTAGATTTGAGAGTCCTCAGTGGTTGATACCTTTTAATGGCTAACGGAAAAGATGGTAACAAATTGCAAGCTTTCCAGACTACTCAGGTCTCAGGTCTGCCTGATGAAGAGGCCTGAGCAGTTTGGAAAGCTTGCAATTTGTTACCATCTTTTCAGTTAGCCATTAAAAGGTATCAACCACTGAGGACTCTCAAATCTAATGAATGAATTACAATTTATACTGAATCTTCTCCCACAAACCTATATATCGTTCTGCTCAGTTTCTCATGGATAAAACCTGTAAGTCTGAATGGGGCTGTAATGTTATTACAATCATGTAAACGCAGATCACAAAATCTTTCAGATGATCTTTTTTTTTTAACACTCAAATCCCCTATGGATATTTATGTTTACTAAAGGATTCCTTACCCATTCTTCTGACAGCTCTTCTTTAGGTATGGACACATACCGGCATCCGGCATAAAAACATCTGGAGACTTTTCCTTTTTCTGTGATATTGGATAATCTTGTTCATTTCTAACGCTTTAAATCTTTCAAATTCTTTCCGAAAAATGTATCATAAAGGGACTTCCTCAGGTCAGTTTTGCTTGTGGTTGTGTTACCATTATTTGTGCCAAATGTATCAAAGAGTTGCACGATGTTTGATAAATGTTTATGCAGCACTTCCATCTTTATTTATTTTACTCACTTACATAGCACAATCCTATTCCGCAGCGCTTTACAGACATTATCATCGCTGTCCCTATTGGGGCTCACAATCTACATTCCCTATCAGTATGTCTTTGGAGTGTGGGAGGAAACCCGAGAACCCAGAAGAAACCAGCGCAAACACAGGGAGAACATACTAACTTCTTGCAGATGTTATCCTTGGTGGGATTTGAACCCAGGATCCCAGTGCTGCAAAGCAACAATGCTAACCACTGAGCCACGGTGTATCTTTATCCACTGAGCCACCGAGTATCTTTATCCACTTTTAACGTCACCAGTCGTTCTTAGACCTGTGTAGCTTTCCAAGCCCAATTTCTAAAAGTTGCAAGAGTGCTGTAAAATAGGAAGCTGCACATTTTTGCGCAAAAATGATGCGTCACAAAATAGTTTCGTGTTTTTTTAACACCAAAAATTGATGTGAATTCCTCGCTACATTGCCCCTTTTCCAGCCAAATTTTGTAGAAAAAAAAAAAAAGACAAGGTACAGACAGCGAAGTTAAATTTGCCTACAGGAATGATTTTGATCTGGAGCGCATTGTACCCGGATACAGTCACTAGCGGGAATGTCAACCATCTTCTCAATTTGTTTCTCCACCCTCTCCGGATCTGCATTCTTCAAGTCTATCTAAAATCAAAAGTATAAATACTAATTATTTATCAAAGCTGGACAAAATCTAGAAACCATATAATAAAACTGGCATAAAATATAGTGCTGAACAAGAGTTTAGGGAGAGATGTACAACTGGCACTGGCCTTTAGAAGGGATTGTGTAATCGCACAAAACTAGCAAAAATGTAAAGTGCCTGTAAAACAAGGAACGTGCAATTTACCTCTTAGTAAAAATCCTATTCTTTCTCAAGAACGGGAGGAATTTTAATTTCATGATTTTTTTTAATCAAATCATTTTTATGGAAAAACTCCAAATACAAATTTTCCATCTTTCAAATAACATACATGACATAGTAATTCCATAGTATAAAACATGAACAAAGTATCTGAACTTCAATTCCCTAACCCACCCTAAACCCAAATCCCAACACTCCAGAGAGAACCATTTTCAGAGCAGTTCTAGAATAACGGACTACAGCATTCGTAGAAGGGGGAAGAAGATAAAAAAGTGACTAACAAAGGGATAGCAGCGTTTTAATTTGATCATTTACTGCTTGATGCCTGAGCCGGGAAGTGCACGCTTGAAAACTGTTGCAGGCTGCTGTAATCACAGGACACAAGCAAACAGCATGGCATTTCCTATCAGCAGGGAGGAAGTAAAGGGAACAGTAATGAAAGTCTCCTCCTACTCCGCTCCATAATGAAATGAACAGTGTGCATCCTACAAATGCGATGCATACAGCAAACAATTCATTTTCCATACACAGGTTTTGAGTTGACCACTGGATATACACATGTGTATAACTAATTACCAGAACTGGAAATCGAAAAAAAAGACGAGCAAGTTTGGGGTGAATCCTGCCTTCATTACTGCACAGCCGCTCATAGAGGGATCGGTACTAGGAACAGCAGGAGTGCCGGCGATGTTCACAGATTTACCTGCTGCGGGACTGAAGGACTCTGATAGTGTTCGGCTCTAAGCTTTTTACCTTGTTTACGACAGGAATAATTGAAAGCTGTGCTTCAAAGGCGAGGAAGAAGTTGGTCACTGTCTGCGCTTGAATACCCTTAAGAGGGGAAAAAAATATATATACATATATACAAATACTGAAACATCTAAATGCATTAGAACATCAAACCTGGTGAAGCGGTAAATGACTTGTCCTCCAGGGATACAGGCTACTGTCATTCAGTAATTATTTCATAGGAATTTTACATTTTATGTGATCACCACGCTAGAATGTAAATGATGAAAACACAACACAACTCCTCACCATATGAAGATATTTTGTGTTTTATAGAACAGCATTTCTGAGGAATAACACGACTGATTTACTGTGTATGCACCATAGCCTTCATTTGATGTCACTTACTGTCACCTGTCACCTTGCCCCAACTCTGCAATCCCCAATATCAGTCCATGACCTCAATGGGGTCACTATAAAATTCTAAAGAGGACTGGTCATGTCTCTATTAGAAAATAGACAAACTTAGGATAGAAACAATATGAGCATATACCCCGCTATAAGTAAGTAAAAAGCAATAGTGAATATATATAATATAGGGTACTTAGTAAACATGGTTTTTGATTTAAAAAAAGCCATCCCACCCGCACCAAGGTGTACCCAGTCAGTTATGTGAAATATATAATAAAATACACTTTAGTACAATATTAGTGTTTTGTCCCTTTAAATCTGCTGCTACTTCTGTCACCATGGTAACTGCATTCATACTCAGCCAATAGGATTGCTCGGTTTGAATTTGGGAAAAAAAAAAAAGTCCTATATCGTCAGTTTGTTCCTTCTCATCTGAGTGTGAAGACAGACACCTGCGATCAGCGAGAGATTATAGGTATAAGACGTGATATAATATAACGGACGGAGCCACATCCCATCACACGCACTCAGCGACCACCACTGACAGGAATCAGCACATTTACCAGACAATAAGTTATTATTCCCCAACACATGATACGCTGAGACACCAGTGGGGGGCGCCGCACTCGTTACATCTCCCATCTGGATGGATCCAGCGACGAGATCCTGATATTTCCCCCCAGCTCCGCTCCTCCATAGGGAATGGCCCAGATGCACGCAGAACGGACCGAAGTGTAATACTGCTAGAACTCTGCATGATATCACATCCTCCATATATACCACATAATAAAGGGGTGCTCCCACTGGGACAGGTCATCACCTATCCAGAGATCAGTGATAACTTGTTCCAACTAGACATCCCCTTTAATGGAAGAGATCACATCTCTAACAGTCAATACGCTATTCATTCCCAATCTTCCCTGGCCCCAGTAATGCCCCTGAGTATATCGCCAATATGAGCCAATCATCAAACCCTCTGCTGACTGTTCCCGATGTTTTATAGAGTTTGGAGACGTTGCTACAAGAGAAGATATCAGCGGACACCATGGGGGTGGAGTATTCTGCCAGCGATGGAGCAGGTAGTATCCACCAGTCTGTGATATCTGACCTTCCTCCATATTCTGCTCTTACATGCGTTTCTTCAGCTTTACCCCTTCCCGACATAACCAATTTATGTTTTTTTTCTGTTTTTTCCTCCGCTTTTTCCAAGGGCTATAACTTTTTGATATCTGTCCACATAGTGTGAGGTCTTGTTATTTTGTAGGATGAGCTGTCCTTATAAATGAGACCATTCATTTACCACATAGTCCTAGAAAACGGGAAAAACATTCCAAGTGCAGTAAAAGTGCGAAAAAAAAAGCCTGACATTGTTTTTCTGGGAACGGTTTTAACGGCGCACATTGTGTGGTAAAAATGACCTGGTAATAGGATCCTACTCCTCAGTGTGATTACAGCAAGACCAAACTTCTCCAATAGTTTTGGCAAAAGAAAAAAACTTTTTTTTGATGCTGTCACCATTTTTTCTGAGACCCGAAACATTTTCAGTTTTCGGGTTGATGGAGCTGTGTGGGGGCTTATTTTTTGAAGGGCAAGAGGACTTTATTGATAACATTTTGGGACACATATGTCATGGTCATCGCTTCTTACAGGATTTTCTGCAGTATTGAGGCGAACGAAAAAATGCAATTTTGTCTTTTTGAATTTTTTTCTGTGTTCACTGATCGTTTTTTTTTTTATATTTTGATAGATTGTATTTCTCTGAAAGAGACCAAACCACAAAATGTGCATATTTTTATTATCTTTATTTTTAGTGGGAGGTGAGTTGAACGTGTGGGGTTTTAATAAATATATATATACTTTTTTTCACTGTATTTGTATACATCATCTGATTGCTTGTGCTATATACAGCGATACCACAGTAATGCTCCATATAGCAAAACCACGGTCTTCTTTACAGCCCAAATGAAGCTTTATGATGACAGGCACGGAGGCTTCAGCAGACCCCCGGATGTCATAGCAGTCCATCGGCGCCCTATGATCGCGTCACAGGAGCGCCGGTGGGCGTATGGAACGACGCGTCCCAATGCTGGCGCGCTGTTAATGCTGCTGTTAGAGATTGACAGCAGCACTGAACAGGTTAACAGTGGTGGGCAGATCTTCGCTCCACTCGCAGCTGTTACAGGCAGGTCCTGGTTGTTTGTCACAGCCATTATCTGCCATGTACGGGGCGAGCTGACCCTGCTCCATACACCCGCTACTGACTTATACCATACATGTACGGCAGATGTTGGTAAGGAGTTAAAGCGGTTGTCCAGCTTTGGGGCCATTTTTTTTAGTTTAATGCAAGTATTTGGGGCTAAAATCGATTTCTGTAATTGAGTTTCATTAAAAATGTTGCCTTCTGTAGCATCTGTGCTGCACTGTCTATTGCTGGCTGCAAAATTAGCTAACTGAGAATCTATCAGTGAGCTCCTTAGTCTTAAGGGAGAGTTTGTAGATCTTTCATCTGTTTTTTTTTCCTGAGTGCCTATTAGCTGATCTATGCCCAAAGAAAACACAAAACTTGAATGTGCAGGGAAACAATAAGTCTGTAATAGCCGGTGAAAAACACTTAATGAAACCTAAATGTAAAAAATTACTTTTAGTAGTAAATACATGACATGAGAAAATATACACTGCTCAAAAAAATAAAGGAAACACTTAAACAACAGAATATAACTCCAAGTAAATCAAACTTCTGTGAAATCAAACTGTCCACTTAGGAAGCAACACTGATTGACAATCAATTTCACATGCTGTTGTGCAAATGGAATAGACAATAGATGGAAATTATTGGCAATTATCAAGACACACTCAATAAAGGAGTGGTTATGCAGGTGGAGACCACAGACCACATCTCAGTACCAATGCTTTCTGGCTGATGTTTTGGTCACTTTTGAATGTTGGTTGTGCTTTCACACTCATGGTAGCATGAGACGGACTCTACAACCCACAGAAGTTGCTCAGGTAGTGCAGCTCATCCAGGATGGCACATCAATGCGAGCTGTGGCAAGAAGGTTTGCTGCGTCTGTCAGCGTAGTGTCCAGAGGCTGGAGGCGCTACCATTAGACATGCCAGTACACCAGAAGACGTGGAGGGAGCCATAGGAGGGCAACAACCCAGCAGCAGGACCCCTACCTCCGCCTTTGTGCAAGGAGGAACAGGAGGAGCACTTCCAGAGCCATGCAAAATGACCTCCAGCAGGCCACAAATGTGCATGTGTCTGCATAAACGGTTAGAAACCGACTCCATGAGAGTGGGATGAGGGCCAGACGTCCACAGATGGGCCAGACCTCATGTGGCTGTAGTGTGTCAGCAGTTCCTGCAAGATGAAGGCATTGAAGCTATGGACTAGCCCGCCCGTTCCCCAGACCTGAATCCCATTGAGCACATCTGGGACATCATGCCTCACTCCATCCACCAACGTCACGTTGCACCACAGACTGTCCAGGAGTTGGTGGATGCTTTAGTCCAGGTCTGGGAGGAGATCCCACAGGAGAACTTCCGCAACCTCATCAGGAGCATGTCCAGGCGTTGTAGGGAGGTTATACAGGCACGTGGAGGCCACACACAATACTGAGCCTCATTTTGACTTGTTTTAAGGACATTACATCAAAGTTGGATCAGCCTGTAGTGTGTTTTTCCACTTTAATTTTGGGGGTGACTCCGAATCCAGGCCTCCATTGGTTAATAAATTTGATTTCCATTGATGATTTTTGTGTGATTTTGTTGTCAACACATTCAACTTTGTACAGAACAAAGTATTCAATGAGAATATTTCATTCATTCAGATCTAGGATGTGTTATTTGAGTGTTCCCTTTATTTTTTTGAGCAGTGTGTATATATAATATAAACAATTACTGCAGCTTTAATGCTATTTATTACGTCTCAGGAGGAGGACGGAAGAGGAAGAGGACGGAAGAGGCGGAGGACGGAAGAGACGGAGGACGGAAGAGGCGGAGGATGGAAGAGGAGGAGGACAGAAGAGGAGGAGGACGGAAAAGGAGGAGGACGGAAGAGGAGGAGGATGGAAGAGAAGGAGGACGGAAGAGGCGGAGGACGGAAGAGGCGGAGGATGGAAGAGGCGGAGGACAGAAGAGGCGGAGGACGGAAGAGGCGGAGGACGGAAGAGAAGGAGGACAGAAGAGGAGGAGGATGGAAGATGAGGACGTAAGAGGAGGAGGACGTAAGAGGAAGAGGACGGAAGAGGAGGACGGAAGAGGCGGAGGACAGAAAAGGCGGAGGACGGAAGAGGCAGAGGACAGAAGAGGCGGAGGACGAAAGAGGCGGAGGACAGAAGAGGAGGAGGACGGAAGAGAAGGAGGATGTAAGAGGAGGAGGACGGAAGAGGAGGAGGACGGAAGAGGAGGAGGACGGAAGAGGAAGAGGACGGAAGAGGAGGAGGACGGAAGTGGAGGAGGATGGAAGAGGAGGAGGACAGAATAGGAGGAGGAGGACAGAACTGCACCTTAAGATCCCTAGGGGGAAAGAGATGGTAGTAATATAGTGGTAGTATATCCATATTAGTGTAATATGAATAATAATACTAGTGATAATAGTAAGAAAGTAATAAAATAACAGTAGTAATAGTAGTAGGTAGAATAGCAGTGTGATCCAGGGTCCTAGGACTGATCGCCTTTTCTCGGGGTCAAGAAGGAATTTTTCCCCTGTGACACAAATTGGCTGAAGGTGTCCTGGGGTTTTTGCCTTCTTCTGGATCAACACTGTAGGTATAGGGCAATATTAGTAGTGATAGAAAAGAAGAATAATACTGTAATAAGATAGCACAATGTAATAATAACCATATCAAATAGATTTATAAAAACAAATTAAAATAACTCCAGTAGTACAATAATTAGTGTAATATTTTATAACTTGTAATAACATTATTAGGTTTGATCCAGGGTCCTAGGACTGATCGCCTTTCCCGGGGTCAAGAAGGAATTTTTCCCCTGTGACACAAATTGGCTGAAGGTGTCCTGGGGTTTTTGCCTTCTTCTGGATCAACACTGTAGGTATAGGGCAGTATTAGTAGTGAAAGGAAAGAAGAATAATACTGTAATAAGATAGCACAATGTAATAATAACCATATCAAATAGATTTATAAAAACAAATTAAAATAACTCCAGTAGTACAATAATTAGTGTAATATTATATAACTTGTAATAACATTATTAGGTTTGATCCAGGGTCCTAGGACTGATCGCCTTTTCCCGGGGTCAAGAAGGAATTTTTCCCCTGTGACACAAATTGGCTGAAGGTGTCCTGGGGTTTTTGCCTTCTTCTGGATCAACAGCTTTAGGCATAGGGATTTTAGTAATACCATTATTAGAATCCCAAGAATAATAAGAAAAAATTAGAATTACATTTATTTAATTCGTTTTATAACAGTTACAATTAATTGCATTAATGCAATAATAATAAATAGTAAAAATGGTGGTAATAATAATAATACAAAAAACTAGTCCCAGTTAGTAAGTTAGTGTAATGTTAGTGTAGGGACCCATCTGAAGAGGTCGCCTTGACGTTGGCAGATGGGCTCGCACAATTTGCTCAAAATGTGCGCTAAGAACCTCATATTTCTATGTACAGGAGATCTAGCAGTAATACCATTCAGGAGATAGATATCTGTGTACACACATTTTGTTATATACTTTTGTGCAGCACACAGGGCAGGTATACAGGTACAGGGCGAGAGTGTTACAGTGATATTATAACTCGGCCTTAAGGATAAAATGCTGATAACTACAGATCCTGGAAACACATCCGAAACTAGACCTTGTAAGTAACTGGTTCCCAGCTAGTGGTAAATATGTACAGGGCAGTCCGGTACCAAGACCTGCTCTATAGGACACATTATCATCAGGCAGGTCCTTACAAGATCTGCGGCAGAAGTGTGGCTGTATAACAAAGTCCTGCTTCTGCCTCAGCTGCCCACATTGGAGCCAACCTTGATCCTGGAAGCTTAATCCATTGTATGACACAGTAGGGGGCTTCCACAGCATTTAGGCACTTTAGACAGGAGAGGGAGGCATGATCATGGTGCCAATGAGTTTCTATGGCAGCTGAGATCTAACTTATCCACAGGCTCGGTGATCACTTACTGATCGTGGGGTCTGACCGCTGCGAGCCATCGTCTGATCGGGAAGGAGTGGAAAGTCAGGGATCAACTGCAGCTCCATTCATTCTCTATGGGGCTCCGGAAAAGCCGAGCTCAGCGCTTGAATGCCACATAGGGAATGAATGGAGCGGCTCCTGGAGTAATAATATGTCCTCCTCTCCTCAGCTTTCTGTCTGTGTAAGTGGCTCAGCCCTTGTCTCCCCTTCTGCTCCGGCTTCTGTGCTGGTCCCTGTGAGGAAGAGGAAACCCTCTGCCCTTCTGCTCTCAGTCCTCTGCGACTTTTCACAATCGCTCAGTGCACCCATTATATGTAATAAGGATCATTCTTCATCCCTTGTCCAGCTTTCATCCCCCCCAGTCTGACCAGCGGACAAGATAATAAACATGTGAGTGGAAGGTTCACAATTATTAGATGTGTTGTGAAAAGTCTCCACAGAATTATCCTGAGAAAACTGCAGGGTGACCGCTTGTGAAACCAGCACAAAATCCAGCGGACAGCGCTTCCCTGCCCCCCGCCGGTCTCTGTATCCTGGCATTCAGCTATTCCATTTGGTGCTTATTCTGGAAGGAAAACAAAAATGTGATGTTCTTACACAGACGCCTGAAGACGCAGCTTTTCATCATCCATGTTGGGCTGTTGTATGACGTGTGGATTACTCTGCTTGCTGGATTCTTGCATTACCACAAACACTGCCTTTATTTTGTGATTTCTGTGCCGCTTCCCACTTCTATTGGCAGTGTGATATATCAGCACATGAGGGCTGCCACAATCATGTGTCAATAGGTTATTGCTGGAGGCTGTGATATAGAGACCATCCTGGACCAGGGAGGCGTTGGTACAGAAGCACCTAGAGAGGGGGGTATAGGGGCTTCATTTCAATTTTAAACTTAGCTGGATTGTGTTTAGCTACAAGAATGGAAAGTAAAATAATAAAATCTTAATTTTTTTTTTCTATTTGGCAAAATCGTCCATCAGAGGTTTGGCCACTACCGAAAAGTTTTTGATGAACTTACAGTAGTAGCTGGCGAAACCCAAAAAACTTTGCAACGCCTTTAAGTCTTGAATATAATACCAATCCAGTACCGTCCGGACTTTGGCCAGATCCATGCAAAAACGGTGAATGATAAGAACTAACCCTGAATGGAGAACATACATTTCTCTGGTTTGACAAATAATTTATTATCTTTGAGTATCTGTAAGACCTGCCTGACATGTACCTGATGTGACTGGAGGTAAATAAATTAATATGTCATCAAGATTGGTTTGTTGTGATCTACCTGCCAGATGACTAAAAATGTCACTAACAGTGTTGAAAGAAAGCGGGAGCATTAGTCAACCCAAATGCCATCACAAGCTTTTCATAGTGCCCCTCAGGAGTATTGAAGGCCATCTTCCACTCATCTCCTCAATGTGAATGAGATTATAAGCCCCCCTGAGGTCTAGTTTAATCAAATCGTAGGAGCCAGACCGTGATCCGATTAAACTCGCGAAAATCAAGGCGGGGGCGCAACCCCCAGTCTTTTTTTTGACAAATAAAAACCCCACTGCAACGGGAGATGAAGAACGTCTTATATGGCCCAATGGTAGACTTTCAGTGATCTAGTTTTTCATGGCCTGCCTCTCTGAACCAGAGATATTATATAACCTGCTTTTTTGGCAGCTTGGCCCCAGGAATAATATTAACGACGCAATCGTAAGGATGATGGGGAGGAATCTCTTGACACCCCTGTTCAGAAAACACATTCCTGAAATCAGATCCACCATGGCTATCCGAGTGACCAAGCAGTGTTCTTGGCAATACTCGCTCCATTTTACCACCTCCCGAGTCTGCCAGTCTACGGCTAAGTGCCTGACTCGCCCCGCAGGGCCGTGGGGCACACTGCAGCCTGGCCTTATGGCGGCTTTTGGGGAATATCACGGTGGCTGGCCCGGGGCGGTCAGTGCAAAAGGTATTATTTATAGGGGATTATTTATAGGGGATTTGTCGTGACTCCACCTGTGGTGTCTGGTGAGGATTAGTGTTGAGCCACCCCCGTAGTGTTCGAGTTCGGTTCGGTTCGTCGAACACCCGTGTGTTCGCCGAACTGTTCGTCGAACTGTTCGTCGAACACCTTCGAACACCGTTAAAACCCATGGCAGGCAAACAAAAACACATAGAAACACATAGAAAACACCTTCAAAGGTGTCCAAAAGCTGACAAACTGCTCAGAAGACATAACTAACACATGGAAAAGTGACAAGTACATATAGTCATGCGAAAAGAAAAGAGGTGGAGGAGTAAAAGGAGGGGGAGACACAGATATAGGCATGTCATGCCCTTCTAAAATCCAAAAAGTGAGAAGCCGACACGGCCAGTCCGTTCCTGCCCGTGCCACCTCCGTGTCGCCGGGTTTGTGCCAGAGCCGCGGTGGACCCTGACGGCCAGCCCCCTCTCCTAATACTGGTGCCTGTCCGCTGGTGGGTCGAGTGAGCCCCCCTGTGGTGGAGGCAGCTCTAAGCTTTTTAATTTAAATTGTCTCTCTAATTTGAATGAATACACTTTAAATCCTTTTACAAGGATCTATTGGAGGGCTAGTCTCATGCCTGCAGCCGCGTAATTCCAGCTCTAGTAGCGTCCACTAAAGCTGCTGCAGTTAAAAAGCTTTTATAAGGATTTTATAAGGATCGAGCTCGGCTGTCCACCGCAAGGCATCCTACCGCCAGTCCCAGCCCCTATGCCTTGGGGTGCCTCCTGATGCTCTTCACTGAGTATCCCGAAGCATTTCCTTTGAAAAAATTAAGTGTCCAAACTACAGGTGGTGTAGCTTGCTTAACAGCCGGGATAATCCGCTGACTAGCAGACACTGCTACTAGGCACAAAGTATTTCCTGGGCTAGATGCAGTTAAAAATTTGTAATTAGATACTCTCGTTGGATGCTGAGAAAGCATTCCATAGAGTCTCCTGGCACGCCATATATTATTCTCTTAAAAAGCTTGGGGTAGGGGTCTAGGGGACCCTTTTATAGCCAAAATCACGGCCCTGTATCGCAATACGTCACCTAGACTGAAGATAAATGGAACTGTAGCACCCTGAGGGCTCGGTTGCTACAGAGGTATTCCACCTCACCCAGAGGTGTGATATCTCACTCTCAGGTAAGGATGGAGTGTGGATCAGGACCCAACACCTGCATGCATTACACCACATTACGACCAATATGCCCCTGAGATGGGCACGACAGTCCCTGTCCCTGGCTGGAGTGGGGGGAGGGAACACTGAGGAAGGGGAACCCTGTAGTGCAGAAGCAGGGAGGAAGCAGTTCCCGGGTGCATTGAGAAGGGAGTATAAAAGGTGGGCACCATCTTAGTTCAGTGCAGAGAAGTCTGAGCAGAAGTGACAGGGAGCAGGGGCTCTGCATGAGTTCTGCTCCGGAGGCGGGCCTAGTAACAGAGGCCCAGGCCTGGAAGAGGGAGAAGGAAGGAAGAGGAGCGGAGAAGGCTCCAGGAACGAGGAACGAAGGGATCCCAGGGGTGGGGACGGGCGAGTCGCCACCGCACGCCCGAATCCACCTGCGTGGAGGGGTCAGGCCAAAGGGGGAGACCGGTCCCCGAAACTAGTGGAGGCGGGAAACGACCCTCAGCTAGAAACCGGAGGCTGTGACATTTTATGTGGCGCAGCCCCTCGCTACACCCGCTAGGAAGGCACCACATAGGGTCAGGGAAACTGGCGCCAAGTTTACCAAGAGGAGGCCCGAGGCAGCAGGAAAGAAGGGTTGGTAAGAAAGGCCAGACAAAGGACACACAAAGGGGGTCCTGTGAAGCGCCCCAAAGTTATCTGGGAGTTGTCTGAGCCCCTCACCTGGTGAGCACAGTACGACGTGGGCAGCCGTTACCTGCAGAAGTGGTCTGGATAATAAGAACTGTGAGTAAAGGCCCTGGACTGCATCACTGACTCCGTGTCGTTACTGCTGCTGCCCTGCACCATCACCCCCATTCTCCGCATACACTGCCCTGAGGGTATACTCCTCCCGTGGGGAGTTATACTACGCTCTGCTGCACCCACAACACCAGCCTCAGCGGTCTGCCCTGCAGCGGCGGTTCACTCTGACCGCAATCCACGGGTGGCGTAGTCGGACATTTAAACATCAAAACCACATAAATAGTTCCGCCACTGGTTTGACCGCCCTGAGCCACGGAACCGGGTCGCCGCCACGGAGACTACAACCACCAGCATCCACCAAAAAGGGTCCGGCTCCGGGTGTCCCAAGGCCCAGGGGGCGCGTCAGAACATTTTCATCACCTTTCATAATCACCAATGGGACAAGGCAGGGATGTCCTCTGTCCCCTCTCTTATACATCCTAGTGACGGAGCACCTGCTCTCATCAATTCGCCATAACCCCAATATTAGGTGGATTGAGGTGGGAGGCACCGAGTACAAGTGCTCTCTATTTGCTGATGATGTCCTAGTATATATCACTCAATCACATATATCCATCCCTGCTGTTATGGCTGAAATAGATCACTTTGTTACATGGTCAAATTTTAAAATCAATGCAGCGAAGTCTGAGGCCCTCGATGTCTCCCTACCCAAATCCATACAGGATTCCATCCAGTCCAACTTTCCCTTTGCCTGCCCCTCACAGGGTATCAAATACTTAGGAATTCCTATTCATAGAGACCTCTCCCATCTATGTTATCTTAATTTTGGGCCCTTTATTGAACAACTCCATACAGACCACGGTTGGCAAGTTAGAACTGTAAGATTCACTACGTGAACCACTGGTGTTTTGTGGAAAAGCACATGTACACTGTGTTCCAAATTATTATGCAAAAAGTGTTTAGGAGTGATAAGGGAAGAATTTGTTTATTTGTCAGTTAAACTCATTGATGGTGATGTGTGTCAGGGCTCTTTATATCACTGTAAGCAATTGCAGACACCTGTGCTAATTAGTTTGGCAGGTGTGTCCAATGAAAGGCAAGACTACTTAAGAAGGCTCTCCCACATTATTAAGCAGCCTACATTTTCTGCCAAAATGGGAAAGAAAAAGGATGTGTCGGCTGCTGAGAAGCAACAAATTGTGGAGTGTTTAGGTCAAGGCATGACTACAATCAACATTGTGCGATGATCAGGATGAAGTGTCTTGGCAATCAAGAAGTATGTAGCTGATTCACAGTACACACGTGTGCGTGCTGATAAGGGCAAATTGAGGACTCTTTCCTACAGGCAATTACGTCAGGTTAAAAGAGCAGCGGCAAAAAAGCCTTGTCATAGCAGCAGACAAGTTTTTGAAGCTGCTGGTGCCTCCAACGTCCCCCGAACAACAAGATGCAGGGTCCTTCAGAGGTTTGTAGCTGTGCGTACGCCATCCTGTCGACCTCCTCTATCCACTTCACACAAGCAGAAACGGCTCCAGTGGGCCAAACATTACATGAAGACTGATTTCAAAACTGTTTTGTTCACGGATGAGTGCCGTGCAACGCTCGATGGTCCAGATGGATGGAGTGGAGGATGGCTGGTTGATGGACACCCCACGCAAACACGGCTACAGCGCCAACAAGGAGGAGGTGGAGTAATGTTTTGGGCTGGAATCATGGGGAGAGAGATTGTCGGCCCCTTTAGGATCCCTGAAGGGGTAAAGATGAACTCCATAATGTATGTGGAGTTTCTCAAAAAGCACTTCCTGCCATGGTTCAAGAAGAAGAACCGTGTATTCCACAGCAAGATCATTTTTATGCATGATAATGCACCGTCTCATGCTGCACATAACACATCTGCATCTCTGGCTGATATGGGCATAAAAGGGGACAAACTTATGATGTGACCCCCATGCTCCCCTGACCTCTTCCCCATTCAGAACCTCTGGAGCATCATCAAAAGGAGTGTCTATGATGGCAGGAGGCAGTTCACATCTAAGCAACAGCTCTGGGAGGGTATTCTGTCCTCATGCAAAACAATTGAAGCAGAAACCATCCAAAACCTGACAAATTCAATGGACGAGAGAGTTCAGAAGCTCCTTTCGAACAAGGGGTCCTATGTGCAAATGTAGCATCACCTAGAATAACGTTTTGAGTTGAAAACTGTTTGATTTCAGTTTCTAATAACCTGCTAATGCTTATAATTTCAAAAATGACCATTTTTTTGGTCTTTATTAAAATGAAAAGGTTGATCGAAGAGTGTCAGGGATCTAAGAGTGTGGCAACCCAGTTGTCAGGATTACTTTGAATTCTGACAATCTGAGGGTCATGTTGCAGGTAGTGCAGCAAGAAGGCACTTATGTGTCTTGCGCATCTCGGAGCCCAAAAATTATTTTCCGGGCTAGATGCAGCTAAAAATTATTATTAATTTTAAATCTGGTGGAGCTTAGTATAGATGGCCTAATAGAATCAGTACTGCACACTGCTACAAGGCCCAAATTATTTTCCAGCCAAGATACAGATAAACATGATTAGTCATTTTTAGTGTTGAGCGAACATGCTCGACACTGCTCGGTACTCGCCCGAGCATCACGCTACTCGGGATGTTCGGCGAGCACCGAGCATTTCCGGGTTACTCGGGCGGGAGCTTGGGTCTCCGCCCTGCATGTTTGGCGCTCTTTACAGAGCCAATGAACATGCAGGGATTGCCAGCCAGTCACTGTAATGCTGCAGCCATGTTGGTTGTGGGCATTACAGTGATTGGCTGGCCGCACAGCGTCACCTCGAGTATTTAAAACGGGGCGCCGCCATCTTGGACACAGTCGCTCCGGATTAGACAGTGTAGGGACAGCGCTGCTGATTTAGGGAGAGATATAAACTGCGAAATAGTTAGTGTAGGGTCCGTAAAGGCTGCCAGAACAAACAAACAGTCCTTTTCAGGACTAATATCCATCCCAGATACCAGGCAGGCAGGCTGTATAGGAGACACAGTGGTTATACCAGCAAACGCTGCATTACAGTCCTGTGTGCTCCTGTTGCTTAAATTGCTGGACTTAGCACCAGGTGTCGGGGGCCAGGAAAAATCCTTTTTTTTTCATCTAAATCCTCCTTTTTTTTTCCTGCTTCACACTGTACAAATACCCGTCTTATTAACCTTTTGGTGTCCCCCCCCCCCCCCAAAAAAAAAGCGTGTCTCTGATTTTTCAGACACAAATATAACTGTTGAAAATAGTCTGGTGTAGGCTAGAGAAACAGAAGTGTGGTTTTGCACTTCCATGGTTCAAACCTCTGTATTATCCATTTTGGGCCATTTGTATCTAAAAAAAAAACAGTTTGAGTGTGTCGCTCACTGTTCAGCCGCAAATATCTCTATTTAAAACAGTGTGGTATACCCCAGTAAACAATAACTGTGGTTTTGCCATCCCACGGTAAAAAATCTCTATTATTCAGCTTTTGGTAGTTTTTTCCGTAAAGAAAAACAGTAGTGTCTCCTGACTGTTGTGACACAAAAATATATCTGTTGAAAATAGTCTTGTGTAGGCCCAACATCCCAGTGTGGTTTCGCAGTTCCACGGGTCAAATCGCTGTACTATCCAGTTTTGGGCCTTTGGTATCTAAAAAAAAAGCAGTTTGAGTGTGTCGCTCACTGTTCAGCCGCAAATATCTCTATTTAAAAAAGTGTGGTATACCCCAGTAAACAATAACTGTGGTTTTGCCATCCCACGGTAAAAAATCTCTATTATTCAGGTTTTGGTAGTTTTTTCCGTAAAGAAAAACAGTAGTGTCTCCTGACTGTTGTGACACAAAAATATATCTGTTGAAAATAGTCTTGTGTAGGCCCGACATCCCAGTGTGGTTTCGCAGTTCCACGGGTCAAATCGCTGTACTATCCAGTTTTGGGCCTTTGGTATCTAAAAAAAAAGCAGTTTGAGTGTGTCGCTCACTGTTCAGCCGCAAGAGGAGGAGGTGGTGAATGATCTAGTAACTGACCCAACGTGGAAGGAGGACATGCAGAGTGAGGCCAGCAGCACACAGGGGGAGGGAGGCAGAGTACCCCAACAGGCAGGAAGAAGCAGTGTGGTGGCCGCTGACAGAAGGCAGGCAACCGTTCCCCGTAACACCAACACGAGGGACATTGCCAGTACAAGCGGTAGGTCTTTCAGAGCCTGGAATTTTTTTAAAGACTCTGCTGATAACCCCAAAAAGGCCATATGTTCCACCTGCCATGCCAGCATCAGCAGGGGTGACAAAACTACCAGCCTGACCACCACCAGCATGATCAGCCACATGGCAGCAAAGCACCCGACTTTGTGGGGCGAAACCCAGGGTCCACGACCAGTGTCAGCGGGTGTCACAACTGCTTCTTCCACTGTTGTGCGTGCAATAGAACCCCCTGTTGTGTGTGCAAGGCAATCCCCTGTCCATACTGCATGTAAAGATGCCCCCTCCTCTCAGTCTTCACTTGTTATGGCAGTTTCTCAAGAAACAGCATCAACGTCCACGTCCACGTCCCACCGCAGCGTTCAATTGTCCATATCCCAGACCTTTGAACGAAAGCGGAAATTCGCAGCTAACGCCCCACAGGCCACAGTCCTAAATTCGCACATTTCACGACTGCTTGCATTGGAAATGCTGCCTTTTAGGCTGGTGGAGACGGAATCCTTCCGCAATCTTATGGCGGTGGCCGTCCCTCGGTACTCGGTCCCCAGCCGACACTATTTTGCCCGGTGTGCCATCCCCGCACTACACAAGCACGTGTCCCAAAGCATCTGCCGTGCCCTCAACAACGCAGTTACTGGGAGAGTCCACCTGACAACGGACACGTGGACAAGTGCTTGTGGCCAGGGACGGTACATCCATCTGACGGCACACTGGGTAAACATAGTGGAAGCCGGGACCCAGTCGGACGTTGGGACGGAACACATCCTCCCCACACCGAGGATTGCGGGCCCTATGTCAGTCAGAGTTGCCCCCACAGTGTACAGCACCTGCGCATCCTCCTCCTCCTCCTCATGTTCAGCCTCCATCTGTCACGGGTGTGTCGCCACGAAGATCGTCACGATTACACAGCCTGACTTCTCGCAGCTGACTTTTTGGTGCTTTGTGTTTTTCGGCAGTGAGGGAGTTAATTCTCTCTCTCTCTGTGCTAGATGAGGTCCAGCCTCGCCCAGCTGCAATCAATGCTGCTGTAGTGAGACTCCTTCAAATGCCTGCTGGTCTGTTAGGGAAGTGTCGGTGAAAGCATTTCATGCAGACTAACAGAGCGGATCGTGGTATTTGGAGTTTCAGAGATAAGTGTATTCGGAGAGTTTTTTCCCTTCCTCGCTTTATCATTTATCTCCTTTCCCGTTGGTGTTCCCTCTGTTGTAGTTGTGTAGTTTTTGTATGCAAGGTGGTTTTGGTTTTTCCCTTGTACTGTCTCGTTCGTCTAAGTACTGTGTGTGGGCATATTATTACTTGTCCCCTTTTGTTGTGATCGGGGTCCTTCTCAGGACTAGATTACTTAGGTGCAGGGATCCTCAGGAGGTAGGGGTTACGCTGGCGGCCTGGACCTCTGTACCTTTAACAGTACCTCCAGGTTGAGGGATTAGTCAGGGCCCCAGCTTAGGGTCAGCTTAGGCCCCCTACCTCCAGTATACAGAGACAGCGTGACATTTTCACCGACCACTTAGTTTTTCTCCAGCTACCATGGATCCAGTAGCCGGTCTATCTCGGCAGTTGCAGAGTTTGTCCATGGAGCTGGCGGACGTTAGGTCCAAGGTTTTGTATCCTCAGGAGCAAGCCGGACCAGAACCTAAAGTAGCTCTCCCTGACAGGTTCACTGGGGGGCGGGACAAGTTTTTTGTTTTCCGGGAGGCATGCAAGTTGTACTTTCGGCTGCGGCCTCGGTCATCGGGGAGTGAAGAACAAAGGGTGGGAATTGTCATCTCGCTCCTACAAGGGGACCCACAATCTTGGGCGTTCTCTCTTCCCCCGGGCTCCCCGGCTCTCCAGTCAGTGGATAGGTTTTTCGCTGCTCTGGGACTCGTATATGATGACCCAGATCGGATCTCCCTTGCTGAGTCTAAGTTACGTAGGATTCAGCAAGGGAGATCGTCCGGCGGAGGAATTCTGTTCGGAGTTCCGTATGTGGGCCACGGACACCCAGTGGAATGACCCGGCTCTTAGGAGCCAGTTTTGTCAAGGTTTATCCGACAAATTACAGGATGTGTTGGCACAGTATGACTCTCCCGCGTCACTGGAAGCCGCTATGGCCCTTGCTATTCGCGTTGACAGACGGCTTCGGGAGAGGTGCGGGATAACTCTACCCCCTGTGATGACTCCACCTCCTACAAGGTCTCCTCATATGGTGGTTCCCCTGGTCAGTCCAGAGGAGCCTATGCAATTAGGAGGGACATCATTTCGGGGGAGGGGACCGGTGGTGCGCCATAAGACAGGAAGGTGTTTCTTCTGCGGGAGAAAGGGACATTTTATTGGGGGGTGTCCATCCCGTCCCTTGCAGAGTGAAGAGTCGTCGGAAAACTGTTGATCCCAGGTTGTGTGGTGGACGGCAATCTGGGAGTAGGTATTTCGTCCCTAGGTTCGTCTCAGTTTCTCGTACCGGCGGAGGTGGTTGTGGGTACGAGAACTGAGAGGATATCTGTTCTTCTGGATAGTGGGGCCGGGGCTAATCTGGTTGATGCTCGGTTTGCCCGGGTTCAAGGTATGCGATTGAGTGAGTTGGCTAAACCCATCCCCATATTCTCGATCGATGCCAGGCCTCTCGGTCAGGGAAGTTTTTTGCAAGCTGTGCATGACGTAAAACTTCAAGTGGGGGCGATACATAAAGAACTGTTGTCTTGCTACGTGTTGGAGGGTCTTCCCACTCCTATAGTGTTGGGCCTTCCTTGGTTAACTAAGCATAACCCGGTTATTAATTGGCAAACCAGAGAGATAAGCCAATGGAGTAAATTCTGTAATAAAAACTGCATGAACACGGTCATCGGTGCGGTTACTCCTTGGGTCTTACCTCCATTTCTGGCGGACTTTGAGGATGTATTCTCGGAGAAAGGGTGTCAGGAACTACCTCCTCATCGCGAGTATGACTGTTCTGTAAAACTGCTCCCTGAGGCCAAGTTACCTAAAGCTAGGTTGTATAACCTTTCTGGTCCTGAGAGGCAGGCCATGAAGGATTATATTTCAGAAAGTCTGGTTAAGGGGCATATTAGACCTTCATCTTCACCGGTGGCTGCGGGGTTCTTCTTTGTTAAGAAGAAAGATGGAGGCCTACGCCCTTGCCTGGATTTCCGTGAACTTAATCGGATTACGGTCCGAGATCCGTATCCGCTCCCACTTATTCCCGATCTCTTTAATCAGATCGTGGGCGTCAAATGGTTCTCTAAGTTGGATCTCAGGGGGGCGTACAATCTGATTAGGATGAAGGAGGGGGATGAGTGGAAGACGGCGTTTAACACTCCGGAGGGGCATTATGAGAACCTTGTCATGCCATTCGGTCTGACTAATGCCCCGGCGGTGTTCCAACACTTTGTTAATGACATTTTTCGCCGCCTGGTGGGACAGTTTGTTGTCATATATCTGGATGATATCTTAATTTACTCGCCGGATCTGGTGTCTCATCAGGAGCACGTTAGGCAGGTGTTACAGATCTTGCGGGATAATAAACTGTATGCCAAATGGGAAAAGTGTGTGTTCGCCGTACAGGAACTCCAGTTTTTAGGCTTCCTGGTTTCAGCGTCCGGTTTTCGTATGGACCCTGGGAAAGTGCGGGCAGTTCTTGAGTGGGATCGGCCAGAGAATCTTAAGGCACTACAACGTTTCCTGGGGTTTGCTAATTATTACCGGAAGTTCATTCGTAATTTCTCGTCCATGGTTAAGCCTCTCACAGACATGACTAAAAAGGGGACGGATTTTTCTAGGTGGTCTGACAAGGCTTGTCAAGCATTCTCCTCCTTGAAAAAATGTTTTGCCTCGGCACCCATACTCATTCAACCTGATGCGTCACAGCCATTCATTGTAGAGGTAGACGCTTCCGAGGTAGGGGTGGGAGCAGTATTGTCACAAGGTTCGTCCCCTGGTAAGTGGCATCCGTGCGCCTTTTTCTCTAAAAAATTGTCGTCCGCTGAGAGGAATTACAATGTCGGCAATAGGGAACTCTTGGCCATTAAGTTAGCTTTTGAGGAGTGGCGCCATTTTTTGGAGGGGGCAGTCCATCCGGTCACCGTTATCACCGATCACAAGAACCTGCTATATCTGGAGTCCGCGAAACGTCTGAATCCCAGACAAGCTAGGTGGTCATTGTTTTTTACCAGGTTTAATTTTGTCGTTACATATCGTCCTGGGTCAAAAAATGTAAAGGCGGATGCCTTATCTCGTAGTTTCCCTGGGGCCGGGAATACGGACGACCCGATTCCTATCCTTCAGGAGGGGGTGGTGGTTTCGGCAGTATGCTCTGAGCTGGAGGAGGAGGTATTGGAGGCTCAGGGGGACGCCCCTGTTGGACCTCCGGGGAGACTGTTTGTTCCAGATCAGTTGCGACAAAAGGTGATCGAGGCACACCATAACTCAGTTTTTGCAGGACACCCGGGGAGTAAAGCAACTGTGGATCTCCTCTCGCGTCGGTTTTGGTGGCCTAACTTACATAAGGAGGTGGTAACTTTTGTCGCGTCCTGTGGGGTTTGTGCGCGCTCTAAGACCTCACATACCCGTCCATCTGGGGCCCTCTTACCTTTGAAGATCCCGGAGCGTCCTTGGACTCATCTGTCTATGGACTTTATTACGGACCTCCCTCCGTCTTCGGGTAAAACGGTCATACTCGTTGTAGTGGACAGCTTCAGCAAGATGGCACATTTTATCGCTCTTCCTGCTCTCCCTAATGCTAAAACTCTTGCGCAGGTGTTCATTGGGGAGATTGTGAGGCTTCACGGGGTACCCTCCGAGGTGGTGTCTGATCGGGGGTCTCAGTTTGTGTCCAAGTTCTGGAAGGCGTTTTGTGCACGACGGGGGATGCATTTGTCGTTCTCATCGGCTTTTCATCCTCAGACCAATGGTCAGACGGAACGAATGAACCAGAGCTTGGAGACATATCTCCGGTGTTTTGTGTCAGAGAACCAGGAGGACTGGGCTTCTTTCTTACCTCTGGCAGAGTTTGCTCTTAATAATAGGCGGAGCGAGTCCACTGGTAAGTCCCCGTTTTTTGGGGCATATGGTTTTCACCCCCAGTTTTGTACTTTTAGTAGGGGGGGCTCTTCGGGGGTTCCTGAGGAGGAACGATTTTCCTCATCACTCGCTTCAGTATGGAGAGGGGTGCTGAAGAATCTGAATACTATGGGGAACCGATACAAACGTATGGCTGATAGGAGGAGAGTGTCTGGTCCGGACCTAAGTGTGAACGATCGGGTATGGTTGTCTACCAGGAATATAAAACTTAAGGTTCCCTCCTGGAAACTGGGTCCCAGGTTCATCGGGCCGTACAGAATCAGTTCTATAATTAATCCGGTGGCATTCCGTCTTGACCTCCCCCCTACGTTTAAAATTCACAACGTGTTCCACAGATCGTTGCTTAAGAGGTATGTGGCGCCGGTGGTACCGTCACCTTTACCTCCCCCTCCAGTGGTGGTCAATGGTAACTTGGAGTTCCAGGTATCGAGGGTCATCGATTCACGCTTTAATCGCCGGTCCCTTCAGTACCTGGTTCATTGGAAAGGGTATGGTCCTGAGGAGAGGATGTGGGTTCCTGCGTCGGATATTAACGCAGACCGATTAGTTCATAGAATCATAGAATCATAGAATCATAGAATGGTAGAGTTGGAAGGGACCTCCTGGGTCATCTGGTCCAACCCCCTGCTCAAAGCAGGATTCACTAGATCATCTCAGACAGATGTCTGTCCAGCCTCTGTTTGAAGACGTCCATTGAAGGGGAACTCACCACCTCTCGTGGCAGCCTGTTCCACTCATTAATCACCCTAACTGTCAAAAAGTTTTTTCTAATATCTAATCTGTGTCTCCTCCCATTTAGTTTCATCCCATTGCTTCTAGTCTTTCCTTGTGCAAATGAGAATAAAGATGATCCTTCTACAATGTGACAGCCCTTGACATATTTGTAGATAGCTATTAAGTCTCCTCTCAGTCTTCTTTTTTGCAAGCTAAACATTCCCAAATCCTGCAACCGTTCCTCATAGGACATGGTTTGCAGACCAGTCACCATTCTGGTCGCTCTTCTCTGAACTTGCTCCAGTTTGTCTATGTCTTTTTTAAAATGTGGTGCCCAAAACTGTACACAGTATTCCAGATGAGGTCTGACCAAAGAGGAGTAAAGACCGATAATGACTTCACATGATCTAGACTGTATGCTTCTGTTAATACATCCCAGAATTGTATTTGCCTTTTTTGCTGCTGCATCACACTGTTGACTCATGTTCAGTCTATGATCTATTAGTATACCTAAGTCTTTTTCACATGTACTGTTGCTTAGCTCTATTCCTCCCATTCTGTATATGCTTTTTTCATTTTTATTGCCCAGATGTAGTACTTTGCATTTTTCCCTGTTAAAAACCATTCTGTTGGTTGCTGCCCACTGCTCCAGTTTATTTAGGTCTTTTTGAATCCTCTCTCTCTCTTCTCTAGTATTAGCTATCCCTCCTAGCTTTGTGTCATCAGCAAATTTAATCAATTTACCCTCAATTTCTTCATCTAAATCATTGATAAAGATGTTGAACAATACAGGTCCCAGGACGGAGCCCTGTGGTACCCCACTTGAGACATTCATCCAGCTGGATGTGAAGCCATTTACAACCACCCTTTGAGTCCGATCACTAAGCCAGTTATGAATCCACCTAACAGTTGCCTGGTCCATTGCATACTTGGTCATTTTTTCAATAAGGATGGTGTGAGATACTTTGTCAAATGCTTTGCTGAAGTCAAGATATACTATATCTACAGCATTTCCCTGATCCACCCAGTCAGTGATTCTGTCATAGAAGGAAATTAAGTTAGTCTGACATGACTTGTTAGTTACAAACCCATGCTGACTCTGGTTAATCACTTCATTCTTATCCATGTACTTACATACATGTTGTTTAATAATTTGTTCAAAGATCTTTCCTGGTATAGAAGTCAGACTCACCGGCCTATAGTTCCCTGGGTCCACCTTCTTCCCCTTTTTGAAGATAGGAACAACATTTGCTCTTCTCCAGTCTTCTGGGACTTCTCCTGTTCTCCAAGAATTTTCAAAGATTATGGAGAGTGGTTCTAAAATTTCTTCTACGATCTCCTTCAGTACTCTGGGGTGTAATTCATCTGGACCTGGAGACTTGAACTCATTTATGTTAGCTAAAAATTCCCTCACAATCTTTCTGTTTACAGATAACTTGGATTCCTCTATTCCTTTAAAAGGACAGTGAAGATCAGTTGATGTTACATTTTGTTTCTGAGAGAAAACAGATGCAAAATAGGAATTAAAAAGTTCGGCCTTCTCAACATCCTCTCTTACCATTTCTCCATTTTCATCCTGTAAAAATCCTATAGCATCTTTGACTTTTCTTTTACTTTTGACATACCCCCAAAATCCTTTTTTATTGCTTTTGACATCTCTTGCAAGCCTTAATTCATTGTCAGCTTTAGCTAAACTGATACGTGCCCTGCAGGATCTGCAGACTGCATTATAATCTTCTTTAGATATGCCTCCCTCTTTCCATTTAATAAACATTTCTTTCTTTCTTTTTAGCATGTGTTTAAGTTCTGTGTTCATCCATCCTGGTTTCCTTAAATGCTTCCCATTCTTCCTACTTTTCGGGATTGTTAACGATTGTGCTTTGAGAATCTCATTTTTAAAAATTTCCCATCCTTCCTGGACATTTTTGTCCTTAAGGACATCCAGCCATTGGATCCCTCCTATTCTCTTTCTGAGTCTCTTAAAATCTGCCTTTCTAAAATCTAACCTTGAAGTTTGAGTCTTCACATGTCTTCCTCCTCTAGTTATCCAAAATTCTATAATAGGATGATCGCTGCCTCCTAGGGTCCCAGCCACCTTTACCTCCTCAACCATTTCCTCCCTGTTTATAAGGATTAGATCCAAAGTAGCAGATCCCCTTGTTTTCTCCCCTACCTTTTGGAAGATAAAGTTGTCAGCAAGAGAGGATAAGAATTTGCTTGACCTGTTAGTTTTACTTGAGAGAGATTCCCAACAAATGTCTGGATAGTTGAAATCTCCCATGACCACTACGTCATATTTTTTGGAGAACTTGGTCATTTGATACATAAAGAGTTCATCCATATCTTCAGCTTGCCCAGGTGGCCTGTAGTAAATGCCTACAATGGTGTCCTTTCCGTTGTTCTCTCCTTGTATTCTTACCCAAACAGTTTCCACAGAACTCCCAGTCTCTGAAGCTTCAATCTCTGTGCAGATATACGCTTTTCTAACATACAATGCAACACCTCCTCCTCGTTTATCAAGTCTGTTTCTTGCAAATAAGTTGTATCCTTTTAGCCTTTTATTCCAATCATGTGTATCGTCCCACCAAGTTTCAGTGATTCCAATGACATCATATTCCTTTTCCTGCGTTAGTAGTTCCAATTCTCCTTGTTTGTTGCCCATGCTTTGTGCATTTGTATAAAAACATTTTAGTTTGTGATTGGTTTCTCTTCCTCCCATATTTTTATTATTTAAATTGTTTTGTCTTTGTTCTTCCTTTCCACTTCCAGTAGCAGAGATCTCAATAGTATTTGTCAGTTGTATGGCTTTTTCTGGCCTTTTGCTTCCCTTCCCACATTGTTCTAGTTTAAAGCTCTTCTGATGAGTGTAGCAAGGCGACTTCCAAATACATGTTTTCCAGTCTTCGTAAGGTGCACCCCATCTCTAGCAAGTAGTCCATCGTATAGGTAATTCATTCCGTGATCCAGAAATCCAAATCCTTGTTGACGGCACCATCGACGTAGCCAGTTGTTCACCTGTAGAATCTTATTCCACCTCATTGTTCCATGGCCATCCACTGGGAGGATGGATGAGAAGACCACCTGCGCTCCCAATTCTTTCACTTTCTTGCCTAAGTCTTCAAAGTCACTGCAGATGGTTTCCAGGTCCTTTCTTGCGGTGTCATTTGTCCCCACATGTATTAGCAGGAATGGGTAGTGATCTGTAGGTCTGAAGAGTCTTGATATCCTGTCAGACACATCTTTAATTTTTGCTCCTGGAAGACAGCACATTTCTCTTGAGGTTATGTCTGGTCTGCAGATAGCGGCCTCTGTTCCTCTTAACAGGGAATCCCCCATGACCACCACTCTCCGTTTTTTCTTCACAACATTCTTCTTTCTCCATCCAGGAGGATTTTGAGGGCTTACAAGGTTATTCATTGCTGGCAAAGTCTTATTTTGCTGTATTTCTTCATGGTTCTCCTGCGTGAGAGCCTGGTACTGGTTCCTGAGCAGTATGGGTGCTGACTGCCTCTCGATCCTCCTGCTTCTGTGGGTCACATGCTTCCATTCCTCTGTTTCCTCAGGTGCAGTTCGAATTTCTTCTCTTTCTGAATCATGAAGAGATAATTCTGCTCTGTCTAAGAACTCTTCACCTTCCTTAATGATTTTCAAGGTAGTTAACCTCTCTTCTAGATTTCGCAACTTTTCCTCCAACAGGGACACAAGCTTGCATTTCTGGCATGTGAAGTTTGGCTTTTCCACTGGCAAGTCTGTGAACATGTAGCAGGATATGCAGTTCACCAAATGGCTCCTGGACTCTTCCATGTTCTTATTGTTAATGTTCTGAAAACAGTGAAAAAAGCTTAAAAAAAAAGCTTCAAAATGCGCGCGCCGGTAGGCGCGCGGTTTACCGATGTCCTCTTTTCAGCTCCAACAGCCAAAATCCAGTGTTCTTTGAGATCGCGGAGACTCTTCACTTACCCCAAAATGCAGTGGGAATATGCAAATTATCTCCTCAGGACTCCTCCCCTGGTTTACCGATGTCCTCTTTTCAGCTCCAACAGCCAAAATCCAGTGTTCTTTGAGATCGCGGAGACTCTTCACTTACCCCAAAATGCAGTGGGAATATGCAAATTATCTCCTCAGGACTCCTCCCCTGGTTTACCGATGTCCTCTTTTCAGCTCCAACAGCCAAAATCCAGTGTTCTTTGAGATCGCGGAGACTCTTCACTTACCCCAAAATGCAGTGGGAATATGCAAATTATCTCCTCAGGACTCCTCCCCTGGTTTACCGATGTCCTCTTTTCAGCTCCAACAGCCAAAATCCAGTGTTCTTTGAGATCGCGGAGACTCTTCACTTACCCCAAAATGCAGTGGGAATATGCAAATTATCTCCTCAGGACTCCTCCCCTGGTTTACCGATGTCCTCTTTTCAGCTCCAACAGCCAAAATCCAGTGTTCTTTGAGATCGCGGAGACTCTTCACTTACCCCAAAATGCAGTGGGAATATGCAAATTATCTCCTCAGGACTCCTCCCCTGGTTTACCGATGTCCTCTTTTCAGCTCCAACAGCCAAAATCCAGTGTTCTTTGAGATCGCGGAGACTCTTCACTTACCCCAAAATGCAGTGGGAATATGCAAATTATCTCCTCAGGACTCCTCCCCTGGTTTACCGATGTCCTCTTTTCAGCTCCAACAGCCAAAATCCAGTGTTCTTTGAGATCGCGGAGACTCTTCACTTACCCCAAAATGCAGTGGGAATATGCAAATTATCTCCTCAGGACTCCTCCCCTGGTTTACCGATGTCCTCTTTTCAGCTCCAACAGCCAAAATCCAGTGTTCTTTGAGATCGCGGAGACTCTTCACTTACCCCAAAATGCAGTGAGAATATGCAAATTATCTCCTCAGGACTCCTCCCCTGGTTTACCGATGTCCTCTTTTCAGCTCCAACAGCCAAAATCCAGTGTTCTTTGAGATCGCGGAGACTCTTCACTTACCCCAAAATGCAGTGGGAATATGCAAATTATCTCCTCAGGACTCCTCCCCTGGTTTACCGATGTCCTCTTTTCAGCTCCAACAGCCAAAATCCAGTGTTCTTTGAGCTCGCGGAGACTCTTCACTTACCCCAAAATGCAGTGGGAATATGCAAATTATCTCCTCAGGACTCCTCCCCTGGTTTACCGATGTCCTCTTTTCAGCTCCAACAGCCAAAATCCAGTGTTCTTTGAGCTCGCGGAGACTCTTCACTTACCCCAAAATGCAGTGGGAATATGCAAATTATCTCCTCAGGACTCCTCCCCTGGTTTACCGATGTCCTCTTTTCAGCTCCAACAGCCAAAATCCAGTGTTCTTTGAGCTCGCGGAGACTCTTCACTTACCCCAAAATGCAGTGGGAATATGCAAATTATCTCCTCAGGACTCCTCCCCTGGTTTACCGATGTCCTCTTTTCAGCTCCAACAGCCAAAATCCAGTGTTCTTTGAGCTCGCGGAGACTCTTCACTTACCCCAAAATGCAGTGGGAATATGCAAATTATCTCCTCAGGACTCCTCCCCTGGTTTACCGATGTCCTCTTTTCAGCTCCAACAGCCAAAATCCAGTGTTCTTTGAGATCGCGGAGACTCTTCACTTACCCCAAAATGCAGTGGGAATATGCAAATTATCTCCTCAGGACTCCTCCCCTGGTTTACCGATGTCCTCTTTTCAGCTCCAACAGCCAAAATCCAGTGTTCTTTGAGATCGCGGAGACTCTTCACTTACCCCAAAATGCAGTGGGAATATGCAAATTATCTCCTCAGGACTCCTCCCCTGGTTTACCGATGTCCTCTTTTCAGCTCCAACAGCCAAAATCCAGTGTTCTTTGAGATCGCGGAGACTCTTCACTTACCCCAAAATGCAGTGGGAATATGCAAATTATCTCCTCAGGACTCCTCCCCTGGTTTACCGATGTCCTCTTTTCAGCTCCAACAGCCAAAATCCAGTGTTCTTTGAGCTCGCGGAGACTCTTCACTTACCCCAAAATGCAGTGGGAATATGCAAATTATCTCCTCAGGACTCCTCCCCTGGTTTACCGATGTCCTCTTTTCAGCTCCAACAGCCAAAATCCAGTGTTCTTTGAGCTCGCGGAGACTCTTCACTTACCCCAAAATGCAGTGGGAATATGCAAATTATCTCCTCAGGACTCCTCCCCTGGTTTACCGATGTCCTCTTTTCAGCTCCAACAGCCAAAATCCAGTGTTCTTTGAGATCGCGGAGACTCTTCACTTACCCCAAAATGCAGTGGGAATATGCAAATTATCTCCTCAGGACTCCTCCCCTGGTTTACCGATGTCCTCTTTTCAGCTCCAACAGCCAAAATCCAGTGTTCTTTGAGCTCGCGGAGACTCTTCACTTACCCCAAAATGCAGTGGGAATATGCAAATTATCTCCTCAGGACTCCTCCCCTGGTTTACCGATGTCCTCTTTTCAGCTCCAACAGCCAAAATCCAGTGTTCTTTGAGATCGCGGAGACTCTTCACTTACCCCAAAATGCAGTGGGAATATGCAAATTATCTCCTCAGGACTCCTCCCCTGGTTTACCGATGTCCTCTTTTCAGCTCCAACAGCCAAAATCCAGTGTTCTTTGAGCTCGCAGAGACTCTTCACTTACCCCAAAATGCAGTGGGAATATGCAAATTATCTCCTCAGGACTCCTCCCCTGGTTTACCGATGTCCTCTTTTCAGCTCCAACAGCCAAAATCCAGTGTTCTTTGAGCTCGCGGAGACTCTTCACTTACCCCAAAATGCAGTGGGAATATGCAAATTATCTCCTCAGGACTTCTCCCCTGGTTTACCGATGTCCTCTTTTCAGCTCCAACAGCCAAAATCCAGTGTTCTTTGAGCTCGCGGAGACTCTTCACTTACCCCAAAATGCAGTGGGAATATGCAAATTATCTCCTCAGGACTCCTCCCCTGGTTTACCGATGTCCTCTTTTCAGCTCCAACAGCCAAAATCCAGTGTTCTTTGAGCTCGCAGAGACTCTTCACTTACCCCAAAATGCAGTGGGAATATGCAAATTATCTCCTCAGGACTCCTCCCCTGGTTTACCGATGTCCTCTTTTCAGCTCCAACAGCCAAAATCCAGTGTTCTTTGAGCTCGCGGAGACTCTTCACTTACCCCAAAATGCAGTGGGAATATGCAAATTATCTCCTCAGGACTTCTCCCCTGGTTTACCGATGTCCTCTTTTCAGCTCCAACAGCCAAAATCTAGTGTTCTTTGAGCTCGCGGAGACTCTTCACTTACCCCAAAATGCAGTGGGAATATGCAAATTATCTCCTCAGGACTCCTCCCCTGGAGGAGTTCGGGCCTTCCACACGACTCACCCGGATAAACCTGGCCCTGAGGGTCCGGAGGCCCCTCGTAGAAGGGGGGGTACTGTCACGGGTGTGTCGCCACGAAGATCGTCACGATTACACAGCCTGACTTCTCGCAGCTGACTTTTTGGTGCTTTGTGTTTTTCGGCAGTGAGGGAGTTAATTCTCTCTCTCTCTGTGCTAGATGAGGTCCAGCCTCGCCCAGCTGCAATCAATGCTGCTGTAGTGAGACTCCTTCAAATGCCTGCTGGTCTGTTAGGGAAGTGTCGGTGAAAGCATTTCATGCAGACTAACAGAGCGGATCGTGGTATTTGGAGTTTCAGAGATAAGTGTATTCGGAGAGTTTTTTCCCTTCCTCGCTTTATCATTTATCTCCTTTCCCGTTGGTGTTCCCTCTGTTGTAGTTGTGTAGTTTTTGTATGCAAGGTGGTTTTGGTTTTTCCCTTGTACTGTCTCGTTCGTCTAAGTACTGTGTGTGGGCATATTATTACTTGTCCCCTTTTGTTGTGATCGGGGTCCTTCTCAGGACTAGATTACTTAGGTGCAGGGATCCTCAGGAGGTAGGGGTTACGCTGGCGGCCTGGACCTCTGTACCTTTAACAGTACCTCCAGGTTGAGGGATTAGTCAGGGCCCCAGCTTAGGGTCAGCTTAGGCCCCCTACCTCCAGTATACAGAGACAGCGTGACACCATCTCAGATATCACCACATCAGTTACAAGCTGGGAGCATTGCAGTACTGCCTCCGCCAAGCGGCAACAGGCTGTGCTGAAACTCATAAGCTTAGGTGATAAACCTCACACTGCTTGTGAGTAGAGATGAGCGTTGTTCTACTCGAACTGTTCGCCAATCTCAAATTCGAGCTGTTTTGGGTGGTGTTCGAGCCGGTCGGCGAACACGAACAATTTGAGAAAAATTCGGCTGTTCGAGGTTATGTTCGATAACTGTTCGTGCACCAAAATCATAACTGGATTTTTTCTCAGTAATGATGAAAATTAATGTTAATACGCAGTTTGAGTGTACAGCGGGGCGGGGGGAGGGGCAGGGGATGGATCTCTGCAGGAACAATGAAGATCTCCATTTTTTTTTCTCTTTCCCGCATTTGCAGTGGGGAGGTGCAATCTGTCAGCCTATCAGCAGCGCACACACGGAGCGAAGTGCTTTTTTTCACACAAGCAAGGGCATGTGTGATTGGCAGTGTATGTCACATGTCCTTGCCCTATAAGACCAAGCCATTTTCCCCGTCGCCACCATTTTCTCACTGCTGCAGCTGCGTGTTAGACGGCACCGCTGTTGCTGTGTGCGCTATACCTTGTTAATTTCAAGCCAATTTTCGCACAAATATACAGATAGCTTGGGAGTAGGGAATAGTTGTGATTGCAGTCCTTTTAAGGACTAGGTTACAGCATTTCCTACGACTTTTATCAGGCAGGTCTGTGCTCTTAAATAGATAGATTGTGGGAGTAAAGACTAATTGTAATTGGAGTCCTTTTCAGGACTAGGTTACATCAGTTCCTATCAGTTTTTGCCAGGCAGGTCTGTGCCAGTGCTGTGCAAGTTTTTTTCACAGCATTTGGCTGAATCTAGCAAAGCTAATCCTTTTTGGCCTATTGCAGAGTGTGTTAGTCAGTGGAGTAGCCTATCTGTGTTGCAAGATATACCACCTGTGTATAGAATACCAATTTTTTTACTGCACCTAGTGAAGTAAAATCTTTTGGGCATAGCATCATTCTATTAGTCCATCTATACTGACCTCCATCAGGTTGCAAACTGAATATAATTTTTTTCTGCATCTAGCTCTGAAAAAATATTTGGGCTTCTAGCAGTGTGTGGGACTTGGTCTATTAGTCCATCTATACTGACCTCCATCAGGTTGCAAATTAAAAATAATTTTTTTCTTCATTTAGCTCTGAAAAAATATTTGGGCTTCTAGCAGTGTGTGGGACTTGTTCTATTAGTCCTTCTATACTGACCTCCTGCAGGTTGCAAATTGAATATAATTTTTTTCTGCATCTAGCTCTGAAAAAATATTTGGGCTTCTAGCGGTGTGTGGGACTTGGTCTATTAGTCCATCTATACTGACCTCCATCAGGTTGCAAATTAAAAATAATTTTTTTCTGCATCTAGCTCTGAAAAAATATTTGGGCTTCTAGCAGTGTGTGGGACTTGGTCTATTAGTCCATCTATACTGACCTCCATCAGGTTGCAAATTAAAAATAATTTTTTTCTTCATTTATCTCTGAAAAAATATTTGGGCTTCTAGCAGCGTGTGGGACTTGTTCTATTAGTCCATCTATACTGACCTCCATCAGGTTGCAAATTAAAAATAATTTTTTTCTGCATCTAGCTCTGAAAAAATATTTGGGCTTCTAGCAGTGTGTGGGACTTGGTCTATTAGTCCATCTATACTGACCTCCATCAGGTTGCAAATTAAAAATAATTTTTTTCTGCATCTAGCTCTGAAAAAATATTTGGGCTTCTAGCAGTGTGTGGGACTTGGTCTATTAGTCCATCTATACTGACCTCCATCAGGTTGCAAATTGAATAAAAAAATTTTCTGCATCTAGCTCTGAAAAAATATTTGGGCTTCTAGCGGTGTGTGGGACTTGGTCTATTAGTCCATCTATACTGACCTCCATCAGGTTGCAAATTAAAAATAATTTTTTTCTGCATCTAACCCAGCCAATAGTTTTGGCCTAATACCACAGTTTGGCCACTCAGCTCTGCTCGGTTACCATCCATTGTTTTTTTGTGCAAACAACTCCAGAGTTGTGAATTAGTTAACCACCAAAATGAGTGGAAAAAGGCCTGCTGCTGGTGGAAAGGGGAATAGGCGTGTTGGGAAGGGGAAAAAAGGTTGTGTCCGTGGGGTAGGTGCAGAAGAAAGACCATCTTCCAGCCAAACTAAAATGTCTACTTCTTTTAGCGGACAATGTGATAAGATCCCTTTCTTACGGCCACGCCAATCGCTACAAATTCCAGATGAGGCACAAAAACAGCAGGTGCTTCAACGGATATCAAGTGCTCCTTTAAGTGGGCTCTCCTCCACATCAACTTCAACATCACAAATACTCCAGTCCTCAAAGGTGTCACCCAAATCGCACTTGCTTCCTCACAGCTCCCAAATCTCCAGCTGCCCGTCTGAGTGTGAGGTAGAACAGATGGTTGAGTCTGCAGAGCTGTTTACTCATACTATAGCCTGGGAATCAGAGGTCGACTCCAGCGCTTCTGTGAATCCAGACGAGGAAATGATCTGCACTGATGCCCAGAATCTTTATGAGTCGGATCCAGGACCAGACGCAGAAGGTTCTGACCATAATGTAGACCCTCATTCCCAAACTGTAACTCCTGTTGGTGGAGACAATGAGGAAGACGATGATAAGACTCAAATACCTGATTGGAGCGACAACTTTAGTTTTTTGTCAGGGCAGGAACAGGTTGGCTCTGAGGACGACGGGTGTGATAACGCACAGGGTGATGATGATGAGGTCGGAGATCCCACTTACTGTCAACCCACAGTCAGCCAAGAGATGAGGTCAGCAGAGGAGGTGGAGGAAGATGCTAGTGACGACGAGGTCAGGTTGCGCCTTCCTGGACAGAGACGTAGTACTGGAAGCACGTCAACAACTGCATCCTCAAACACAACTCTGCCTCTCACCACAAGTCGTGGTGGCTCTTCAGGTCGCATGGGTGCTAAGCCTTGCATAGCCTGGGCATTTTTTCAGATCGATAAAGATGACCCAACTCGTGTTATCTGTAACATTTGTCAGCAAAAGCTAAGTAGAGGCCAAAAAATACATAGTTTGAGTACTTCATGCATGAACCGGCACATGGACATGAAGCATAAGTTGCAGTGGGAAGCTCAGTGTGCTACAATGCGGTCTAGCCGGCCGGGCCAACCACCGTCTGCCATATCTTGTGCATCCGCGGCCTCTTCATCCTCTGTGACTGGGGGGACAGCAGTCACACCTGTTTTGGGGCGCAGACCTGCCACCTCTTTACCCGCAACAGCCAGCGTGACTGGCAGGTCATCATTTTCTTTGGAGGTGGTAACACCAGCTGGTCTTGAGCGCTGTCCGACATCGATAGCACCACCTTTGGATCAAGGCAACCTAACATGTCCGCCTGCATCTTCCTCACAGACCGGCAGTTTGCTGGGGACACCCTTATCAACCCCGTCTAAGCACAATAGCCAGCCCTCGGTCCCTCAGATGTGGACAAGTAAAAGACCATTTCCTCCTAGC
This sequence comes from Phyllobates terribilis, assembly GCF_046119375.1. Taxonomy (NCBI): domain Eukaryota; kingdom Metazoa; phylum Chordata; class Amphibia; order Anura; family Dendrobatidae; genus Phyllobates; species Phyllobates terribilis. The sequence continues at coordinate 370,398 of NW_027363538.1, forward strand.
CATGAGAAAGCTAAGAGGTTGAATTTCACCATCTGCAAGCTCTTGGCTACAGAAATGCTGCCTTTCCGCCTGGTGGACACAGAGGATTTTCGAGACCTTATGTCCGTCGCAGTGCCCCAGTACCAGATGCCCAGTCGGCACTACTTCTCAAAGAAAGGTGTGCCTGCGCTCCACCAGCATGTCGCACACAACATCACCGCTTCTTTGAGAAACTCTGTGTGTGACAGGGTGCATTTCACCACAGACACTTGGACGAGTAGGCATGGACAGGGGCGTTACATGTCGCTGACTGGGCACTGGGTAACTATGGTGACAGCAGGACAAGGGCTGCTGTCCAAGTCTTGCCGTCCCCACGAGTTGTGCGTCAATCCTCTTTATGTCATTTTTCCTCCACTGAGTCTGCCTCCTCAACCTCCTCTCGGTCTTCCACCTGCACCCAAAGCCTGTCTGGTCATGCCACAAGCTTTCTAACTGCGCAGAAGGGTATCCTGCACACCTCCTTACTATGCTGGCAGTAGGGCTCAACGTCATCAGGCGGTTTTTACATTGAAATGTCTGGGAAATGTGAGTCACACAGCTGAGGAGTTGTGGTCAGCTCTGGAGAACCAATTTCATGAATGGTTGTCTCCACTGGACCTGAAACCAGGGAAGGCCGTGTGCGACAATGCTGCAAACCTGGGTGCGGCCCTTCGCCGGGGCAATGTCACACACGTGCCTTGTATGGCTCACGTGTTGAACCTGGTTGTCCAGCAATTTTTAGCCCACTATCCCAGACTAGATGGCCTTCTGCAGAGGGCACGGTCGCTGTGTGCTCACTTCCGCCGTTCGCATCCCGCAGCTCAGCGACTTACATCTCTACAGAAGTCGTTGGGCCTGCCACTTCACCGGCTAAAATGCGATGTGCCTACCCGGTGGAATTCAACTCTGCACATGTTGCAGAGACTGTGGCAGCACCGACAAGCCCTGGTGCAATACGTTCTGACGTATAGCCTGGGCCAACGAGATTCAGAGGTGGGGCAAATCACGCTGGAGGAGTGGTCTCAGATCAGGGACCTATGCACCCTTCTGCACAGTTTTGAAATGGCGACGAAGATGTTTAGTGCTGACGATGCCATTATCAGCATGACTATTCCGGTGATTTACATGCTGGAGCACATGTTAAACAGAATTCGGAGTCAGGTGGTGGCACAAGAGGAGGTGGAGGAAGTAGAGGAGGAGGAGTTGTATGCGGAAGGGCTAACATCTGCAAGGTCCAGACGGTCGGCAGCACCAGGGCGGCAGGCATGTGAGGGTGGGGGAGATGATTTTACCAGGGCGCATGGTAGCAGCCAAACTAGTGAGGAAGGTGCAGGAGCCCAGGAAGAAGTGGAGGACGAACTGATGGAAGACTCATCAGATGAGGGAGACCTTGATCACATTTCTGTTGTGCGAGGTTGGGGGGAGAGGACAGAGGAAGGAAGCATGATTGTTACCTCGCCACCAACACAACAGGGAGTTGGTGCTCCTGGATGCGCAACACACATGAGTGCCTTCTTGCTGCACTACCTGCAACATGACCCTCGAATTGTGAGAATTAGAAATAATCCTGACTACTGGGTTGCCACACTGTTAGATCCCCCGTACAAAAGTAAATTTGCAGAAATTATTCCTGCCATAGAAAGGGATGCACGCATGCAGGAGTATCAGCAGAGACTGTTGCAGAATCTTACATGTGCTTTTCCACAAAATACCAGTGGTGCACGTAGTGAATCTCACAGTTCCAACTTGCCAACCGTGGTCTGTATGGAATTGTTCAATAAAGGGCCCAAAATTAAGATAACATAGATGGGAGAGGTCTCTATGAATAGGAATTCCTAAGTATTTGATACCCTGTGAGGGCCAGGCAAAGGGAAAGTTGGACTGGATGAAATCCTATATGGATTTAGGGAGGGAGACATCGAGGGCCTCAGACTTCGCTGCATTGATTTTAAAATTTTACCATGTAACAAAGTGATCTATTTCAGCCATAACAGCAGGGATGGATATATGTGATTGAGTGATATATACTAGGACATCATCAGCAAATAGAGAGCACTTGTACTCGGTGCCTCCCACCTCAATCCACCTAATATTGGGGTTATGGCGAATTGATGAGAGCAGGTGCTCCGTCACTAGGATGTATAAGAGAGGGGACAGAGGACATCCCTGCCTTGTCCCATTGGTGATTGTGAAAGGTGATGAAAATGTTCTGACGCACCCCCTGGGCCTTGGGACACCCGGAGCCGGACCCTTTTTGGTGGATGCTGGTGGTTGTAGTCTTCGTGGCGGCGATCCGGTTCCGTGGCTCAGGGCGGTCAAACCAGTGGCGGAACTATTTAAGTGGTTTTGATGTTTAAATGTCCGACTACGCCACCCGTGGATTGCGGTCAGAGTGAACCGCCGCTACAGGGCAGACCGCTAAGGCTGGTGTTGTGGGTGCAGCAGAGCGTAGCATAACTCCCCACGGGAGGAGTATAGCCTCAGGGCAGTGTATGCGGAGGATGGGGGTGATGGTGCAGGGCAGCAGCAGTAACGACACGGAGTCAGTGATGCAGTTCAGGGCCTTTACTCACAGTTCTTATTATCCAGACCACGTCTGCAGGTAACGGCTGCCCACGTCGTACTGTGCTCACCAGGTGAGGGGCTCAGACAACTCCCAGATAACTTTGGAGCGCTTCACAGGACCCCCTTTGTGTGTCCTTTGTCTGGCCTTTCTTACCAACACTTCTGTCCGGCTGCCTCGGGCCTCCTCTTGGTAAACTTGGCGCCAGTTTCCCTGACCCTATGTGGTGCCTTCCTAGCGGGTGGAGCAAGGGGCTGCGCCACATAAAATGTCAGAGCCTCCGGTTTCTAGCTGAGGGTCGTTTCCTGCCTCCACTAGTTCGGGGACCGGTCTCCCCCTTTGGCCTGACCCCTCCACGCAGGTGGATTCGGGCGTGCGGTGGCGACTCGCCCGTCCGCACCCCTGGGATCCCTTCATTCCTCGTTCCTGGAGCCTTCTCCGCTCCTCTTCCTTCCTTCTCCCTCTTGCAGGCCTGGGCCTCTGTTACTAGGCCCGCCTCCGGAGCAGAGCTCATGCAGAGCCCCTGCTCCCTGCCACTTCTGCTCAGACTTCTCTGCACTGAACTAAGATGGTGCCCACCTTTTATACTCCCTTCTCAATGCACCCAGGAACTGCTTCCTCCCTGCTCCTGCACTGCAGGGTTCCCCTTCCTCAGTGTTCCCTCCCCCCACTCCAGCCAGGGACAGGGACTGTCGTGCCCATCTCAGGGGCATATTGGTCGCCCTGCCCCACGGCAATGTGGTGTAATGCATGCAGGTGTCGGGTCCTGATCCACACTCCATCCTTATCTGAGAGTGAGATATCACACCTCTGGGTGAGGTGCAATACGTCTGTAGCAACCGAGCCCTCGGTGCTACAGTTCCATTTATCTTCAGCCTAGGTGACGTATTGTGATACAGGGCCGTGATTTTGGCTATAAAAGGGTCCCCTAGACCCCTACCCCAAGCTTTTTAAGAGAATCATATATGGCGTGCCAGGAGACTCTATGGAATGCTTTCTCAGCATCCAACGAGAGTATCTACTTACAAATTTTTAACTGCATCTAGCCCAGGAAATACTTTGTGCCTAGTAGCAGTGTCTGCTAGTCAGCGGATTATCCCGGCTGTTAAGCAAGCTACACCACCTGTAGTTTGGACACTTAATTTTTTCAAAGGAAATGCTTCGGGACCACGGGATACTTAGTGAAGAGCATCAGGAGGCACCCCAAGGCATAGGGGCTGGGACTGGCACTAGGATGCCTTGCGGTGGACAGCCGAGCTCGATCCTTATAAAAGCTTTTTAACTGCAGCAGCTTTAGTGGACGCTACTGGAGCTGGAATTACGCGGCTGCTGGCATGAGACTTGCCCTCCAATAGATCCTTGTAAATGGATTTAAAGTGTATTCATTCAAATTAGAGGGACAATTTAAATTAAAAAGCTTAGAGCTGCCTCCACCACAGGGGGGCTCTCTCGACCCACCAGCGGACAGGCACCAGTATTGGGAGAGGGGGGCTGGCCGTCAGGGTTCACCGCGGCTCTGGCACAAACCCGGCGACACGGAGGTGGCACGGGCAGGAGCGGACTGGCCGTCTCGGCTTCTCACTTTTTGGATTTTAGAAGGGCATGACATGCCTATATCTGTGTCTCCCCCTCCTTTTACTCCTCCACCTCTTTTCTTTTCGCATGACTATATGTACTTGTCACTTTTCCATGTGTTAGTTGTGTCTTCTGAGCAGTTTGTCAGCTTTTGGACACCTTTGAAGGTGTTTTCTATGTGTTTCTATGTGTTTTTGTTTGCCTGCCATTGGTTTTAACGGTGTTCGAAGGTGTTCGACGAACAGTTCGACGAACAGTTCGGCGAACACACGGGTGTTCGACGAACCGAACCGAACTCGAACACTACGGGGGTGGCTCAACACTACTTGTGAGTTGTGGACAGCTGTGAAAGAGCAGGCAGATCTGTGGCTGAGACCGCTGAACCTACATCCCGGCATGGTCGCGTGTGACAATGGCCGTAACCTGGTGGCGGCTCTGAGGCGAGGTGAGATCACACACGTACCATGCGTGGCTCATGTGCTTAACCTCGTGGTTCAGCGGTTTCTTAAATCGTACCCTGAGTTGCCAGATCTGCTCGTGAAAGTACGCCGCCTGTCAGCTCATTTTCGCAAGTCGGCTACAGCTTCCGCCGCCCTTGCTGTGTTGCAGCAGCGTTTGCAGCTTCCGGCACACCGACTGGTGTGTGATGTCCCCACACATTGGAACTCTACCCTCCACATGTTGCAAAGGATTTGTGAGCAGAAGAGAGCAGTTGTGGAGTACCAGCTGCAACAAGGCCGTCGATATTCAGGTCAGACTCCACACATAAGACCTCAGGAGTGGACCTGGATGTCTGACATATGTACCATCCTGACAAACTTTGAGGAGGCCACCAAGATGGTGAGTGGCGATGACGCCATCATTAGTGTCAGCATCCCACTTGTCTGTCTTTTGCAACGCTCTCTGCAGAGAATTAAAGAGGAGGCATTGCAGCCAGAGTATGATGAGATGGATCAAGAAGCCGTAGCGGGCGATTACACACAGCCCAGCCTCATCTCATCCCAACGTGCATTGGGGGACAATGAGGGAGAGGAGGAGGAGGAGGAGGAGGAAGAACAGGAGCTGCTATCATGCATTGTAGACGGTAGTACCTGTACAAGTGTCATACCGTCGGTTCAGCGTGGGTGGCCTGAGGACAGGGGGGAGGAGGAAGAGGAGGAGGAGGAGAGCATGGTCAGTCGTCATCTTGGTGAGGACAAGGAAATCTTGCCCGTTACCAGTCTGGCACGCATGGCTGACTTTATGTTACGCTGCCTTAACCGTGACCCTCGCGTTGTCAGAATGTTGGGTGACAGTCATTACTGGTTGGTGACACTTGTAGACCCCCGCTACAAGGAGAACTTTCACTCTCTTATTCCTGAGGTGGAGAGGTCTACAAAAATGGGGCAATACCAGAAGGCCCTTGCTGCAGAACTCTTAAAAAAATTCCCATCTGAACACGCTAGCGGCAGAGGTCACAGTTCATTGCCCAACCAAGGCGTACAGGCGAGAGAGATGCAACTCCAATCCAGCAGAGGCAGGGGAACACTGTCAACGTTCTGGGACAGTTTTCTGACACCCGCCCAGCTTACAGGCCCTGAGGCGCGGGGTACTCTCACAAGGAGTGGAAAGTTTCAAAAGATGTTGAGGGAGTACCTTGCCGATCGTACCAGCGTCCTCCTTGATTCCTCTGTGCCTTTTAGTTATTGGGTATCCAAGCTGGACACTTGGAATGAACTCGCTCTGTACGCCTTGGAGGTCTTGGCCTGCCCTGCCGCTAGCGTGTTATCGGAGCGTGTTTTTAGTGCCGCTGGGGGAATTATAACTGATAAGTGCACTCGCCTGTCAACTGACAATGCTGACAAGCTGACCCTTATCAAAATGAACAAGGGCAAGATTGGGCCAGACTTCTCATCACCACCAAATGACAGCAGAGTAACATAAAGTCAAATCCACTGTGTTATTTCGGGAGGTGTATTCCCATGCATCGCTTCACTCCCACACATGGGTATACGCTTCCTCATTTCGGCTGTTTTTTGCTCTTCTCCTTATCCTCAGCCTCCACGACCACTATACCACCAGGGTGACCGTCGTCCATGTTGCCAGCATTGCAAGTTCCTCTGTCCTAATTTTTGGCAGCTTTTGCTTGGAAGGCATAGGCAAAGACTATGGGAGACCCACTCCCCAATAATGGGAATAATGTTTTTAATATGCTGTACTGCATGGCTCTTGGAAGGGACATTGCAAGTTCCCCCTTCCGAATTTTTGGCAGCTTTTGCTTGGAAGGCATAGGCAAAGACTATGGGAGACCCACTCCCCAATAATGGGAATAATGTTTTTAATATGCTGTACTGCATGGCTCTTGTAAGGGGCATTAAAATCGTCTTGTTAAGCTACTGTGACCTCCACGTCTCTTCCAAGGGTCGTTAATATTGTCTTTTTATTCCACTGCGTCCTCCACCACTCTTCCAAGGGGCATTAAAAGCGTCTTGTTAAGCTACTGTGACCTCCACGTCTCTTCCACAGGGCATTGATATTGTCTTTTTATTCCACTGCGACCTCCACCACTCTTCCAAGGGACATTAAAACCGTCTTGTTAAGCTACTGTGACCTCCACGTCTCTTCCACGGGGCATTGATATTGTCTTTTTATTCCACTGTAACCTCCACCACTCTTCCAAGGGGCATTAAAACTGTCTTGTTAAACCACTCTGAACTCCACGTCTCTTCCAAGGGGCATTAAAACCATCTTGTTAAGCTACTGTGACCTCCTCGTCTCTTCCACGGGGCATTGATATTGTCTTTTTATTCCACTGTAACCTCCACTACTCTTCCAAGGGGCATTAAAACTGCCTTGTTAAACCACTTTGAACTCCACATCTCTTCCAAGGGGCATTAAAACCATCTTGTTAAGCTACTGTGACCTCCACATCTCTTCCAAGGGGCATTAAAACTGTCTTGTTAAACCACTCTGAACTCCACGTCTCTTCTAAGGGGCATTAAAACTGTCTTGTTAAACCACTCTGAACTCCACAGCTCTTCCAAGGGGCATTGACATGTTGTTTTTAATTACCTCTAACCTCCACGACTCTTGCAACGGGCATTGCATTTCCTCCTAATTTTTGTCAGCTTTTGCTTTTCAATGCATAGGCGAACACTAAGGGAGACCCACTCCCCAATAATGGGTAGAAGGTTTTTAATACGCTGTAATCCACGTCTGTTTCAAGGGGCATTGCAGTGCCTAATAATTTTTGGAAAACCTTCCATTCCCTGCTTAGGCCAACAGTGTACAGGAGACCCAGTTGCTATAAATGGAAAAAACGGTTTAGTTAAGGCCCTCTGACCTCCATGTCACTTCCAAGGGGTATTGGAGTGCCTTGAAATTTTTGGTAGGCATTGCATTCACTGTATGCCCTATAACTGTGTAGCTGAACTGCTCCTTTTGGTACAGAAACATATCCTACAAGACATATCTGGTTGACTGGCCTGATATTGATGTGAATGGTCCCTGTTCCTCCTGCTCTTTCTCCTTTGCCACCACCTCATCCATCATTCATCACCTGAAGCTTTGTTTTAACGGGAGTCATAGAACTGGGATAGTAGCAGGAAAACATCCAGCAATCCTCGAAGGAGGTAGAATATGCGCCAAAACGCTGACCACCTCAGGCCTAGCTGCTACTACATACATGCGCTTGCATTCCAAGGAACAGAAAGCTAAGGAGGTGGATGGCCTCATGATCATGAATAATTTACTCGTTGTGTAGGAGGCAGACCACTGCTGCTGTCTACCTTCTGAACTTTGTGTTGAAGCCTGATTGACCCAGGACCCGCAATCCTCTATGTCTGGAGGACGTGTTGCATCCCAGTGTCCAACTGTGTCCCGGCTTCCACAATATTAACCCAGTGTGAAGGCGTCAGTGAGATGGACCATTCCTGGCCACATTCACTTGTCCACGTGTTTGTGGTTAGGCTGTCCTTCCCACTAAATGCACTGGGGAGGGCACAGGTAATGTTTTGGCATGCGCGCTTGTGTATAAGGCACACCGGGACAAATAGGGGCGGCTGGGGACCGTTTATGGTCACCCGGCCACCCCCACGCAGCTGGTGACTGCGTGTGGGCACCTGGCCGCGGGGCGGCTGGGGACCGAGTATGGACACCCGGCCGCCCCCTGGCGGCTGGGGACCAAGCGTGGACACCCGGCCGCCGGGCGGCAGGGGACTGAGTATGGATACCAGGCTACCGACGCAGCCATGACGTGGTGGCCAGATTCCACCTCCACATGCCTAAAAGGCCCAATTTCAAGTGCAAGCAAGCTAGCAGTATGGTATTGCAGCCCGGGGGTGGGTGGGTGGCAGGCTGCATACTTGCGCTTGTATTGCAAGTTATGGGGGAGGTACAATTGAACACTGCCCTGGGACAAGGACTTACACGGGGATAGTTGCAAGTCTGCATCTTCTGATGTGGCAATGATCACTTCTGATGGGCACACTTTTAGGCAGTGACCTGGGTGTCAGAGATGCTTCCAGGGGTCTTCCCCATGCTGTTCCCATTTTTTTTTAGCACTGTATGCATGTGTCACACAGCACATGGCCAGATAAGGTTGTAAAATGTTAAAATGACATTTCCCGGTGAATGCATTTGTCACGGTTGAAAGCAATACAAACGTGCAAAAACGCATAAAAAATGCTACTTGTGAACATAGCCCAAGGTGTGGAGGAGTATTTTTGTTTTTGGTTATTTATTTTACCTTATACACAAGTCTTTACCCTGGAAAGGATGTTCCTTAACCCCTTTCCGACCTGGTCAGTAATAGTACGCACCAGGTCGGGAAGGCCAGTTCAGCGGGGGCTCCGGCGGTGAGCCCGCACTGAAGCGAGCTCATGTCAGCTGATTATTGGAATCGCAATCCACCCGCGGCTGTTAACATGTTAAATCTCTGACAGTGGCATTTAACTCGCGCTTCCGGGAGTCCTAAGCCCCGCCCACAGTGACCCCGTCATGTGATCGCGGGTCACCAATGGGTGGGCATGACAACTCAGGGTCTGCAGCAGACGCCTGTGGTTGTCATGTCTCAATTGCTATGAGCGCCACCTAGTGGTCAGCGCTCATAGTAAGTGAGCATTTCTCCTGCATACAAGTGATCTGCTCACCGCTTGTATGCAGTAGAAGCAATCAGACAACTGCTGCTTCTAGTCTCCTCTGGAGACTATAGAAGCAAGCAGAAAGTGTAAAAAAAAAGTTTTTAAAAATATTTAAAAAATAAAAAATATATAAAAGTTTAAGTCACCCCCCTTTCGCCCCATTCAAAATAAAATATATACAGTTATATGAAAAAGTTTGGGCACCCCTATTAATCTTAAGCTTAATGTTTTATAAAAATTGTGCAATCTGCATTCAAACTAAATTTGACAGGTGCATAAGTATGGGCACCTCACCAGAAAAGTGACATTAATATTTAGTAGATCCTCCTTTTGCAAAAATAACAGCCTCTAGCCGCTTCCTGTAGCTTTTAATGATTTCCTGGATCCTGGATGAAGGTATTTTTGACCATTCCTCTTTACAAAACAATTCCAGTTCAGTTAAGTTTGATGGTCGCCGAGCATGGACAGCCCTCTTCAAATGATCCCACAGATGTTCAGTGATATTCAGGTGTGGGGACTGGGATGGCCATTCCAGAACATTGTAATTGTTCCTCTGCATGAATGCCTGAGTAGATTTGGAGCGGTGTTTTGAATCACTGTCTTGTTGAAAGATCCATCCCCTGCGTAACTTCAACTTTGTCACTGATTCTTTGTATCTGCTGATACTGAGTGGAATCCATGCGTCCCTCAACTTTAACAAGATTCCCGGTGCCGGCATTGGCCACACAGCCCCAAAGCATGATGGAACCTCCACCAAATTTTACTGTGGGTAGCAAGTGTTTTTCTTGGAATGCTGTGTTTTTTTGCCGCCATGCATAACGCCTTTTTGTATGACCAAACAACTCAATCATGGTTTCATCAGTCCACAGGACCTTCTTCCAAAAAGAAATAGACTTCTCCAAATGTGCTTTTGCATACCTCAGCCGACTGTTTGTGGCGTGCTTGCAGAAACGGCTTCTTTCGCATCACTCTCCCATACAGCTTCTCCTTGTGCAAAGTGCGTTGTATAGTTGACCGATGCACAGTGACACCATCTGCAGCAAGTTGATCCTGCAGCTCTCTGGAGGTGGTCTGAGGATTGTCCTTGACTGATCTCACCATTCTTCTTCTCTGCCTTTCTGATGTTTTTCTTGGCCTGCCACTTCTGGCCTTAACAAGAACTGTCCCTGTGTTCTTCCATTTCCTTACTATGTTCCTCACAGTGGAAACTGACAGGTTAAATCTCTGAGACAGCTTTTTGTATCCTTCCCCTGAACAACTATGTTGAATAATCTTTGTTTTCAGATCATTTGACAGTTGTTTTGAGGAGCCCATGATGCCACTCTACAGAGGAGATTCAAACAGGAGAACAACTTGCAAGTGGCCACTTTAAATAGCTTTTCTCATGATTGCATACACCTGGCTATGAAGTTCAAAGCTCAATGAGGTTACAAAACCAAAAAAAGTGCTTTAGTAAGTCAGTAAAAAGTAGGTAGGAGTATTTAAAACAAGAAAATGATAAGGGTGCCCATACTTATGCACCTGTCAAATTTTGTTTGAATGCAGATTGCACATTTTCTGTTAGTACAATAAACCTCATTTCAAGGCAGAAACATTACTGTGTCCAACAGTTATTACATATATCAAACTGAAATAGCTGTTGCAAAAACACCAATTTTTATAAAACATTAAGCTTAAGATTAATAGGGGTGCCCAAACTTTTTCATATAACTGTATATATATAAAAAAAAACCACATACACATATTTGGTATTGCCGCGTTCAGAATCGCCCGATCTATCAATATAAAAGAAGAATTAATACAATCAGTAAACGGCGTAACGAGAAAAAAATTTTAAACGTCAGAATTAAGTTTTTTTGGTCGCTACAACTTTGCAATAAAAAGCAATAACGGGCGATCAAAACATCGGATCTACCCCAAAATGGTATCAATAAAAACGTCAGCCCGGCACGCAAAAAATAAGCCCTCACTCAGCCCCAGATCCCGAAAAATGGAGAAGCTAAGGGTCTCGGAAAATGGCGTCATTTTTTTTTTGTTTTTTTAGCAAGCTTTGGATTTTTTTTTCACCACTTAAATAAAAAAAGAACCTATACATGTTTGGTGTCTATGAACTCGTAACGACCTGGAAAATAATGATGGCAGGTCAGTTTTAGCAATCTGTGAACGTGGTAAAAAAAGGACCCAAAAAACAACTGTGGAATTGCATTTTTTTTGCAGTTTCACTGCACTTGGAATTTTTTTCCCATTTTCCAGCACATGATATGGTAAAACCAGTGATGGTGTTTAAAAGTCCAACTCGTCCCGCAAAAAATAAGCCCTCACATGGCCATATTGACCGAAAAATAAAAAAGTTCTGGCTCTGGGAAGAAGGGGAGCAAAAAAGGAAAACACAAAAACAGAAAGACCCATGGTCGTTAAGGGGTTAACATATTTCACAGGAAAGCACTTTCAGTTTCGTTTATGAACGTTTTATTGTGAGTCTGTAAAAGTGGCTTAATACCTCTGACCACGTTGTTGACAGCAGTGACCTGGGGGTCAGAAATGCTTCCAGGGGCGATCCCCATGCTGTCCCCATGTCATTTGAGCACTGTCACTATCGTTTTGGGCACTTTTTAGGCTTTCTACAGACTGCTGGGGGAGCCGCCGCAAAAATGTTCGGGTCTCCCATAGACTAACATTGGGCTCGTTGCTCTGGTCGAGCACCCGAGTATCACAGTGAGCTCGGCCCGAGCTTCAAGCACCCGAGCATTTTAGTGCTCGCTCAACACTACTGACAACACCTCTATATAGAGTAGATTACACAGGATCCACCATTCACAATAGGTGATGTCACAGCTCACCTCCTCCTCCTGTACAATGACTGAAAACACCACTGTATACAGTAGATAACACAGGATCCACCATTCACAATAGGTGATGTCACAGCTCACCTCCTCCTCCTCCTCATGCACAATGACTGATATAACACCTCTATATACAGAATATAACACAGGATCCACCATTTACAATAGGTGATGTCACAGCTCACCTCCTCCTCCTGTACAATGACTGATAACACCTCTATATACAGTATATAACACAGGATCCACCATTTACAAGAGGTGATGTCAACGCACCTCCTCCTCCTCCCGTACAATGACTGATAACACCTCTATATACATTAGATAACACAGGATCCACCATTTACAATAGGTGATGTCACAGCTCACCTCCTCCTCCAGTACAATGACTAATAACACCTCCATATACAGTATATAACACAGGATCCACCATTTACAATAGGTGATGTCACAGCTCACCTCCTCCTCCTGTACAATGACTGATAACACCTCTATATACAGTATATAACACAGGATCCACCAATTACAATAGATGATATCACAGCTCACCTCCTCCTCCTGCACAATGACCGATAACACCTCTATATACAGTAGATAACAAAGAATCCACCAATTACAATAGATGATGTCACAGCTCACCTCCTCCCCCTCCTGTACAATGACTGACAACACCTCTATATACAGTAGATAACACAGGATCCACCATTTACAATTGGTGATATCACAGCTCACCTCCACATCCTGTGCAATGACTGATAACACCTCTATATACAGTAGATAACACAGGATCCACCATTCACAATAGGTGATATCACAGCTCACCTCCTCCCCCTCCTGTACAATGACTGATAACACCTCTATATATAGTAGATAACACAGGATCCACCATTCACAAAAGGTGATGTCACAGCTCACCTCCTCCTCCTGCACAATGACGGATAACACCTCTATATACAGTATATAACACAGGATCCAGCATTCACAATAGGTGATGTCTCAGCTCACCACCTCCTCCTCCTGTACGATGACTGACAACACCTCTATATACAGTAGATAACACAGGATCCGCCATTCACAATAGGTGATGTCACAACTCACCTCCTCCTCCTGTACAATGACTGATAACACCTCTATATACAGTATATCACACAGGATCCACCATTTACAATAGATATCACAGCTCACCTCCTCCTCCTGTACAATGACTGATAACACCTCTATATACAGTTGATAATAGAGGATCCACCATTTACAATAGTTGATGTCACAGCTCACCTCCTCCCCCTCCTGTACAATGACTGACAACACCTCTATATACAGTAGAGAACACAGGATCCACCATTTACAATTGGTGATATCACAGCTCAACTCCACATCCTGTGCAATGACTGATAACCCCTCTATATACAGTATATAACACAGGATCCACCATTTACAAGAGGTGATGTCAACGCACCTCCTCCTCCTCCCGTACAATGACTGATAACACCTCTATATACATTAGATAACACAGGATCCACCATTTACAATAGGTGATGTCACAGCTCACCTCCTCCTCCAGTACAATGACTGATAACACCTCCATATACAGTATATAACACAGGATCCACCATTTACAATAGGTGATGTCACAGCTCACCTCCTCCTCCTGTACAATGACTGATAACACCTCTATATACAGTATATAACACAGGATCCACCAATTACAATAGATGATATCACAGCTCACCTCCTCCTCCTGCACAATGACCGATAACACCTCTATATACAGTAGATAACAAAGAATCCACCAATTACAATAGATGATGTCACAGCTCACCTCCTCCCCCTCCTGTACAATGACTGACAACACCTCTATATACAGTAGATAACACAGGATCCACCATTTACAATTGGTGATATCACAGCTCACCTCCACATCCTGTGCAATGACTGATAACACCTCTATATACAGTAGATAACACAGGATCCACCATTCACAATAGGTGATATCACAGCTCACCTCCTCCCCCTCCTGTACAATGACTGATAACACCTCTATATATAGTAGATAACACAGGATCCACCATTCACAAAAGGTGATGTCACAGCTCACCTCCTCCTCCTGCACAATGACAGATAACACCTCTATATACAGTATATAACACAGGATCCAGCATTCACAATAGGTGATGTCTCAGCTCACCACCTCCTCCTCCTGTACGATGACTGACAACACCTCTATATACAGTAGATAACACAGGATCCGCCATTCACAATAAGTGATGTCACAACTCACCTCCTCCTCCTGTACAATGACTGATAACACCTCTATATACAGTATATCACACAGGATCCACCATTTACAATAGATATCACAGCTCACCTCCTCCTCCTGTACAATGACTGATAACACCTCTATATACAGTATATCACACAGGATCCACCATTTACAATAGATATCACAGCTCACCTCCTCCTCCTGTACAATGACTGATAACACCTCTATATACAGTTGATAATAGAGGATCCACCATTTACAATAGTTGATGTCACAGCTCACCTCCTCCCCCTCCTGTACAATGACTGACAACACCTCTATATACAGTAGAGAACACAGGATCCACCATTTACAATTGGTGATATCACAGCTCAACTCCACATCCTGTGCAATGACTGATAACACCTCTATATACAGTATATAGCACAGGATCCACCATTCACAATAGGTGATGTCACAGCTCACCTCCTCCTCCTGTACAATGATTGATAACACCTCTATATACAGTATATAACACAGGATCCACCATTTACAATAGGTGATGTCACAGCTCACCTCCTCCTCCTCCTGTACTATGACTGATAACACCTCTATATACAGTATATAACACAGGATCCAACATTCACAATAGGTGATGTCACAGCTCATCTCCTCCTCCTCCAGTACAATGACTGATAACAGCTACTATATACAGTATATGACACAGGATCCATCATTTACAATAGGTGATGTCACAGCTCACCTCCTCCTCCTGTATAATGACTGATAACACCTCTATATATAGCAGATAACACAGGATCCACCTTTCACAATAGGTGATATCACAGCTCACCTCCTCCTAATATATAATGACTGATAACACCTCTATATACAGTATATAAGACAGGATCCACCATTTACAATAGGTGATGTCACAGCTCACTTCTTCCTCCTCTTGTACAATGACTGATAACTCCTCTATATACAGTATATAATACAGGATCCACCATTTACAATAGGTGAGGTCACAGCTCACCTCCTCCTCCTGTACAATGACTGATAACTCCTCTATATACAGTAGATAACACAGGATCCACCATTCACAATAGGTGATGTCACAGCTCACTTCCTCCTCCACTTGTTCAATGCCTGATAACTCCTCTATATACAGTAGATAACACAGGATCCACGATTCACAACAGGTGATGTCACAGCTCCCCTCCTCCTCCTCCTCCTGTACAATGACTGATATCACCTCTATATACAGTATATAACACAGGATCCACCATTTACAATAGGTGATGTCACAGCTCACCTCGTCCTTCTACTGTACAATGACTGATAACACCTCTATATACAGTGGATAACACAGGATCCACCATTCACAATAGGTGATGTCACAGCTCACCTCCTTCACATCCTGTGCAATGACTGATAACACCTCTATATATAGTATATAACACAGGATCCACCATTCACAATAGGTGATGTCACAGCTGACCTCCTCCTCCTGTACAATGACTAATAACACCTCTATATACAGTAGATAACACAGGATCTACCATTCACAATAAGTGATGTCACAGCTCACCTCCTCCTCCTATATGACTGAAAACACCTCTATATACAGTAGATAACACAGGATCCACCATTCACAATAGGTGATGTCACAGCTCACCTCCTCCTCCTTCTCCTGTACAATGACTGATAACACCTCTACATACATTATATAACACAGGATCCACCATTCCCAATAGGCGATGTCACAGCTCACCTCCTCCTCCTGTACAATGACTGATAACACCTGTATATACAGTAGATAACACAGGATCCACCATTCACAATAGGTGATGTCACAGCTCACCTCCTCCTCCTGTATAATGACTGATAACATCTCTGTATACAGTATATAACACAGGATCCACATTTCACAATAGGTGAAGTCACAGCTCACCTCCTCCTCCTCCTGTTCAATGATTGAAAACACCACTATATACAGTAGATAACACAGGATCCACCATTCACAATAGGTTATGTCACAACTCACCTCCTCCTCCTCTTGTACAATGACTGATAACACCTCTATATATAGTAGATAACATAGGATCCACCATTTACAATAGGTGATGTCACAGCTCACCTCCTCCTCCAGTACAATGACTGATAACACCTCTATATACAGTATATAACACAGGATCCACCATTTACAATAGGTGATGTCACAGCTCACCTCCTCCTCCTGTACAATGACTGATAACACCTCTATATACAGTAGATAACAAAGGATCCACCAATTACAATAGGTGATGTCACAGCTCACCTCTTCCCCCTCCTGTACAATGACTGACAACACCTCTATATGTAGTAGATAACATAGGATCCACCATTTACAATTGGTGATGTCACAGCTCACCTCCACATCCTGTGCAATGACTGATAACACCTCTATATACAGTAGGAAACACAGGATCCACCATTCACAATAGGTGATATCACAGCTCACGTCCTCCCCCTCCTGTACAATGACTGATAACACCTCTATATTTAGTAGATAACACAGGATCCACCATTCACAATAGGTGATATCACAGCTCACCTCCTCCCCCTCCTGTACAATGACTGATAACACCTCTATATATAGTAGATAACACAGGATCCAGCATTCACAATAGGTGATGTCACAGCTCACCTCCTCCTCCTGTACAATGACTGATAACACCTCTATATACAGTATATCACACAGGATCCACCATTTACAATAGATGATGTCACAGCTCACCTCCTCCTCCTGTACAATGACTGATAACACCCCTATATACAGTAGATAACACAGGATCCACCATTCACAATAGCTGATGTCACAGTTCACCTCCTCCCCCTCTTGTACAATGACTGATAACACCTCTATATACAGTTGATAACACAGGATCCACCATTTACAATAGGTGATGTCACAGCTCACCTCCTCCCCCTCCTTTACAATGACTGACAACACCTCTGTATACAGTAGATAACACAGGATCCACCATTTACAATTGGTGATATCACAGCTCACCTCCACATCCTGTGCAATGACTGATAACACCTCTATATACAGTAGATAACACAGGATCCACCATTCACAAAAGGTGATGTCACAGCTCACCTCCTCCTCCTGTACAATGACTGATAACACCTCTATATACAGTATATAACACAGGATCCACCATTTACAATAGGTGATGTCACAGCTCACCTCCTCCTCCTCCTGTACAATGACTGATAACACCTCTATATACAGTAGATAACACAGGATCCACCATTCACAATAGGTGATGTCACAGCTCACCTCCTCCTCCTGTACAATGATTGATACCACCTCTATATACAGTATATAACACAGGATCCACCATTTACAATAGGTGATGTCACAGCTCACCTCCTCCTCCTGTACAATGACTGATAACACCTCTATATACAGTAGATAACACAGGATCCACCATTCACAATAGATGATATCACAGCTCACCTCCCCCTCTTGTACAATGACTGATAACAACTCTATATACAGTAGATAACACAGGATCCACCATTCACAATAGGTGATGTCACAACTCACCTCCTCCTCCTCCTCATGTACAATGACTGATAACACCTCTATATGCAGTAGAAAACACAGGATCCACCATTTACAATAGGTGATGTCACAGCTCACCTCCTTTCCCTCCTGTACAATGACTGATAACAGCTACTATATACAGTATATAACACAGGATCCACCATTTACAATAGGTAATGTCACAGCTCACCTTCTCCTCCTGTACAATGACTGATAACACCTCTATATACAGTATATAACACAGGATCCACCTTTCACAATAGGTGATGTCACAGCTCACCTCCTCTTCCTCCTCATGTATGTAGCGCCCCGAGGGTTCGGCCACTACAGGGGTATTGCACCTCTGCCAGAGGTGTGGCATTCCACTCCCGGGTAAGGATGGAGTATGGACCAGGGCTCAGTTAGATGCATACAGCACACACACCCCATTTCCGAGGGACAGCTCAGCGGTGCTCCCACTAGACAGAAGTGCAGGCACGACCAACTATGTCCCTGTCTGGAGTGGGGAGGGGGGTGGAACACCCAGTGCTGTAGGGGCAGATAGGGGTTGGTTCCTGAGCGTAGATAGGAGCTCATTGGTTGCTGGTCCCCTGGGCTCATGGCTAGAGGGAGGTATAAAAGGTGGGCACCATCTTAGATCTAGGTTCTGTCCAGAGAAGAGAAGACAGGGAGTAGAGGCTCTGTAGGAGCTCTACTCCAGAGTGGGCCTAGTGAGAGGCCGAGGAGGAGAGTGGAGAGAGAGAGAGAGGAGGTGAAGTGGAGCTGAGATTACGTCTCATCCCAGCTCCACGAGAAAGGAACAGAAAAGGAGAAGAAGAGAGAGAGAAACAGAAGGGCTCAGGAACAAGAAGGTGGAAGGGACCCTAAGAACCCACGAGAATCCAGAGTGCAGGGTCAGGCAGATTAAGGGTACCGGATCCCAAGTTGGTGGAGGAGAAACAACCCTCAGCCAAAGACCGGAGGTCGTGATCATTTATTGGTGCGACACCTCATCAAACCTGCTAGGAAGGCACCATATAGGACAGCGGAGGACGGGGCCCACGTTTAACCGCACAAGTCCGCGGTAGCTGGACAAAAGTGGGTCACTGGTGAGGCAGGCCAGAGAAAGGACAAAAGGGGGTCTTGAGCCATACTCCTGAGCTGTCTGGGGGTTGACCGAGCCCCTCACCTGGTGGACGCAGCACGGCTCGGGCAGTCATTCCCCGCAGAAGTGACTTGGATATTAATCGTGAGTAAAGACCCTGGACTGCAGTACGTTGTCTGTGTGCTTTTTCGCTCCTCCGGCATTACCGGTACTGGGACTCTCACCACCATCACTCCCACCATCCACTACACTGCCCTGGGGCCGCACTCTTCCCGTGGGGAGTCACACCATCCCAGCTGCGTACATCATCGGCCCCAGCGGTCTGCCCTGCAGCGGCGGTTCCTAATAACCGCAATCCACGGGTGGCGTAGTCGGACATTATCTAAAACATCTAAAAGACTGCCACTGGTCTGACCACCCTGAGCCACGGGACCGGGTCGCCACTACTACCCTCATCGTCTCCCTATTGCCCGGGTCTGAGTGCCCCACGGCCCAGGGGGCGAGTCATATATACACAGGACAGGAGAAGTGGTACTGTGCAGTATACAGTATATACAGGAAAGGAGAAATGGGACTGTGCAGTGTATATATACAGGACTGTGTATATATATAGTGTATATGTACAGTGTATATATACAGGACTGTATTCAGGACTGTATATATACAGTCTATATATACTGTATATATACAGGTATATATACAGAACTGTATATATACAGGACTGTATATATACTGTATATATGTATATATACAGGTACTGTGCAGTGTATATACTGTATACAGGAGAATTAGTACTTTGCAGTGTATATATACAGTACACAGGACAGGAGGAGTGGTGCTGAGAGTAGCACCTGCCTCCTGAGCTCAAGCACTTCCAGGAGGAGGGTCGTCGTCTGCCTCTCTTCTCCCTAGGGAGAGGCAGGCCTACTGGGAGGCCGGCATGGCTTCCCAGCCTCCTATCCCCCGGTCTATGCCGGCGGGGGAGAAGGAGCCTCAACAACCGGCCCAGAAGGGAGTGAGGAGATCGGGAAGGGTGAGGAAGAGTACATCCACCTACTCCAACCCCGAGACTGTTCACCGCCCGCCCAGAGAGGGAGACCGGGGCACCCCAGGCCCCAGGAACAAGAGCCCAGCAAGATCCTGGGGGGAGATGAGCTCTTGCGAGTCCACAAGTTCCTTCTCCTCCCGAGTGGTCGCCACGTTGCGAGAGTACGAGGACGCCGGCAAAGCACTAACCCAGCTGAAAGAGGAGCTGAGGGAGGCCTGGGTCCTGAACACCCGGGCGTCCAACAAGGAAAGACCCGCGACCTCCCAGAGGTTTAAAGCCCTCAGAGACGAGGTGGTCAGGTTAGTGCTCCTCCGGGAGGGGATTGAGAAAAGCGCAGGTCCCTTCCTGGAAAGGTTTAAGAACCAGCGGTGGTTCTCAGAAATGAAGGGGTTAAACACCTCAGGAGAACCGCCAACCGGCGTCCTTAGTGAAGAGGAGGAGGAGGATGAAGAGGTGACTGGAGTTTCAGTTGCTGGAGCCAGTGAGGGGCAGAGCCGGAGCCCAAGTGGTCTCCCTGCAGGGCAGAGGACTCCGACAGCAGAGGCTGGAGTGTTGGGGGAGGAGGAGGAAGGAGGATTGCTGAGGGAGATCCGACTGCTGGAGTTTCCAGTGGACCTGACGCGGTTTTCCTTCGGTGAGAACAAACCAGTGGAGGAGACCAAGAGGAGGAAGAGGAAGACCGGAGGAGCCGCACAGGAGGTGGTGAGTTACAAGTATGTACCAATGTCTGATGTTGTGCCTGCCACCTTCTGTTTAAACCCCACCAAACCTAAAGACACGGGCTCTGCAGTGGGCTTGAGGCAGAGGCAAGGTGGGGAGAGGAGAAGGATGTCCGGCGATACTGCCATCTGTGCAGGGAACAGTGCAGAGGGCGAGGCTGTGGAGGTACTCACAGCGCCGGACATAGGAAGTTCTGTGGAGTTTCCCTCCCTGCCCTCTGCGGCTAAGCCAGTTATCACCGGGGCTGGGGGGGCCGGGAGGGATGTGAAAAACACATCTGCGAGGAACACTGGGTACACTGCTGCGACAGGGGGGCAGTGTGCCCCAGCGCCCAAAAAGGACACTAAGACCCCAAAGTCTGTGGGTGCAGGGCGGGCAGCGGTGGCCAACAAACAGTCTGCCCAGCACAAGGACCAAAATGCTGCAGTAGGGGGGCAGGGCGCTCCAGGAGACGACCTGCAGAAAGCCAGCAGCAACCAAAGGGAAAAGGGTAGAAAAGGGTGTGGTGCTGCAGGGAAAGGAGTCTCTGGAAGTGCTCCCCTCCTCCGGCCCAGCAGGTGTGAGTGCAGAGACACCAGACACAAGGGAGGAAGGAATGGAGGTGACTGTGGAAGGTGCAGAGAACAGCAGAGGTAATGGGGTGACAAGTAAAGGGAATGGAAGTAGTGGTGTAGTGAATGATGGGAGTAGTGGTGGAGCAGATGGTGGGAGTAATGGTGGAGCAGATGGTGGGAGTAGTGGTGGAGTGAATGGTGGGAGTAGTGGGAATGGTGGGAGTAGTGGTGTAGCAAATGGTGGGGGTAGTGGTGGAATGAATGCTGGGAGTAGTGGGAATGGTGGGAGTAGTGGTGTAGCAAATGGTGGGGGTAGTGGTGGAATGAATGGTGGGAGTAGTGATGCAGCAAATGGTGGGAGAAGTAGTGGAGTGAATGATGGGAGTAATGGTCCTGCGAATGGTGGGAGTAGTAGTGAAGTGAATGGTGGGAGCAGCACTCCTGTTGGTGGGGGGAAAGTAGGTGCTGGTCCCGCTGCCCCCCCCAGCATTGGCGGGGGCTTCAGCCCAAAGCTATTCAGGAGCTGTCAGTGCTGGGGGTAGTAGTGCGCCCTCGTCTGGTGGCCCTGGGGATGGTGACTTGCAACAGCAGCTCCTGGACGCCCTGAGGAGAGGGGAGAGCTCCATCACTATAGAGGGGAGGGAGGTTGATCTGTCTTTCTGGATAGAGAGACATGGTCTTTCAGCCTTCCGAGATAGAGGGGCAGAGACTGTCTGGTCTCTGTCGACAACGGGGCAGAGGAGTAACCATAGGAACGTGGTCCGTCTCCAGTGGGTAAGCAAGGATGCCTGTCCTGATAGGTGGAAGGTGGTTGAGCTCCTGCTGGGGATGGGCTTTGCGGCATATGACATCTTTGCCTTGATCCATCCCTACGGGACCTCCTACTTCGATGTCAGCTTCGTGAGACCGGAGGGCCTTGAGCTTTTCTGGTCTTGCCATGAGCTGGCTCGGAGTCGCCCCCAATGGCATGGTCTCTTTCCCCTGGCAATAACCCGCCAAGATTCAGTCAGGAAAGTGACCGTTTTGACTAGTAACGAGTCGCTTTCCTGTATGGACATTGCGACCTGGGTGAGTCGATACGGAGAGGTCACCAATATTCCCGAAAAGAATCTGAATGGCCATAGTATCTGGTCAGGAGCCTGGACCTTCATAGTGAGATTGAAGGTTTCGGGAAACACTATTACCCATATCCCCTCCTCAACCTTTTTGGGGAGGGATAGGATCTTGATTTTCTACCGGGGGCAGCCTAAGGTCTGTCACAGGTGCGGTAGCCCCACACACTTCAGTGCGCAGTGTACCACCCAGAAATGCGCACTGTGTGGGGACCTTGGTCATCTTGCTGCTGCCTGTCGCAGGATTAGGTGTAACTTGTGTGGTGACCTCGGTCACCCGTTCAGTCGCTCTCCACGTTCCTTCGCCAATGCTGTCCTGAAAGCGGCGAGTGCGGGACAAGCGAAAGCCAGGACTAATTTTGCCGGTGAAGGGACCAGTAGAGGCAGGGAGGCAGGGAACCGGTGAGGAGCAAGCTGCCGCCATCCACCATCAGGCGGCAGGAGCAGCGCCGTGTGGACAGGGGGCAGGGAGTAATGTCCCTAAACTCTGACCCAGGTACTTCACTTGCAGCTGAGGATCCTAAAGACAGTGAATTGAGCGAGGAGGTCAAGAGACTTGAAAGGGAAGAGCGAGAGGACGCCACGTCTTCCCAGGAACCCTCTTCTGGTGACAGTCTAGATGAGGGAGAGGGGGAGTGGTCACAGAAAAAGAAAAAGGGTAACAGGAAAACGGCCAGAGGTAGGAGGGGGACCAGGTCTCGAGCTGCCTCTTTGGAGTGCGACCCCTCTGACTCTCTGGCCGTGATCCAAGCGCCATTGGAGGGTTCAGCCGCCCCCCCTCTGGTGGATCTCTCCAACCGGTTCGGGGCTCTCCAGGACCTCCCTCTGCAGGGGGGAAATGGGGACCCGGGGCCGGAGGTTGCGGACAAGGTGGTTGCGGCTCAGGAGATGGCTGGGTCTTCCTCTCGGGGGCAAATACAAAGCCCTCTGGGGGGACGACTAACCCAGGACCACCAGACGGGGGCAAGAATGTATGTAAGGAGAGAATGGACGAGTCTGTTTGTCTTAAGCGCACTAAAAACCCGTCATTATCGGAGGAAGAGGTTGGGACTGTCAGTGGTGGGAAGAAAAAGGCTATCTAATTCAACCATTCATGATGGTGGCACCCATCCCGTTGACGTTGGCAACTATTAATGTTTGCAGCATAAAGTCAGATGCGGCAAGGTACACGGCCTTTCATTTTCTCGGCCAACTTGACGCCGACATTTTATTTTTGCAGGAGACCAGGTTGACCGATATATCAACCTTGCATAAAGCAAGGCGGGAGTGGAGGCATGGGCCCTCCTACTGGTCTCTTGCGGCCGAGCCGTATAGCGGGGTGGCGGTCCTTTTTAAGACCGCAGCGGTTGAATGCAGACGAGTGATCGAATTAGAAATGGGGAGATGCTTGATCCTAGATGTCTCCATGGGGGCACAAGAGCTTCGGCTCATTAACATCTATGGTCCCCAGTCCAAGTGGGACCGCAAATGTCTCTTCCTGAAGATCAAACCTTTTTTATTTTCGAGTCGGCAGGTGGTCTTCGGAGGGGATTTCAACAATGTCACGAGATCCTGTGATAGAGGAGGTTCCGGAGACCGGCTGTCTTATGACTGGGTCGCGTTAAACAGGATAGTGAGTGAGGCTCGCCTGGTGGATGTCCACATCCGGCACAACCCGGGCAACACGGGATTCACCTTTTCTAGAGGTAGTCAGTGCAGGTCTAGGCTAGACAGGTTTTATTTGAAGGAGGAGGCCGTCTCTTCACCGTTGTCGGTTGTGGAGGTGGAGTTCTCCGATCACTGTTTGATTATGTTTTCTCTGAACGTTACAGAGACTCCTCGGATGGGAATAGGTTATTGGAAGCTGAATTCGTCACTCCTTGAGGAAGAAGCTGTAAGACGTTCTTTTGAGGAATTATTTCAGAGCCAGGTACCATTGCTGGGCCTAAGTAACACTAAGTCAGAGTGGTGGGAGATGTTCAAAAATCGGGTGGCGAGATTCTTCCGGCAGCTCTCGAACTTCAGAAGCCTGAACAGGGATCGCCTGTATCAGAGCCTGAAGAGGAAACTCGAGCATCTTGTCTTGACTGGAGGTAGCCGCGAGGAGATCTCCAGAGTGAAGTCCTTGCTGAAGAGGTGTCAGTACGATAGGCACGCATCTATGGTTTTCGAGAGGGACTACGGGAAGTACTGCTCGCCCGACCCTTACAGAAACTGTAAGATGTCAGTGAATAGTAAGATAGTGACGGGGCTGGTGGACAGTACGGGGTCCCTGAGAAGGTCCAGGTCAGTGATCTTGGAGGTCGTCAGTTCCTACTACTCGTACCTCTTGGGAAAGAGGGAGCTTGATCGTGACGGGATGTCGGCTTTCCTGACTGAATCTGTTCCTGAGCCAGGGGCTGACCTCTCGCTGGGCGATTTGGCAGAAGCGATCAAAGAAGAGGAAGTGAGACTGGCGATCGATGGGCTTAGGCCCAAAAAGTCGCCAGGTCCGGATGGCTTAACATCCGAGTTCTTTAGGACCTTTAGGGACTCTTTGGTCCCCCTCTTGACTCAGGTGCTTAACGAGTGTCTCTCCTCGGGCACTCTGCCGAGATCGTTAAGGAGGTCAGCTTTGATCATTTTGTCAAAGGGTAAGGATCCGTCACGCATTGAGAACTGGCGTCCCATAGCACTTCTCAATGTGGACAGGAAGATTTTGGCTAAGATACTTTTCAACAGGCTGGTGAAGTTTGCACCCCGGCTCCTTTCGGAGGTTCAGCACTGTTGCGTTCCTGGCCGTAGCACTTTTAGTGCTGTTCTAGGTGTCCGAGAGGCCGTGGAGCAAGGCAGGGCGGGCCTCTGGAAGGGGTTCTTGCTGACCTTGGATCAGGCAAAAGCCTTTGATCGGGTTAACCACGAGTACCTCTGGTCCACTCTTTTGAGGTATGGTCTGCCTGGAGGGTTTGTGGACAGGCTTAAGACCTTATATGCAGGGGCTGAGACTTTCCCTCTGGTGAATGGGTGGATTGGACGACCTTTCGGGGTAGGATCCGGTGTCCGTCAGGGCTGTCCTCTTAGCCCTTTGCTTTACGCGTTTGCAATCGATCCCTTCCTCAGAAGGATCGATTGTGGACCGTTGGCGGGGGTGCGGATGGGCGGGGCGGCACCGGAGGCTATCCTGAGGGTGGTGGCCTACGCGGACGATGTCACCGTATTTGTTTCTTCGCAAGGGGAGGCAGCGAGTGGAGCGCTACTCGGAGCATCCGGGTCCAAGGTCAACCAGGATAAGTGTGAGAGTCTCTGGCTGGGAGGCGGAGATCCCGGGTTTGATCTTCCGGACACCCTCCCCGAACCCCAAGAACATGCCAAAGTCCTGGGCATCGAATTCGGCCAGGGTGATTACTCCACGAAAAACTGGGAAGGCAGAATCAAAGGTGTCGCCCAAAGAGTGGACCAATGGAGGGGATGTTCTTTGACCCTGAGGGAAAGGGTTGGCCTGTGCAAAGCTTTCCTGCTCCCCTTGCTAATCTACCTGGGCAGCGTCTGTGTCTTGCCAGAGCCTCTCTGGACACGGGTCTACAGTCTGTTCTTCCAGATGTTATGGGGTAACAGACTGAACCTAGTCAAGCGGGAGGTCACTTACCACACGAGGAGACTAGGGGGTTTGAATATGGTGAACCCCGTGGTGTTCCTAGTGAACACCTTCTTGAAAGTGAACGTGTCAAACCTCTGGAAAGAGAGGGCTCCTCCGTGGGTATTCTCCTGCAAGGGATGGTTTCAGCCTTTCTTCCAGGAATGGGAGACAGGGGGAAGATTGAAGGATCTTCGCACACCACACGGGCATCTCCCGGCTTATGTTACCCCGGTTCTGAAAATAATCCGCCGGTGGGGTCTGGGAATGTGGGAGGTGAGGTCCCTCCCGAGGAAACTCCTCGATATGAGGGTCTTGGTTTCTCATTTTCAGAGTCCATTGGCCCTCAAAGACTGCCCAAGTCGGGATCTGGAGGTTGGGTTGAGTTTGTTAAATTCTAGCAGGATCCCCGAGAAGTACTGGGACTTGACTTGGCGCTGCTTCCATGGTAAGCTGTATGTGAGGGACAATTTGAAGTACAGGAGCTCCGAGGACAGGAATTGCCCCCGTGAGGCTTGTGCTAACGTGCTGGAAAGCATGGAGCACTTCCTGCTTCATTGTCCCTTTAATACAGAGGTGTACAACAGGGTGGGGACTTCCATTGGTTGGCTGCGGCTGGCTACTCTGTCCTACCCCGGGTGGGCCTATGGAGCGTTCGGAGACCTTGGGAGAAGGGACCGAGACACTTTATTCATAGTCAGCGCAGTGGTCAGGTATTTCACGTGGAACGCACGAGTTTTAGTTTCGACGCAGAGTAAAATCCTCCATGTAGATGAAGTCTGTAGGAACATCCTAGGTGACCTGGTGAAGGTACATTCTCTGGAGTATGAAAGACTGGGTGCCCGGAGGGCGGCCCGTCTCTGGAGGGGCTTTTCCTTCAGGGTGCCTTAGTCCGGTAGTACTCCTATATCCTGGTGGTGGGCTGATGTCTTTCCACCCTAGATTTTTGTTTTGTATTTCTGTCTCCTGAATAGAAGGTTTGCCGGCATCGAACTTGAGCCTTGGATGGTGAGTGTGTAGGTTGTGTTCTGTATATATTGTATATAATGTATAATAGGGGGTTTTAGTTAGGTTGGGTGGGGGATTTGGGGAAGTTCTTCATCAGCGGTGATAAGAGGACTGATCTGGCCTGGTCCAGGCCCCGCCTGGGGAAAAACTTTGGGGTCTGATCCTAGCTCGGAGTAATCCTGAACTTTGTGGCCAGAGCTGGATCAGGGGTGGCGGGATAGTTAGTGTAGGTGTGTGTTTTATATATATATTAAAAAATTACAAAAAAAATATAAAAAAAAAAATACAAAAAAAAAAAATATACAAAACAAAAAAAGGTTTAAAATTGTTCATGTCACTATTGTATATATTGTTATTTTTGGTTTTCTGTGGTGTGAATGAGGTGCGGTAAGGGTGTGACTGTAAGGTCAGGCAGTGGGACCAGTAGGTTAGTGTTAGTTTCCGGTTGTATATACGTTATATTAGGTTTAGTGTTTTGTGTTTCTAGCGTTTTATTGTATATAATCTTGTATATAGGACGGTGTTTTATGTGTATATAGGACAGTGTGAGCGTTGTGTGGGATTGTATATAGTAGTATGAATGAAGCTGGGCCGGGGGTTTTATAGGTTTTATAATATTTATTTCTTGTATATGTATATATTCCTGGGGGGATTTATTTTGTTTCTATTTTCTGTGATTTGTCGTCTTGTTTTGTTCATATGTTTGGTGTCCTGTAATGTATTATTGTTCTGTCATGTACTGTACTTATTCTATCAATAAAAAAAAGACCTGCAGTGTATATATACAGGACAGGAGAAGTGGTGCTGTGCAGTGTATATGCACAGGACAGGAGGAGTGGTGCTGTGCAGTGTATATATACAGGACAGGAGGAGTGGTGCTGTGCAGTGTATATATACAGGACAGGAGGAGTGGTGCTGTGCAGTGTATATATACAGGACAGGAGGAGTGGTGCTGTGCAGTGTATATATACAGGACAGGAGGAGTGGTGCTGTGCAGTGTATATATACAGGACAGGAGGAGTGGTGCTGTGCAGTGTATATATACAGGACAGGAGGAGTGGTGCTGTGCAGTGTATATATACAGGACAGGAGGAGTGGTGCTGTGCAGTGTATATATACAGGACAGGAGGAGTGGTACTGTGCAGTGTATATATACAGGACAGGAGGAGTGGTGCTGTGCAGTGTATATATACAGGACAGGAGGAGTGGTGCTGTGCAGTGTATATATACAGGACAGGAGGAGTGGTACTGTGCAGTGTATATATACAGGACAGGAGGAGTGGTGCTGTGCAGTGTATATATACAGGACAGGAGGAGTGGTGCTGTGCAGTGTATATATACAGGACAGGAGGAGTGGTGCTGTGCAGTGTATATATACAGGACAGGAGGAGCGGTACTGTGCAGTGTATATATAGAGGACAGGAGGAGTAGTACTGTGCAGTGTATATATACAGGACAGGAGGAGTGGTGCTGTGCAGTGTATATATACAGGACAGGAGGAGTGGTGCTGTGCAGTGTATATATACAGGACAGGAGGAGTGGTACTGTGCAGTGTATATATACAGGACAGGAGGAGTGGTGCTGTGCAGTGTATATATACAGGACAGGAGGAGTGGTGCTGTGCAGTGTATATATACAGGACAGGAGGAGTGGTGCTGTGCAGTGTATATATACAGGACAGGAGGAGTGGTACTGTGCAGTGTATATACAGGACAGGAGGAGTGGTGCTGTGCAGTGTATATATACAGGACAGGAGGAGTGGTACTGTGCAGTGTACATATACAGGACAGGAGGAGTGGTACTGTGCACTGTATATATACAGGACAGGAGGAGTGGTACTGTGCAGTGTATATGTACAGGACAGGAGGAGTGGTACTGTGCAGTGTATATATACAGGACAGGAGGAGTAGTACTGTGCATTGTATATATACAGGACAGGAGGAGTGGTACTGTGCATTGTATATGTACAGGACAGGATGAGTGGTACTGTGCATTGTATATATACAGGACAGGAGGAGTGGTACTGTGCAGTGTATATATACAGGACAGGAGGAGTGGTACTGTGCAGTGTATATATACAGGACAGGAGGAGTGGTACTGTGCAGTGTATATATACAGGAGGAGTGGTACTGTGCAGTGTATATATACAGGACAGGAGGAGTGGTACTGTGCAGTGTATATATACAGGACAGGAGGAGTGGTGCTGTGCAGTGTATATATACAGGACAGGAGGAGTGGTGCTGTGCAGTGTATATATACAGGACAGGAGGAGTGGTGCTGTGCAGTGTATATATACAGGACAGGAGAAGTGGTACTGTGCAGTGTATATATACAGGACAGGAGGAGTGGTACTGTGCATTGTATATATACAGGACAGGATGAGTGGTACTGTGCATTGTATATATACATTTGTACCCTGCAGATGCCAGCCTCTATGACGACAATTCAGTTCCATAACAGAACATGAATCCGAAACATAACCACATGGGCTAATAAAGAAGAGTCCTCCATTTTTTTGACAATTAATCAGATTGTTGAGATATATATATTATTATATTATGCGTGTATGTATGTACACACACACGCAAACATAATAAGAGCAGATACTGAGAATGACACCATGTATACAGGGCAGGGGAAGTATACACATCATACACAGCTCCACAATATATTCTACAATCAATTATATACCCAGCTCCACACTATATACTGTGCAAAAGAATATAGAGTCGAGCTGTTTATATACTAGATATATTATATAGTGTAGGGATGTGCCAGTGTATATAGTGTGGATTCCAAACTATATACTACACTATGTACACAGCACCATACCATATAAACATCTCTACACTATACAGTACAGACCAAAAGTTTGGACACACCTCATTTAAAGATTTTTCTGTATTTTCATGACTATGAAAATTGTACATTCGCACTGAAGGCATCAAAACTATGAACTAACACATGTGGAATTATATACTTAACAAAAAAGTGTGAAACAACTGAAAATATGTTTTATATTCTAGGTTCTTCAAAGTAGCCATCTTTTGCTTTGATGTCTGCTTTGCACACTCTTGGCATTCTCTTGATGAGCTTCAAGAGGAAGTCACCGGAAATGGTCTTCCAACAATCTTGAAGGAGTTCCCAGAGATGCTTAGCACTTGTTGGCCCTTTTGCCTTCACTCTGCGGTCCAGCTCACCCCAAACCATCTCGATTGGGTTCAGGTCTGGTGACTGTGGAGGCCAGGTCATCTGGCGTAGCCCCCCATCACTCTCTTTCTTGGTCAAATAGCCCTTACACAGCCTGGAGGTGTGTTGGGGTCATTGCCCTGTTGAAAAATAAATGATGGTCCAACTAAACGCAAACCGGATGGAATAGCATGCCGCTGCAAGACGCTGTGGTAGCCATGCTGGTTCAGTATGCCTTCAATTTTGAATAAATCCCCAACAGTGTCACCAGCAAAGCACCCCC
Source organism: Phyllobates terribilis (assembly GCF_046119375.1). Lineage (NCBI taxonomy): Eukaryota > Metazoa > Chordata > Amphibia > Anura > Dendrobatidae > Phyllobates > Phyllobates terribilis. The sequence goes on from NW_027363538.1 coordinate 400,941, forward strand.
ACACCATCACACCTCCTCCTCCATGCTTCACGATGGGAACCAGGCATGTAGAGTCCATCCGTTCACCTTTTCTGCGTCGCACAAAGACACGGTGGTTGGAACCAAAGATCTCAAATTTGGACTCATCAGACCAAAGCACATATTTCCACTGGTCTAATGTCCATTCCTTGTGTTCTTTAGCCCAAACAAGTCTATTCTGCTTGTTGCCTGTCATTAGCAGTGGTTTCCTAGCAGCTATTTTACCATGAAGGCCTGCTGCACAAAGTCTCCTCTTAACAGTTGTTGTAGAGATGTGTCTGCTGCTAGAACTCTGTGTGGCATTGAACTGGTCTCTAATCTGAGCTGCTGTTAACCTGCGATTTCTGAGGCTGGTGACTCGGATAAACTTATCCTCAGAAGCAGAGGTGACTCTTGGTCTTCCTTTCCTGGGGTGGTCCTCATATGAACCAGTTTCTTTGTAGCGCTTGATGTTTTTTGCAACTGCACTTGGGGACACTTTCAAAGTTTTCCCAATTTTTCGGACTGACTGACCTTCATTTCTTAAAGTAATGATGGCCACTCGTTTTTCTTTACTTAGCTGCTTTTTTCTTGCCATAATACAAATTCTAACAGTCTATTCAGTAGGACTATCAGCTGTGTATCTGACTTGCCCCCTGGGCCGTGGGGCACTCGGATCCGGGCAATAGGGGGAACGATGGGAGTAGTAGTGGCAACCCGGTTCCGTGGCTCAGGGTGGTCAGGCCAGTGGTAGTCCGTTATGTGTTGTTGATTATGTCCGACTACGCCACCCGTGGATTTGCGGTCATTAGGAACCGCCGCTGCAAGGCAGACCGCTGGGGCTGATGATGTGTGCAGCTGGGATGGTGTGACTCCCCACGGGAAGAGTGCGGCCCAGGGCAGTGTAGTGGATGGTGGGAGTGATGGTGGTGAGAGTCCCAGTACTGGTAGTGCTGGAGGCGCGAAGGAGCACACAGACAATTGGTTGCAGTCCAGGGTCTTTACTGAAACAGGTAAACTGACTCATAAACAGTCCCAGCTAGGAGGGGACCTGGATATCTGAGAGCAACGGGGAAATTGGCCCTGGTCAGGGTGAGGGTGTAGGCCTACCGTGCTTTCTGCGCTCCTTCTGGCTATCTCCTCGTTATAGGGTAACAGCCCACGTTTCCGAGCTTTCCGTGTATTCTCACCTGTTTGGCCTGCGACGTGGGTTCCTTTCTGCTCCCAGCCTTGTACGGCTTTACTGGTCCCTTCGGTTGTGGCAGGGCCTCCAGGCTTCTTAGGCCAAGGAATATACAGTCCCTTGCGGACTGGTTATCTGCTGGAGGATGTAGAATCCTCCCAGCCTCAGACACCAAAGTCTGGTAAAGTAAGTCTTTTATCTGCCAAGACAGGCTCTCTTCGCCTCTTGTCTCTGGCTTGTGGCTCTCCTCCTGCCACACTTCCTCTTAGGTGCAATACAACTTTCTGTCCCTGCTCTGCTCTGGGACAAGTCTCAGTGCTGAGACAGGCCATCCAGTTCTCTCTAACCCTGCCCCCAGTAACAGCTTTTATAGGGGCAGCCTGCTCCCCCTACTGGCCTGAGACAGGAGGTACTGCATGCTAATGTTCCCCTGACTAAAGAACCTCCCCCTTGCTCTCAGACACAGCTTTAATTACACTTGTGGCATCCAGGCCAGGGTGACACATATCCACCAGACTTCTGCACAACACAACTGATGGTCCCAATCCCATTTATAAGGCAAGAAATCCCACTTATTAAACCTGACAGGGCACACCTGTGAAGTGAAAACCATTTCCGGTGACTACCTCTTGAAGCTCATCAAGAGAATGACAAGAGTGTGCAAAGCAGTCATCAAAGCAAAAGGTGGCTACTTTGAAGGACCTAGAATATAAGACATATTTTCAGTTGTTTCACACTTTTTTGTTAAGTATATAATTCCACATGTGTTAATTCATAGTTTTGATGTCTTCAGTGTGAATGTACAATTTTCATAGTCATGAAAATACAGAAAGATCTTTAAATGAGAAGGTGTGTCCAAACTTTTGGTCTGTACTGTATATACACAACTTTACATTATAATTAAGACCACATTATACTATATTATGAAACACACATCACAGGAGACACATATACATCACATAGGACACACAGCAACTGCTGAATATGTATCACAGATCCATAAACACATCAGTCAGCCCCGGAAGTTAGTAGTCAGCCCCCAGCCCCATAAGTAAGCCTCCAGCCCCATAAGTAATCCCCCAGCCCCAGAGGTCAGCCCCTAGCCCCATAAGTAAGCCCCCAGCCTCAGAGGTCAGCCCCCAGACCCATAAGTAATCCCCCAGCCCCAGAGGTCAGCCCCTAGCCCCATATGTAAGCCCCCAGCCCCAGAGGTCATCCCTCACCCCCCACCCTTGGGTACCAGAAACATGTTTTTTACTGGCTAAACAACAGCATACATCATCATGCCACTGTACTCACCCAGGTAGGAGCAGAGCTGCAGAGATCCGCTTCCTGATTCGGTACGGCACCGGGCTGCGCTGCACCAACAGCTGCAGCCGGTGTTGTAAAGGCGGGAGAGAGGATCGCGCTCTCCTCCCACAGAGAACGCTGATGTGTTCTTATATGTGACGCATGCAGCGGTTCAAATACTGAACCCTGCGTGCAGGCGCAGAGCGCCCCAATCCCGGCTGTGCCTCCAGATTTAAGGGGCCAGCGGCCAGAAAAGCGGGTCGGTGGCCGGATCAGCAGGCCGGTGGCCGGATCAGCGGGCCCCGTGGCCTACTACAATGCACACATCCGTGGACCACTGTAAAAATGCCCGGTGCGCCAGATTAGCAATTCTGGCCTGCTGTAAACTATTAATATGGGCATATAGGTTATGGACTGCAGAGGAGAGTGATGCCTGTATGCCTCATATCTGATGCCTTGTTGCTGATAAATCATCTTTTATCACTTTATGTAAATGACCTCTTCCTGGCTCTGGGGACGACGCTGCCTGGAAGATAACTCTGCCTCCTTATCTCACATGAAGGGGAGTTCCCAGTGTGATGTGTGATGGCCGCTCTCTGCTCTCCTGATCTCACTGCAGAGCTGTGTGCGCTTAGAACTGACACGTCTGCAGCTTCCTCTCAGCTTCCATCTCACAGGCAGACAGGGCTGCAATATAGGACAACAAATGTCACTACTTACACCAGACATGATGGGGAAATTCAAAGAACCATGATTAAACTACAGCAAAACATTTCATATCGATGTAATCATCCAGAATTATGATAGAAATAAATACCTTAAATGAAAACGGCAAAAACAATAATAACAATTATAAGAATCAATCACACTCTAAATGGAGATGCCCCTAAGTGAGGGACAAACCACTTAGTAAGGAGCAAGCATTGTTCAAAACGCTGGTTTCACTGTTATCTTGACGTGTAATCAGGCTGCCAATCATTCCATAAATCAGTAAAACACTCATTCATCGGGGGAAATTATATTTTGTGCAAAACAAAAGATCATCATTCTCAGCTTGGCATCGTCCTGGATAAACAGGTCTCACACTGCCGAGAACTATGATCGATCACTCAGTTTTCATCGTTTGCTTTGGTCTGCCTGCGTAAACTGCCACTGAAACAACCATTGATACTTAGTTTATTGATCAGTGTTCATATAGTGCCACTGGCCAGTTCATGTAAACGGACCTTTAGATTGCAGAAAAGCTACAATTGGCCCTGTGTGGGGCTTCTGTGTGTCAGACCCCAATCACTCTTACATTGATGACCTATTCTAAGGGCTTGAGCAGACAACCGTATTATCAGTCCTAGTGTGATCCAACAAAACATAGGATCGCACTTAGATCATTATTATTGTATAGGGCTGTGCAAATGTCAGATTTTTTTCTCAGACAGAGCTGGTCCGAGGAAAACAATTGCAGCATGTACTAGTTTGATCCAAAATTCGGAGCGCACTTGGCAATGCAAGTCTATGAGTCGAAGGAAAATATTGGACTGCACTCAGATTACATTTGAGTGCAGTCCGATTTTCATGGACTGACATAATGGAGAAGATGGAGAAATTTTGTTCTCCATCTTCTCATCCAACAGAATCGGAACACACTATGATCATGCTCTGATAAAACTCTAATTAGAGTTTTATCAGAGTGTGATTTGTCTAATCGACCCAATTCCCTTGGATGAGACATATATGCTTGTTTGACCCTAGCCTTAGGAAAGGTTATCTGTTTTACTACAGTGTAATACATTTAGGGATATAATGGTTATGTTATATAAATTGTTTCATTATTATTATTATTATTTCATAAGTCATCTGTTGATGGAGGAAATAATCATCCTTTGTTCGCATCACTTGTCTGTGCCTTTACTACTCTATACTTTCTATACTGTACCCACAGTTCAGATTGCCATTGCATTATGATAGACACATTCATAAATTCCAATACATCACATAATATGAACAAATTTGGTTCTTCTCACAACTATACCTAAGTGTGCAATGCATGTCTGCATTTCTGCTCATTTTGCAATGATTTTGCAATATTCCCCATCCTGGCCGCTTTCTTTAATATTGTCCCCCATCTTGACCACCATCCTGTAATAATGTCCCTCTGTGGCGCCCTGCTGTGCACTGGTGCCACAGAACCCAGAAGGGTGCATGGATGGACTTCTCCACAAGAGGCCCTCACACATTCACACACCTCCACCCTACCACCTCAGACCACCAGAGGGAGTCCTTCAGGGATATATAAAGGGAGGGTGGAGCCAGGCAGCTCAGTCTAGTTAGTGAGTCTCTCAGACACAGAGAGGGACAGAGCTCAGAGTTGAGCAGAGAGCGTGCTGACGCTCAGAGAGCAGCGAAGAGGCAGCAAGCTGGCTGCTGTGCTTAGCGAGCCAAGGCCTACAGCACGTGTGAAGGCCTAGTGAGGGCCCTGAGTGTGGCCGAAGGATAGAGGAGAAGGAAGAAGTAGCCAAGGGGGCAGAGGAGCTTACCAGGCTCACCCCGAGATATATACCGGACACCGGGTCCGCGCCTACAGGGACCCTCAATACCCAGTAGGAACCACCGGAATCCCTGGAGGACTACAGGTCCCAGGTTCACCAAATACTGATTGCAGTACCAGGGCTAGGAGTCACGGAGGCCCCAGCATCCAGGGAGAGTGATCTGCAAGAGTAGGCCCTACCACCAGGTCAGCAGGTGCAAAAGAGAGACAGCAACCAAGCTAGGCCTAGCTCCAGGCAGGTCAGAAGCTTAGCGAGTAAAGCCACGGATCAGGAGGCCCTATACCCGCTCACTAGGGAGAGTCCAAAAGTGCGCCCTTGTCCGGAGTACCCTGGACCGTGCCTGCAACATCACCAGTAAAGGTACAGAAGCTTACCCCCGTGTGAGTGTCCTTCTTTCCTCCGGGACCATCCTGCCGTCTCTCCCTGCACCACCATCCATTACACCTCACGCTGCCCTGGAGCTAGCTCTACCTGTGGAGAGCCACACCATCCCTGCTGCCGTAACACCAGCTCCAGAGGACGGCTCCAGATCTTTCCAAATCCCCTATACATATTCCCCCTTTTACTGACCACCCTGGGTCACGGACCGGGCCAGCCACCGTGATATCCCCCATACCGGCATCCATAGGCCCAGCACCTGGTACCCCACGGCCCAGGGGGCGCGTCACCTCCACCTACACCTCTTCCTGGTATAATTTCCTCCATCCTTTGCCTCTTCCTATTACAACCCCTGGAAAAAATTATGGAATCACCGGGCTCGGAGGATGTTCATTCAGTTGTTTAATGTTGTTGAAAAAAAGCAGATCACAGACATGGCACAAAACTAAAGTCATTTCAAATGGCAACTTTAGGGCTTTAAGAAACACTAAAAGAAATCAAGATTAAAAATGTGGTACTCAGTAAGGGTAATTTTTTCAGACCAAGCATAATTTTTGCCAGGGGTTGTATAATGTCCCCTGTCCTGTACTCTTTCTGGTAAAATGTCCTCCATCCTGAGCCCTTTCCAGTAATAATGTCCCCCATCCTGAGCCTCTTCCTGGTATAATGTCCCCTGTCCTTGACCCCTTATTGTAATAATGTTCCACATTCTGGTACCTTCGTGTAACAATGTCACCCATCCTGGTATACTGTCCCCCATCATGGGGGCTTCCTGGTGTAATGTCTCCTGTACTGGGCCCCTTACTGTAATATTGTACACCATCCTGACACCATCATGGACCCTTTCCTGTTATAATGTCCTCCATTGTATAACCATGTCCCAGAATTCCCAGCCCCTTCCTAGTATAATTTCTCCCATCCTGGACCCCTTCCTGGTATACTGTGCCCATTCCTGGTATAATGACCTCCATCTTGGTATAATAATCCCGATCCTTAACCCCTTCCTGGTGTAATGTCCCCCATCCTGGGCTCCTTGCTGGTATAATAACCCCCATCCTAGGCCCCTTCCTTGTATAATGTCCCCCATCCTGGGGTCCACTGTTTAATTTTTTTTTACATAGCGTAAACTGACCAGCCGTGTGTGTTTGAAATCCTCAACATGTCAATTTTCATGTGGACATTCAGAGTTTAAAGTCAGAATTGCATTGCATTGCATAAAATGCTGAAAATCCACAGGTAAAAATTAGAGATGAGTGAGCACTAAAATGCTCAGATGCTCGTTGCTCGACCTCAACAATTTCTAATGCTTGGATGCTCATTTCAAGTAACGAGTATAATGAGCGTCAATGAGAAATCAAAGCATTTTTCCAGAAGACCCTACAAGGAGATCTGGGGGGCACTGAAAATGATGAAATGGATGGTAAAAGTGCTGAATGGAAGGAGAACAGCATGGAGAAGACCCCTGGAAGCATCTCTGACTCCCAGATCGCTACTGAGAACAAATTTCCATGTCTCAATGTTATAAAATTCTGTGAGGCATCCATGAGTTCAAAATCTCACTACACCCCTAGATGAATTCCTTAGGTAGTGGAGTTTCCAATATGGGGTGACCTGGGGGTGGGGGTTCTGCTGTTTTGGCACCTCAGGGGCTAAACTAATGGAGCCCATAATCTATTCAAAAGGAATCTGCGTTCTAAAAGCCAAGTAGCGCTCCTTCCCATCTGATCCCTGCCGGGTGCTCAAACAGTAGTGTATATCCACATATAGAATGCTGCCACATGCGGGAGAAATTGCAGAACAAATTGTTGGGTCCAAATTTGGTGCTAAAACAGTGTTTTTGTAAAGAAAAAAAAAAAATTTGTTCTCACATCTAAATGTGTTATTCCTTGAGGGGGCTAGTTTCCAAAATGCTGTCACTTGTGGGGGTTTCTGCTGTTTTTCATGTCAGGGGCTCTCCAAATGTGACATGGCATCCACTCTTGATTCAGTCTGTTTTGCGTTCAAAAAGTCAAAACGGTGCTCCTTCCCTTCCAAGCCTTGTTGTGTGCCCAAACAATAGTTTTCCCCCACATATGGGGAATCAACATGCTCAGTAGAAATTGCACAAAAAATTTTGTGGTCCATTTTATCCTGTTACCCTTGTGAAAATAAAAAATTTGGGGCTATAGTAAAATTTTTATGAAAAAATTTTCATTTTTGCTTCCACATTGCTTTAGTTCCTGTGAAGCACCTGAAGGGTTAATAAACTTCTTGAATGCGGTTTTGAGGACTTGGAGGGGTGCAGGTTTTAGAATGGTGTCACTTTTGGGTATTTTCTGTCATATCGGCCTCCCAAAGTCACTTCAAATGTGATGTGGTCCATATAAAAATAGTTTTGTAAATTTTGTTGGAAAAATTAGAAATCACTGGTCAACATTTAAACCTTCTAACTTCCTAACAAACAAAAAAATATGTTTTAAAAATTGTGCTGTTGTAAAGTAAACATATGGGAAATGTTATTTATTAACTATTTTGTGTGACATAACTCTCTGGTTTAAAGGCATAGGAATTAAAAGTTTGAAAATTGCAAAATTTTCAAAATTTTCACCAAATTGTCGTATCAAAATTTTTTACCACTATCATGAAATACAATATGTCACTAAAAACAGTCTCAGAATCAGCGGGATCCATTGAAGCGTTCCAGAGTTATTACCACATGAAGTGACACTGGTCAGAATTCAAAAATTTGGCCTGGTCATTAATGTCCAAATTGTCTCAGTCACTAAGGGGTTAATAGACAATTTACACAGGAATACTGCGCTTCAGATACACTCTGAATGATCTGTATTAGACGATTGTTCATTGGCTGTCATTGTTCTCGGCAGCACAAGTCTTGTGCCAAGAATGATAATGTTGTGTGCATCCCAAAAGATCATTTCACCTGACGATTGAGCAGTTTGTTTATTCGGAGGATTTTTCGCAGCCGATTTAGGCCGGTTTCACATGTCCGTATATTTCGGTATAAACCGGTACCAGAGATATCCGTGTCTCATGTTTCCCTGTGTGTCACATGTGGCAACCATGTGCCACCCCTGAGCAGCATCAAGATCACACGGAACGGTGCCTGGGAATCACTGTACAGTTAGCACTGTTCCCATGCGCGGGGTGCTGAACACTGCCCTCATCATGGTTCCTACCGGTTCTGCGATCAGCACCAGCAGGAGACAATGATGAGGGTAGTAGTGTCTGCTCCCGCAGTGTCCACCTGTAAAAATAAGAATAAAATAATAAAATCCTTATACTCACATGTCCTATGTGTCCCTAGCTTTAATTCTCTGACCGCTGATGCTGAGGAGCCAGGGATAATGAGCCGCACCAGCGAGCGGGCCCCGGAGCTGAGCTCAGGAGCGGTGTCCTGTCACTCAGTGAGCCCAGCTCCGGGGCCATGTGTCTATAAATTCTTAGTGGGGTTTTTCCTAAAATTGTCAGCCGTTGGACTCACTGCATACCCTATAACTGTATAGCAGACTCTCTCCTTTCTAATGGGAACATGTCGTACTTGTTACTGTGGCCCTGCTCCATGTGTCTTTAAATTCTTAGTGGGGTTTTTCCTAAAATTGTCAGCTGTTGGACTCACTGCATACCCTATAACTGTATAGCAGACTCTCTCCTTTCTAATGGGAACAAGTCGTACCTTGTTACTGTGGCCCTGCTCTGTGTGTCTTTAAATTCTTAGTGGGTTTTTTCCTAAAATTGTCAGCCATTGGACTCATTGCATACCCTATAACTGTATAGCAGACCCTCTCCTTTCTAATGGGAACATGTCGTACCTTGTTACTGTGGCCCTGCTCTATGTGTCTTTAAATTCTTAATGGGGTTTTTCCCAAATTTTGGCAGCCCTTGCAGTCACAGCATGTGCATTACCACTTATAGGAGACCCGATCCTTTATAATGGGAACATTTTTTTACTGAGACCCTCCTCTATGTCTCTTCAAAGGGGTATTGGGTTGCGTCCAAATTTCTGGCAACCCTTGCAGTCACTGGATAAGCTATAACAGTATAGGAGACCCACTTGTTAATAATGGGAACAACAAAGCATAGCCGGCTGATGGCTCTCTAACAATAGCTAGGGCCGACTGCTGGCCTTTTAAGAATAGTAAGGGCCGTCTGATGTCCCTATAAAAGTAGGCTTTATGACTTTCAGAGTCCCTCCATCATAAATAAAACAGGAAGTGTCTGATGATGTGTCACACACCACATTACCAGCTAAGGTTGTAAAATGTTAAAATGACATTTCCCGGTGAATGCATTTGTCTTAAAAAAATACATAAAAAAAACAAAACAATAGGATCTTTCTTTAGTATAAAAAACAGCGTCACCAATTTAGCAACAATGTAATCACATTGTTCAGCTCATGCACCTCCTCCTCCATCTCCGAAATGACCACATCAGTCACAAGCTGACAGCACTGCAGCACTGTCTTGGCCAAGCAGCAACAGGCTGTGCTGAAGATAACATGCTTAATACTTAATTGACAAACCGCCCAGCGCTGCAGAGTTGTTGAAAGCTGTAACACAGCAGTCTGATCTGTGGCTCTCACCGCTGAACATACAGCCAGGCATGGTCGTGTGTGTCAATGTCCGGAACCTGGTGACGGAGAAATGACACCCAGAATAGATATGGTTTCCCTCTATGCCAGACATTTCGCCGAGCTAAATACAACTCTCAGCAAAAAAAGCTGTGGAGTGGCTCCATACCGTCCCTGGCCACATTCACCTGTCCACGTGTTTGTGGTTAGGCGGTCCTTCCCAGTAAGTGCACTGGGGAGGGCACTGGTAATGTTGTGGGACCCATGCTTGTGGAAGGCGGAGACGACACCGGGAGAAACAGTGGCGGCTGGGGACCGAGTATGGACACCCGGCCGCCGCAGGCATGAGGTTATGAAAAGCTTCCGCCTCCACGAGCCTAAAAGGCCACATTTCAAGTGCAAGCAGCTGTCAAAAATTTAGCAGTATAGTATTGCAGCCTGTGGGTGGGTGGCTGCCTGCATACTTGCGCTTGCATTCCAAGGAATGGGGTAGGGAAAACTGAATGCTGCACTGGGACAAGGACGTGGACGGTGATGTCTGCAACGACAGGTGCATGGCGGGAGGCATCTTCGCATGCGTCAAGAATCACTTATGATGGGCACACTTTTAGGCAGTGACCTGGGAGTCAGAAATGGTTCCAGAGGTCTTCCCCATGCTGGTCCCATGTCTTTTCAGCACTGTATGCATGTGTCTGATGATGTGTCACACACCACATGGCCAGATAAGGTTGTAAAATGTTAAAATGACATTTCCCAGTGTATGCATTTGTCTTTGCTGAAAGCAATGCAGAAGTGCAAAATCGCATCAAAAACTACGTGTGAACATAGCCCAAGGTGTGGAGGAGTATTTTTGGTTTTGGTTATTTATTTTGCCATATATACAAGTCATTACCCTGGAAAGGATGTTCCTTAATATATTTCCCAGGAAAATCCATTTTGGTTTTGTTTTTGTATGTTTTATTGTGAGTCCGTAAAAGTGGCGTAATACTCTGACAACGTTGTTGACAGCAGTGACTTGGGAGTCAGAAATGCTTCCAGGGGTCTTCCCCATGCTGTTCCCATGTCATTTGGGCACTGTTCCCATCGATTTGGGAAATTTTTAGGCCCTCTGCAGACCGCCGGGTGGAGCCGCCTGAAAAATGCTCGAGTTTCCCATAGACTTACATTGGGCTCGTTGCTCGGGTCGAGCACCCGAGTATTACAATGTGCTCGACCCGAGCAACGAGTACCCAAGCATTTTAGTGCTCGCTCATCACTAATAATAATAATGCCTACACACTGTAGTTCACTCCCAGAAGATTTAGGTCTGAGCCGAAAATACAACAAACAAGCGTTTTTAAATGAAAAAAAATTCTGTTGTTTACCCGAGAAACACTCAGGTAATCCTACCTTAAGTTCTTCATAGCATTCTGCAGGGTATTTACTCATGTACTGCTGAAGATCGGCAACCTCCAGAGTCAATCCTTTCAAGCATTGAGCAAGCTCCTGGATGGTACACATACTGAAGATAACCCAGGAAGAGGAGAGGAGAAAAAAAAAAAAAACTTTTTTTTTTTTAAACAGGGCGGGACATACTGTTATGTACTGCAACTTAGAACTAAGGAATAGGAGGGAAAAGCTGTCCCTTCACTGAGACTCAGCTTTCCCCCCAACGCTGGAGTGGGTGCCCTATTATGAATAGCCGCACCTAAACTCCTGCACTGAACTGAAACGAAGACATGAAGGAAGGGGAAAAGGGGTCCCTAAAAGATCTAAGGACTGGGAGCAAAACTGGAGACCTCCTAACAGAAAAGTTAGTTGCAGAAACGAAGATAAAAGGGAACAAAACTGGTGGAACAAGAAGTCCCAAGCAATCAATTGTCCAAAGCACAAAGAACTTAACAAGGCTACTTAGCCAGAGCACAAGCGTAACAACACTGATGTGCAGCATGGAATGGGAGACAGGTGCTAAGTAATAAAGAGTGAAGAGATCACGTGACCAAGACACCCAGCACCAGAGGAAAAGACTAGAAGCCAGCAAACCACAACAAGATGGCCGATAGTAAAACAACATAGATTCTAACAGCCAGACTACCAACAGCCAAGACTTCCCTTTCCTGACAAAGAGGACGACTGTCCATGCTTTCCTCCTCCTCATCCTCCACCTTTCCACCTCTTCATTCTCCCTCTCCTCACGCCATCCACGCTATGAATGTTGTGTGGGTAGTAACATCTGTAGCGCATGAAACCAGCTCCTGTTCCTCCTCCTGTTCCTCCTTCTCCTCATTATCACCCAACCTGCATTGAGATGAGATGAGGCTAGGCTGTGTAGCATCAACCTGTATAGTTCCTTGCTCCATATCATGCTCCGCCTGCAATGCCTCCTCTTTAATTGTGAGCAACAAGCGTTTCATTAGACAGAGAAGAAGGATGGTGACGTCATCGCCGCTCACCATCTTGATGGAGTCCTCAAAGTTTTGGAGGATGGCACAGATGTCAGACATTTATGCCCACTCATCAGCTCTTATGTGTGGAGGCTGACTTGAATACCGACAGGCGTATTGAAGCTGGTACTCAACGACTGCCCTCTGCTGCTCACAAATCCTCCCCAACATATGCAAGGTTGAGTTCTACTGTATGGTGATATCACACACCAGTTGATGAGCTGGAAGCTGCAAGCGCTGCTGAAGCACAGCGAGGGTGGTGGAAGCTGTAGCTGACTTTCCGAAATGGGCAGACTGACGGCGTACTTTGACAACCAGCTCCGGCAGATCCGGGTAAGTTTTGAAAAACCGCTGAATCACTAGGTTGAGCACATGGACCAGGCATGGTACTTGTGCGAGGTTGCCAAGCTTCAGAGCCACCACCAGGTTCTGGCCATTGTCACATACCACCATGCCTGGCTGTAGGTGCAGCGGTGACAGCCAGAGTTCTGCCTGCTCTGTTAAAGCTGTCAACAACACCATAGAGGTGTGCGGTTTGTCCCATAAGCATATCAGCTTCAGCACAGCCTGTTGCCACTTGGCCGAGGCAGTACTGCAGTGCTTCCAGCTTCCTACTGATGTGGTAATTTCGGAGATGGAGGCTGAAGAGGAGGAGGAGGTGCAGGAGCTTTATAATGTAGGGGCAACCCTGATTGACCCAGGGCCCACAATCCTTGGCGTCAGGAGGATGTGTTCCGTCCGACTGGGTCCCGGCTTCCCCTATTAACCCAGTGTGCCATCAGCGAGATGTATCGTCCCTGGCCACAAGCACTTGTCCATGTGTCCGTGGTTAGGTGGACCTTCCCTGTAACTGCATTGTTGAGGGCACGGCTAATGATCTGGGACACGTGCTTGTGTAAGGCAGGGACACCACACAGGGAGAAATAGTGGCAGCTGGAAACCGAGTACTGAGGGATGGCCGCCACCATGAGGTTGAAGAAAGATTGTGTCTCCACGAGCCTAAAAGACAATATTTAAAGTGCAAGCATTTTAGAAATGTGGCAGTTTAGTGCTATGGCCTGTGGGTGGTTGGCTGCATATTTGCGCTTGCGTTCAAAGGACTGGGGCAGGGACAAATGAATGCAGCCCTGGGACAAGGATGTGCACGTGGTTGCTGATGGTGGTGGTTGTGAGTGTCAAACTACAGGTGCAGGGCGGGAGGCATCTTTGCCTGCACCATGGACAGAGGATTGGTGTGCACGCACAACAGCGGTACAGGCAGTATTGTCACCCTTAGACACTGTTTCTGGACTCTGACATTACTAGTCGGGTGCTTTGCTGTCATGTGCCTGAGCTTGCTGGTGGTGGTCAGGCTGGTAGTTTTGCTGCCCCTGATGATGCTGGCATGGCAGATTTTGCAAATAGCCTTTTTTTGGGTTAACTGGACAGTTTTTAAAAAAGAGCCAGACTCTGGAAGACCTAACAGTTGGACTGGCAACTTTCCTCGTGTTAATGTCCCACCTCGTCTTCCCCGTATGCACCCTGGGCCTCCTTCTGACTCGCTGGCAATTGTGTCTCATCATCATCATCCACCTCTTGCGACAGTAATTGCACTTTTCGACCGTCGCCTTTATGTAACCATGGCTGCTCAAATATTTGGGCATAGCTACATGTGATCTCTTCTTGCCCCACTTGAAACGGGCCAGGAGAGAGGCCCAAATCTATAAATGGGAAAGTAAACAGCTCTTCTGAGCGTTCAAGTGTGGGATCAGTTGTCTCTGGGCACTCGGCATAGTGGGCGTAAGGAGGATCAAGGTGAGGAATATGTGGTCCATACTCATGGCTACTGAGACTGGACAGTGTGAAAGACGGTGGTGGTGGTGGCAAAGTGACTGGAAGCATTATATGCTATCCAACCAACAACCTTTTCACACTGCTCTGGCTTTAAGAGTGGGGTTCCGCTGCCCCCTACAAAGTGGGACAGGAAGATAGGGTGACCATGATGTGGGTGCTTGTTGTGCTCACTCAGCAGACATAATTTCAGCTTGCCCACGGCATAGGCCTTTGCGTGCACCATCACCATTACGTCCACTTCACTGTCCCTTGCCAAGCGTTTTGCCCATTTTAAATGGAGTGTAATTTTTGGCCCGCTCCAAAAAATGTCACGATTATAACTGCAGTAATATCGGATCACGTCTGATGACCAGGGTTTTAGGCAATGGCCTTATAGATGTGGTATTGGTCAGCGATCAAGTGTGAATAGGATGAACAACACACAACTGGCAGACTTTAAATGGAGGGTAATATGTAGCTTGCTCCAAAAAATGTCACGATTATCTCCTCAGTAATATCGGATAACGTCTGATGACTACGGTTTTGGGCAGTGGCCTTATAAATGTGGTATTGGTCAGCGACGAAGTGTGAATAGGATGAACAACACACAACTGGCAGACTTTAAATGGAGGGTAATATTTGGCACGCTCCAAAAAATGTCATGATTACCGCAGTAATATCAGATGACGTCTGATGACCACGGTTTTAGGCCTTATAGATGTGGTATTGGTCATAGACCAAGTGTGAATAGCATGAATAACACACAGCTGGCAGACTTTAAATGGAGGGTAAAATTTGGCATGCTCCAAAAAATGTCATGATTATTACAGCAGTAATATCGGATAATGTCTGATGACCATGGTTTTAGGCAGTGGCCTTATAGATGTGGCATTGGTCATAGACCAAGTGTGAATATGTTGAACAACACATAACTTGCAGACTTTAAATGGAGGGTAATATTTGGCATGCTCCAAAACATGTCACGATTATTACAGAAGTAATATCATATCACGTCTGACCATGGTTTTAAGCAGTGGCGTTATAGATATAAATAATCAGGATTAAGAGCAAAAAAAAATTTGGATGTGAATGTATTTTAATGCACATCTGAAACACACTTCTTTTTTGTGTAGCATCATGGGAAAGTGTAAAGAAATCAGCCAAGATATCAGGAAGAGAAATGTGGACTTTCACAAGTCTGGCTCATCCTTGGGTACAATTTCAAGATACCTGAAGGTGCCTCGCTCATCTGTACAAACAATTATACATAAGTACAAACAAGATGGGAATGTCCAGCATTCATACTGCTCAAGAAGGTAATGGGTTCTGTGTCCCAGACATGAACGTGCTTTGGTCCAACATGTGCATATAAATCCAAGGACAAAAGCAAAAGACCTTGTGAAGATGATGGCAGAAGCTGATAAGATTGTGTCAATATCCACAGTGAAACGAGTACTGTATCAACATAGGCTGAAAGTCCATTCTGCCAGGAAGAAGTCATTACTCCAAAAGAAACATAAAGATACCAGATTAATGTTTGTAAATGTATACAGGAACAAAGACCTTAATTTTTGGAAACTTGTCCTGTGGTCTGAAGAAACTAAAATTGAACTTTTTGGGCATAATGACCATCGTTAAGTTTGGAGGAAAAAGGGAGAAGATTGGAAGCCTAAGAATACCATCCCAACTGTGAAATACGGGGGTGGCATCATCATGTTGTGGGGTTGCTTTGACAACCAGCTCCGGCAGATCCGGGTAAGTTTTGAAAAACCGCTGAATCACTAGGTTGAGCACATGGAACAGGCATGGTACTTGTGCGAGGTTGCCAAGCTTCAGAGCCACCACCAGGTTCTGGCCATTGTCACACACCACCATGCCTGGCTGTAGGTGCAGCGGTGACAGACAGAGTTCTGCCTGCTCTGTTAAAGCTGTCAACAACACCATAGAGGTGTGCGGTTTGTCCCATAAGCATATCAGCTTCAGCACAGCCTGTTGCCACTTGGCCGATGCAGTACTGCAGTGCTTCCAGCTTCCTACTGATGTGGTAATTTCGGAGATGGAGGCTGAAGAGGAGGAGGAGGTGCAGGAGCTTTATAATGTAGGGGCAACCCTGATTGACCCAGGGCCCACAATCCTTGGCGTCAGGAGGATGTGTTCCGTCCGACTGGGTCCCGGCTTCCCCTATTAACCCAGTGTGCCATCAGCGAGATGTATCGTCCCTGGCCACAAGCACTTGTCCATGTGTCCGTGGTTAGGTGGACCTTCCCTGTAACTGCATTGTTGAGGGCACGGCTAATGATCTGGGACACGTGCTTGTGTAAGGCAGGGACACCACACAGGCAGAAATAGTGGCAGCTGGAAACCGAGTACTGAGGGATGGCCGCCACCATGAGGTTGAAGAAAGATTGCGTCTCCACGAGCCTAAAAGACAATATTTAAAGTGCAAGCATTTTAGAAATGTGGCAGTTTAGTGCTATGGCCTGTGGCTGGTTGGCTGCATATTTGCGCTTGCGTTCAAAGGACTGGGGCAGGGACAAATGAATGCAGCCCTGGGACAAGGATGTGCACGTGGTTGCTGATGGTGGTGGTTGTGAGTGTCAAACTACAGGTGCAGGGCGGGAGGCATCTTCGCCTGCACCATGGACAGAGGATTGGCGTGCACGCACAACAGCGGTACAGGCAGTATTGTCACCCTTAGACACTGTTTCTGGACTCTGGCATTACTAGTCGGGTGCTTTGCTGTCATGTGCCTGAGCTTGCTGGTGGTGGTCAGGCTGGTAGTTTTGCTGCCCCTGATGATGCTGGCATGGCAGATTTTGCAAATAGCCTTTTTTTGGGTTAACTGGACAGTTTTTAAAAAAGAGCCAGACTCTGGAAGACCTAACAGTTGGACTGGCAACTTTCCTCGTGTTAATGTCCCACCTCGTCTTCCCCGTATGCACCCTGGGCCTCCTTCTGACTCGCTGGCAATTGTGTCTCATCATCATCATCCACCTCTTGCGACAGTAATTGCACTTTTCGACAGTCGCATTTATGTAACCATGGCTGCTCAAATATTTGGGCATAGCTACATGTGATCTCTTCTTGCCCCACTTGAAACGGGCCAGGAGAGAGGCCCAAATCTATAAATGGGAAAGTAAACAGCTCTTCTGAGCATTCAAGTGTGGGATCAGTTGTCTCTGGGCACTCGGCATAGTGGGAGTAAGGAGGATCAGGGTGAGGAATATGTGGTCCATACTCATGGCTACTGAGACTGGACAGTGTGAAAGACGGTGGTCGTGGTGGCAAAGTGACTGGAAGCATTATATGCTATCCAACCAACAACCTTTTCACACTGCTCTGGCTTTAAGAGTGGGGTTCCGCTGCCCCCTACAAAGTGGGACAGGAAGATAGGGTGACCATGATGTGGGTGCTTGTTGTGCTCACTCAGCAGACATAATTTCAGCTTGCCCACGGCATAGGCCTTTGCGTGCACCATCACCATTACGTCCACTTCACTGTCCCTTGCCAAGCGTTTTTCCCATTTTAAATGGAGTGTAATTTTTGGCCCGCTCCAAAAATTGTCACGATTATAACTGCAGTAATATCGGATCACGTCTGATGACCAGGATTTTAGGCAATGGCCTTATAGATGTGGTATTGGTCAGCGATCAAGTGTGAATAGGATGAACAACACACAACTGGCAGACTTTAAATGGAGGGTAATATGTAGCTTGCTCCAAGAAATGTCACGATTATCTCCTCAGTAATATCGGATAACGTCTGATGACTACGGTTTTAGGCAGTGGCCTTATAAATGTGGTATTGGTCAGCGACCAAGTGTGAATAGGATGAACAACACACAACTGGCAGACTTTAAATGGAGGGTAATATTTGGCACGCTCCAAAAAATGTCATGATTACTGCAGTAATATCAGATGACGTCTGATGACCACGGTTTTAGGCAGTGGCCTTATAGATGTGGTATTGGTCATAGACCAAGTGTGAATAGCATGAATAACACACAGCTGGCAGACTTTAAATGGAGGGTAAAATTTGGCATGCTCCAAAAAATGTCATGATTATTACAGCAGTAATATCGGATAATGTCTGATGACCATGGTTTTAGGCAGTGGCCTTATAGATGTGGCATTGGTCAGCGACCAAGTGTGAATATGTTGAACAACACATAACTTGCAGACTTTAAATGGAGGGTAAAATTTGGCATGCTCCAAAAAATGTCACGATTATTACAGAAGTAATATCATATCACGTCTGACCACGGTTTTAAGCAGTGGCGTTATAGATATAAATAATCAGGATTAAGAGCAAAAAAAATTTGGATGTGAATGTATTTTAATGCACACCTGAAACACACTTCTTTTTTGTGTAGCATCATGGGAAAGTGTAAAGAAATCAGCCAAGATATCAGGAAGAGAAATGTGGACTTTCACAAGTCTGGCTCATCCTTGGGTACAATTTCAAGATACCTGAAGGTGCCTCGCTCATCTGTACAAACAATTATACATAAGTACAAACAAGATGGGAATGTCCAGCATTCATACTGCTCAGGAAGGTAATGGGTTCTGTGTCCCAGAGATGAACGTGCTTTGGTCCAACATGTGAATATAAATCCAAGGACAAAAGCAAAAGACCTTGTGAAGATGATGGCAGAAGCTGATAAGATTGTGTCAATATCCACAGTGAAACGAGTACTGTATCAACATAGGCTGAAAGTCCATGCTGCCAGGAAGAAGTCATTACTCCAAAAGAAACATAAAGAAACCAGATTAATGTTTGTAAATGTACACAGGAACAAAGACCTTAATTTTTGGAAACTTGTCCTGTGGTCTGAAGAAACTAAAATTGAACTTTTTGGGCATAATGACCATCGTTAAGTTTGGAGGAAAAAGGGAGAAGCTTGGAAGCCTAATAATACCATCCCAACTGTGAAATACGGGGGTGGCATCATCATGTTGTGGGGTTGTTTTGCTGCAGGAGGGTCTGGTGCCCTTCACAAAATAGATGGCATCATGAGAAAAGAAGATCATGTGACAATACTGAAGCAACATCTCAAGACATCAGCCAGGAAGTTAAAGCTTGGTAAGAAATGAGTCTTCCAAATGGACAATGACCTGAAACTGTAATGCACACGCCCGGGCTGAGCGGCGTGTGCGTGCGATTCCACTGGACCATGCCGGAGAGTGAATGCCTGGAGGGGCGTAACTAGGTATTCACCCGATCCGACCAGGGTCGCACGACGGCATACGACGCCAGTGCACCAAGGAGGAACCGAGCAGAGGGACCAGGTGCTACTCCAGGACAGACCCCGGACACAGCTGTTGACCCACACAGGGGAATACAGGAACAGACAGGTTAGGCTGGCACACAGACTGGTGGGTATAGGCAGGCACGACTGGTATGCAGGCAGGCGGGTATGCAGGCAGGGGGGTACAGGCAAGCATGGCTAGAGTGCAGACAGGGAGGCGCTAGCAGGTAGGAACACAGGCGGGATAGGACCCAGTACACAGTGGGACTCAGGAACAGAACCACAGATGTGGCGGACAAACACAGCAGAGTGAGGCCGCCCAGAGAGGCGAGCGAGAGCAGGGCAGGACGAGACCGCCTAAAGCGGCGAGCGAGAGCAGAGCAGGACGAGGCCGCCTGGAGCGGCAAGCAAGAGCAGAGCAGGACAAGGCCGCCCGGAGCAGCGAGCAAGAGCAGAGCAGGACAAGGCCACCCGGAGCAAGAGCAGAGCAGGACGAGGCCGCCCGGAGCGGTGAGCAAGAGCAGAGCAGGACGAGGCCGCCTGGAGCGGCGAGCAAGAACAGAGCAAGACAAGGCCGCCCGGAGCGGCGAGCAAGAGCAGAGCAAGACAAGGCCGCTCGGAGCAAGAGCAGAGCAGGACAAGGCCGCCTGGAGCGGCGAGCAAGAGCAGAGCAGGCCAGAACCGCCAGGAGCGGCGAGCAAGAGCAGAGCAGGCTAGAACCGCCGGAGCGGTGAGCAAGAGCAGAGCAGGCTAGAACCGCCAGAGCGGTGAGCAAAGGCAGAGCAGGCTAGAACCGCCGGAGCGGTGAGCAAAGGCAGAGCAGGCTAGAACCGCCGGAGCGGTGAGCAAAGGCAGAGCAGGCTAGAACCGCCGGAGCGGTGAGCAAAGGCAGAGCAGGCTAGAACCGCCAGAGCGGTGAGCTAAGGCAGAGCAGGCTAGAACTGCCAGAGCGGTGAGCAAAGGCAAAGCAGACTAGAGCCGCCGGAGCGGTGAGCAAAGGCAGAGCAGGCTAGAACCGCCGGAGCGGTGAGCAAAGGCAGAGCAGGCTAGAACCGCTGGAGCGGTGAGCAAAGGCAGAGCAGGCTAGAGCCGCCGGAGCGGTGAGCAAAGGCAGAGCAGGCTAGAACCGCCGGAGCGGTGAGCAAAGGCAGAGCAGGCTAGAACCGCCAGAGCAGTGAGCAAAGGCAGAGCAGGCTAGAACCGCCAGAGCGGTGAGCAAAGGCAGAGCAGGCTAGAACCGCCGGAGCAGTGAGCAAAGGCAGAGCAGGCTAGAACAGGGCTCTGTTCACACGGAACAGACAGGAAGGGAAAGGCAGAACCAGATACCCACAGGGTACTTGCAGTGAAGTAGCGAGTGGACCACAAACTCACAACCGGGAGTACAGTGACAACGAGCAGGAGTTAGGTACGAGTTCAGACTGTGCAGAAAAAGGAAAGGTACGGACGTAGAGAAACACGGGAAAACAGGCTAGAAGAGTATACAGACAAGAACAGACACAGTAGCAAGATACAGGAGCGGGTCTAGGAATGCAGCCCCTAGAAGGTGGGAGGAACAGGCCAGGAGCGTGTTCAGACAGGACAGACAAGATACAGGAGCGGGTCTAGGTATGCGGCCCCTAGAAGGCGAGACGAACAGGCAAGGAGCGTGTTCAGACAGGCCTGGAAATACAGCCTCCAGGATAGGCAGACAAGAGAACACAGAAGGGGACCTGGCACAATCAGAGTGAAAGACCACACTGAATGAAACACAATGCTCAGGCAGGGATTCATTGGAGCAGCTGGGTTAAATAGCAGATGACAGACAGCAATAGGCTGAGAACACACAAGGGGTGTGCCTGCAGCAGGTACAAGAAACAGGAAGTGATCGGGCGCCGCCCTTAAGCAGCAGACACAGAGGCAAGCAAACAGCATGGAGGGAAGCCAGGCTAGCAGACTGGACTGGAGATCAAGTGCGCGCTCTTGCACAGTGGGAGATGGACCACTATGCAAGGACGCCGCCAGGTATGTTACAGAAACATACTGCCAAAATGCTAACAAAGTGGCTTAAGGATAACAAAGTTAATGTTTTGAAGTGGCCATTACAGAACCCTCATCTCAATCCTATTGAAAATTTATGGGCAAAGCTGAAAAGGCAGGTGTGAGCAAGGCGACCTACAAACCTGGATCAGTTACACCAGTTTTGTCAGGAGGAATGGGCCCGAATTCCGACCAACTATTGTGAGAAGCTTGTGGAAGTCAGACCCAAGTCATTCAGTTTAAGGGCAATGGCACCAAATACTAATGAAATGTATGTAAACTTTTGACTTTGTAGTAAGTAATAAAAATGCCTTAAAACATTCTCTCTCTCTCATTATTCTGGCATTTTGGCAAATATTAAAAATTATGGTAATCCTAATTGACCTAAAATGGGAAAGGTTTATTCTGATTTCAAGTTATATATTGAGAAAAACATGCATATGTGTCTTTTTATATAGTGTATGTAAACTTCTGGTGTCAACTGTATATACAACTCCAATTTATAAGGAGGTTTTTCTCTAAAATTCTGCAGGAATCAGAGTGGAAAAGATTGCATTAATTCTAGGGGAGAAAATCAACTTAAATACAACACATAACATTCATAGTACAGCAGGTCCTATTTCACAACTTCAAACTTTTACAGTCAACTTTTTACAGACTGATGATGTCATAACAGTCATGACAAATCAAAGGCTGTCCTAGAGACTCCGAATGTAAGAGATCCGCAGGCCTCCCGTCTACCTGCCAGGTGCCACTGCCCTGGAACATGAACCGGAGTCTTGCAAATCGATCCGCTCATCTCAAATTGGGACTTGGATTTATTTTTGTCATTTTTAGTTGTATCTGAAGCGCCCCCTGGGCCGTGGGGTACTCGGTAGCCGGGTCGGTCGATGCTGGGGATGTCATGGTGGCGGTGACCCGGTCCGCGACCCAGAGCGGTCAATTAAAGGAAAAGTAAAACGGGAATAAAGTTTTTGGAGAATAATATTTTGTGACGCCACCTGTGGTATGCGGCTATATAGGGCTACCGCTGCGGTGCAGATCCACTGGAGCCGATGGTGACGCAGCAAAGTTGGTTCAGTTCTCCACAGGCAGAGCTTAGCTCCAGGGCAGTGTAGATGGTGATTTTATGAGGTAGATGTTGTCGGTGCAGTGTAGTGCAGGGCAGTTGATGGCGCATCAATTATTCAAGGACACAGTGGGTCTTCAGGTTTTACTCACAGTTGTTCAAGACTCCAGGTTACAGTTACCGGTGTGTAACATCGTCCTGTGTCCTCCGGGGTAGGGGTCCAGCAAACCCTCAGGTATCTCAGGAGCACTTACACGGGACCCCGTTCTATGTACCTTTTTCGGTCGTCTCACTGCGCTGGCTCTCACCCTCCTACCCTGCACCTCACAATCAGTGTACCAAGCTAGTGGCCTCGGGTCTTGTCGGGCGACGTGCTCTCAGTCCCCTGGACCCTATGCGGCCACCTTTTCGGCGATGTAATTGTGGATTTTGGCTGCAACACCTTGAAAATGCTGCTGCCTCCGGTTCGCTAGCTGAGAGTGGTTGTTCTCAACTAGTTTGGGGCCGGTCCCCTTCTGCAGCCTGATCCCTTCACGTCAGCGTGAATTCGGGGTTACGGGTTGCCTCTGCACTCGCCGTGCCTCTGGGATCCCTTCTGTCTTCCTGGAGCCCTCCTCACTGCTCCTCTCTTCTTTCCTCTCTCTCTCTCTCCTCCTTGCTCTCCTGAGCAGAGCTCCTCCTGAGCTCTCACAGACTCCTCTCCACTCAACTCTTTCTCCTGACTCCAAGTCTGTGCTCTACTGAACTTCTTCCTCCATCCACACAAACTACATGGTTCCCCCTCTCTTGGTTTCCCCCCTTCCAGCCAGGGACAGGGCTCCGCAGTGAACAAGTGCATATTGCACCGCCTGCTGGTCTGGCGTGGTGTAGTGTTGGATGTAGATGAGTGGGTCCTGGGTAGTACTCCATCCTTACCTAAGAGTGGGGTACCACACCTCTGGGTGAGATGCAGTACCTCTGTGGCAACTGGACCTGCAGGGACGCCACATTAGTCAGAACTCTTTCATTTTTACATAAGCATCACTATATGACATCTGGCTTTTTTGGTGTCTTTAAGGCCGAGTTCACACAGAGAGTAAATACTCATTATTGCATTTTCGCTGCCTTTTTTATGAATTTTCTCCCTTATTTGATGTGTTTTTGGTGCAGATGTTGAAGCTGTATTTTAAATGTGTTTTTATAATACAGGAAAGCTTTGATTCTGCACGTATTTGGCTGAGTGCAGGCGCCGGGCAGCATAATAACGCTGTTATCCTGCAGATTAACCCCATATGTGCAGGCTAATAGCGTTATTTCTGGTGACGGTTTCCCTTTAAGCTGTGTATCCAATCCTATCATGTGTAGTTCAATCAAATAATACAGTCTGCTGAGCTGTGTATCTCATCCTATCATGTGTAGTCCAATCAAATAATGGAGACTGCGTTCCCCTTCATCTGGTATTAACCAGAATGCCCTGGGCACATTGCCATTAGGGTGGAAAAGCTCCTTGAAAATAATAAAAAAATATGAAAAAGATGACAGCACCGGGGTCTTTGAAAAATTGATACAATGTGGATTTGTTACCACCACAAAGTGCCCATATACAGATATAAATATAGGTCAAGACTACATTGATTATAGTATTTATTAGGAAAAAAGTGAACGAAGAATGAATTAATAAAGATCACAAAAAAATTATCAAACATGATTCATAATAAGGGCTGGTTCGACAGGTAGGCAGGGTAGGCACTAGCCTAGGGCGCTACCCCTTGTCTCCCCGAGGGGGCTCAGTTTAAAAATAAAAATGACATTGTTTCGGCCCCTTCCTCCAGTCACAGGCATTCAGTGAGTCACTAACACCGCTCACCGCCTGTCGCTCCCTCTCTGCACTGAATTGTATTTGCCTCTTTAAGACAATCTGAGCGCTGCCCAGGACAGGAGCAAAAGAGCTGTAATCAGCTCCCTCCCCTGCCGGTAACTCCAAGACGCAGGCTACTTCCGGTGTGTTCTCTGTTACAGGATGGCGCCACACAGGAATACGGCACTAGAAACGCCATCAGTTTTGTTACAAGTTGCATCTGTCACATGACCTTAACTGAAACCCACGGCCTCCATTATACTAACAGCTATATTAGTTTCCATCACTATCCTTGGGTAGGACATGTAAAATATAGAATGTCAGGGATGAATAACGCTATTTGTCCCTTGTAATGTGTAATTGGTCCACAAACAATGAACGATTCTATATAGAACTTTGACATTGCGCTCCCTTTTAAGCCTCATCCCTAAAGTACGCCACATTTTTTTTACTTGTGCTGGTATTTTTTTGGTGAGAAAAGTAATAATTTGAGTGGAAGTGGTCGTCAGAGATTATTATCGGACTGATCGTAGGGAGGAGGTGCAGTATTAGGGGTCCTGTTACCTCAGTTTCTTGCCTATTCCTTTGGTGGGGGTCACCATAGGCTTCATTTGCCTAAGGCACCAAAATACCTTGTCCTTATCATGATATTAATAAAAATAACAAAAAGCAGGTCTGTATATGAGAAGAATTTAACCAAACGCACAAAAGACACTTAGATGTTTTATATATACATATATATATATTTGTGCAATAAAGTTGTTACAAATTTGCAATGATGATAAAAGAAAGTGTGTAGATACAGTGACTTTCTATAGAAAGGAGCAGATGATTCTGCTCCTCAGGCCTCGGCTTACACTTTTGCCGCTTTTGGACATCCAGGTCTGGATCACACATGAGAGAGGAGAAGAGCAGGAATGTGTGACTTGTGATCTGTATAGTTGGAGTTTTCCTGGATTCCTTCAGCATCGCGATTAGCCATATGGCCTTCTGTCTGACCATGGTCAGGAAGGTGAAGGAGCAGTCGCTTCCTTCTGTCTGACCATGGTCAGGAAGGTGAAGGAGCAGCTGCTTCCTTCTGTCTGACCATGGCCTGGTAGAGGAAGGAGCAGCCGCTTCCTTCTGTCTGTACATGGCCAAGTAGGAGAAGGAGCAGCCGCTTCCTTGTGTCTGTACATGGCCAAGTAGGAGAAGGAGCAGCCGCTTCCTTCTTTATGTCCATATCTTGTAGTCGTCTCCTTACCACCACATTGTAGATGAGTCGTCCAGATGGTAACATAGCAAGTATGGCTGAAAGAAGTCCTTCAATTTCAGCCTTTAATTACTTGCTATGTTGATCCAGAGGAAGGCGAAAAATAACCCTGAGGACTCGTTGCTGGATCATCCTCATATCAAGGGAAAAAAATTCCTTCCTGACCCCAAATATGGCGATCGGAATAAATCCCTGGATGTTTGGTGCTCAAATCTACTTGGATGTTATGTGGTGGAAGCTTGGTAGGTTTGTCACAGTCCGGTAAATAAGAAAGTCCAGTGTAATTGTCTCATCCGATTAATGTAAATCTTCATTCCTGGATGTTGCTGGAATGGGGCTGATTTTTATCAGCCTAATACTCCTGCTGTAAGAAGAGAAATATACACGTCTGAGAATCAGCCCCTCACATACAGTATATACAGTACTAGGGGGATATAG
The DNA here is from genome assembly GCF_046119375.1 of Phyllobates terribilis. Taxonomy (NCBI): domain Eukaryota; kingdom Metazoa; phylum Chordata; class Amphibia; order Anura; family Dendrobatidae; genus Phyllobates; species Phyllobates terribilis. The sequence continues at coordinate 426,994 of NW_027363538.1, forward strand.
CGATAAGGTGTATAGTGGGTAAGTGTGTTACTGGGTAGTGATAACACTATGGATGTCTGTATGTGTTGTACTTACATAGTAATATGGGAATGGTGGGTCGGCTCTGCCGGACTCCACATCGCTCCAGTCTATAGAATAGAAAAACGGATGCGATCTGATGGATGATGTAATGGCAGATCGGGCAGATGGAGATTTGCAGAGAAGCTAGAAAATGATAGAGACCATTAGTCATTATATTATGTATTATTACTGACAAGTTTTTACACAATGTCTATGGACTATTCCCATCTTATCTTCTATCTCTTTTAGTAATCCCCCCATCATACTTATCCATCTGATCTTACTCACCCCTTTTATGATGTCCATGGTATGACAGCAGATCCCAGGTGGAAAATAAGGGATGTCATCACGCAGAGACTGGTGGTATTCATCCATTGTGCCTTTGCAATAGAATGGCTGGTCACCTACACTCATTATATATAAGATGACGCCGAAGGAAAAGGAGTCTGCCAGATGGTTGTAGCCTTTACTGTCCATTATCTGTGGAAACATGAGATTGGAGAGGAGCTTAATATACCGGGAAGGGGATTTACACACAGAGACTATGAGGACCGGTCTGTGATTAGATATCAGCAGGATACATTGGGATCAGATTATCCCTCAATCCTACTATTGGCATCAATCACACAGAGATGTTCCTTACCTCGAGCGCTATGTAACCCTTAGTGCCAACCTTGTTCTTCACTATGCCATCCTCAAATACATTCATGGCTGCTAAGCCAAAGTCGGAGATTTTGATGTGTCCGGTGTCTTGGAGGAGGATATTATCTGGCTTCAGGTCACTGCAGGGAGAAGGAGCAGATACTGATTGTGAGGACAATTCATGGAAAGAACTTTCTACAATAGATATGTAAGGAGACAACAGAGAGTCACAGGTGACAGATTTATGAAGGTGAAATGATTACCGATGTATGACGCCGCGTTCATGCAGGAACTGGAGTCCGCACACCATCTCTGCCGCAAAGAGTCTGTGGAGTAGAAAGGATGGATCAGTGGTTACATGCACAATCATACAGAGAACATGAGGAGATCACACACGTGTCCTTTTCATGTCATTATTTTCTCCTGTTGTCGTTGTCCATTGCTCTAGGACTATAGTGCGAGGGCAACGGATTATTAATATTCAGTATAAGACATTTACCTTGTTGTCCTTGTGTTAAACAGCATTGAATCTGCCATGTGGTCAAACAGGTCTCCTCCGGCCATATAGTCCATGGCTATCACATACTCCAATGGTGATTCCATAAACGCCCGCATAGTCATTAGGTAGGGGCATCCGGCAGCCATTCTCAGGACTTCTAGCTCTGTAGAGAATATGTCCTCTCTACAATAACTTCTGTCCATGATTTTAATGGCCTGAAGTCCTTCATTGACCAGATCTAATGCCAAGATGACCTTGAGAAAAATCACAACAGATCAGACCAAACTCCCATCTATTAGTGTGTAGTAGTTCACTAGTTTATCTCATATATCATTACATATGAGAATCCTGTAATGAATATGTACAACCCTCCTGTGCATCTGGTGCAGGATACATTGATGAACATGGTGGAGGATAAATTCACACTTACATTTCCGAAGCCTCCCTTTCCAAGAACTTTCTGGAAGTCAAGGCTGTCAAAGTCAATAGTATTATTAGTGTTGACCACTTCTCTCAGGGGTGAAATACAGATTCTAGCATCACCGTGGTCTTCTGCTGGCATGTCTGCTATGTCAGGGGGTATCATAAGGCCTCCATCTGCTGAGAAAATACAAGATTTATTAAACCCTTTGCGAACACATAATGGAAATGTTTGTCATGTTGTACATAAAATGTATGAAGCGGGCTCATTAGCTGAGCATGCACCATATCAGGCAGATGCTGGCTGTATTACATAGCTGCCACTTGCCTATAACTGCAGCGACTGGAGCACACTCCAATTACTGTAGTTTAACCATTTCAATGCTGACAGTGATATTTAAATGAAGCTATTGCCGATTTGAGTGCACCAGCACCTATTAACCCCCCAGGACACTATTGCAGGGGGTCAATTGTTTAAAATGACTACCTGGGCCTACTGCTGAAAGCCCCAGTCTGTCACTTTTGGCCTAGTGTTAAGACCAGCCTGGCTTAATTTCATACGAGAATGTCAATTTATCTATATACAGTTCTACCACAGTATATAGTACAAGCGATCAGAAAATCACAGGTTTAAGTCCCCCAAGGAAACTAAAAAGTGAAGTAAATAAAAAAAAATAGTTTAAAAAAGAGGGAAAATGTAAAAAATATTTGAATCACCAAATTGACATAATTATAATCATATTTATAAGCACATCTTGTATCCGCATAAGTCCGATTTTGCAAAAATATAAAATTAAATATTGCAAACAGTAAACACTAACATGATAAAAAAATGAAACATTAGAATTGCATTTTTGGGGGGCGCTGTATCCACCTAAAAAATTGCAATAAAAAGATATCACAATGTCCTGTCTACCCAGGAAAGGTATCAATAAAAGCTACAGTTCACCACGCAAAAAATCATCAAGCCCTCACACATCTCCATCCAGCGATCACAATCACACAGTTCCAATGTCTCAGAACATGGCCACACAAACCATTTATTTAAAATAAAATTCTTAAGTATTTTTTAGAAACCCCTATGCAAGTTCAGCAGTATCATAGCTGTAACTGACATGGAGAATCATTTTGTCAGGTCATTTTTACCACTCAATGAACATCTAGAAAAAAACAATGTTGGAATCACTTTTTTTCCACAATTTTACCACAGATTAAATCTTTTTCCCCGTGTTCCAGAACATTGAATGGTAAAATAAATAATGTTCAAAACTACAGCTCGGCCACTAAAAAAACAAGTCCACATACAGCTACATTGCCAGAAAAATTAATAAATAAATAGTTATGGGTTTTCAAAGGAGGGAGAGAAAAAAAAAGGTTGCCTGGTCAATAAGGGGTTAACAAATGTAGCTCCAGAGAAAATATTATAATTTTAAATGGCATTATGTAAATGAGCAGGAAATGTCTAATATTTGGGCTCTCATTTATCAAAACTGTCCAATAGCAAAACTGTCCCTGTTGTCCATAGCAACGAATCACAACATAGATTCCATCTCTTAACATTCTATGGAACAATGAAAGCCGCATTGTGATTGGTTGCTATGGGCAACAAGGACAGTTTTTCTGCACTTGTGATAATTGATGCCAGTACATAATATTAGGAGTATAATCCTCCTCACCCCCAGTCTTATTACACTGAGCAGATCCATCTTACCTGGTCCATCTGTATCCAGTGATGTGTTTGGTGGAGAAACACTCAGCTGTTTGTTCTCTGGGATGGAGATGTTTTCAGCTGATGACCTCGACCTCCGCAATGCACCATTCCCATTTATAATGGATTTAGCGTAGATGAGACGTCTTCTACATTGGACAACCCAGTCTCTGCTGTTCCTGATCCTCTTCTGGGCTGCCGCTCTTTGTAGTTTCGGTGCCTCCAGACTTTCAGATCTGGAGGATGTGACTTGTCTCGGTGTCTCTTGGAGAACCTCTTCCAGCTCTAACTCTGCGTTGATGTTTCTCCTCTTATTGAGGATGGCTTCTTTGTTCCTCCTCCGTATTTCAGGGTCCAGATCTCTGAGTTTTTTCAAGGAGATAAGTATGGCCCTCTGAAGCTCAGCGGAGGTTGCAGAGTGAGACTCCATGAGGGTCTCCATTTTCCTTCTCTCTGTAAGGATCTCGTATCTTTTGGTCTTTCTCATTTTGTCCAGAGTTTGACGTTTGGACGCCATTTCTGAGGCGTCAGTGTCCACGTCCGGTAGTATAAAGTCTTTTCGCCCAATAGCGAACAATGGTACCTGCTCTTCATTTAATCCTCTCCTCTCACTGAGAACCCGATCTCTATGGGCTCTTCTTCTCTCTTTATCCATTTTATAATCAATTTTTGCTTCGTTCGTGACGAAAAACAAAAGGGGCTGCCTCACCCTTGGGAGTCTGTAAGGCAGTGGTTTCCCTTAGGACGGAACACTGGGATATAGAATGTGGTGATGTCATCACATCACTTGTGACATCATTTTTATTCTGATCTCACCTCACAATGAGATAGATGGATAGATAGATAGATAGATAGATAAGATAGATAGATAAGATAGATATGAAATAAGATAAAAAACAGCCCAAGCAAAAAGCTTAGGTGAAAAGCCCCCTTGTTACATACCAGTCCTCTAATATAATCCAAAAATATGGAGGCAGCACACAGATGAATTAGAAAAATTTATATTATGTAATAGCCCATGTAGCTTCAGAAAGGTGCACAATACTGGACCGAAACGTCGCCACATGGGCTATTAAATAATAAAAAAAAAAATTTCTTCAACTGTGTGCTGCCTCCATATTTTTGGATTAGATAGATAGATATCAAATTTGGAGGATGATGAACCAAACTTTTGCTTATAAATAAATAAATATATATATGTATATATTTTATATATATATATATATATATATATATATATATATACATACATATATATGCACTGTGTGCTGAATTTGTATTTTTGATTATTCATTTTAATATTGAACAACTCCAGTGCAGTCGGTCAATTTAAAACGTTAATAAACCTGAACCCTGAATATTTAGGAAAATGAAAGTGAGGTTTTGTCTTTCTTATGAGAATATCTATGTGTGCAGAATTATTATTGTTTTTTTTAAACTCGTTTCTTGAAGAATTCTTTATAATAAATGTTACAAACATACAGCAATAAGATATAAATCCGAATCCTGTTATAAACATCAGTAAATATCCATTTTAAAACAATGTTGCAGGTATTGTATCACACATTTAACAAAAGGTAACTGCAATACAGTAAAATATATTAATTTATAGGACATTGAAGTATCGGAATTATGTGAATATTGCAGAGATCAAAGTATTTATTATTCAAGACAGGAGGACAGTCTTCTTGATCCGTTTTATATCAGGAATCTCATCATCCCATGTATTTAGGAACCTGGAGCACATCGGGCTGCTACATATTTTTTAATTTCTTTGATTATTATTATTTATTCTTTCTGAATAAGCTATTATTTTTTATTCCTTATGGTTCATTTTTCATTATTTTTCTTTATTTTTCATCTTTTATCTTTATTTTTCCCCTTTTTTCATCTTTATTTTTTTATTTTATTTTTTATTACTTTTATTTTTTCCTTTATTTTTTTTCATCTTCATTTTTATTTTATTTTTCTTTCCTCTTATTCAGTCTTTTCCTATGTTTTTTTCCCTTCCTCTACACTTTTTATCTGCTCCTAGCATGGTTTCATTTTCCACCTCTTTCTCTCTTCTGTTTTTTTATGACAATAAAACTACCCCTCCTGCTTTCCCACCCATTCCTCATGTTCTGCTCCATCCGTTAGTGGCCTGACATATATGATAAGGTTCCGCTTTGTATCTTAGTTTACAGTTTGGGATAAATTAGTTCTATATCAGGACTCTCCAGTGGACTTTGGACTTGGGGCTTCTTTGTGACCACCATTCAATCCCCCCACCTTCTATGCACCATCTGTTTCATTTTTTATAGTCCCATGTTAAGTATTGCTTATTTCTATTTTGCGTTGTAGCCTGCATATTTATTTCCCCATAGAGACATAGTATCTTCTACACTATATATATTTTGGAGTTAGGGACCTGCCTACCTCCAACTCTGGTCTTCATGTATATTATTTTGTGGCTGTTACAAACTGCAATATAATTTTTCACCATTGCTCATAGACTTGGTGTCTGTATCTGCCAGATCTTGTGGTCCTCACTTAAGCATTACGTCATATCTATCTTTATAGTTTTACTAGATGGTGGCCCATCTAACGCATCGGGTATTCTAGCATATGTCTCCCGACCCTCCTTTATAATGCCCCATGCAGGAAGTCACATCCCCCCGTATATAATACCCCATGCATATAATACCCCATGCAGGATGTCACATCCCCCCTATATAATACCCCATGCAGGATGTCACATCCCCCCTATATAATACCCCATGCAGGATGCCACCTCTCCCCCATATAATGCCCCATGTAGGATGTCACCTCTCCCCCCATATAATGTCCCATGCAGGCTGTCACATCCCCCCTATATAATACCCCATGCAGGATGTCACCTCTCCCCCCATATAATACCCCATGCAGGATGTCACATCCCCCCTATATAATACCCCATGCAGGATGTCACATCCCCCCTATATAATGCCCCATGCAGGAAGTGACATCCCACTATAGTGCCCCATGCAGGATGTCACATCCCCCTATATAATACCCCATGCAGGATGTCACCTCTCCCCCATATAATGCCCCATGTAGGATGTCACCTCTCCCCCCATATAATGCCCCATGCAGGCTGTCACATCCCCCCCTATATAATACCCCATGCAGGATGTTACCTCTCCCCCCATATAATACCCCATGCAGGCTGTCACATCCCCCCTATATAATACCCCATGCAGGATGTCCCATCCCCCCATAGTGCCCCATGCAGGTCCCCTATGGCCCCGTACAAAAAAAAAAAAAATCCAATACTCACCTCACTGCTTCTCTGGACTCCAGCGTAGCCGGCATCTTCACGCTGTGCGCTGTGACCGGTCAGGAGAGAGCGCGGTGTAAAGACTTCACCGCGCCCTCTGACCTGAGACGTCACAGAGCTGCAGCGGAAGACACAGGAACTGCTGCGCAGGCACGGGGAGGGGTAAGTATGACGCCGGGTGCCGGGGTCCTGATCGAGCGGGGGGAGGGACAGGAGGAGAGGAGAGGGGAGGGGAGAGGAGGGGAGGGGAGGGGTAAGTATGACGCCGGGTGCCGGGGTCCTGATCGAGCGGGGGGAGGGACGGGAGGAGAGGGGAGGGGAGAGGAGGGGAAAGGAGTGGAGGGGAGAGGAGGGGAGGGGCGTCACACTTGTCCTTGGGAGAGAAGCGGCCGTAGCCGCTGATCTTCCGACGATAGCCGCATGTAGGTCAGCGGCGCCTGCGGTCGGGGGACTTATGCTGCGAGCAGCCGGCTGCATCTCCCGGCTGCATCGTCGCTGACCTCCGTGCCACACATGAGCCGCTAACGGCCGCCATGTTTTTCTGAAATGCCGCGTCGCTGATTGGCTGCGGCCGGACCAATCAGCGACCCAGGATTTCCAGGACAGACAGACAGACAGAAAGACAGACAGACAGGCGGGATAAGACAATTATATAGATAGATGTTCTGTATTATATTTGTCATGTTACGTCTTTTGTTTTTTTATTTGTTGTGTGGCGCCCCTGAGGGTTCAGTCGCCACAGGGGTACTGCACCTCAGATAGAGATGTGGTATCTCCTCTCCCAGGTAAGGATGGAGCATCACTCAGAACCCCACTTCGCACTCAACACTTCACCACAAATGTCCTGTAGGGGGCCTAAATGCACCAGGGTGCTGCCCTGGCCCGGGATAGAGGAGATGGGGGGGAACCAAAGACAGGGGGAACGAAGTAGTGGGTGAGGGTGGAGGAAACACTTACAGGAAGCACTTATAGAACCATATATAATAAACGGCCATCTTTAGTTCAAAGTCTTTTGATTGTGGTCTTCTGTCAGGGTCCAGCAAGAGTCTGCAGCTGGCTGAAGATTCACGGTCCTTTTTCTCTGGCCTTGAGACGAGGAGCGGGTCAGAGTTAACCAGTGTCTCTGCCCGGTCAGGGTCCTGTTCTAAGAAGGCCTTGGAGGGGTGCAGAGGAGATAGGCTCCACAGGCAAAAGGATCCCAGGGGAATACGGACGGAGCGGAGTCGCCACCTGTATTCTTCACTCTGGCTTAGCCAGAGGGATTCCTGCTGCAAGAGGGGTGACCGGCCCCCGATATCTGACTGTGTACTTCACGTCACTGTTGGAAAAGCCCGGTGGCTTAGTGGATCCCAGGGAGGAACACAAGCGGGAGGAGAGAAAAAGGAGAGGAACACACCAGCGGGGTCTTGACAGGTGCTCTTGATCTACGTGGGAAGTGCTGAACCCCCTACCCGGTGGCCGCAGTGCGCCGTGTGTAGCAGAGAGAAGCTTTGCGGCTAAAAGTACATCTAAAGTGAGTAAAGACCAGGATGACTTTATCCACCGCCTCCGCTTGTTTATTCCTGCGCGGCACTGCACCCACCATACCTCCACACTAGTGTTGAGCGATACCTTCCGATATCGGGAAATATCGGATTGGATTGGACCGATACCCAAAAAGTATCGGATATCGCCGATTCCGATACCGGAACCCAATGCAAGTCAATGGGACACAAATATCGGAATAAAAATAAACCCTTTCTTTCCTTGTAGGTTAATTCTACATGAAGGAAAACAACTAAGAATAATGTAGAATGTATTGGGGGAGGTGGGGGAGACAATAAAGGCATAGAGGTTTAGCCCAATCAAATGGAATAGCAGGAATTAATATTTTTTTTAAGACGTTCTGAGTTACGGAAATATTGACTGTTAAGTTTTTTTATATTTTGTCAGATATTTATGTTTCACTACTTCCATGCTCTTCACCTTCTTTTTTACTTCACCCACACTTTCTCCTTCATCATCCTCAGCATCAGCATCTTTTTCATCAACTTCTTCTTCACCTTCTTCATCTTCTTCTTCACCTTCTTCATATTATTCTTTTTTTTTACATTCTTCATATTCTTCTTATTCAACTATTATTCTTCTTCATATTCTACTTCTTCATCTTCTTCATATTCTTCTTCTTCATCATATTCTTATTTGTGACAGGCATTCCTGTAGTTGTTATCTATAAAAGTTTGAACATTACACCTTTCGTTCTGCCCATCACAAAAGATTTACAACAGGATTTGTCCGCGTTCAGTTTGCCCTGCAGCAGCAGGTCTTTTCCAGGGGCACCACGAGGAGGAACGGACTCACACCCATACACTGCTTAGTCATCTTCTGCTTATAATTTAGATAATATATTTTGCTCTGATTTTTAGTCTTATGCTTATTGTTCTTCCGCTTTTTGTTCTGCAGCTTCTTGTACTTCTGCTTCTTGGTTTTCTGTCTCTTGTTCTTCTGTATCTTGGTGGTTGTCTTCTTGTTCTTTGTCCTCTTGGTCATCTTCTTCAGGGTCATCTTCTTGGTCTTCTTCGGGGTGGTCTTCAGGGTTGTCGTCTTCAGGGTCGTCGTCTTCGGGGTCCTCGTCTTCTACGGGGTGGTCTTCAGGGTCCTCGTCTTCAGGGTCGTCATCTTCGGGGTCCTCGTCTTCTTCGGGGTGGTCTTCAGGGTCCTCGTCTTCAGGATACTTGTCTTCAGGGTCATCATCTTCGGGGTCCTCGTCTTCTTCGGGGTGGTCTTCAGGGTCGTTGTCTTCAGGGTCATCGTCGTCGGGGTCCTCCTCTTCGGGGTGGTCTTCATGGTCCTCGTCTTCAGGGTCCTCGTCTTCGGGGTACTCATCTTCTTCGGGGTGGTCTTCAAGGTCGTCGTCTTCAGGGTCATCGTCTTCTGGGTCCTCGTCTTCTTCGGGGTGGTCTTCAGGGTCCTCGTCTTCAGGGTCCTCGTCTTCGGGGTTCTCGTCTTCTTCGGGGTGGTCTTCAGGGTCCTCGTCTTCAGGGTCCTCGTCAGGGAGATCCAGAGTGATTACCAAGAACCATTTCAAAAAGCTTGAACTTGGAAATGTAGCAGAAGGTACAAGAAGGCTGAGGAACTGCCGAGAACCAGCTGATGGTACTGGAACCCAGATGGGTAGCAGAAGGTACAAGAGCCAATGGAACTACCGAGGACCAGCTGACGGTACTGGAACTCGGTTACTAAACAGGAAGTACCTGTGCCTGAAAACACTACCAAGGACCAGCAGACGTTGGTGGAACTTGGATACCGAGAAGGAGGCACCTAAGCCAAAGGCACTGCCGAGAACCAGCTGACGGTACTGGAAACCGGATGGGTAGCAGAAGGTACCCATGAAAAAAAATGTTGCAAGGCCGCGAGCCGGCCGCAGTTACCGAAACCCACAGTCCTACAGGGGGTGCTTGTCTTATTGGCACTATGGAATCAGCCTTCATTGCCAGATCCCGCAGCCCACATAGGAGTCACCTAAACTGCAGGCACCATAGAGTCGGCTAACCCTACCGCAACACGACAGGACAACGCATTGGAGGCAAAGTGACGTTGACACTACTTGGAAACAGCTGTCGTGCTGGAACCAGGCTGGCCAGGAGGGAGTACCCGTGCCAAAGACACTGCCGAGAACCAGCTGACGGTACTGGAACCCGGATGGGTAGCAGAAGGTACAAGAGCTAATGGAACTACCGAGGACCAGCTGACGGTACTGGAACTCGGTTACTAAGCAGGAGGTACCTGTGCCAGAAAGCACTACCAAGGACCAGCAGACGTTGGTGGAACTTGGATACTGAGAAGGAGGCACCTAAGCCAAAGGCACTGCCGAGAACCAGCTGATGGTACTGGAACCCGGATGGGTAGCAGAAGGTATAAGAGCAATTGGAACTACCGAGGACCAGCTGACGGTACTGGAACCCGGATAGGTAGCAGAAGGTACAAGAGCCAATGGAACTACCGAGGACCAGCTGACGGTACTGGAACTCGGTTACTAAGCAGGAGGTACCTGTGCCAGAAAGCACTACCATGGACCAGCCGACATTGGTGGAACTTGGATACTGAGAAGGAGGCACCTAAGCCAAAGGCACTGCCGAGAACCAGCTGACGGTACTGGAACCCGGATGGGTAGCAGAAGGTACCCATAAAAAAAAAGTTGCAAGGCCGCGAGCCGGCCGCAGTTACCGAAACCCACAGTCCTACAGGGGGTGCTTGTCTTATTGGCACTATGGAATCAGCCTTCATTGCCAGATCCCGCAGCCCACATAGGAGTCACCTAAACTGCAGGCACCATAGAGTCGGCTAACCCGACCGCAACACGACAGGACAATGCATTGGAGGCAAAGTGACGGTGACACCACCCGGAAACAGCTGTCATGCTGGAACCAGGCTGGGCAGGAGGGAGTACCCATGCCAAAGACACTGCCGAGAACCAGCTGACGGTACTGGAACCCGGATGGGTAGCAGAAGGTACAAGAGCCAATGGAACTACCGAGGACCAGCTGACGGTACTGGATCTCGGTTGCTAAGCAGGAGGTACCTGTGCCAGAGAGCACTACCAAGGACCAGCAGACGTTGGTGGAACTTGGATACCGAGAAGGAGGCACCTAAGCCAAAGGCACTGCTGAGAACCAGCTGACGGTACTGGAACCCGGATAGGTAGCAGAAGGTACCCATGAAAAAAAAGTTGCAAGGCCGCGAGCCCTCCGCAGTTACCGAAACCCACAGTCCTACAGGGGGTGCTTGTCTTATTGGCACTGTGGTCACTGCATTCTGAGTCTTCTATCCTTTGGATTACGAGCTCGGAGAGACTGAGACACAGGACAAGATGTGTGTCAAACAAGCTCTAAACTTTATTACAAAGCATGGGTTTATATCCACTCTGAAGGCAGGAAACGGATTTACCATATATGGTTTGATTATACAATTTTAGCACACAAAGACTAGTTTCTATTCTTGTGATGTCTATGCTTGCGTTGAAACATTTATTCGGACACATTTATTTAGACACATTTAATCAGATACATTCTGATGACTAGCAAGGACGCATTATTGATTCAAGAAGGAACATTCACAGCTGGTGTTATTTTGACCTAATGTAACTTTCAGACTTATATAGCATAGATGGGGTCTTTAAACTTGAGGGCCTCATCTTCTGCTCTAACATTCCATCCTTTTGTTCCTTCATTTATCAATATGTTTCTCTATATTTTCTTTTAGTACACCGCTGAATACACATTAGAAAAAGCTCAAAAACCAAATAAACCGCAAGACACATTAGCAAAACCTGTAAAATAGCTTGCACTATACCAGCCAACCACCCACCGATACCTTTAAACCAATTAGCAGGATTTAGAAAGGAAAAGGTGTTTGCCCACCAGGAATCCTGATTCTTGAGGTTGGCCTCATCATAAAGCTTCCTTAGTTGTACAACGTCCTCTAACTTATGTTTCAGCGTCAATACACTAGAATTGTCTATATAATGACAGCATGCGGGCCCTATTATCTGGCACATCCCTCCTTGTGCTGCTGTTAAATAATCTAGTACAAGGGTATGTTGGTTCGTGACAATAATCAATTGATTCTGTACTGCAAGAGATCCATTAACTTCTTCTAAAATATCCCAAATCTGATCATCAAGATAGTCCGTAGCTTCTACTAATTTATCCCACATTTGTGTCAACATAGGGTATATAAATAATGCACTGAAAAATTTGTTTACCCCTCCCATTTGAACTATATGGGGTCTCCCACTTGGTCTTTCTTTATTGTCTGCTGATCGCTTATGCAGTGTATGTTTTGGGATAGACAAAGGATCTAGCTGGTCTGGAGTAACAATATAAGTTGCGGGTGTCAATCTGGCTAAAGTACAAGTTCCTGTTACTCCTACTGGGAGCCACTTGAAAGCCTTGTCTCCACATACCCAATACATGGATAAGGGGAGATTCCATAATGCTGAATGTTGCAGTATTAGATGGTGAACTAAATCAACAAACTTAGAAACATTTGACATCATACACCACCCAGGCACTTGACCTATAGGGGAATAATAGCCAGCATCAGGATTGCCACACGTAGGTGCACCTCTCTGATAACTTGAGCTTTCATTACACTGTAGATTGCCAGGTATTTTGGCACAGGTATCACTTGTCCCGTTTTTAAAATAAACATTATTCACCCAATTAGAAGTGTGTAGATATCTTTCCAACAGGGAAGGTTTAAAGGCATCACTGCTTCCTGAAGTGGCATTAAAACTTATTTTCAATCCTTGTTCAGGTATTTTCCCTAGATCAGTAATTTTTGCTTTGTTACGATGTACCCACTCCCCTCCTTTAAATGCTATATACAACCTGGGAATTATTTGACCCGTCAGGTTCCCTTGCCACCAGGGAAATTTTGTCCATCCTACTACGGGAATCCCAACAGTGGTATCCCAACAGTCTCTGTGTGGCATTATTGGCCCAAGTATCTGAACAGTTCACCCAAAAGTTTATCTCTTCCCATGAGACTGGGACAGCGAGAAAGGGTATGCTAGTGGATGTCACAGGGGCATGTGTACATATCCAACAATTAGCAATGGTCTGGTTTTGCTCCTTTTGTCCATCGATTAGAGCAAGATGGTGTTTAATGAATCTATTGTCGTCTCCATCTGTGGTGCTCAACCTAGTCCATGCACCTGTGGTCGCAAGGATGCAGGTAAGTATAAACAATGTCTTCATTCTTTGTCCGCTGGTTCTCCTAGTATCTTTTTGCAATGGGACGCGTGGATCCAGGTCTCTTTTCCCTCTAGCTTAACGGCTGTGCTTGTGGTCAGCAGAACTTGAAAGGGTCCGTCAAACCGTGGATCTAGGCTTTTCCTCACGTGTCTTTTTATAACCACCCAGTCTCCAGGTTGCAGCATATGGCTGCTAGAGTCTTCATCTGGATCTGGAAGAGAACTGAAGACATTATCATGTACTTGCTTAATCTTTTTGTGTAAAGCCCTCACGTAGGAACTTAGCACATGGTTATTCATTTCTAATGCTTGCGGATAGAAACACCCTAGGCTGGGTACGCTGCCAAACAATATCTCATATGGAGAGAGTCCAGTCTTTCTATTAGGCGTGTATCTTACTGAAAACAGAGCAAGCGGTAAACAGTCCGGCCATGGTTTTCCTGTCTCAGCCATGGCTTTCTGAATTTTTAATTTCAATGTCCCATTCAGTCTTTCCACTTTACCACTACTTTGCGGGTGATATGGGGTGTGGAATGCTTGTTGAATTCCTAGAGCTGACATGACTTCATTCATTATTTCACTTGTGAAGTGTGTACCTCTGTCACTCTCAATTACCTCTGGTACCCCATACCTGCAGACCACCTCCGCAAGCAGCTTCTTTGCAGTTGCCGCAGCCGTGGCTTTGGCAATCGGGAAAGCCTCTGGCCATCCTGAGAATAAATCAATACAGACCAACACATATTCCCATGATCCTGACTTTGGCAGCTGAATATAATCAATTTGCAGTCTCTGGAATGGATACAGGGGCCGGGGGGTGTGTTTGGGTGGTGTTTTAACTACTCTACCCTGATTATGTGTAGCACATATCATGCACCCTTGTACCAGGTTTTCAATACAGGTGGAGAATCCTGGTGCCACCCAATGTTTCTGCATCACACTCATCACAGCCGTTTTAGATTGGTGTGTCGGCCCATGTAGCATCTGGGCAGCTGCTGGGTACAGTGCCCTTGGAAGGCATCGTCGTGTCCCTTTCCCCCATACCCCATTTGCTTCATTCAGGCATGCACCTTCCTTTAACCACTTATCAACCTCCTCCTTTTGAGCCTGAGCCTGCATTTGGGATAAGATGTCCTCCAACACAAAGGGGTTTTTAGGGGCACTTAACTGACGTACTGTTGACCCTTGTTGCGGCTTACAGGCTGCTGTTTTTGCCGCTGCATCTGCCATCACGTTACCTCTGCTTACCTGGTCGGTGCGTCTGGTATGTGCTCTTACCTTTATGACAGCTACCTTTTTGGGTAGTTGTAGTGCATCAATTAACTGCTGGACCGCATCAGCATTCTTAATGGGGTGTCCTGCTGCCGTCAGGAAACCTCTTGACTTCCATATGGGACCAAAATCATGCGATATACTGAATGCGTACCTATAATCTGTGTAAATGTTAACATTATTACCTTCCGCTAGTTTACAGGCCTCGGTTAGGGCCCTAAGTTCAGCCTCTTGAGCCGATTGGTGTGGGAGCATTGGTTTTGCCTTGATTACTGCATTGAGGGAGACAACTGCATATCCAGTATGGAAAGTACTGGAATCGTCCTGATGACGGGATCCATCTACAAAAAATTCAAAATCTGCATTTTGTAATTCATGTTCAAATACAGTAGGTAAACCTGCCGTTTCTTGTGCCATCATTCGTACACAGTCATGAGGAACTTCCTCTCTTGGATCTTCCTTAAAAAGCACAGTACCTGACCCCTTCTTCAGATCCGAGAGAGGTAACAAAGTTGCTGGATTCAGGGTAGTACACCTCTGTAAAGAAACATTGGGAGGCATTAACAGTGCACATTGTAACCTAAGATGACGTGCTGCTGAGAGGTGAGAGGGTTGCACTTGATTCAATATAGTGTAGACATCATGAGGTGTTAGAACGGTGAGCAGGTGGTCAAGAACAATGTCTGCGGATTTATGGAGTAATAGTCCAACAGCATGCAGAGCACGTACACAGGATGGTGCACCTCTGGCTACCGCGTCTAATCTGCCACTAAAATAGGCAACAGGTCTCTGATTATCACCGTGTGTTTGAGTTAAAACTCCTGCTGCATGTCCGGCTTGTTCATGAAGGTACAGAGTAAATGGGAGCTCATAATTAGGGGTACCCAAAGCTGGAGCAGCCAAAATACGGTTTTTGAGAGAATAAAAACAGTCTATTGCCTCTGGTGTTAGTACAAAAGGTGTTGGGGTAAGACAGTCATAGAGGGGCTGCATCTAAATAGAGACGGCATGAATCCACTGTCTGCAATAGGAAACAAGTCCAAGAAAAGTTCTGAGGGCTGCAACATTAATGGGGACGGTGAATGCCTGTACTGCTTGTTTACGTGCATTTGTTAAATGGCGGGCTCCTGGTGTAATGCAATGTCCCAAAAAGGTGACTGAAGATTTACAAAACTGAAGCTTATCTTTCGATGCCTTGCAGCCAGCGTGATAAAGAAACAACATAAGCGATATAGTTGCACTATGACATTGTTTCCTAGAAGGGGCACAAATGAGCAGGTCATCGACATATTGCAAAACAACGATATGTGGTTCAGACCATCCCTCCAGTATTTCATGCAGACTTGCAGTGTACATTGTGGGTGAATTCTGGGCACCCTGTGACAACACCGTCCATGTATATTGACTGCCCTGGAACGTGAAAGCAAACAAGTACTGGCAGTCAGGATGTAATGGTACACTGAAAAATGCATTTGCCAAATCGACCACTGAAAAACAAAGAGAGTTAGAAGGTATCTGTGACAGAAGAGTATGCGGGTTGGGCACAACTGGTGTTAGAAGTTCTGTGGCTTTGTTAACCAACCGGAGGTCATGGACCATTCTATATGCGTCTGGTTGTCCTGGCACGCTCTTTTTCTTTACTGGGAACAGGGGAGTGTTGCAAGGGGACTGGGTTTTGACTAGGACTCCCCTGTGTAGTAATTTTTGGACTTGCTGGGCTATGGCATTCTCCTGAGCCGAGCTAAGGGGATACTGCTTCTGTTGAGGCAAAATTGCTCCTGGTTTTAATTTTACCATTACTGGTTGAACTCTTAACCTACCAACATCTGTTTTGTCTGAGGCCCAAAAATCATGTGGTACAGCATGCTCCAATATCGGGGGAAACTCATTTTTCTCTTCTATGCTGGCAATATCTAGTGACATAATTTTGCAAAGGGTACTTGGTTTTAAACCTGGGGTCATGGTGACAGTGCCATCGGGATGATACTCAATATGTGCTTGTAATTGGGACAACACATCATTTCCCAATAGATTACATTGGCCTCGGGGCGATACCATGAGCTGGCTATGTACAGTATCTCCTTGAATTTGCAGGGGAATTCTTTTAGTGACAGGGAGCAGGACAGACAGGGAATTGAAGGGGGTGGCAATGACATGATGTGAAAAATCAGTGTCAGTGTATGGCCAATCACCTTGCGTAATTACTGAATTGTCGGCTCCCGTATCTACTTGGAAATCGATTTCATGTCCCCCTGGTATGTTCACCTGCACTATACAACTGGGAGTTGGGGGTAAGGAGATGAGGGGGTTCATGTGCAAGCTACCCTCATCCTATGGGGGCGTTGTTTGGTCAGCTGGAGGACCCGTACTCTGAGCATTTGGATACGGGTTGGTCCTACAGTCCTTTCTAAAATGTCCTGGCTTTCTACATCCGTAACACAGTTTCTGTCCTCCTCCTGCAGTCCGTCCTCTGCCTCTGTTGTTTCTGGGGGTCGTCTCTACTATGTGTATTCTGGCAGCTCTTTTTGCCTGCGCTATGTCATGCTGTGCCCCCTGAGCTATTCTAGCTAAATCTTCTGCCTTCACTGATCTCTAGTCCGGTCTACTTGCTTTTATCTTCTCTGCAATCTCCTTCTTTAGTCCATTCATGAAAGCACTTGCTAATACCCTCTCACTAGTCTTATTTCCGGGGTTGAACCCCATTTCTGACCAGGTTTCCTTTAATGCATAGAAATAATCCTTAGGATCTTCCTCCTTCCCCTGCACTCTATCTTCTAGTGTAACTTGGTTTTCTGCTTGCCTATCTTTACATGCTTTTACCAACGCTTTTACGTACAGAACCCCGGCTGCTGCATCATTAGCCTCCGCTACATCAGGGCCCGTTCTACTGTCATATTGTTTATAAGTTTCGTCCGTCAGTCTGTCATACCGAGCTTCATCTGCCAATTTCCCTTTAATTACCCCTTGCAGATCTATTCTAGTGGCATGGTACGTATCCTGTATGGTGGTGATCATTCTAGCGAAACCCATAGGGGACTGGGATGGGTCTGGCAGCTGGGAGATCAATGCCAACTGCTCTGAAGGACTCCATGGTCTATACATTAACATTGTGCGAGCTTCCTGACCTGGAACAACTGCATCCCCCCCTGCTGCTGCCGCTGCTGCTCCCGGTGCTCCTGGCACAACTACCGTCCTCATTGGGAATAGACTAGCTGGGTGGGGTCTCGGTCCTCCACATGCCACACAGATGTCTACTGTCAAGGGGTTCTGCTGTCCACATCTGGGGCAAACCCAACAATTGGGTTCCTGAGAATTCTGGTACTGGGTTGAGGGTGAGCTGGGTGACGTCGGGAGCGGACAGGGAGAAAAATCTGTCATTCCGGTTTTTGTCAGTCTGTAACGTCCGTCTCCTAATTCTTCAATTTTTCCTTTAAAATGAGCGCATGCATTCATCCATACATCCACTGTCTCCAACAGACCCTTATCTTTCAGCCATCCATGATAGCAGTTAAAGAAGGATTTCCATTTCTCTCCATTTATCTCTCCATTCTCATTCATTCCCGCTTTACACAATATTTTGTCAATTCCAATCAGTGCCTGTTTCCCTTCTCAGCGTACCACTAAGTCTTTGGCTATAATGCCTTCCTTGGCATTTTGGTTCCCCATTTTTTTTCGGTTCTCCTCACTTAGAGTAGACTCCTCAGTCACTTAGACAATGGTCACTTAGACAATGGGCCACAAAGGTTTCTGAACCATTCCACTACTAGCCTTCCAGGACTTATACGCCAACCAGAAAAACAGACCAAAAACACCAATCCCGAGACACACCCACAACACAATCATCGGATCCATACTTTCATTCTTAAGTTTTTCCAAAGGATAGAAGGCAGGACTGTCAATTTATCTGAGGGAATTCTACTGGTTCAAAGGGACCTGAGCCAGACAACAATCTGTGAATTACCTGGGGAGCCGACCGCTCGGGGGTGAGGGAGTCTCTTCTATGCAGTGATATAATTAGGTAGAATATAACAGTTATTCTTACCTCAGCGCTGTATATATCACCAACAGAGAGCTTCACTAGTCCCACGTCTCGGACCGGTCGAGCACCCCTGGGTAGATTAACTCAAGGTCCCTGTTCGAGGCGCCAGCTGTGGTCACTGCATTCTGAGTCTTCTATCCTTTGGATTACGAGCTCGGAGAGACTGAGACACAGGACAAGATGTGTGTCAAACAAGCTCTAAACTTTATTACAAAGCATGGCTTTATATCCACTCTGAAGGCAGGAAACGAATTTACCTTATATGGTTTGATTATACAATTTTAGCACACAAAGACTAGTTTCTATTCTTATGCTGTCTATGCTTGTGTTGAAACATTCAATCGGACACATTAAATTAGACACATTTAATCAGATACATTCTGATGACTAGCAAGGACGCATTATTGATTCAAGAAGGAACATTCACGGCTGGTGTTATTTTGACCTAAAGTAACTTTCAGACTTATATAGCATAGATGGGGTCTTTGAATTTGAGGGGCCTCATCTTCTGCTATAACACTTGTATATATGCTGCTCCCCCATTCTTGTATATAAGCTGCTCCCCCATCATTGTATATATGCTGCTCCCTCATCCTTGTATATATGTTGCTCCCCCATCCTTGTATATATGCTGCTCCCCCATCCTGGTACATATGCTGCTCCACCATCCTTGTATATATGTTGCTCGCCCATCCTTGTATATATGCTGCCCCCCATACTTGTAGATATGCTGCTCCCCCATCCTTGTAGATATGCTGCTCCCCCATCCTTGTAGATATGCTGCCCCCCATCCTTGTAGATATGTTGTCGTCTCCCATCCTTCATCCTGGTACATGCCCACCCATGAATATGCTCCGCCATCCTTGTATATGTGCTGCTCCCTCATCCTTGTATATGTGCTGCTCCCCCACCCTTGCATATATGTTGCTCCCCCATTATTGTAGATATGCTGCTCCCCCATCCTTGTAGATATGCTGCCCCCCATCCTTGTAGATATGTTGTCGTCTCCCATCCTTCATCCTGGTACATGCTCACCCATGAATATGCTCCCCCATTCTTGTTTATGTGCTGCTCCCTCATCCTTGTATATATGTTGCTCCCCCATTCTTGTATATATGCTGCTCCCCCATCCTTGTATATATTCTGCTCCCCATTCTAGTATATATCCTGCTCCCCCATCCTTGTATATATCCTGCTCCTCCATCCTTGTATATATGCTGCGCCCCCATCCTTGTATATATGCTGGTCCCACATCCTTGCATATATGTTGCTCCCCCATCCTTGTATATATGCTGCTCCCCCATCCTTGTATATATTCTGCTCCACCATCCTTGTATATATTTTGCTTCCGCATCCTTGTATATAAGCTGCTCCACCATCCTTGTATATATGTTGTTCTCCATCCTTGTATATATGTTGCTCTCCATCCTTGTATATATGCTGCTCCCCCATCCTTGTATATATTCTGCTCCCCCATCCTTTTATATATGTTGCTCCCCTATCCTTGTATACATGCTGCTCCCCCATCCTTGTATATATGTTGCTCCCCCATTTTTGTAGATATGCTGCTCCCCCATCCTTGTTTATGTTTCTCCCCCATCATTGTATATATTCTGCTCCCCCATCCTTGTATATATGCTGCTCCCCCATCCTTGTATACATGCTGCTCCCCCATCCTTGTATATATGTTGCTCCCCCATCCTTGTATATATGCTGCTCCCCCATCCTTGTATATATGCTGCTCCCCCATCCTTGTATATATGCTGCTCCGCCATTCTTGTAGATATGTTGCTACCCATCCTTGTATATATGTTTCTCCCCCATCCTTGTATATGTGTTGGTCCCCCATCCTTGTATATATGCTGCTCCCCCATCCTTGTATATATGCTGCTCCCCCATCCTTGTATATATATTTCTCCCCCATCCTTGTAGATATGCCGCTCCCCCATCCTTGTATATATTCTGCTCCCCCATCATTGAATACATGCTGCTCCCCCATCATTGTAGATATGTTGCTCCCCCATTCTTGTAGATATGTTGTCGTCTCCCATCCTTCATCCTGGTACATGCCCACCCATGAATATACTCCCCCATCCTTGTATATATATTTCTCCCCCATCCTTGTATATATTCTGCTCTCCCATCCTTGTATATATGCTGCTCCCCCATTCTTGTATATATGCTGCTCCCCCATTCTTGTAGATTTGTTGCTCCCCCATCCTTGTAGATCTGCTGCTCCCCCATCCTTGTATATATGCTGCTCCCCCATCCTTGTATATATGCTGCTCCCTCATCCTTGTATATATTCTGCTCCCCCATTTTTGTATATATGCTGCTCCCCCATCCTTGAATATATGTTGCTCCCCCATCCTAGTATATATGCTCCTCCCCCATCCTTGTATATATGCTGCTCCCCCATCCTTGTATATATGCTGCTCCCCCATTCTTGTATATATGTTTCTCCCCCATCCTTGTATATATGCTGCTGCCCCATCCTTGTATATATGTTGCTCTCCATCCTTGTAAATATGTTGCTCTCCATCCTTGTATATATGTTGCTCCCCCATCCTTGTATATATGTTGCTCCCCATCCTTGTATATATGTTGCTCCCCCATCCTTGTATATATGTTGCTCCCCCATCCTTGTAGATATGCTGCTCCCCCATCCTTATATATATTCTGCTCCCCAATCCTTGTATATATGCTGCTCCCCAATTCTTGTAGATATGTTGCTCCCCCATACTTGTATATATGCTGCTCCCCCATACTTGTAGATATGTTGTCATCTCCCATCCTTCATCCTGGTACATGTCCACCCATGAATATGCTCCACCATCCTTGTATATATGTTTCTCCCCCATCCTTGTATAAATGCTGCTCCCCCATCCTTGTATAAATGCTGCTCCCCCATCCTTGTATATATGCTGCTCCCCCATCCTTGTATATATGCTGCTCCCTCATCCTTGTATATATGTTGCTCGCCCATCCTTGTATATATGCTGTCCCCCATATTTGTAGATATGCTGCTCCCCCATCCTTGTAGATATGCTGCTCCCCCATCCTTGTAGATATGCTGCCCCCCATCCTTGTAGATATGTTGTCGTCTCCCATCCTTCATCCTGGTACATGCCCACCCATGAATATGCTCCGCCATCCTTGTATATGTGCTGCTCCCTCATCCTTGTATATGTGCTGCTCCCCCACCCTTGCATATATGTTGCTCCCCCATTATTGTAGATATGCTGCTCCCCCATCCTTGTAGATATGCTGCCCCCCATCCTTGTAGATATGTTGTCGTCTCCCATCCTTCATCCTGGTACATGCTCACCCATGAATATGCTCCCCCATTCTTGTTTATGTGCTGCTCCCTCATCCTTGTATATATGTTGCTCCCCCATTCTTGTATATATGCTGCTCCCCCATCCTTGTATATATTCTGCTCCCCATTCTAGTATATATCCTGCTCCCCCATCCTTGTATATATCCTGCTCCTCCATCCTTGTATATATGCTGCGCCCCCATCCTTGTATATATGCTGGTCCCACATCCTTGCATATATGTTGCTCCCCCATCCTTGTATATATGCTGCTCCCCCATCCTTGTATATATTCTGCTCCACCATCCTTGTATATATTTTGCTTCCGCATCCTTGTATATATGCTGCTCCACCATCCTTGTATATATGTTGTTCTCCATCCTTGTATATATGTTGCTCTCCATCCTTGTATATATGCTGCTCCCCCATCCTTGTATATATTCTGCTCCCCCATCCTTTTATATATGTTGCTCCCCTATCCTTGTATACATGCTGCTCCCCCATCCTTGTATATATGCTGCTCCCCCGTCCTTGTATATATGCTGCTCCCCCATCCTTGTATATATGTTGCTCCCCCATTTTTGTAGATATGCTGCTTCCCCATCCTTGTTTATGTTTCTCCCCCATCATTGTATATATTCTGCTCCCCCATCCTTGTATATATGCTGCTCCCCCATCCTTGTATACATGCTGCTCCCCCATCCTTGTATATATGTTGCTCCCCCATCCTTGTATATATGCTGCTCCCCCATCCTTGTAGATATGTTGTCATCTCCCATCCTTCATCCTGGTACATGTCCACCCATGAATATGCTCCACCATCCTTGTATATATGTTTCTCCCCCATCCTTGTATAAATGCTGCTCCCCCATCCTTGTATAAATGCTGCTCCCCCATCCTTGTATATATGCTGCTCCCCCATCCTTGTATATATGCTGCTCCCTCATCCTTGTATATATGTTGCTCGCCCATCCTTGTATATATGCTGTCCCCCATATTTGTAGATATGCTGCTCCCCCATCCTTGTAGATATGCTGCTCCCCCATCCTTGTAGATATGCTGCCCCCCATCCTTGTAGATATGTTGTCGTCTCCCATCCTTCATCCTGGTACATGCCCACCCATGAATATGCTCCGCCATCCTTGTATATGTGCTGCTCCCTCATCCTTGTATATGTGCTGCTCCCCCACCCTTGCATATATGTTGCTCCCCCATTATTGTAGATATGCTGCTCCCCCATCCTTGTAGATATGCTGCCCCCCATCCTTGTAGATATGTTGTCGTCTCCCATCCTTCATCCTGGTACATGCTCACCCATGAATATGCTCCCCCATTCTTGTTTATGTGCTGCTCCCTCATCCTTGTATATATGTTGCTCCCCCATTCTTGTATATATGCTGCTCCCCCATCCTTGTATATATTCTGCTCCCCATTCTAGTATATATCCTGCTCCCCCATCCTTGTATATATCCTGCTCCTCCATCCTTGTATATATGCTGCGCCCCCATCCTTGTATATATGCTGGTCCCACATCCTTGCATATATGTTGCTCCCCCATCCTTGTATATATGCTGCTCCCCCATCCTTGTATATATTCTGCTCCACCATCCTTGTATATATTTTGCTTCCGCATCCTTGTATATATGCTGCTCCACCATCCTTGTATATATGTTGTTCTCCATCCTTGTATATATGTTGCTCTCCATCCTTGTATATATGCTGCTCCCCCATCCTTGTATATATTCTGCTCCCCCATCCTTTTATATATGTTGCTCCCCTATCCTTGTATACATGCTGCTCCCCCATCCTTGTATATATGCTGCTCCCCCGTCCTTGTATATATGCTGCTCCCCCATCCTTGTATATATGTTGCTCCCCCATTTTTGTAGATATGCTGCTTCCCCATCCTTGTTTATGTTTCTCCCCCATCATTGTATATATTCTGCTCCCCCATCCTTGTATATATGCTGCTCCCCCATCCTTGTATACATGCTGCTCCCCCATCCTTGTATATATGTTGCTCCCCCATCCTTGTATATATGCTGCTCCCCCATCCTTGTATATATGCTGCTCCCCCATCCTTGTATATATGCTGCTCCGCCATTCTTGTAGATATGTTGCTACCCATCCTTGTATATATGTTTCTCCCCCATCCTTGTATATGTGTTGGTCCCCCATCCTTGTATATATGCTGCTCCCCCATCCTTGTATATATGCTGCTCCCCCATCCTTGTATATATATTTCTCCCCCATCCTTGTAGATATGCCGCTCCCCCATCCTTGTATATATTCTGCTCCCCCATCATTGAATACATGCTGCTCCCCCATCATTGTAGATATGTTGCTCCCCCATTCTTGTAGATATGTTGTCGTCTCCCATCCTTCATCCTGGTACATGCCCACCCATGAATATACTCCCCCATCCTTGTATATATATTTCTCCCCCATCCTTGTATATATTCTGCTCTCCCATCCTTGTATATATGCTGCTCCCCCATTCTTGTATATATGCTGCTCCCCCATTCTTGTAGATTTGTTGCTCCCCCATCCTTGTAGATCTGCTGCTCCCCCATCCTTGTATATATGCTGCTCCCCCATCCTTGTATATATGCTGCTCCCTCATCCTTGTATATATTCTGCTCCCCCATTTTTGTATATATGCTGCTCCCCCATCCTTGAATATATGTTGCTCCCCCATCCTAGTATATATGCTCCTCCCCCATCCTTGTATATATGCTGCTCCCCCATCCTTGTATATATGCTGCTCCCCCATTCTTGTATATATGTTTCTCCCCCATCCTTGTATATATGCTGCTGCCCCATCCTTGTATATATGTTGCTCTCCATCCTTGTAAATATGTTGCTCTCCATTCTTGTATATATGTTGCTCCCCCATCCTTGTATATATGTTGCTCCCCATCCTTGTATATATGTTGCTCCCCCATCCTTGTATATATGTTGCTCCCCCATCCTTGTAGATATGCTGCTCCCCCATCCTTATATATATTCTGCTCCCCAATCCTTGTATATATGCTGCTCCCCAATTCTTGTAGATATGTTGCTCCCCCATACTTGTATATATGCTGCTCCCCCATCCTTGTAGATATGTTGTCATCTCCCATCCTTCATCCTGGTACATGTCCACCCATGAATATGCTCCACCATCCTTGTATATATGTTTCTCCCCCATCCTTGTATAAATGCTGCTCCCCCATCCTTGTATATATGCTGCTCCCCCTTCCTTGTATATATTTTGCTCTCCCATTCTTGTTTATATGGTGCTCCCCCATCGTTGTAGATATGCTGCTTCCCCATCCTTGTATATATTCTGCTCCCCCATCCTTGTATATATGCTGATCCCCCATCCTTGTATATATGCTGCTCCCCCATTCTTGTAGATATGTTGCTCCCCCATCCTTGTATATATTCTGCTCCCCCATCCTTGTATATATGTTTCTCCCCCATCCTTGTATATATTCTGCTCCCCCACCCTTGTATATATGCTGCTCCCCCATCCTTGTATATATTCTGCTCCCCCATTCTTGTATATATGTTGCTCCCCAATCCTTGTATATATGCTGCTCCCCCATTCTTGTATATATATTTCTCCCCCATCCTTGTAGATATGCTGCTCCCCCATCCTTGTATATATTCTGCTCCCCCATCCTTGAATATATGCTGCTCCCCCATCCTTGTATATATGTTGCTCCCCCATTCTTGTATATTTTCTGCTCCCCCATTCTTGTAGATATGTTGCTCCCCCATTCTTGTAGATATGTTGTCGTCTCCCATCCTTCATACTGGTACATGCCCACCCATGAATATACTCCCCTATCCTTGTATATATGTTTCTCACCCATCCTTGTATATATTCTGCTCCCCCATCCTTGTATATATGCAGCTCCCCCATTCTTGTAGATATTTTGCTCCCCCATCGTTGTAGATATGCTGCTCCCCCATCCTTGTATATATGCTGCTCCCCCATCCTTGTAGATATGTTGTTCCCCCATCCTTGTAGATATGCTGCTCCCTCATTCTTGTATATATGCTGCTCCCCCATTCTTGTATATATGCTGCTCCCCCATCCTTGTATATATGCTGCTCCCCCATCCTTGTATATATGCTTCTCCCCCATCCTTTTATATATGCTGCTCCACCATTCTTGTGTATATGTTTCTCCCCCATCCTGGTATATATGCTGCTCCCCTATCCTTGTTTATATGTTGCTCCCCCATCCTTGTATATATGTTGCTCTCCATCCTTGTAAATATGTTGCTCTCCATCCATGTATATATGTTGCTTCCCCATCCTTGTATATATGTTGCTCCCCCATCCTTGTACATATGCTGCTCCCCCATCCTTGTATATATGCTCCTCCCCCATCCTTGTATATATATTGCTCCCCCATCCTTGTATATATGCTGCTCCCCCATCCTTGTATATATGTTGCTCCCCCATACTTGTATATATGCTGCTCCTCCATCCTTGTATGTATGCTGCTCCCCCATCCTTGTATATATGTTGCTTCCCCATCCTTGTATATATGCTGCCCCCCATCCTTGTATATATGTTGCTCCCCCATACTTGTATATATGCTGCTCCCCCATCCTTGTATATATGTTGCTCCCCCATACTTGTATATATGCTGCTCCTCCATCCTTGTATATATTTTGCTCCCCCATCCTTGTAGATATGTTGCTCCCCCATCCTTGTACATATGCTGCTCCCCCATCCTTGTATATATTCTGCTCCCCCATCCTTGTATATATGTTTCTCCCCCATCCTTGTATATATGTTTCTCCCCCATCCTTATACATATTCTGATCCCCATCCTTGTATATACGCTGCTCCCCCATCCTCGTATATATTCTGCTCCCCCATCCTTGTATATATCCTGCTTCCCCATCCTTGTATATATTCTGCTCCCCCATCCTTGTATATATGCTGCTCCCCCATCCTTGTATACATGCTGCTCCCCCATCCTTGTATATATGTTGCTCCCCCATCCTTGTATATATGCTGCTCCCCCATCCTTGTATATATGCTGCTCCCCCATCCTTGTATATATGCTGCTCCGCCATTCTTGTAGATATGTTGCTACCCCATCATTGTATATATGTTTCTCCCCCATCCTTGTATATGTGTTGGTCCCCCATCCTTGTATATATGCTGCTCCCCCATCCTTGTATATATGCTGCTCCCCCATCCTTGTATATATATTTCTCCCCCATCCTTGTAGATATGCTGCTCCCCCATCCTTGTAGATATGTTGTTCCCCCATCCTTGTAGATATGCTGCTCCCCCATTCTTGTATATATGCTGCTCCCCCATTCTTGTATATATGCTGCTCCCCCATCCTTGTATATATGCTGCTCCCCCATCCTTGTATATATGCTTCTCCCCCATCCTTTTATATATGCTGCTCCACCATTCTTGTGTATATGTTTCTCCCCCATCCTGGTATATATGCTGCTCCCCTATCCTTGTTTATATGTTGCTCCCCCATCCTTGTATATATGTTGCTCTCCATCCTTGTAAATATGTTGCTCTCCATCCTTGTATATATGTTGCTTCCCCATCCTTGTATATATGTTGCTCCCCCATCCTTGTATATATGCTGCTCCCCCATCCTTGTATATATGCTCCTCCCCCATCCTTGTATATATATTGCTCCCCCATCCTTGTATATATGCTGCTCCCCCATCCTTGTATATATGTTGCTCCCCCATACTTGTATATATGCTGCTCCTCCATCCTTGTATGTATGCTGCTCCCCCATCCTTGTATATATGTTGCTTCCCCATCCTTGTATATATGCTGCCCCCCATCCTTGTATATATGTTGCTCCCCCATACTTGTATATATGCTGCTCCCCCATCCTTGTATATATGTTGCTCCCCCATACTTGTATATATGCTGCTCCTCCATCCTTGTATATATTTTGCTCCCCCATCCTTGTAGATATGTTGCTCCCCCATCCTTGTACATATGCTGCTCCCCCATCCTTGTATATATTCTGCTCCCCCATCCTTGTATATATGTTTCTCCCCCATCCTTGTATATATATTTCTCCCCCATCCTTATATATATTCTGATCCCCATCCTTGTATATACGCTGCTCCCCCATCCTCGTATATATTCTGCTCCCCCATCCTTGTATATATCCTGCTTCCCCATCCTTGTATATATTCTGCTCCCCCATCCTTGTATATATGCTGCTCCCCCATCCTAGTATATATTTTGCTCCCCTATCCTTGTATATATGCTGCTCCCCCATCCTTGTATACAGGGCCGGCCTTTGGGGCGTGCCAGCTGTGCAACTGCACAGGGCGCCTCAAACTTGAGAGTGAAGGGGGGCGCTGCGCTGGCTCCCTCCCCGTCGGTATTTTTCTTATGGAAGAGCAGAGAGGGAGCGCCCAGCGTTTCTTCTGTGCTCAGGCGCCGGCGCCCCCTCTCTGCTCTGAAATGTCCGGCCGGGACCCGGGCGCGCTGCACTCTCTCCTCCTCACACACAGGGGCGGAACTACCGCCCGTGCAGCCGGTTCATTGAACGGGGGCCCCGAGGGAGAGGGGGCCCCTTCAGCCTCCAGCAGGGCCGCCATCAGGGCATGACTGCCCTGACTCCAGTATGGGGCCCGGCCGGTAGGGGCCCCCTTGGGGGCCCCCCTCTTGTGTGTCTCTCTCCTCATGGGGCCCCCGGCCCCATGCTAAGCGCCGGGGCCGGAACATCTCTGTCATGATTTCTCTGACTTCCGGTCATGTGACGGCACCGTCACATGACCGGAAGTCAGGAGAACCTGGTGTCATCGATTTGGACGAGGATTCTGCAGGGATCGCATGGGGGTAAGTATAACAAGTTTTTTTTTTTTTTTAAATACAATTTACTAGGAGTGGGGGGAATGGGAGGTGCACATGTGGGGGAGGGGAATGAGAGAGGTGCACATGTGGGGGAGGGGGATGAGAGAGGTGCACATGTGGGGGAGGGGAATGAGAGAGGTGCACATGTGGGGGAGGGGGATGAGAGAGGTGCACATGTGGGGGAGGGGGATGAGAGAGGTGCACATGTGGGGGAGGGGGATGAGAGAGGTGCACATGTGGGGGAGGGGGATGAGAGAGGTGCACATGTGGGGGAGGGGAATGAGAGAGGTGCACATGTGGGGGAGGGGGATGAGAGAGGTGCACATGTGGGGGAGGGGGATGAGAGGTGTGCACATGTGGGGGAGGGGGATGAGAGAGGTGCACATGTGGGGGAGGGGGATGAGAGAGGTGCACATGTGGGGGAGGGGGATGAGAGATGTGCACATGGGGGGGATGAGAGAGGTGCACATGTGGGGGAGGGGGATGAGAGAGGTGCACATGTGGGGGAGGGGGATGAGAGATGTGCACATGGGGGGGATGAGAGAGGTGCACATGTGGGGGAGGGGGATGAGAGAGGTGCACATGTGGGGGAGGGGGATGAGAGAGGTGCACATGTGGGGGAGTGGGATGAGAGAGGTGCACATGTGGGGGAGGGGGATGAGAGAGGGGCACATGTGGGGGAGGGGGATGAGAGATGTGCACATGGGGGGGTGAGAGCTGCACATGGGGGAATTGGGAGAAAATGAGCTGCACATGGGGGAATTGGGAGTAGGGGGATAATGAGCTGCACATAATGAATGTGGGGTGGGGGACAGTAAATGATGATGGGGTGGGGAGAGCAGGACATGATATAATGAATTGGGGCAGGGGGTGCATGTAAATAATGAATGCGGGGAGCAGGAAGTATAGAGTAGGGGGCGTTGCGGATGCAGGAGTGTAACTGGTAACAAATTGGCGGAAAGAGTAGAGGTTCTAATTAAATTATATATTAAGTGCCTATTTACAGTTAATGGGGGCACCGTGGTGGATTACAATTTATATTTGGAATGGTAGGTTGTATAATAACTAACCATATATTGATGGTGGATACACGTCTGTATTCAGCTGCGTAATGTAGAAGTTGGGGAATGTGCTCTAGATAACTGTGTTATTTTATGCAGAGACGAGTCCTGGCTGGAAGACGTAATGGCGGTCTGTGCTGGATGAAGGAGAAAAGCGTAGCTGAAGGACTTCACCTAGAGACGTCACCAGTGAGTCAGTGTATTACATGTACACTTACACTATATACTATGTACCGGGCTCCTGTGTATAATGTCACTGGTGATCACTGTATTACCTGTACACTGACACTATATACAGAGCTCCTGTGTATAATGTCACTGATGATCACTGTATTACCTGTACACTGACACTATATACAGAGCTCCTGTGTATAATGTCACTGGTGATCACTAGATTACCTGGACACTTACATTATACATACCATGTATAGAGCTCCCGTGCATAATGACACTTATGGTAATATTAGTAATGTGGTGGTAATATTAGTAATGTGGTGGTAATATGTGGTCTGGTCATGGTGTGGCAGTTTTTCCCCCTTCTGTGTGGTATTATTCGGTCACTATGTTGTGGTAATATGTGGTCTGGTCATGGTGTGGCAGTATTCCCTGTATGTGGTATTATTGGTCATTTTTAAAAAAAAATGTATATGACACATTCCCTTAAAGAAAACTAAATAAAAATATATCTAAAAAGAGTATTGGATATTTTAAGAAAATTTTAATAGGTTAGAGTAGGGCCCTGCCAGAAGAGTCTACCTTATCGTGGTGGCGGCTTTAAAACTTTTCAACTTTTGTTGCTTGTTATTACTTGATCATTTGATTAATAAAAAATGCACTTGTTGTTTTCACCTACATGAGTTTAATTTTTTTTCTTTGGGGGGGGGCGCCAAGAGGGATTTCGCACAGGGCGCCATATACCCTAAGGCCGGCCCTGCTTGTATATATGCTGCTCCCCCATCCTTGTAGATATGCTTCTCCCCCATTATTGTATACAGGGTGGTCCAAAAGTAGGTGGACAGAAAGTGTAATAAGGTTATGAAGGGGGAGATTTATCAAACATGATGTAAAGTGAAACTGGCTCAATTGCCCTTAGCAATCAATCAGATTCCACTTTTCATTCATCATAAACTGTTGGGAAAATGAAAGGTGGAATCTGATTGGTTGCTAAGGGCAACTGAGCCAGTTTCACTGATCTAGTTTTCACAGATAGATCTCCCCTAAATCTGTTTTCTTTTTAGATAATTCAGATAACACATAATGGCAAATAATTTAAATACAGATTAAAGAAAATGTATTTTAACAGAGTATTGGAAATCTCAAAATGCTGAAACCGTTAGAGCAAATTAGGTTGAAACATTTGGTACTCAAGCCCCAAAGAGACAAACCATTTACCGCATTCGTGACAAATTCAATATCACTGGCTCAATCCTTAATGCTCCAAAAGCTGGTCAACCCAAAACAGTCTGTACAGAAGATAATAAACAACTTGTTGCTGAAACATTTGTTAAGAGTCAAAAAAAGTCCACCAGAAGAGCCTCTTTGGAATTGGAATTTCACGAGCTTCTATCATGCGAATCCTGAAATCTATTGGGCGGAAAGCTTATCGTCCACGTCTAATTCATGGTTTATTGGAGAATGATCCAGACAGGCGGCTGCAGTTTAGTGTATGATAAATCTCCCCCTTCATAATCTTATTACACTTTCTGTCCACCTACTTTTGGACCACCCTGTATATGTTTCTCCCCCATTCTTGTAGACATGCTGCTCCCCCATCCTTGTATATATGCTGCTCCCCCATTCTTGTATATATTCTGCTCCCCCATTCGTGTATATATGCTGCTCCCCCATCCTTGTATATATGTTTCTCCCCCATCCTTGTAGATATGCTGCTCCCCCATCCTGGTATATATGCTGCTCCTCCATCATTGTATATATGCTGCTCCCCTATCCTTGTATATATGCTGTTCCCCCATCCTTGTATATATGCTGCTCCCCCATTCTTGTATGTATGCTGTTCCCCCATCCTTGTATATATGTAGCTCCCTCATCCTTGTAGATATGCTGCTCCCCCATCCTTGTATATATGCTGCTCCCCCATCCTGGTATATATGCTGCTCCACCATCCTTGTATATATGCTGCCCCCCATCCTTGTAGATATGCTGCCCCCCATCCTTGTAGATATGCTGTCGTCTCCCATCCTTCATCCTGGTACATGCCCACCCATAAATATGCTCCCTCATCCTTGTATATGTGCTGCTCCCCCATCCTTGTATATCATCCTTGTATATATGTTGCTCCCCCATTCTTGTATATATGCTGCGCCCTCATCCTTGTATATATGTTGCTCCCCCATCCTTGTATATATGCTGCTCCCCCATCCTTGTATATATATTTCTCCCCCATCCTTGTAGATATGCCGCTCCCCCATCCTTGTATATATTCTGCTCCCCCATCATTGAATACATGCTGCTCCCCCATCATTGTAGATATGTTGCTCCCCCATTCTTGTAGATATGTTGTCGTCTCCCATCCTTCATCCTGGTACATGCCCACCCATGAATATACTCCCCCATCCTTGTATATATATTTCTCCCCCATCCTTGTATATATTCTGCTCTCCCATCCTTGTATATATGCTGCTCCCCCATTCTTGTATATATGCTGCTCCCCCATTCTTGTAGATTTGTTGCTCCCCCATCCTTGTAGATCTGCTGCTCCCCCATCCTTGTATATATGCTGCTCCCCCATCCTTGTATATATGCTGCTCCCTCATCCTTGTATATATTCTGCTCCCCCATTTTTGTATATATGCTGCTCCCCCATCCTTGAATATATGTTGCTCCCCCATCCTAGTATATATGCTCCTCCCCCATCCTTGTATATATGCTGCTCCCCCATCCTTGTATATATGCTGCTCCCCCATTCTTGTATATATGTTTCTCCCCCATCCTTGTATATATGCTGCTGCCCCATCCTTGTATATATGTTGCTCTCCATCCTTGTAAATATGTTGCTCTCCATCCTTGTATATATGCTGCTCCCCCATCCTTGTATATATGTTGCTCCCCATCCTTGTATATATGTTGCTCCCCCATCCTTGTATATATGTTGCTCCCCCATCCTTGTAGATATGCTGCTCCCCCATCCTTATATATATTCTGCTCCCCAATCCTTGTATATATGCTGCTCCCCAATTCTTGTAGATATGTTGCTCCCCCATACTTGTATATATGCTGCTCCCCCATCCTTGTAGATATGTTGTCATCTCCCATCCTTCATCCTGGTACATGTCCACCCATGAATATGCTCCACCATCCTTGTATATATGTTTCTCCCCCATCCTTGTATAAATGCTGCTCCCCCATCCTTGTATATATGCTGCTCCCCCTTCCTTGTATATATTTTGCTCTCCCATTCTTGTTTATATGGTGCTCCCCCATCGTTGTAGATATGCTGCTTCCCCATCCTTGTATATATTCTGCTCCCCCATCCTTGTATATATGCTGATCCCCCATCCTTGTATATATGCTGCTCCCCCATTCTTGTAGATATGTTGCTCCCCCATCCTTGTATATATTCTGCTCCCCCATCCTTGTATATATGTTTCTCCCCCATCCTTGTATATATTCTGCTCCCCCACCCTTGTATATATGCTGCTCCCCCATCCTTGTATATATTCTGCTCCCCCATTCTTGTATATATGTTGCTCCCCAATCCTTGTATATATGCTGCTCCCCCATTCTTGTATATATATTTCTCCCCCATCCTTGTAGATATGCTGCTCCCCCATCCTTGTATATATTCTGCTCCCCTATCCTTGAATATATGCTGCTCCCCATCCTTGTATATATGTTGCTCCCCCATTCTTGTATATTTGCTGCTCCCCCATTCTTGTAGATATGTTGCTCCCCCATTCTTGTAGATATGTTGTCGTCTCCCATCCTTCATACTGGTACATGCCCACCCATGAATATACTCCCCTATCCTTGTATATATGTTTCTCACCCATCCTTGTATATATTCTGCTCCCCCATCCTTGTATATATGCAGCTGCCCCATTCTTGTAGATATTTTGCTCCCCCATCGTTGTAGATATGCTGCTCCCCCATCCTTGTATATATGCTGCTCCCCCATCCTTGTAGATATGTTGTTCCCCCATCCTTGTAGATATGCTGCTCCCCCATTCTTGTATATATGCTGCTCCCCCATTCTTGTATATATGCTGCTCCCCCATCCTTGTATATATGCTGCTCCCCCATCCTTGTATATATGCTTCTCCCCCATCCTTTTATATATGCTGCTCCACCATTCTTGTGTATATGTTTCTCCCCCATCCTGGTATATATGCTGCTCCCCTATCCTTGTTTATATGTTGCTCCCCCATCCTTGTATATATGTTGCTCTCCATCCTTGTAAATATGTTGCTCTCCATCCTTGTATATATGTTGCTTCCCCATCCTTGTATATATGTTGCTCCCCCATCCTTGTATATATGCTGCTCCCCCATCCTTGTATATATGCTCCTCCCCCATCCTTGTATATATATTGCTCCCCCATCCTTGTATATATGCTGCTCCCCCATCCTTGTATATATGTTGCTCCCCCATACTTGTATATATGCTGCTCCTCCATCCTTGTATGTATGCTGCTCCCCCATCCTTGTATATATGTTGCTTCCCCATCCTTGTATATATGCTGCCCCCCATCCTTGTATATATGTTGCTCCCCCATACTTGTATATATGCTGCTCCCCCATCCTTGTATATATGTTGCTCCCCCATACTTGTATATATGCTGCTCCTCCATCCTTGTATATATTTTGCTCCCCCATCCTTGTAGATATGTTGCTCCCCCATCCTTGTACATATGCTGCTCCCCCATCCTTGTATATATTCTGCTCCCCCATCCTTGTATATATGTTTCTCCCCCATCCTTGTATATATATTTCTCCCCCATCCTTATATATATTCTGATCCCCATCCTTGTATATACGCTGCTCCCCCATCCTCGTATATATTCTGCTCCCCCATCCTTGTATATATCCTGCTTCCCCATCCTTGTATATATTCTGCTCCCCCATCCTTGTATATATGCTGCTCCCCCATCCTAGTATATATTTTGCTCCCCTATCCTTGTATATATGCTGCTCCCCCATCCTTGTATATATGCTGCTCCCCCATCCTTGTAGATATGCTTCTCCCCCATTATTGTATACAGGGTGGTCCAAAAGTAGGTGGACAGAAAGTGTAATAAGGTTATGAAGGGGGAGATTTATCAAACATGATGTAAAGTGAAACTGGCTCAATTGCCCTTAGCAATCAATCAGATTCCACTTTTCATTCATCATAAACTGTTGGGAAAATGAAAGGTGGAATCTGATTGGTTGCTAAGGGCAACTGAGCCAGTTTCACTGATCTAGTTTTCACAGATAGATCTCCCCTAAATCTGTTTTCTTTTTAGATAATTCAGATAACACATAATGGCAAATAATTTAAATACAGATTAAAGAAAATGTATTTTAACAGAGTATTGGAAATCTCAAAATGCTGAAACCGTTAGAGCAAATTAGGTTGAAACATTTGGTACTCAAGCCCCAAAGAGACAAACCATTTACCGCATTCGTGACAAATTCAATATCACTGGCTCAATCCTTAATGCTCCAAAAGCTGGTCAACCCAAAACAGTCTGTACAGAAGATAATAAACAACTTGTTGCTGAAACATTTGTTAAGAGTCAAAAAAAGTCCACCAGAAGAGCCTCTTTGGAATTGGAATTTCACGAGCTTCTATCATGCGAATCCTGAAATCTATTGGGCGGAAAGCTTATCGTCCACGTCTAATTCATGGTTTATTGGAGAATGATCCAGACAGGCGGCTGCAGTTTAGTGTATGATAAATCTCCCCCTTCATAACCTTATTACACTTTCTGTCCACCTACTTTTGGACCACCCTGTATATGTTTCTCCCCCATTCTTGTAGACATGCTGCTCCCCCATCCTTGTATATATGCTGCTCCCCCATTCTTGTATATATTCTGCTCCCCCATTCGTGTATATATGCTGCTCCCCCATCCTTGTATATATGTTTCTCCCCCATCCTTGTAGATATGCTGCTCCCCCATCCTGGTATATATGCTGCTCCTCCATCATTGTATATATGCTGCTCCCCTATCCTTGTATATATGCTGTTCCCCCATCCTTGTATATATGCTGCTCCCCCATTCTTGTATGTATGCTGTTCCCCCATCCTTGTATATATGTAGCTCCCTCATCCTTGTAGATATGCTGCTCCCCCATCCTTGTATATATGCTGCTCCCCCATCCTGGTATATATGCTGCTCCACCATCCTTGTATATATGCTGCCCCCCATCCTTGTAGATATGCTGCCCCCCATCCTTGTAGATATGCTGTCGTCTCCCATCCTTCATCCTGGTACATGCCCACCCATAAATATGCTCCCTCATCCTTGTATATGTGCTGCTCCCCCATCCTTGTATATCATCCTTGTATATATGTTGCTCCCCCATTCTTGTATATATGCTGCGCCCTCATCCTTGTATATATGTTGCTCCCCCATCCTTGTATATATGCTGCTCCCCCATCCTTGTATATATGCTTCTCCCCCATTCTTGTATATATGCTGCTCCCCCATCCTTGTATATATGCTTCTCCCCCATTCTTGTATATATGCTGCTCCCCCATCATTGTATATATGCTGCACCCTCATCCTTGTATATATGTTGCTCCCCCATCCTGGTATATATGCTGCTCCACCATCCTGGTATATATGTTGCTCCCCCATCCTTGTATATATGCTGCCCCCCATCCTTGTAGATATGCTGCTCCCCCATCCTTGTAGATATGCTGCCCCCCATCCTTGTAGATATGTTGTCGTCTCCCATCCTTCATCCTGGTACATGCCCACCCATGAATATGCTCCCCCATCCCTGTATATGTGCTGCTCCCCCATCCTTTTATATATGTTGCTCCCCCATCCTTTTATATATTCTGCTCCCCCATCCTTGTATATGTGCTGCTCCCCCATCCTTGTATATATTCTGCTCCCCCATTCTTGTATATGTCCTGCTCCCCCATCCTTGTATATATCCTGCTCCCCCATCCTTGTATATATGTTTCTCCCCCATACTTGTATATATGTTGCTCCCCCATTCTTGTATATATGCTGCTCCCCCATCCTTGTATATATTCTGCTCCCCCATTCTTGTATATGTCCTGCTCCCCCATCCTTGTATATATCCTGCTCCCCCATCCTTGTATATATGTTTCTCCCCCATCCTTGTATATTTGTTGCTCCCCCATCTTGGTATATATGCTGCTCCCCCATTCTTGTATATATCCTGCTCCCCCATCCTTGTATATATGCTGCTCCCCCATCCTTGTATATATGCTGCTCCCCCATCCTTGTATATATGCTGCTCCCCCATCCTAGTATATATTTTGCTCCCCTATCCTTGTATATATGCTGCTCCCCCATCCTTGTATATATGCTGCTCCCCCATCCTTGTAGATATGCTTCTCCCCCATTATTGTATACAGGGTGGTCCAAAAGTAGGTGGACAGAAAGTGTAATAAGGTTATGAAGGGGGAGATTTATCAAACATGGTGTAAAGTGAAACAGGCTCAATTGCCCTTAGCAATTAATCAGATTCCACTTTTCATTCATCATAAACTCTTGGGAAAATGAAAGGTGGAATCTGATTGGTTGCTAAGGGCAACTGAGCCAGTTTCACAGATCTAGTTTTCACAGATAGATCTCCCCTAAATCTGTTTTCTTTTTAGATAATTCAGATAACACATAATGGCAAATAATTTAAATACAGATTAAAGAAAATGTATTTTAACAGAGTATTGGAAATCTCAAAATGCTGAAACCGTTAGAGCAAATTAGGTTGAAACATTTGGTACTCAAGCCCCAAAGAGACAAACCATTTACTGCATTCGTGACAAATTCAATATCACTGGCTCAATCCTTAATGCTCCAAAAACTTGTCGACCCAAAACAGTCTGTACAGAAGATAATAAACAATTTGTTGCTGAAGCATTTGTTAAAAGTCCAAAAAAGTCCACCAGAAGAGCCTCTTTGGAATTGGGAATTTCACGAGCTTCTATCATGCAAATCCTGAAATCTATTGGGTGGAAAGCTTATCGTCCACGTCTAATTCATGGTTTATTGGAGGATGATCCAGACAGGCGGCTGCAGTTTAGTGTATGATAAATCTCCCCCTTCATAGCCTTATTACACTTTCTGTCCACCTACTTTTGGACCACCCTGTATATGTTTCTCCCCCATCCTTGTAGACATGCTGCTCCCCCATCCTTGTATATATGCTGCTCCCCCATTCTTGTATATATTCTGCTCCCCCATTTGAGTATATATGCTGCTCCCCCATCCTTGTATATATGTTTCTCCCCCATCCTTGTAGATATGCTGCTCCCCCATCCTTGTATATATGCTGCTCCCCCATCCTGGTATATATGCTGCCCCCCATCCTTGTAGATATGCTGCTCCCCCATCCTTGTAGATATGCTGCCCCCCATCCTTGTAGATATGTTGTCGTCTCCCATCCTTCATCCTGGTACATGCCCACCCATGAATATGCTCCCCCATCCTTGTATATGTGCTGCTCCCCCATCCTTGTATATATGTTGCTCCCCCATCCTTGTATATATTCTGCTCCCCCATCCTTGTAGATATGTTGCTCCCCCATCCTTGTAGATATGTTGTCGTCTCCCATCCTTCATCCTGGTACATGCCCACCCATAAATATGCTCCCTCATCCTTGTATATGTGCTGCTCCCCCATCCTTGTATATCATCCTTGTATATATGTTGCTCCCCCATTCTTGTATATATGCTGCGCCCTCATCCTTGTATATATGTTGCTCCCCCATCCTTGTATATATGCTGCTCCCCCATCCTTGTATATATATTTCTCCCCCATCCTTGTAGATATGCCGCTCCCCCATCCTTGTATATATTCTGCTCCCCCATCATTGAATACATGCTGCTCCCCCATCATTGTAGATATGTTGCTCCCCCATTCTTGTAGATATGTTGTCGTCTCCCATCCTTCATCCTGGTACATGCCCACCCATGAATATACTCCCCCATCCTTGTATATATATTTCTCCCCCATCCTTGTATATATTCTGCTCTCCCATCCTTGTATATATGCTGCTCCCCCATTCTTGTATATATGCTGCTCCCCCATTCTTGTAGATTTGTTGCTCCCCCATCCTTGTAGATCTGCTGCTCCCCCATCCTTGTATATATGCTGCTCCCCCATCCTTGTATATATGCTGCTCCCTCATCCTTGTATATATTCTGCTCCCCCATTTTTGTATATATGCTGCTCCCCCATCCTTGAATATATGTTGCTCCCCCATCCTAGTATATATGCTCCTCCCCCATCCTTGTATATATGCTGCTCCCCCATCCTTGTATATATGCTGCTCCCCCATTCTTGTATATATGTTTCTCCCCCATCCTTGTATATATGCTGCTGCCCCATCCTTGTATATATGTTGCTCTCCATCCTTGTAAATATGTTGCTCTCCATCCTTGTATATATGTTGCTCCCCCATCCTTGTATATATGTTGCTCCCCATCCTTGTATATATGTTGCTCCCCCATCCTTGTATATATGTTGCTCCCCCATCCTTGTAGATATGCTGCTCCCCCATCCTTATATATATTCTGCTCCCCAATCCTTGTATATATGCTGCTCCCCAATTCTTGTAGATATGTTGCTCCCCCATACTTGTATATATGCTGCTCCCCCATCCTTGTAGATATGTTGTCATCTCCCATCCTTCATCCTGGTACATGTCCACCCATGAATATGCTCCACCATCCTTGTATATATGTTTCTCCCCCATCCTTGTATAAATGCTGCTCCCCCATCCTTGTATATATGCTGCTCCCCCTTCCTTGTATATATTTTGCTCTCCCATTCTTGTTTATATGGTGCTCCCCCATCGTTGTAGATATGCTGCTTCCCCATCCTTGTATATATTCTGCTCCCCCATCCTTGTATATATGCTGATCCCCCATCCTTGTATATATGCTGCTCCCCCATTCTTGTAGATATGTTGCTCCCCCATCCTTGTATATATTCTGCTCCCCCATCCTTGTATATATGTTTCTCCCCCATCCTTGTATATATTCTGCTCCCCCACCCTTGTATATATGCTGCTCCCCCATCCTTGTATATATTCTGCTCCCCCATTCTTGTATATATGTTGCTCCCCAATCCTTGTATATATGCTGCTCCCCCATTCTTGTATATATATTTCTCCCCCATCCTTGTAGATATGCTGCTCCCCCATCCTTGTATATATTCTGCTCCCCTATCCTTGAATATATGCTGCTCCCCATCCTTGTATATATGTTGCTCCCCCATTCTTGTATATTTGCTGCTCCCCCATTCTTGTAGATATGTTGCTCCCCCATTCTTGTAGATATGTTGTCGTCTCCCATCCTTCATACTGGTACATGCCCACCCATGAATATACTCCCCTATCCTTGTATATATGTTTCTCACCCATCCTTGTATATATTCTGCTCCCCCATCCTTGTATATATGCAGCTGCCCCATTCTTGTAGATATTTTGCTCCCCCATCGTTGTAGATATGCTGCTCCCCCATCCTTGTATATATGCTGCTCCCCCATCCTTGTAGATATGTTGTTCCCCCATCCTTGTAGATATGCTGCTCCCCCATTCTTGTATATATGCTGCTCCCCCATTCTTGTATATATGCTGCTCCCCCATCCTTGTATATATGCTGCTCCCCCATCCTTGTATATATGCTTCTCCCCCATCCTTTTATATATGCTGCTCCACCATTCTTGTGTATATGTTTCTCCCCCATCCTGGTATATATGCTGCTCCCCTATCCTTGTTTATATGTTGCTCCCCCATCCTTGTATATATGTTGCTCTCCATCCTTGTAAATATGTTGCTCTCCATCCTTGTATATATGTTGCTTCCCCATCCTTGTATATATGTTGCTCCCCCATCCTTGTATATATGCTGCTCCCCCATCCTTGTATATATGCTCCTCCCCCATCCTTGTATATATATTGCTCCCCCATCCTTGTATATATGCTGCTCCCCCATCCTTGTATATATGTTGCTCCCCCATA
The DNA here is from genome assembly GCF_046119375.1 of Phyllobates terribilis. Taxonomy (NCBI): domain Eukaryota; kingdom Metazoa; phylum Chordata; class Amphibia; order Anura; family Dendrobatidae; genus Phyllobates; species Phyllobates terribilis. The sequence goes on from NW_027363538.1 coordinate 468,067, forward strand.
CTTGTATATATGCTGCTCCTCCATCCTTGTATGTATGCTGCTCCCCCATCCTTGTATATATGTTGCTTCCCCATCCTTGTATATATGCTGCCCCCCATCCTTGTATATATGTTGCTCCCCCATACTTGTATATATGCTGCTCCCCCATCCTTGTATATATGTTGCTCCCCCATACTTGTATATATGCTGCTCCTCCATCCTTGTATATATTTTGCTCCCCCATCCTTGTAGATATGTTGCTCCCCCATCCTTGTACATATGCTGCTCCCCCATCCTTGTATATATTCTGCTCCCCCATCCTTGTATATATGTTTCTCCCCCATCCTTGTATATATATTTCTCCCCCATCCTTATATATATTCTGATCCCCATCCTTGTATATACGCTGCTCCCCCATCCTCGTATATATTCTGCTCCCCCATCCTTGTATATATCCTGCTTCCCCATCCTTGTATATATTCTGCTCCCCCATCCTTGTATATATGCTGCTCCCCCATCCTAGTATATATTTTGCTCCCCTATCCTTGTATATATGCTGCTCCCCCATCCTTGTATATATGCTGCTCCCCCATCCTTGTAGATATGCTTCTCCCCCATTATTGTATACAGGGTGGTCCAAAAGTAGGTGGACAGAAAGTGTAATAAGGTTATGAAGGGGGAGATTTATCAAACATGATGTAAAGTGAAACTGGCTCAATTGCCCTTAGCAATCAATCAGATTCCACTTTTCATTCATCATAAACTGTTGGGAAAATGAAAGGTGGAATCTGATTGGTTGCTAAGGGCAACTGAGCCAGTTTCACTGATCTAGTTTTCACAGATAGATCTCCCCTAAATCTGTTTTCTTTTTAGATAATTCAGATAACACATAATGGCAAATAATTTAAATACAGATTAAAGAAAATGTATTTTAACAGAGTATTGGAAATCTCAAAATGCTGAAACCGTTAGAGCAAATTAGGTTGAAACATTTGGTACTCAAGCCCCAAAGAGACAAACCATTTACCGCATTCGTGACAAATTCAATATCACTGGCTCAATCCTTAATGCTCCAAAAGCTGGTCAACCCAAAACAGTCTGTACAGAAGATAATAAACAACTTGTTGCTGAAACATTTGTTAAGAGTCAAAAAAAGTCCACCAGAAGAGCCTCTTTGGAATTGGAATTTCACGAGCTTCTATCATGCGAATCCTGAAATCTATTGGGCGGAAAGCTTATCGTCCACGTCTAATTCATGGTTTATTGGAGAATGATCCAGACAGGCGGCTGCAGTTTAGTGTATGATAAATCTCCCCCTTCATAACCTTATTACACTTTCTGTCCACCTACTTTTGGACCACCCTGTATATGTTTCTCCCCCATTCTTGTAGACATGCTGCTCCCCCATCCTTGTATATATGCTGCTCCCCCATTCTTGTATATATTCTGCTCCCCCATTCGTGTATATATGCTGCTCCCCCATCCTTGTATATATGTTTCTCCCCCATCCTTGTAGATATGCTGCTCCCCCATCCTGGTATATATGCTGCTCCTCCATCATTGTATATATGCTGCTCCCCTATCCTTGTATATATGCTGTTCCCCCATCCTTGTATATATGCTGCTCCCCCATTCTTGTATGTATGCTGTTCCCCCATCCTTGTATATATGCTGCTCCTCCATCATTGTATATATGCTGCTCCCCTATCCTTGTATATATGCTGCTCCCCCATCCTGGTATATATGCTGCTCCTCCATCATTGTATATATGCTGCTCCCCTATCCTTGTATATATGCTGCTCCCCCATCCTGGTATATATGCTGCTCCACCATCCTTGTATATATGCTGCCCCCCATCCTTGTAGATATGCTGCCCCCCATCCTTGTAGATATGCTGTCGTCTCCCATCCTTCATCCTGGTACATGCCCACCCATAAATATGCTCCCTCATCCTTGTATATGTGCTGCTCCCCCATCCTTGTATATCATCCTTGTATATATGTTGCTCCCCCATTCTTGTATATATGCTGCGCCCTCATCCTTGTATATATGTTGCTCCCCCATCCTTGTATATATGCTGCTCCCCCATCCTTGTATATATGCTTCTCCCCCATTCTTGTATATATGCTGCTCCCCCATCCTTGTATATATGCTTCTCCCCCATTCTTGTATATATGCTGCTCCCCCATCATTGTATATATGCTGCACCCTCATCCTTGTATATATGTTGCTCCCCCATCCTGGTATATATGCTGCTCCACCATCCTGGTATATATGTTGCTCCCCCATCCTTGTATATATGCTGCCCCCCATCCTTGTAGATATGCTGCTCCCCCATCCTTGTAGATATGCTGCCCCCCATCCTTGTAGATATGTTGTCGTCTCCCATCCTTCATCCTGGTACATGCCCACCCATGAATATGCTCCCCCATCCCTGTATATGTGCTGCTCCCCCATCCTTTTATATATGTTGCTCCCCCATCCTTTTATATATTCTGCTCCCCCATCCTTGTATATGTGCTGCTCCCCCATCCTTGTATATATTCTGCTCCCCCATTCTTGTATATGTCCTGCTCCCCCATCCTTGTATATATCCTGCTCCCCCATCCTTGTATATATGTTTCTCCCCCATACTTGTATATATGTTGCTCCCCCATTCTTGTATATATGCTGCTCCCCCATCCTTGTATATATTCTGCTCCCCCATTCTTGTATATGTCCTGCTCCCCCATCCTTGTATATATCCTGCTCCCCCATCCTTGTATATATGTTTCTCCCCCATCCTTGTATATTTGTTGCTCCCCCATCTTGGTATATATGCTGCTCCCCCATTCTTGTATATATCCTGCTCCCCCATCCTTGTATATATGCTGCTCCCCCATCCTTGTATATATGCTGCTCCCCCATCCTTGTATATATGCTGCTCCCCCATCCTAGTATATATTTTGCTCCCCTATCCTTGTATATATGCTGCTCCCCCATCCTTGTATATATGCTGCTCCCCCATCCTTGTAGATATGCTTCTCCCCCATTATTGTATACAGGGTGGTCCAAAAGTAGGTGGACAGAAAGTGTAATAAGGTTATGAAGGGGGAGATTTATCAAACATGGTGTAAAGTGAAACAGGCTCAATTGCCCTTAGCAATTAATCAGATTCCACTTTTCATTCATCATAAACTCTTGGGAAAATGAAAGGTGGAATCTGATTGGTTGCTAAGGGCAACTGAGCCAGTTTCACAGATCTAGTTTTCACAGATAGATCTCCCCTAAATCTGTTTTCTTTTTAGATAATTCAGATAACACATAATGGCAAATAATTTAAATACAGATTAAAGAAAATGTATTTTAACAGAGTATTGGAAATCTCAAAATGCTGAAACCGTTAGAGCAAATTAGGTTGAAACATTTGGTACTCAAGCCCCAAAGAGACAAACCATTTACTGCATTCGTGACAAATTCAATATCACTGGCTCAATCCTTAATGCTCCAAAAACTTGTCGACCCAAAACAGTCTGTACAGAAGATAATAAACAACTTGTTGCTGAAACATTTGTTAAAAGTCCAAAAAAGTCCACCAGAAGAGCCTCTTTGGAATTGGGAATTTCACGAGCTTCTATCATGCAAATCCTGAAATCTATTGGGTGGAAAGCTTATCGTCCACGTCTAATTCATGGTTTATTGGAGGATGATCCAGACAGGCGGCTGCAGTTTAGTGTATGATAAATCTCCCCCTTCATAGCCTTATTACACTTTCTGTCCACCTACTTTTGGACCACCCTGTATATGTTTCTCCCCCATCCTTGTAGACATGCTGCTCCCCCATCCTTGTATATATGCTGCTCCCCCATTCTTGTATATATTCTGCTCCCCCATTTGAGTATATATGCTGCTCCCCCATCCTTGTATATATGTTTCTCCCCCATCCTTGTAGATATGCTGCTCCACCATCCTGGTATATATGCTGCTCCCCCATCATTGTATATATGCTGCTCCCCTATCCTTGTATATATGCTGCTCCCCCATCCTGGTATATATGCTGCTCCCCCATCATTGTATATATGCTGCTCCCCTATCCTTGTAGATATGCTGCTCCCCCATCCTGGTATATATGCTGCTCCCCCATCATTGTATATATGCTGCTCCCCTATCCTTGTATATATGCTGCTCCCCCATTCTTGTATGTATGCTGTTCCCCCATCCTTGTATATATGCTGCTCCCTCATCCTTGTAGATATGCTGCTCCCCCATCCTTGTATATATGCTGCTCCCCCATCCTGGTATATATGCTGCCCCCCATCCTTGTAGATATGCTGCTCCCCCATCCTTGTAGATATGCTGCCCCCCATCCTTGTAGATATGTTGTCGTCTCCCATCCTTCATCCTGGTACATGCCCACCCATGAATATGCTCCCCCATCCTTGTATATGTGCTGCTCCCCCATCCTTGTATATATGTTGCTCCCCCATCCTTGTATATATTCTGCTCCCCCATCCTTGTAGATATGTTGCTCCCCCATCCTTGTAGATATGTTGTCGTCTCCCATCCTTCATCCTGGTACATGCCCACCCATGAATATGCTCCCCCATCCTTGTATATGTGCTGCTCCCCCATCCTTGTATATATGTTGCTCCCCCATCCTTGTATATATTCTGCTCCCCCATCCTTGTAGATATGTTGCTCCCCCATCCTTGTAGATATGTTGTCGTCTCCCATCCTTCATCCTGGTACATGCCCACCCATTAATATGTTCCCCCATCCTTGTATATGTGCTGCTCCCTCATCCTTGTATATATGTTGCTCCCCCATCCTTGTATATATTCTGCTCCCCCATTCTTGTATATATCCTGCTCCCCCATCCTTGTATATATCCTGCTCCCCCATCCTTGTATATGTTTCTCCCCCATCCTTGTATATATGTTGCTCCCCCATCTTGGTATATATGCTGCTCTTTCATTCTTGTATATATCCTGCTCCCCCATCCTTGTATATATCCTGCTCCCCCATCCTTGTATATGTTTCTCCCCCATCCTTGTATATATGTTGCTCCCCCATCTTGGTATATATGCTGCTCTTTCATTCTTGTATATATCCTGCTCCCCCATCCTTGTAGATATGTTGCTCCCCCATCCTTGTATATATTCTGCTACCCCATCCTTGTAGATATGTTGCTCCCCCATCCTTGTATATATGTTGCTCCCCCATCCTTGTATATATGTTGCTCCCCCATCCTTGTATATATTCTGCTCAACCATCCTTGTATATATGCTGCTCCTCCATCCTTGTAGATATGTTGTCGTCTCCCTTCCTTCATCCTGGTACATGCCCACCCATGAATATGCTCCCCCATCCTTGTATTTGCGCTGCTGTTCATCGCATAGTAAAAACAGACAAACATTATAAACCCTCCTACTCACCTTCCTTCCTCTCCCGCGCCGCGTCCTCTCCTGTAGCCGGCAGCTGATTTCAGCGTCCTCTGCCATGCGCCCAGTCGCTTGTACGCTGACGCCGCCTGCTGGCAGAGTGTATGGCCGCGCACGGGTTTGGCAAGTTCGTGTGCTGCAATACACTTCAGCTAGATGTGTGTCAGAGAACGCACATCTAGCTGAAGTCGGGGGGGCTCCAAGTAATTACCCGCCAGGCCCGGTCCTAGTGCTGAGGCGATGGCGCGCGTGCCCTTTAGGGAGCACTCTGCGTGCCCTCTCTGGCGCGCGTGCCATAGGTTCGCCAGCACAGTCCTAGGTCATAGCACAAAGGCTCAGCAGATGGATAGTACCCAGCGCCCAGGACATAAGATATTTTAGGAATCATTCTGAATTATTAGAAAACTTACAGTGTAAAATCATAATCTTCTTAAAGGGATTTACTGCTGCAATTAAAAAATATAAGTCACATGCAGATCTCCACTGGGAATTTAAAGGGGTTGTCCACTACTCGGACAACCTCTTCTCAATCCCTATGTGTCCCCCAGTAAAATAATAACACTCACTTCCAGTGCCGGCGCTGTTCCAGCGGTGTAGGCACTGGCTCTCCCGGGCTTGTGTGACATTGTTATATCACGCAATCCCTGCAGCCAATCAGCGCTGGCTTCACTTTTCCCTCCTTCATACAAATCAAGACATTCGGAGTAAGTGAGAGTTGCTGCGGCTCTTTCACTTCCCCTGGATGTCAATTCTATCCATAGCAGAGGAAAGTGAAGCCACCGCTGATTGGCCGAAGGGATCGCAGGGAGCACTGGAAGGGACACCGTAGGAACGGCGCCGGTGGTAAGTATAAGTTTTGTTATTTTAACTGAGTGTAAACATAGGAATTCAAAAGGGGTTGCCAAGTAGCTAACTTAGCAAAGTAGGTAACTTCTCCACAAAGAGAAAATGTATCCCTTGGATCCCCTGTCAGAGGTCACTCACCCATACAAGCAAGTTCTCTCCTGTCTTGCACTGATGAGGGACAAACATCCTTAAACACGTGTCCTGAAAATGGAGTTTCTGGTTTGGCCTTTTTATCCTAAGTCATGTGACAATACCCTTTAAAGAATCGATATTGACTTTTGAAATTAATACTTACAATAGGTGGCGCTAGTGTCATGGGTATGTCAAATGTAACAGACAGTTGCCCTGCAGTTGGTTGCAGAAGATCTCTTCATTTGGCAATACAGACACCTTCTTAGCTGTTTCCCTCTGGGACCCATCGGCTACCTCCCACCAGCTAATTGACACCCTGGCCTGGGTGTTTAAATAGTTTCACTTTGCAGCAGGGAGGGTCCGGTGATAGTCACGTTTCCTTGTGAATGCTTGGAGCTCTCAGACTGCTAACTTCCTCTGTGGTGGTAGGAGGACTCCTGGAGTTATCTCTACGAAGTCGGCTAAAGCTAAGCTACTTTCCCCCGTGTCTGTCTACCTTGTAGTCTTTATGAGGCAAAGTAATTTGACCATATAGGTCACATTTTAGAAAAACAGAGTCTGTTCAACGTCTCAAATAATGATTCATATAAAGAGAATGACGTACAAGAACATAGTAATATTAAAAATACAAAGTTTATTATTATCCAAACTTAAAAAAATGACTTACATATAAACCATAATGGCGCAGATACATTAGTGGTGGGCAAAAAGACAAAGTACTCTAGGACTGATCCAACACATGATATAGATTAGTAATAAAGAGAACATTAGAGTAAGATATATATAATCCAACACATGATGTAGATTGATAATCAAAAAGTCGCTGAAATGAGACGGATAGTCCTCCAAATTGTATGATGGCCTCTACATAGCATTCCAAATAGCATGATGGCCTTCAAATAGTATGACGGCCCCCGCATAACCCTCCAGATAGTATGACCGCCCCCACATAGCCCTCCAAATAGTATGTCGGCCCCCATATAGCCCTCCAAATAGTATGATGGTCCCCACATAGCCCTCCAAATAGTATGATGGCCCCCACCTAGCCCTCCAAATAGTATGATGGCCCCCACCTAGCCCTCCAAATAGTATGATGGTCCCCACATAGCCCTCCAAATAGTATGATGGTCCCCACATAGCCCTCCAAATAGTATGATGGCCCCCACATAGCCCTCCAAATAGTATGATGGCCCACAAACAGTATGATTACCCAAGATCCCTCAGATTCATGGGCCTCATAGCAGCCATATGTTTATCTGCTGTTAGCGGTATGCCACTGCGTCATGACCGTACCACATGTGACTGCTGCAGCCAATCAGTTGACTGATCAGCTCATACCATGTACACTAGGATTAGACAGCACCTGGCACAGCTGTGATGGATTTGTTTGGGCATATCAGGTGCACACATAGTGAGGCCAATATTATTCACTAGGTCAGATGTTGAAGCAGGGTAAGACATGGTTCCAGAGGCAACTGAGATGAGGATAGAGAAGCCATGCTCTCCTCTATCGTAGCCACCTCAGAGCTGGACCGGGACCGCTCCCTGCACATAGCCCCGGGTGTCAGCTGTGACAATCAGCTGACACCCGGCGGCGATCGCGCCCGCACAGCCTGTGTACGGGCGAAATCGTCAGGGCGTATTAATAAGTATCTGGTCCATAAGTCCCAGGGCACAGATACGTACTAATACGCCCTATGTCGTAAAGGGGTTAATATCCATTAAAAAGGCACATATAGAAGTCCTTATATTTAAAGGGGTTGTCCACTAGTTTTGTAGGATAGGGCATCAATGTAAAAGTAGTGGACAACTTCTTAAGTAGTATAAATCCAACTCATTAAGTGGATTCTTTCAGATGAGGTAGTAGAAGTTGGGACAGGACCCTCTAGGACCTGGTAATAGGTGGTCCTTTGTCTGTAGTGTCAAATAGGCAAAAACATAGTGTGAACAGATTATTCAGATAAGGAGCAATGTCTGGTAAGACACTAATGTCAAGGCAGGGCCCCCAGAGAGGTTAGCGTGGGGAACACATAGTTTTACAGGCCCAGTAGAATATTTGTTCTGGAGGTAAGAATTTTGGCTATACTTTGGCTGTATTTGTGCTCCCCTTTCCGTTCTTCTTTCTCCTCCTACTCTTTTCGGCAATGGTACTTATCATTTCAGAGTCACTGTTGTCTCAGCTGTGATCCTCTACCAGCAAGTTATAGAAGATTCTGTTGTTTGCGCAGGAAGATGCATCTTTATCCTGATGGGAGAACTAATGCTAGCGCGGGAATATTTCTGCATAAAAGGCCCAGTTTCACCAAAGTCCGGGGTAGTCCGTGCACAGCAAGTCACCAGCGTTGGCCACCCACCCTCTTTTTGTTGCGATGCCTATCAGTTGGCTAAGGCTGGGAGGACTAGGTCCATTTTTGATAGTGACAGTTGATTATTTATTTGATTACTGACTGATTAATTTATTCCATGGTTTTTAATATTTATTGACTTATTAATTTATGTTTTAAGTAACCTATTCTTTATCCAAACTAACCTTGTCTAGTCATTTTTTATTAATAGGTTAAAGGGAATCTGTCACCAGGTTTTTGTTACTGAATCTGAGAGCAGCATAATGTAGAGGCTCTGATTGCAGTGATGTGTCACTTATTGGGCTGCTTGCTGTAGTTTTGATAAAATCACTGTTTTTTCAACAGGAAATTATCACTAGACGACTACTAATCCTGCTGCCAGGTAGTCCTCCATATTCATGAGCTCTATATAACCTCGCCCCCCATCACTGATTGGCAGCTTTCTGCCTATGCACAGTGTACACAGAAATGTGCCAATCAGTGATGTGGGCAGGGTTATACAGAGCTCTGCATTTTTAGATCTGCTAGATCTGCTGCAGGGAAAACTGTGATTTCATAAAAACTGCAGCAAGAAGCCCATTAAGTGATATATCACTGGAATCAGGGTCTCAGCCCCTACATCATGCTGCTCTCAGATGGGGCAGCAAAAACCCAGTGACACATTCACTTTAAGTTAATTGGTTGTATTTTTGTTGGTTCTTGGGAGGGTGCAACCTAAATAAAGACCAGAGTGGCAGCCAAAAATGCACAGTTACAATATTGTCAACAAGAAAAACAAAGGATCGGACATCCAAATATATAATAGGATATCTTTATTGTCAACGCTATCAAGAGAAAAGCAGAAAAAATCCACAGATCACAAAAATCTAAAAAACACATCAACGTGTGCAAAATGACCAATCCATGTCCCAAGTCATGGACGGAAAGGACAACCCCCCCCATACTCCAAATAAGAGCAGGGGTTCCCAGGAAACATACAAGGATAGTAAAAAATACTCAATAAGTAGAAAAGACTCAATGTAACAGAGGAAATATGGAATGAAAAAAATTATTAAATTGCAGAAAATGGCTTTGATAAAGTATTCATACCCTGTGAACTTTTCCATATTTTTCCATGTTACATCCACAAACTTAAATGTATTTTATTGGGATTTTATGTGATACAACAACACAAAGTACCAAGTATTTGTGAAGTGTAATGGAAATGATACATGGGTTTCTAAATATTTTAAAAATATCATCCCTAGTAACCATGATATATGAGAAATAGTATTATAACATGAAAGGTAAAAGTAATGATTTTTTTTAAATATATGGAAACCCTAGAATTACATTGGTAATGGGAAGAGCTGGTATTTTATAGTATGTTAGGTTTTTTAATGTATTTTTGACTTATTATTATCAGTCTGTATAATGTGAATAAAAAGAATGTATTATGAAATAAAAAAAAACAGCACTAGAAGCCGCCATGAAGTTCTGTGCCGTTCCTCTGGACCCTAAACTGTCACCCATGATGCCACATCAGTGTATCGGGCAGAGCCGGCCATGAGCCGCTGCCTGCACACGACCAACTGCCGTTTACTTTCAACTGTCGACTGAAGAGATCGGACGGAAGTCTACAGACTGGAAGATATTACTGCAAATGGCGTCTACTGGACACAGAGAAAGCGAGAAGCAGAGAGAAGACAAGAGGACGAGAGAAGAGGACAGTGATACTTCTGGATTCAAGAATATCACAAAGAAGAGGAGAGAGGCCAAAGGCAATGGACTGGAGGATGAACAGCCAACACCTGGATGCAGCAGGGACCCCGGAACATCCAGCCCCTACCCCAGGCTTAACATCAGCAATTTTACCATCCATGATATCTTGGGTAGGGGCAGTTTTGGCCAAGTAAGTTTTTATATATTTTTCTTTATCACCTATACTTGCCATGTTATCTCCATCCGTTGTCTTCTGCAGCAGGGTCGGCATCACCAGCCGGCACACCCGGGAAAGCGCCAGGGCCCTGAGGAAGCGGGGGAGCACACTCACCGTCAGGACACTGGCACACTGTGAGACCTGTGGGGCTGGATGGCAAATTTTGGCCTAGGGGGCAAGCACACAGCAGCGGCTCATGAGCAGCGGCCCATCTTTTTTGCATTTACCTATGGCTATTTCATAAAGGGAGCAGAAGGTACAAGACTTTAAAAACATAAAGCCGGAGTAATGATGGGATAGTTGTGGTCAAATGCCGACTAGATTCTCATCCACTTCTATCAGTGAGCTGCTCAGAGAGGTGTCTGAGACTAATCGGCATGCGACCTTAACTATGCAAACTCATACTTGTGATCACTACGCTGGAAATACGAAGGAATCGTGACAGTGTGTGCACAGCGCTCTATCACGATTCAGCAATCTGCAGTGACAGAGGGACTACAGGAAGATGAGCTCTGAAAAGTGTGCTAGAAACAAAAGTATGCGGCTGGTAAATTGCATCATGTCTTCAGAATTGATTAAAAATATAATAATAATATTTTTTAATTTTATAGCACCAACATATTCCGCAGCACTTTACATTATAGAGGGGACTTGTTCAGAAAATAAAAGACATTACAGAATAACGATGATCACATAAATCAACAGATACCAGGAGAAGAGCGGACCCTGCTCGCAAGCTTACAATCTATGAGGAAAGGATTAAAATATTCTTGCCTCTATTGTAAAATAGACAAAACCGTCCACCTATACAGGATAATATGTGACTGCTGTATATTATACTATGTGTACAGACATCAGATGGTATATACAGGATAATATGTGACTGCTGTATATTATACTATGTGTACAGACATCTGATGGTATATACAGGATAGTATGTGACTGCTGTATATTATACTATGTGTACAGACATCTGATGGTATATACAGGATAATATGTGACTGCTGTATATTATACTATGTGTACAGACATCTGATGGTATATACAGGATAGTATGTGACTGCTGTATATTATACTATGTGTACAGACATCTGATGGTATATACAGGATAGTATGTGACTGCTGTATATTATACTATGTGTACAGACATCTGATGGTATATACAGGATAGTATGTGACGGCTGTATATTATACTATGTGTACAGACATCTGATGGTATATACAGGATAGTATGTGACTGCTGTATATTATACTATGTGTACAGACATCTGATGGTATATACAGGATAATATGTGACGGCTGTATATTATACTATGTGTACAGACATCTGATGGTATATACAGGATAGTATGTGACTGCTGTATATTATACTATGTGTACAGATATCTGATGGTATATACAGGATAGTATGTGACAGCTGTATATTATACTATGTGTACAGACATCAGATGGTATATACAGGATAGTATGTGACTGCTGTATATTATACTATGTGTACAGACATCTGATGGTATATACAGGATAATATGTGACTGCCGTATATTATACTATGTGTACAGACATCTGATGGTATATACAGGATAGTATGTGACTGCTGTATATTATACTATGTGTACAGACATCAGATGGTATAAACAGGATAGTATGTGACTGCTGTATATTATACTATGTGTACAGACATCTGATGGTATATACAGGATAGTATGTGACTGACTACTGTATATTATACTATGTGTACAGACATCAGATGGTATATACAGGATAATATGTGACTGCTGTATATTATACTATGTGTACAGACATCAGATGGTATATACAGGATAGTATGTGACTGCTGTATATTATACTATGTGTACAGACATCTGATGGTATATACAGGATAGTATGTGACGGCTGTATATTATACTATGTGTACAGACATCTGATGGTATATACAGGATAGTATGTGACTGCTGTATATTATACTATGTGTACAGACATCTGATGGTATATACAGGATAATATGTGACTGCTGTATATTATACTATGTGTACAGACATCTGATGGTATATACAGGATAGTATGTGACTGCTGTATATTATACTATGTGTACAGACATCAGATGGTATATACAGGATAGAATGTGACTGCTGTATATTATACTATGTGTACAGACATCTGATGGTATATACAGGATAGTATGTGACTGACTACTGTATATTATACTATGTGTACAGACATCTGATGGTATATACAGGATAGTATGTGACTGCTGTATATTATACTATGTGCACAGACATCTGATGGTATATACAGGATAGTATGTGACTGCTGTATATTATACTATGTGTACAGACATCTGATGGTATATACAGGATAATATGTGACTGCTGTATATTATACTATGTGTACAGACATCTGATGGTATATACAGGATAGTATGTAACTGCTGTATATTATACTATGTGTACAGACATCTGATGGTATAAACAGGATAGTATGTGACTGCTGTGTATTGTACTATGTGCACAGACATCTGATGGTATATACAGGATAATATGTGACTGCTGTATATTATACTATGTGTACAGACATCTGATGGTATATACAGGATAGTATGTGACTGCTGTATATTATACTATGTGTACAGACATCTGATGGTATATACAGGATAGTATGTGACTGCTGTGTATTATACTATGTGTACAGACATCTGATGGTATATACAGGATAGTATGTGACTGCTGTGTATTATACTATGTGTACAGACATCTGATGGTATATACAGGATAGTATGTGACTGCTGTGTATTATACTATGTGTACAGACATCTGATGGTATATACAGGATAGTATGTGACTGACTGCTGTATATTATACTATGTGTACAGACATCTGATGGTAAATACAGGATAGTATGTGACTGCTGTATATTATACTATGTGTACAGACATCTGATGGTATATACAGGATAATATGTGACTGTTGTTTTTATACTATGTGTACAGACATCAGATGGTATATACAGGATAATATGTGACTGCTGTATATTATACTATGTGTACAGACATCTGATGGTATATACAGGATAATATGTGACTGCTGTATATTATACTATGTGTACAGACATCTGATGGTATATACAGGATAGTATGTGACTGCTGTATATTATACTATGTGTACAGACATCTGATGGTATATACAGGATAGTATGTGACTGCTGTATATTATACTATGTGTACAGACATTTGATGGTATATACAGGATAGTATGTGACTGCTGTATATTATACTATGTGTACAGACATCTGATGGTATATACAGGATAATATGTGACTGCTGTATATTATACTATGTGTACAGACATCTGAAGGTATATACAAGATAGTATGTGACTGCTGTATATTATACTATGTGTACAGACATCTGATGGTATATACAGGATAGTATGTGACTGCTGTATATTATACTATGTGTACAGACATCTGATGGTATATACAGGATAGTATGTGACTGCTACATATTATACTATGTGTACAGACATCTGATGGTATATACAGGATAGTATGTGACTGCTGTATATTATACTATGTGTACAGACATCTGATGGTATATACAGGATAGTATATGACAGCTGTATATATATTATATACCGTTTTGCTGGGGATTCGGAAGTAGGCCCCAGCGGGACCAATGAACGAGCGCCAGAACGCAGTGTGAATACACCCTTACTGATTACACCTGGACCTGGCTACAGAACATCACATATTATCATGTATAGCAGTATATATAATGTATGATGTCCTGGATCCAGGCTCAGGAGCAGTCAGTGTTGGAGTATGTATACAGTCTGCAGTGGCTCTGGGACTTTCCTGCAGATCTGGCTACAGACAGCGCGACCTGATGAAGCTGCAGTAATAACTCATGAGACCTCAGAGCATCGCTGACACAAGACACTCAGGATCCAGCCCTGACCTCCTGCCCTGGCCCCTGCTGACCTCTCTCCGGTGAAGACCCAGCAGGCCGGCGTGCTACTGAGTTCAAGAGATAGGGTCACACAGCCGGCAATACAGGGATGGCCGGACCAGCACTTATATACAATTAAAGTGCTGGCTGCTGTCTTCTTGGCAGCCGACGGCTCAAAGCCTCTGCTGGGGAACTGGCCCGGGGGGCATTTGCCCCTCTTCCCCCAGGCCCAGCCCACTCCTGCCTGTGAGTAAGCGGAGTTTGGTGCCAAAGCCCGTGAGAGGGGCCCCCCCGCTTGCTCAGGGCACCGGCACTTGCAATACTTACCTCTCCCTGTTCCACCACAGCTCCGGTGTCTTCGGCGTCTTCTGACTCTGTGATGTTGTGACGCCTCACGAAAGCCCTACCCTGGGAGATGGGGTCCTATGTTGTAGATGGGGTGCAGCCGTGGCCCGGACCCGCTCCGTGCTCAGGGCCGTCACATTAAAAAGGGATGGTACGGGCTTATCCAGGTTGAGTGGCTGATCTCCACTACGCCACCTGTGGCACCTGGTGAAGGCCACCAGCGCTGCTGCAGTCCTCTGAGGCGGGATGTTACGGCAGCCGTCGTTGTTACTACTCCCCACAGGCGGAGCAGGGCCTCAGGGCAGAGAG
This sequence comes from Phyllobates terribilis, assembly GCF_046119375.1. Taxonomy (NCBI): domain Eukaryota; kingdom Metazoa; phylum Chordata; class Amphibia; order Anura; family Dendrobatidae; genus Phyllobates; species Phyllobates terribilis. The sequence goes on from NW_027363538.1 coordinate 483,304, forward strand.
ACAGGATGGAGGGGGTAGTAGTCTAGGAGTTCTTGTGCCGTGTAGTGCGGAGTAGTGCCGAATAAAGAGTCCGGAGGCCATAGGGGTTAACTTCCAGGGTTTTTACTCACGTTGAAGAGTACAGCTGCAATGCTTCTCCCTGCTCCTCGCGGAGTTCTGCGGTCACCAGGAACGAGGGTCCAACCACCTCCGAGTAATACAAGTGTTTAATCAGGACCCCACACCAGAGTGTTCCTAGACTTCAGACTGGGTCCATTCCTGTCTGCGTGTGTAGATAGGCCAGGTCTCCCTCTGAACTCCTCTCAGAAACAGGGTACGGGTGGCAGCTTCGCTCCTTCCATTACCCGGTGGGATCCTCCGGGCCTACCGGGCTTTCCCGACCAGGACGTGGAGTAGCAAGGTCGGGTGTCGGTACCCCTTTTGCAGCTGGAATCCCTCTGAATAGATCAGCATAGCGAGGACAGGTGGCGTACACCGCTCCGTCTGCATCCTCCCTGGGATCCATTTGCGGTGGAGCTACACTCTTAAGCTCCGGGCCTTCTTGGTCATGGTCCTTGACCGGGTTGAGACATACATTATCTGCAACCTGCCCCTCGACCCAAGGCCAAGGTACGGGAGCTGTGTCTCCATCAGCTGCAGGTCCACACAGGATCCACGCTCAGGGTGGGAGATCACAGTAGAGGACAGTCAAAGAACCATTGCAAAGGACAGACTGCCAAAAGACGACGACCAATGACCAAGATGGCTGTGTATTAAATATGAATTATTGTCACTAAAATGTGAGTCCTCCACCCTCACCCACTAAATGGTTCCCCTATCTCTTGGTTCCCCAGTCTCTCGAGTACCCAAGAGGGAAGCACCTAGTGCATTCTAGCCCCCTCTGGTGGGAGAAGTGTGGTGTTGGATGTGGAGGTGGGGTCCTGACCATCACACTGTTCTTACCTCAGAGGAGGAACACTACACTCCATTAAAGAAGTGCAGTATCCCTGTGGCAGTCGAACCCTCAGGGGCGCCACATTGTCATAGGACAGAGGGAGCGATGACGTCACTACAGAAGCACCCTCTGTACTGAGAAGTGCTCAGAGCCAGAAGACGCTAACACTGAGGTGTCCGAAGCAGAGCAGCGGCCAGCCAGGAGAGGTGAGTATTTGATTTTTTTTATGTATGGAGCAAAATATGGGGCCCATTATGTATGGAGCATTACATGGTGCCCATTCTATATGGAGTATTATATTGGGCCCATACTGTATGGAGCAATATATGGTACCCATTATTCTGTATGGAGCATTATATGGGGCCCATCATTCTGTATGGAGGACTATGTGGTGCCCATAATACTGTATGGAGGACTATCTGGTGCCCATAATACTGTATGGAGGACTATGTGAGGCCATTATACTGTATGGAGGACTATGTGGTGCCTATAATACTGTATGGAGGACTACATGGGGCCCATTATTCTGTATGGAGGACAATGTGGTGCCCATAATACTGTATGGAGGACTATGTGGGGCCATTATACTGTGTGGAGGACTATGTGGTGCCTATAATACTGTATGGAGGACTACGTGGGGCCCATTATTCTGTATGGAGGACTATGTGGTGCCCATAATACTGTATGGAGGACTATGTTGGTTCCATAATACTGTATGAAGGACTATGTGGTGCGTATAATACTGTATGGAGTTCTATACTGTCCGGTCTGCACTGTGCGTTGCGAGGATTCGCCGGTTTCTGAGTTATTGTAGAATTTACAATAGATATCACTCATGTAAGTGAAATCTTTGGCATTGTACTATACCTATATTTCTCTCCCGTATCTGTGCATCATGAATGGTGGTATGTGTTAAAGGGGCCCACTTAGACTTTTTCACCCGGTGCCCATGGAAACCTTGGGTTGGCCCTGTTCTGTAGATATATATTCATTGAAGTGCTCTTCTATGGGATGACTGAAAAAACATCCAGACGCTCCCCTGAGCTCATGATTATTTCACATATTAGCTCATCTATTCTATAAATGGGTATTCTGATTCATTGAAGAGCTGATCTCTGGGATCACATCTGTGGGGAGTTGGGGGGACAAGGTTTATTTCCGTCCATGCCCTGGTCCATATGACGCGCCCCCTGGGCCGTGGGGTGCACGGTGCCGGGCCGGTCGGTGCAGGGGATGTCACAGTGGCAGTGACCCGGTCCGTGACCCAGGCCGGTCAATAAAAGGGGATTATAGTTTTTATAGTTTAATGTTCATGACGCAACCTGTGGTATGCGGCTATATGGAGCCGCCGCTGCGGTGCAGATCCCTTGGAGCTAATGGTGATGCAGCAGAGTTGGTTCAGCTCTCCACAGGTAGAGCTATGCTCCAGGGCAGGATATAGTGATTTTATGAGGTAGATGTTGCTGGTGCTGTGTAGTGCAGGGCTGGTGATGGTTATTCAAGGACACAGTGGGGTGCAGTCTTCAGATTTTAATCAGTTATCACGCTGCTCCTGGTTACAACTGCCAGCTTATAACCACCCACGTCGCCCTGCGTTCACCAAGGAAGGGGTTCAGCAATCCCTCTTTCAGGAGTACTTAAACGAAGTACTAAAACGGGACCCCGTTCTATGTGCCTTCCTTGGTCGTCTTCCTGCACTGGCTCTCACCCTCCTGCCCTGCGCCTCACAATCAGTGCCCCAAGCCGGTAGCCTCGGATCTTGTCGGGCGACCTGCAGTCCCCTGGACCTTCTGTGACCACCTTTTTGGCGATGTAATTGTGGTGGTTGGCAGCTGCACCTTGCAAGTACAGCAGCCTCTGGTTTCTAGCTGAGATTTGTAGTTCTCCACTAGTTAGGGGCCGGTCCCCTCTGCGGCCTGATCCCTCCACTTCCTGGTAAATTCGCGCGCACGGGTGGCATCCGCACTTCCCGTGCCCCTGGGATCCCCCCTGTTCCTCTTGGAGCCTTCCCTCTGCTCCCATCCTCTCTCTCAGTCTGTTCTCCTGGGCCTCCCAGACTAGACCCGCTCCTTCCTCCTCTCCTCCTGAGCAGAGTTCCTCCAGAGCTCCTGCTCCCAACTATCTCTCTCTCAGACTGACCACACTCTCTCAAGATGGCTCCCCTTTTTATACACCTACTGAAGTGCTCCCCTAAACTACTTCTTCCACCCACACCCACTACATGGTTCCACCCTCCAGCTAGAGACCAGGGACTGTGCTCTCCCTTAGGAGCAATCTCGCCCTTCCCTCTGAAGTGGAGTCTAATGGATGCAAGTGTGTGGGTCCCGGGCAGTACTCCATCCTTACCTGAGAGTGGGATACCACACCTCTGGGTGAGATGCAGTACCTATGGGGCGCCACACATATATGCTCCTATCAGGATACAATATATACATTGCCCTCTATGTTTCAGTAAACTTTAAATCAGTTGCACATTGATATAAGACCACTACTGACTCCAACCAGCTCAAAGTGCCATCCAGTGTTTGTCCTATTTGTTCCCATATGGTGATAATGGAATACCCTTTAAGATCTCTCCATAGAGCATTCATGGAGCAGATAATGCATTATGCCGATAGATTAGCTTTGCTCAGCTATAAGGTCCAGGTTACTGTGACGCCTCCCCTCACAGGGACTCGCTCGCTAGCCCACCCTGAGAGTTGGGGTACTCGGAGCCGGGCCTCCGTGTAGGGTGGTTGCAGTTGTGACCTAGGCCCGCTCCGTGCCCAGGGTTGTCACATAAAAATACGGGCTAGGAGGGATGATGGAAAGGTACTCGACTACGCCACCTGTGGCGTCTGGTGATTGCCAACAGCGCTGCAGCAGTCCTCTGAGGCGGGATGTCGTGGCAGCAGCAGATGGTACTACTCCCCACAGGCGGAGCAGGGCCTCAGGGCAGCGAAGAGGGATCAGGAGAGTAGTAGTGGGTTGTATGTTGTGGTGTGGTGTCGCGCTAGAATAAAGGACTGGAGGCAATGGATGCAGTCTTCCAAGCTTTACTCACGTTGTCAATGGTCAGCTGCAAGGCTTCTCCTTGCTCCTCACGGCGCGCTGCGGCCACCAGGAAAGGGGGTTCGGCACTCTCTGGGTAGTTCGGGTGCATCAATCAGGAAACCCAGCACCAGAGTGTTCCTAGAAACTCCCACTAGGTCCTCTCCTGTTCGTGTGTGGTGCGTGTAGTAAGGCTGGGTCTCCCTCTGGTTACTCACAGAACAAGGGTACGGGTGGCGACTCCGCTCCGTCTGTTACCTGGTGGGATCCACCAAGCCTCCGGAGCTTTTCTGACTAGGACGTGAAGTAACAAAGTCAGATAACGGGTGCCGGTCCCCTCTTGCAGCAGGAGTCCCTCTGACTAGGCCAGAATGAAGAGTACAGGTGGCGTAAACCGCTCCGTCCGAATTCCCTGGGATCCTTTTGCCTGTGGAGCTTTACTCCTCCGCTCCCCTCCAGGCCTTCTTAGGTAGGGACCTTGACCGGGTAGAGACAGCCGTTAACTCTAACCCGCTCCTCGCCTCAAGGCCAGAGTACGAGGACCGTGTATCTTCAACAGCTGCAGGTTCTAGCAGAAAGCCAAGTTCAGCGATGAAGATCTCAATCAAAAGACCTTGAACCTAAGATGGCCGTTTATTAAATATGTATTAGCAAGTGTAACCTCCTGGTGTGTCCTCCATCCTCACCCACTACTAGGTTCCCCCTATCTTTGGTTCTCCCCATCTCCTCTTATCCTGGCTGGGGCAGCACCCTGGTGCATATAAGAACCCTACAGGTGGGAGAGGTGTAGTGTTGAATGCAGAGGTGGGGTCCTGACAGGTGCTCCATCCTTACCTCGGAGAGGAGATACCACACCTCATTAAAGAGATGCAGTACCCCTGTGGCGACAGAACCCTCAGGGGCGCCCCATTACCATCAGACTCACACACCACTCAGCCCACCCGTTTCTTGTGCAGTGATAAACCAGCTGTTCACCTCCCATACACATTTTCTAAGCATTCCCTATTTCTTTCTTCAGGTGGTCCTGACATCAGTCCCCAGCCGAAACATCTTTATGGCTGTAAAAATGATCAAGAAAAAGAAGGTGAAGGAAAACATCCTTATGAGAGAGCGGCGGATACTCCTGGCGGCCCGAGACTGCCCATTCTTATGTCACCTCTATGCCGCACAGCAGTCTCGGAAGCTGGCGTATTTCATCACGGAGTATCTGTCCGGCGGCAGCCTCGAGGCTTTGATTGACATGTGCGGCTGCCTGAACATCGACAGCGTAAGGTGAGTATGAGGAAGATATACCAAAAAGAAATCAGAGGGGTGAAAATAAAAGCAGAGGTGGAAATGTAGCTGGGAGAGGACTGGCAGGTCATGTAGCCCAGGAGGGAAGGAGGTATCAGTGATGACATTGATACTACACTCTGTTCTCTCCATCAGATTCTACACAGCAGAGATTGTATGTGGTCTCCAGTTCCTTCACGGACACAACATCGTCCACCGGTAAGCACAACTTTCCTCCTTCTCTCTGTCCCCTCTACATGCTCAAAAAATTGCCCCCAACTTTCCTGGGCTCCAGTCTGCTTAGTCCACCTGATCTTGCAGTGACCCATTTTCCATCTCCTGTATCATGGGGCAGATTTCTTATTATGTTTTCTTATTTCATTGCAGAGATATTAAGCCAGTAAACATCATGTTGGATGCCGATGGCCACATCCGTGTAGTTGATCTGGGGCTCGCCCAAGATGGGGTCACCTCCTCCAATAACATCTCTGGAGTGACGGGCACTTTCCACTTCATGGCCCCTGAGGTGCTTCTCAAAAAAGGATATGGCACAGCAGTGGATTGGTGGAGCCTGGGGATTGTGGTGTCCAAGATGGCAACAGGACGCTCCCCATTTTACACTGGCTCCGTCAGCAAAATGGCTTACACAGCGATAACCAGAGGAGAGCCTGAAATTCCATCTTGGCTTGATGCTAACTTGAAAGATCTTACCAAGAAGCTGCTGTGCAAAAATCCTGAGAAGCGCTTGGATGTGTGCGGGAACATCAGAGAGCATCCATTCTTTACCAACATCGGCTGGGAGGATCTAGAGAAAAGGAGAGCAAAGCCGCCATTTATACCATTCAGGCCAGTTCTGGAGAATCATCATCTGCAGTGGCCGGAGGATAAGAAAGCCTTTAACCCCGTGGCCGGATTCAATTATGTGTCATCAAGCTGGGCCCGGTAAGATCATCCTCTGTGAGGATAAATCCCATCAAATGTTCTTCTCACCTTGTGGCCATTATGACCATCTTTGTCTTCTCCCACTGTTTCTGTCAATGACTATGTCTCTGTCATTCTTAGGTGGATGAGAATATCTGGGCTGTGAAAGAATCCACGACCATCTGGTGAGTGACCGCTGTACACACAGGACACCGATCATTAGATGTGTACATTATATCTGATGTTACATAGGGGAATGGTTCATTATAATGACCATTCCTCTAAGATAACAGAAGATCCTGAAGATAGAAGTTATTGAAATGTCTTCCTCCTTATGTCTTGCAGGATGAACCCGTGCCAACTGCCCAGAACTTCTTGCCTCCTGACCCGTACCTCACATCTCTGCTGCTGTTTGTCACCTCGGCTGCCCTAGAACATCATGTCTCTCATTAACACCTTCATGTCGGACCACTGCCATCGTGTCGCTGCACCAGGCCCTTGACTTGGCCTCCTCCAATCCATGGCTGGCATCTGAGATCCCTCCAGCCCGAAGGTCTTCTGCGCCCCAGGAGCGGCCTGTGCTAAGTTTCCATCTGGTGAGTTCAGGAACAATAGTATAATATAGGCCATTATCCCTGAACTTACCTCAGCGCAGGCCGGGTAAGTACTGCACCCATCATCCGTCACATCCACAGTACATGATAGGTGTAGACCCTACACTACACTACAGGTATAGGCACACACACATAGACACATAGGACGTAGATAGAGATTTCGGCTTTTGATCCTGGGATTTAATCTGATCGCCATATTTGGGGTCAGGAAGGAATTTTCCCCCCTAATATGAGGATAATTGGCCCATTCCTCATAGGGGGTTTTTGCCTTCCTCTGGATCTACACGGCCTTAAATAGGTTTAGTAATATATCAATAAGTAGATTCACACATAAGTAGTGCAAAAAAATAAGTTTAAAAAAATAAAATTCAAAAATAGTTTATTTTACACAAACCAAAAACATTTTTAGTCTAAATTAAAAAATGTAAATATATATTTTAAAAATCTCACTTCCATTACACACAGGGAGGTACGAGCCTTTGATCCTGGGATTTAATCTGATCGCCATATTTGGGGTCAGGAAGGAATTTTTCCCCCGTCATGAGAATAATTGGCCCATTTCTCACATGGGGTTTTCGCCTTCCTCTGGATCAACACGGCCCATAGATAGGTTTAGTAAAATAGAAGAAATAAGTAGGTTCTTATATTTATAATGAAAAAATATCTAAAAAAATAATTTATTTTTTGGTTTAAGAAAAATTATTTAATATAAATATAAAAATAAATTAGTCCAAAAATTGAAAATAATTAAATATTTAAATAAAAAATGTACACTTACGTATCACACATTAGCTATGAGCCCTTGATCCTGGGATTCATCCCGATCGTCATATTTGGGATCAGGAAGGAATTTTTCACCTTCTTCTGGATCAACACGGCCTTAAATAGATATAAACTGACAGCTATATAAGTAATTCCCAGATTAATGGCTTATTATAAATACATAAAAACATTTTAAAGTATAGGCAGATTTTCAGATAATGTATAATATATACCGTAGCTCTGAACTTAAATAAGGAAAAGATAAATAGTTTAATACATTTTTTAGAAATTAATTTATTTTCGGTCTCAGCCCTTGATCCTGGGATTTATTCTGATCGCCATATTTGGGGTCAGGAAGGAATTTTTCCCCCTGATATGAGGACAATTGGCTTATTCCTAACAGGGGGTTTTCGCCTTCCTCTGGATCAACGCGGCCCATAAATAGGATTATTCTGATAGAAGAATAATTTACACATATACATGATACTATAACATATAATAACCCCATCTATAAATAAAATCTTTCGTTTACCCCCTACATCGTTGTTCTTGTCTTTATTCCATCGGTCGTCCATGTAGTGAATGTGGGTTTCGCCCCTGAGTCTTGATGGGGTCGTACGGTCTCATGTAAGGTTTCTCCATATGGGTCAGAGGTGAAACCCCAATGTGCTGCGGATAAAGACCAAACTGATCCCTTCTGCAGTAAGCGAGTACCCGGCAGCAGGTGCTGAATTTCCCTACAGCACCTCCAAAGGAGAAATGAAGTATTACACATGATTCTCTGTAATCACTGGGCTGTACCTGGAAATCATGGAAGTGTTGGGTCCTCCAGGGCAGGAAACGCTGTTTGGTGGTCGTTTTCATTCTGACTAATGGATGAGAATACAGAACTTCAGATTCCCATAAAATGGCATTTGGATATTGGGTTTTCTACAGCTGCCGCTCACTATACACAGAGCGATGATTGAAACCGCGCAGGCGCCGCCCCTGTGACTGACAGAGAGAGGCTGCTGGGTGACATAAAGTTAATTTCCTCCTGGCAGCGGGGCTCTCAGTGCAGGCACCGCACAGTGTCACAATGCTATTACTTGCAGATTTACCCCATATCCCATATCTGCAGGTTAATAGTGTTATTTTACATGACAGGTTCCCTTTAACCCATGATGTAGTTTTGTCCCAGGTCTCTAAGGCCTGTATGAAACCAACTCAGTAGTAGAGCTCACATCATATGTAGCAGATGCCGGCTGTGCTACACAGCCAAAAACTGCCTGTAACTGCAGCAACCGGAGCTCGCTCCGATCGCTGAGGTTTATCCATCTAAATGCCTTTGTCAATCACTGAATGGCGATTGCAGGGAGCTGATGGGTTACTGACGCGCCCCCTGGGGCTGTGGGGTACTCGGTAGCTGGGCCGGTTGGTGCTGGGGATGTCACGGTGGCAGTGACCCGGTCCGTGGCCCCGGGTGGTCAAATTAAAGGAAAAGTAAAAGGGGAATAAAGTTTTTTAGAGATAATGTTTGTGACGCCACCTGTGGTATGCGGCTATATGGGGCCGCCGCTGTGGTGCAGATCCACTGGAGCTGAAGGTGACGCAGCAGAGTTGATTCAGCTCTCCACAGGCAGAGCTTAGCCCCAGGGCAGAATAAGATTAATTTTGAAGGTAGATGTTGTTGGTGCGGTGTAATGCAGGTGATGACGCAGCAATTATTCAAGGACACAGTGGGGTGCAGTCTTCAGGTTTTACTCACAGTTGTTAAGTTCCTCAGGTTACAGTCACCAGTGTGCAACTTCCCATGTCGCCCTGTGTCCTCCGGGGTAGTGATCCAGCAAACTCTAAGGTACCTCAGGAGCACTTGGACGGGACCCCGTTCAATGTACCTTTCCTGGTCATCTCACAGCGCTGGTTCTCACCCTCCTACCCTGCGCCTCACAATCAGTGTCCCAAGCCAGTGGCCTCGGGCCTTGTCGGGCAACTTGCAATCTCCTGTACCCTATGTGGCCACCTTTTCAGCGATATAATTGTGAATATTGGCTGCAACACCTTGCAAATGCTGCAGCCTCCGGTTGACTAGCTGAGCCTGGTTGTTCTCCACTAGTCTGGGGCCGGTACCCCTCTGCGGCCTGATCCCTCCACGTCAGCATGAATTCGGGCGCACGGGTGGCTTCCTGCGCTCACCGTGGCCCTGGGATCCCCTCTGTCTCTGGAGCCTTTCTCTCGCTGCTCCCGTCTTCTCTCACTCTCCTCCTGGGCTTCTCTTACTAGGTCCGACTCCTCTCTCTCCTTCCTTGCTCTCCTGAGCTCCCACTCCCAACTGAGCTCCTCACTGTACTGTCCGCTTCTAGATGGTTTCCCTTGTCTTTTATACTCTTTCTGTCTGTGCTCCCCTGAACTTCTTCCTCCACCCACCTCCTGTACCTAGTTCCACCTCCAGCTAGGGACCAGGGACTGCTCTCCCTTAGGATCAATCTCGCCCTTCCCTACTGTAGTGAAGAATATTGGATGTGGGTGTGTGGGTCCCGGGTAATACTCCGTCCTTACTTGAGTGTGGAGTACCACACCTCTGGGTGAGATGCAGTACCTCTGTGGCAACTGGACCCGCAGGGGCGCCACATTACCATGGCAGCCGGTAAGTATAGTGTAAGCAATCGAACAATTGCAGGTTGAGATCCCCTAGTGGTACAAAAAAAGTAGAAATAAAAAAATGGGAACCTCTCACGTGAAAAAACAGGGTTAATCTGCAGGTTAATAGCGTTCTGAACCTGTCTGGCCCTGGCACTTAGAGCCCCGCTGCTGGGAGGAAATTATGTGTATTCCTCCTGGCAGCGGTCAGCTTCCAGTCATAGGTGCGGTGGCGCGGGTTCAGTCACTGCTCTGTACATAGAGAGTGGCGCCTCCAGCACTGACTGTCGTCCGGTCGTACTGCTGAGCTGCTGTCAATCAATGCCGGGGGGTGCGGTTACACCAATGCCGGGAGGAATAAAGCTTCCTCCTGGCAGCGGGGCTCAAAGTGCGGGCGCCGAGCAAGTTCAGAGTAACCCCACATCTGCAGGTTGATAGCGTTTTTTCACATGATAGGTTCCATTTAAAAAATAAAACTGTATAAAAAACTGCACCTCCTTTGTCCCCATTCAAAAATGGAAAAATGGAAAAAAAATTGATATTGTCATGACTAGTGTTGAGCGATACCTTCCGATATCAGGAAATATCGTATCGGATTGGATCGGCCGATACCCAAAAAGTATCGGATATCGCCGATTCCGATACCGGAAACCAATGCAAGTCAATGGGACACAAATATCGGAATGAAAATAAACCCTTTCTTTCCTTGTAGGTTAATTCTACATGAAGTAAAACAACTAAGAATAATGTAGAATGTATTATGCGAAAAGCCGGCAATTCATCAGCGGCATTCAACTGTACCCGACAATTTACAACAGAAAGAATAGAGCATCACACATAGATTAGATAGATAGAACCATGTCAGTCACATATATATGAAGTACAGTGACAGAACTTGTCATTTAGTGTAAAGGATTTATTTAAAAAAATATTAGTGTTTTCATGCACCGTCTCTTTAAGAAAGCCGGCCGGCAATTCAGCATCTGTACCCGACAATTTATAACAGACAGAATAGAGCTTCACACATAGATTAGATAGATAGAAACATGTCAGTCACATATATATGAAGTACAGTGACAGTGTTGCTTACTGTACTTGTCATTTAGTGTAAAGGATTTATTTCAAAAAATATTAGTGTTTTCGTGCACCGTCTCTTTAAGAAAGCCGGCCGGCAATTCAGCAGCGGTACCCGACAATTTAGAATAGAAGGAATAGAGAATCACACATAGATTAGATAGATAGAAACATGTCAGTCACATATATATGAAGTACAGTGACAGTGTTGATTACTGTACTTGTCATTTAGTGTTAAAATAAAGGATTTATTTAAAAAAAAATTGGCGTGGGGTTCCCCTTAATTTTAGTCTCTAGCAGAGGTTAAGCAGACGGCTGGGGCGGATGTTTGAAGCATGGGAAGGGGGTAATACCCACGGAGCTTCCCAGGCTACTAATATCAGCCCCCAGCTGAATACCTAGCCTTTACTAGCTATTAAAATGGGGGAACCACCCCAAAAAAATAACGTGGGGTCCCCCCTAATTTAATAGCTAGCAAAGGCTCGGCAGACAGCTGGGGGCTGATATTAATAGCCCAGGAAGGGTGCCATGAATATTGGCCCCCTCCCAGGCTAGAAACACCAGCCGTCAGCCGCCCCAGAAATGGCGCATCCATAGGATGCGCCAATTCTGGCACTTAGCCTCGCTCTTCCCACTGCCCTGTAGCGGTGGCAGTGGGGTAATAGGGCTGGGGTTGATGTCAGCTTATAATGCCAGCTGACATCAAGCCCAGATTAGTAATGGAGAGGCGTCTATAAGACACCCCCATTACTAACCCCATAGTCAAAGTTAAAGAAAAACACAAACACCCAGAATAAAGTCCTTTAATTGAAATAAATTGTGAATATTGGCTGCAACACCTTGCAAATGCTGCAGCCTCCGGTTGACTAGCTGAGCCTGGTTGTTCTCCACTAGTCTGGGGCCGGTACCCCTCTGCGGCCTGATCCCTCCACGTCAGCATGAATTCGGGCGCACGGGTGGCTTCCTGCGCTCACCGTGCCCCCCCCGCTGAAAATTGCAGTCTGCAGCCGCCCCGGAAAATGGCGCGTTCATAGAAGCTGGATGCTGTACCTGGCTGGCATACAAAAATATGGCGAAGCCCACGTCAAAAGTTTTAGGAAAAATTAATTAAAAAATAAATAATAATTTAGGGACTGCATCTTTATTAACTCCTCAAATGTCATTTAGTGTTAAAATAAAGGATTTATTTAAAAAAGAAATGGCGTGGGATCCCCCATATTTTAATAGCTAGCAAAGGCTAGGCAGACAGCTGGGGGCTGATATTAATAGCCCAGGAAGGGTGCCATGAATATTGGCCCCCTCCCAGGCTAGAAACACCAGCCGTCAGCCGCCCCAGAAATGGCGCATCCATAGGTTGCGCCAATTCTGGCACTTAGCCTCGCTCTTCCACGCTGCCCTGGTGCGGTGGCAGGGGGTAATAGGGTTGGGGTTCATGTCAGCGCCAGCTGCCATGAAGCCCAGGTTAGTAATGATGGGCGTCTATAAGACACCCCCATTACTAACCTACAAAGTGTTAAAAAGAAAACACACACTACACCCAGAAAAAAATAATTTATTTGAAATAAAACAGACCATTTTATTTAATTCTTAGTTTACTAAAAATAATAGTTACCTGTCCACGTTCCTGTGCTGATCTCCCATGCACAGCTGTCACATCTGGAGATGGTGACAGCTGTGCATGGCTGCTGTAAGCTCACGCTGCCGCGAACACGTCCGCTCCCGGCAGCGGGAGCCCCTGACTGAGGTCACCGGAGTGCATTCAGTCAGCGCTGTTCCGGAGACCTCCTTTACAGCAGTGCTGTACCGTGGGAATTTCTCACGATACAGCAGGGCCGTAAAGGAGCTAACCGGAGCAGCGCTGCCTGAACTCCGGTGAACCCTTACGGCCCCGTCATTCTAGCGGCGGCGGCGGTTCAGAGCGGTCACATTCTATGTGGCTGCTCTAAACTGGAGATCTTCGTGGGACACTCGTGGACTACTACGGAGGGGTAAGGATAAGGTTGTGGTTTATTATTTTATATTTTATTACAGGAGATCGATGGCTTCGGGGAATTAGGTGTCTAGGTGAGTATAGGTGTAGTTTTTTATTTTTTACTTTATTTTAGGTGGCGATCGGCGGGGACAGGTAATGTATGAACTAATTTATTGTAGGTAACCACTGGCCACCAAAGACATGTATTTAAAATTTATTGGGTACACAGTAGGGCAATTTAAATAGCAGGATCAGGCTGATGGGAACTACTGCTCCCATCGAGCTGATCCTGCTAGCACGAGTGGACCGGGGACAGACATAGGCCGATGGGAGTAGTAGTGTCACATCGGCCTATGTCTGCCTGCACACACAGACACCGCGCACACCCGCACAAACATCGCACAGACACCCCGCACACACTCGCAGACATCGCACAGACACCCGCACACACACGCACACACACTAATCATGACCGGTCTGATGGTCTGGGAGGTGAGGCTGACCTGTGCGGCCGTGGGAAAGTTCATGTGAGTTCATGCAATGCAGTCAAGCATGAACTCACATGAACCCTCTGAGGGCACCGCGGCGACTTCAAATGAACAGCTGATCAGCATCACCTGATACCTCAGCTGTTCATTTGAAATAACCGGCGGGAAAGCGCAGCACAGAACGGGAAAGCCGGCGGTGAAGTCTTTTCACTGCCGGCTTCCCCGCCCGGGTCCTTCGCTCCTTGGTGCTGCGCTCCCCACCCGGTCCTAATTTACGATTGGGATGGGAGGTGGCGAGGGGAGCAGAGGATCGGGGTGGGAGGCTGCGGGGAAGCAGTATGGGGCTGTGTGATTGTTTAAAAGCCGGCGACTTTTTACCGCGCGCCGGCTTTTAAACAATCAGGAGAATTCTCCCCCGCTGGGATGGCATTCTGATGACAGGCTGGATCGCGCTGCCATCCAACTTGTCATCCTTCACAGACACTGCAGAGCTCAGGCATTATGGGAACTTCCGATTCCGGTATTCGATATTGTAAAAGTATCGGAATTAAGTATCGGAATTCCGATACCGCGAATATCGGCCGATACCCGATATTTCAGTATCGGAATGCTCAACACTAGTCATGACTAAAAAGTCCGATCTATCGAAATATTAAATTATTCAGACAATATGTTAAACATGAAGAAGGAAAAAAAAAGTTATGGCTCTGGGAAGAAGGGGAGCAAAAAACGAAAACGCAAAAATGGAAAAACCCAAGGTGGTGAAGGGGTTCAAAGCATCAGCTCCCAGCGAAAAATAACCAAGACCTCACTCAGCTCCATGAGCGAAAAGATGCAGGTCTCAGAATATGGAGGAACAAACAATTTAAGGGTCTGAATTTTTTTTTAACCACTAAAATATAAAGAAACGTCATAAGGGTATGTGCACATGTTCAGTAATTGCAGCAGAAAAACCCACTGCGAATATTGGAGTATTATTTTCCGTCCTATAACAGAACCCAGAGGGTCCCCTTGCTTCCATTTGTATCAGACATACTGATAGGGAATGTAGATTGTGAGCCCTAATGGGGACAGCGCCCAGAATGTCTGTAAATTGTCTGAATTGTAAAGAGCTGCAGAATATGTTGGCGCTATATAAATAAAAAGATTATTATTATTATAAAGATTATTAGTTATGCAAAGGGTTGAAAAAACGCAGCATGTGAACATAGCCTAATAACTGTTCTTAAAAATAAACTATTATCACTTCTATTTTTAAAGCTTTTTACTCTGCGGCATATTTTCCACACCTGCCTAAAACTTTTGCACAGTACTGTATATGAGATGCTTTTACAAAAAGATGCAGTATTTTTTGATAGTATGATACAAATCACTCTTGCTATGTGACTCCCTATTTCTTAATTTAAGAATCCATGTAGTAATTTGCATTTCGACCTCTAGATGGTGACACCTGAATACTGCAGTGACAATATCTCCAAAATATCCTAGGTCGGTGATGGCGAACCTTTTACAGACCGAGAGCCCAAACTGCAACCAAAAACCCACTGATTTATCCCATAGTGCCAACACGGTCATTTAACCAGAATGCTGAGGTTTTAGTTTAGAAAAACAACTCATACATAGAGCAGGCGAGGGGAACCAAAAGCAGCCACAAACAGCAGCAGGGGCATGAGACAGCAGATAGAAAAAATATGCTCCCCCTTCCATCCTGGTATTTGTTTGCCCATCCTTGTATATATGCTTCTCCCCCATCCTTGTATGTGCTACCCCCCATCCTTGTATATATCCTGCTCCCCATCCTTGTTTATATGCTGCTCCCCCATCCTTGCATATATCCTGCTTCCCCATCCTTGTATATATGCTTCTCCCCCATCCTTGTATGTGCTCCCCCAAATCCTTGTATATATGTTGCTCCCCCATCCTTGTATATATTCTGCTCCCCCATCCTTGTATATATGCTGCTCCCCCATCCTTGTATATATGCTGCCCCCCATCCTTGTATATATGCTGCTCCCCCATCTTTGTCGGAACAAAGAGGAATCTGCTACTAGTGAAAAGTTTCTGTGTTTTCTTATTAGGAGTTTTCCCTGGAGAAGGCGATGCATACCATGGAAGAAATGTGGGACTCCATAGCCTTTAATAAAGATAAAACCATATATATTTATATTATGCACAGCTACTACTTACACATACACACATGGAGTACAGGATATACAGACAATTACCACATACTACATACAGAATATTTCTCACTCTCTGAAAAAGTGTAAAATACATAATGGTGCATCCAGACACCAATTCTACAGTGCTGCTCATACACTGCAAAGAGTCTAAATACCTGTGGTCATCTGTGACTTGCACACACAAGTTAAGGTGGCCAAACACAATAACCCTCTCCTCAATCCTGGTATATATGCTGGTCCTCCCGTCAATCCTGGTATATATGCTGGCCCTCCCCTCAATCCTGGTATATATGCTGGCCCTCTCCTCAATCCTGGTATATATGCTGGCCCTCCCCTCAATTCTGGTATATATGCTGTCCCTCCCCTCAATCCTGGTATATATGCTGGCCCTCCCCTCAATCCTGGTATATATGCTGGCCCTCCCCTCAATCCTGGTATATATGCTGGTCCTCCCGTCAATCCTGGTATATATGCTGGCCCTCTCCTCAATCCTGGTATATATGCTGGCCCTCCCCTCAATCCTGGTATATATGCTGGCCCTCCCCTCAATCTTGGTATATATGCTGGCCCTCTCCTCAATCCTGGTATATATGCTGGCCCTCCCTTCAATCCTGGTATATATGGTGGCCCTCCCCTCAATCCTGGTATATATGCTGGCCTTCCCCTCAATCCTGGTATATATGCTGGCCCTCCCCTCAATCCTAGTATATATGCTGGCCCTCCCTTCAATCCTGGTATATTTGCTGGCCCTCCCCTCAATCTTGGCATATATGCTGGCCCTCCCCTCAATCCTGGTATATATGCTGGCCCTCCCCTCAATCCTGGTATATATGCTGGCCCTCCCTTCAATCCTGGTATATATGGTGGCCCTCCCCTCAATCCTGGTATATATGCTGGCCTTCCCCTCAATCCTGGTATATATGCTGGCCCTCCCCTCAATCCTGGTATATATGGTGGCCTTCCCCTCAATCCTGGTGTATATGCTGGTCCTCCCCTCAATCCTGGTATATATGCTGGCCCTCCCCTCAATCCTGGTATATATGCTGGCCCTCCCCTCAATCCTGGTATATATGCTGGCCCTCCCCTCAATCCTGGTATATATGCTCCCTCTCCCCCCCCCCAGTCACTGTGCATCACATATTAAAAAAAAAAAAAAACACATAATAAACCCTGCTCCTCACCTTCCTTCTTCTCCCGCGCAGCGTCCTCTGCTGTAGTCGGCACATCTAGCTGAAGTGTATTGCAGCGCACGTACTAGCCAGGCCCGTGCGCGCTGCAGTACACGCTGCCGGCCAACATCATATGCCCCGTTGATTGGCCAGCAGACGCTGGCCTCTAATTGGCCGGCCGAAGTCATGCTGGCCTCTGATTGGCCGGCAGCCGCTGATTGGCCGGCCGAAGTCATGCTGGCCTCTGATTGGCCGTCAGCCGCTCTGCCTGCCCCCTCTGCACGCTGCCATAGGTTCCCAGCACTGGTGTAAAGCATTTCTTCTTTTACAGCTGACGACCCAAAATTGGTGATTTTCTGAAAAAAAAAAAAAAATGGCCAGTATGCATTATATATGGTGGAAGTGAGAATGTATCATCTGGATAAGGGGGTGGTCTTCACAGAGGGGTCTATGGAGAGATGTCACTTTATAAGAAGCACATAGCATGGAATACCGGGGGGAAGCCTTCTGGCTCCTTATGTTGCACCAGTCCGGAATGCTCCACTATGGTCCATCCTTCTATAGTTCTTCTCTTATACTTTCTGCTGGTCGGTATATGGACGTATTCGCTCTATGCTGACAGGCGCTCCCTTAGTATAGCCCATGTAATGCACGGCACCACAATGTTGTAGGTTCTGACTACTGTGTAAAAAAACACCCACCCAGAGACAGGTCATAATCTTATAGTCTGGGTGTGAATACGCTGTAGGTAGAGCTACACTTTTGTTGTGGAGATTTTGGTAATTTTATTTACCTTTTTGCATTTACCCAAATGAGGCTTGTGAGAAATCCTTAAATATGCTGCAGATTTCTCCTGTATGATGCTGACCAATCATAAGCAAGCAGCAACGCTCAAAGAAAAGAAGAACACGCCCCCACCATAGCTCAAAGCGGGTTTCTTAGGGTATAAAGCTACGTTCTCACAATGAGTTTTTAGTGAGTTTTTACGCTGCATATTTTAGAAATAATGCAAGTAACCTATCTTAATGGGTGCAGAAATTCTACAACATCAAAAAGCTCAACGTGGGAACCTAGCCTAAGATGTATAATGATGGAGAGTCCTGATCTCCTGGTCTAACCTTCTGCATGATTAGAAAGCAGAGGTAACAGCTCTAAGACAAGGAAGGAGCCGCACAGCTGAGTTTCTCTGTGTCACATTACAAACCCTTTTATTGACTCTCCTGATTATGGAGTGTGCCAGTATCACACTTATGTCTTCTGTGCTAAAGCAACTTGTATTCTCTCTGCAGTGATATTAGGCTGTTATTACACCTCACACAGGAGCAGTGTGTTCTGGGTTACTTCCATGGTGAAATGTAATGACAGTCTCCTCTAATCTCACTGCAGAATCAGTACAAGTTGAGCACAACGGATCTAAGTGTGATACTGACGCTGTGCTCTCATTTCTGGACAGGCGGTGTGGGATAGGCGCAGTACAGCAGAGGTGAGAGTACCATAAGAGGAGGAGAGCTGTTAGAAAGGTTTGTAATGTTGCACAACTAAACTCTCTTGTGCTGCCCCTTCACCCACAGAGACCTTAACTGGAAGGTATTAGTCAGTTGTGTGCTCTAATCATGAAGGAGGTTAGCCCAGGAGACCAGGTCTGTATCCTTACATCTTAGACACTGAGAAATCTGCTCTAAGCTATGGTGGGGATGTGATCATCTTTCTTTTCAGTGCTGTCGTCTGCTTATAATTGGTCAGCATCATGCAGGGAGAAGAATTTCGCACCCCCAGTGAAAACTCTGATAACATCTACTTGGACTTAATTTTTTTAACTCATTAGGCGCCAAATACTTTCATTGCTAATATCTCCGCAAATGAAAGATAAAATAGAAAAAAAAAACATGAAAAATTTGGTGACAGGTCCTCTTTAGGATAAGACAACCCCTTTAACCCCTTAAGCCCCGCGGGTGGTTTGCACGTTAATGACCGGGCCAATTTTTACAATTCTGACCACTGTCACTTTATGAGGTAATTACTCTCGAACGCTTCAACGGATCCCCCTGATTCTGAGTTTGTTTTTTCGTGACATATTGTACTTCATGATTGTGGAAAAATTTCTTCGATATCACTTGCGTTTATTTGTGAAAAAAACGGAAATTTGGCGAAAATTTTGAAAATTTTGCAATTTTCAAAATTTGAATTTTTAAGCCCTGAAATCAGAGAGATATGTCACACAAAAGAGTTAATAAGTAACATTTCCCACATGTCTACTTTACATCAGCACAATTTTGGAACCAAAATTTTTTTTTGTTAGGGAGCTATAAGGGTTAAAAGTTGACCAGCGATTTCTCATTTTTCCAACAAAATTTACAAAACCATTTTTTTAGGGACCACATCACATTTGAAGTCACTTTGAGAGGTCTTTATGACAGAAAATACCCAAAAGTGACACCATTCTAAAAACTGCACCCCTCAAGGTGCTCAAAACCACATTCAAGAACTTTATTAACCCTTCAGGTGCTTCACAGGAATTTTTTGAATGTGGAAGAAAAAAATGAACATTTAACTTTTTTCACAAAAATGTTAATTTAGACCCAATTTTTTTTATTTTCACAGGGGTAACAAGAAAAAATGGACCCCAAAATTTGTTGTGCAATTTCCCCTGGGCACGCAGATACCCAATATTTGGGGAAAAAATACTGTGTGGGCGCACGGCAGGGCTCGGAAGGGAAGGAGCGCTATTTGACTTTTTGATTGTAAAATTTGCTTGAATAATTAGCGGACGCCATGTTGTGTTTGGAGAGCCCATGTGTGCCCAAACTTTGGAGCTCCCCCACAAGTGACCCCATTTTGGAAACTAGACCCCCCAAGGCACCTTTCTAGATGCATAGTGAGCACTTGGAACCCCCAGGTGCTTCACAAATTGATTCGTAACAATGAAAAAGTGAAAAAAAAAAACACTTTTTCATTTTTATGAATCAATTTGTGAAGCACCTGAGTGTTCCAAGTGCTCACAATGCATCTAGATAGGTGCCTTGGGGGGTCTAGTTTCCAAAATGGGGTCACTTGTGGGGGAGCTCCAATGTTTGGGCACACAGCGGCTCTCCAAACGCAACATGGTGTCGCTAACAATTTGAGCCGATTTTCCGTTAAATTTGTTAGAGGACACCATGTTGCATTTAGAGAGTCCCTGTGTGCCCAAACATTGGAGCTCCCCCACAAGTGACCCCATTTTGGAAACTAGACCCCCCAAGGCACCTATCTAGATGCATAGTGAGCACTTGGAACCCCCAGGTGCTTCACAAATTGATTCGTAACAATGAAAAAGTGAAAAAAAAACACTTTTTCATTTGTATGAATCAATTTGTGAAGCACCTGAGGGTTCCAAGTGCTCACTATGCATCTAGATAGGTGCCTTGGGTGGTCTAGTTTCCAAAATGGGGTCACTTGTGGGGGAGCTCCAATATTTGGGCACACAGCGGCTCTCTAAATGCAACATGGTGTCCGCTAACAAATTTAACGCAAAATTGGCTCAAATAGTTAGCGACACCATGTTGCGTTTGGAGAGCTGCTGTGTGCCCAAACATTGGAGCTCCCCCACAAGTGACCCCATTTTGGAAACTAGACCCCCCAAGGCACCTATCTAGATGCATAGTGAGCACTTGGAACCCCCAGGTGCTTCACAAATTGATTCGTAACAATGAAAAAGTGAAAAAAAAAACACTTTTTCATTTTTATGAATCAATTTGTGAAGCACCTGGGGGTTCCAACTGCTCACTATGCATCTAGATAGGTGCCTTGGGGGGTCTAGTTTCCAAAATGGGGTCACTTGTGGGAGAGCTCCAATGTTTGGGCACACAGGGACTCTCTAAATGCAACATGGTATCCGCTAACAAATTGAATGGAAAATCGGCTCAAATTGTTAGCGGACACCACATTGCGTTTGGAGAGCTTCTCTGTGCCCAAACTTTGGAGCTCCCCCACAAGTGACCCCATTTTGGAAACTAGACCCCGCAAGGCACCTTTCTAGATGCATAGTGAGCACTTGGAACCCCCAGGTGCTTCACAAATTGATTCGTAATAATGAAAAAGTGAAAAAAAAAACACTTTTTCATTTTTACGAATCAATTTGTGAAGCACCTAGGGGTTCCAAGTGCTCACTATGCATCTAGATAGGTGCCTTGGGGGGTCTAGTTTCCAAAATGGGGTCACTTGTGGGGGAGCTCCAATGTTTGGGTACACAGGGACTCTCTAAATGCAACATGGTATCCGCTAACAAATTGAATGGAAAATCGGCTCAAATTGTTAGCGGACGCCACATTGCGTTTGGAGAGCCCCTCTGTGCCCAAACTTTGGAGCTCCCCCACAAGTGACCCCATTTTGGAAACTAGACCCCCCAAGGCACCTTTCTAGATGCATAGTGAGCACTTGGAACCCCCAGGTGCTTCACAAATTGATTCGTAATAATGAAAAAGTGAAAAAAAAAACACTTTTTCATTTTTACGAATTAATTTGTGAAGCACCTGGGGTTCCAAGTGCTCACTATGCATCTAGATAGGTGCCTTGGGGGGTCTAGTTTCCAAAATGGGGTCACTTGTGGAGGAGCTCCAATGTTTGGGCACACAGGGACTCTCCAAATGCAACATGATATCCGCTAACAATTTGAGCCGACAATTTGTTAGCGGATATCATGTTGCATTTGGAGAGTCCCTGTGTGCCCAAACATTGGAGCTCCCCCACAAGTGACCCCATTTTGGAAACTAGACCCCCCAAGGCACCTATCTAGATTCATAGTGAGCACTTGGAACCCCAGGTGCTTCACAAATTGATTCATAAAAATGAAAAAGTGTTTTTTTTTTCACTTTTTCATTTTTACGAATCAATTTGTGAAGCACCTGGGGGTTCCAAGTGCTCACTATGCATCTAGAAAGGTGCCTTGGGGGGTCTAGTTTCCAAAATGGGGTCACTTGTGGGGGAGCTCCAAAGTTTGGGCACAGAGGGGCTCTCCAAACGCAATGTGGTGTCCGCTAACAATTTGAGCCGATTTTCCATTCAATTTGTTAGCGGATACCATGTTGCATTTAGAGAGTCCCTGTGTGCCCAAACATTGGAGCTCCCCCACAAGTGACCCCATTTTGGAAACTAGACCCCCCAAGGCACCTATCTAGATTCATAGTGAGCACTTGGAACCCCAGGTGCTTCACAAATTGATTCATAAAAATGAAAAAGTGTTTTATTTTCACTTTTTCATTTTTACGAATCAATTTGTGAAGCACCTGGGGGTTCTAAGTGCTCACTATGCATCTAGATAGGTGCCTTGGGGGGTCTAGTTTCCAAAATGGGGTCACTTGTGGGGGAGCTCCAATGTTTGGACACACAGGGGCTCTCCAAACGCAACATGGCGTCCGCTAACAATTTGAGCCGATTTTCCATTCAATTTGTTAGCGGACACCATGTCGCGTTTGGAGAGCCCGTGATGTGCCTAAACAGTGGAGCTCCCCCACAAGTGTCCCCATTTTGGAAACTATACCCCTCAAAGATTTTATTAAGGTGTATAGTGAACATTTTGAACCCAGAGGTACGGCACATTATTTGTTTACATTAGGTCATCATATTGAATAAGTTTTCATTATTCTTGAGCGCAAGTGCTCGCTACTTGAGTTTGCATCGGGTACTCAGGTATGCACCATGTACAGCGTGTGCTCGAGTGACATGCTCGAGTCCCTGCTCCGCATGTTTCACGGTTATTAGACACCCAAAAAAAAACATGCGGGGATCGCTCGTGCATGGCAGGCAATCCCCGTAAAGTTTTTTGGCCGCGAAGCATATGGGGCAGAGACTCGAGCATGTCACTCAAATATCCACGATACTAAATGCATACCAGAGCACCCGATGCAAACTCAAGTAGCGAGCACTTGCTCTCAACACTAGTCGCCATATCGTCATCTTTTTTTCTTACTTTTGAAAAAAATCCCAACCCCAGCCCTAACCCTAGCACAACCCTAGCCCCAGCACAACCCTAGCCCCAGCACAACCCTAGCCCCAGCACAACCCTAGCCCCAGCACAACCCTAGCCCCAGCACAACCCTAGCCCCAAACCCAGCCCTAACCCTAGCCCAATCCTAACCCAAGAGTTTATTTTTGACGCCGTTCCTTGTGCGGTATAAGTGATTAGACGACTTTATTCTTCGGGTCGGTGTGATTACAGCAATGCCAGAATCATATGGGGTTTTTATGACTGACAGCTGTCACACACTAAAAGATGCATTTTTTGTAAAATCTAGTTTTTGCATCGCCATATTTTGAGAGCTATAATTTTTCCAAATTTTGGCAGACAGTCATGTGACGGCTCGTTTTTTGCGGGATGACTTGACGTTGTTATTGGTGCCATTTTCAGGCACGTGACATTTTTTGATCGCTTTCTATTCCGATTTTTGGGAGGCAGAATAAACAAAAACCAACAATTCAGGAATTGTTTTTTTTTTTTTTTTTTTATTCTGTTCCGCGTGTGGTAAAATTGATGAGGCAGCTTTACTCTTCGGGTCAGTACGTTTACAGCGGTACCACATTTGTATAATTTTTCTATGTTTTGGCGCTTATACACAATAAAAGCTATTTTATAGAAAAAAATATTTTTTAGTATCGCTTTATTCTGAGAGCTATAACTTTTTTATTTTTCGGCTGATGGAGCTATATGGCGGCTTGTTTTTTGCGGGACGAGATGACGTTTTCAGCGGTATCATTTTTATTTATATGCGTCTTTTTGATCGCGTGTTATTCCACTTTATGTTTGGCGGTATGGTGATAAAGCATTGTTTTTTGCTTGTTTTTTTTTTTTTTTTTTTTACCGTGTTCACTGAAGGGGTTAACTAGTGGGACAGTTTTATAGGTCAGGTTGTTCCGGACGCGGCGATACCAAATATGTGTACTTTTATTGTTTTTTTTTTATTTTTTTTATAATAATATTTATTGATGGGTACATTATATTTTTATTTTTGGTGTATTATTTTTTTTATTTTTTTATAATATTTTTGCACATTTTTTTTTTTTTTTTTTTTCCACTTTCACACAGTTTATACACTTTATTACTTTGTCCCACTCTGGGACTTTCACTTTTTTTTTTCTGATCGCCTGCATGGCACAGGAATGGAGCACCATCCCTATGCCATGAAGGCTGTCAGAAGTGCACAGTGTGAAGATTGCTTGGAGATGCACTGCGCATGTCCAAGCAATCTTCCTGCTCTCTGGTGACCCGGATGTTGTCATGACGACATCGGGTCGGCATGGCAACACCCGGGAAGCCTTTGCAGACTGCGCTGGAAGCCGGAAGAGGAGGTGAGTATCGGCGATCACCTCCCCTTGCCCCCGCAATGCCGCGATCGACTTCGATCGACTTCGATCGCAGCATCGCGGGGGTTAATGTGCTGGGAGCGGTGCGTGACCGCTCCCTGCACATAGTACCGGGTGTCAGCTGTGACAATCAGCTGACACCCGGCGGCGATCGCGCCCGCACAGCCTGTGTGCGCGCGCGATCGCCATGACGTACTAATACGGGTCTGGCTCTTAAGTCCCAGGGCACAGACGCGTATTAGTACGTCAGATGTTATTAAGGGGTTAAATGTAAGAATTGAATTTTAGTCGAAAAAATGTATGCAACAAAAATGCCACATGTGATTTGATCCAAAAACATGCTGCATTTCAGGATGAGAAAAGCAAGTATTTGCAAAAAAAAAGTTAAAAGGGGTGTTCACTGTTATGATATTGATCACTTATACTTAGGATGGACCACCAAGATCAGATTGGTAGAGTTCCAACACTCTGCCACCCCATTGATTCCATGCTGGAGCTGGTAACAGCTGATTGGTGGTGTTAGGATTTGGACACCTATCAATCTGATACTACTGACTTATATTGATGCCTTCTCCTAATTGATAAGTGGTAGCATACCCCTTTAAAACAATACGTAGTTTTTATTTAGTTGTAAGATGAAAGTGACTCTACACATTAAGGCGTGTCATGGTCTGAGCACAAAATGATTCAAAGATTAGTTGCTGGCCTCTTGACCCGAACTTAAGAGCTTAAGGCCATGTTCATACATTCAGTAATTTGGTCAGTATTTTACCTCAGTATTAGGAAGCCAAAACCAGGAGTGGAACAATTAGAGGAAAAGTATAATAGAAACACGTCACTGATGAAACTTACTGAACGTGTGAAGGTGCCTAATAGAGACGCTGTGGAGAAGGACAGGAGCGCACACAAAATAGGGCAATAGCGTCTGATAAGGGGTCGGGATAATTGATGGCAGCGCTCACCTAGAGGTGTTGTGTGCAGTCACCACAGCTATAATGGTGTAGAAAGCCGCTGCTGCCCTGTGGCTGGAGGAAAGGTTCTTCAAGAGGTGGAATGGCAAAAATCGAAGCTGGCACATTTAGGTGGGCCGTGCTGCGGGAGTGAAGAGCTTGTTTTTTTTTATACCTTGAGAAAGGCCCTGGTCCATTGCAGAAACGCATTGATATTAATAAAAAACGTTTGGGAATCCCAAGGCTCTTCATTCCCACAGTGCAGCCCACCTAAACGTGCCAGCTTCCATTTCTGCCAATGTGGCCTAATAGACGTATATGAGGCTGTCAAAGATCGGGGCAGGAGACTCGCAAACAGCTTGTGCATCACGATCTATGACACACAGATGTGTGAATACGCCATTACTCTCATATAAGATTACCTGCATCAAGTTTCAAAGGAGCAATTGTAACCCTCTTTCAATTATTTAAAGGCATTTTCCCACAAACAAAATTCATTTTAATCAATAGATCTTGGAATAATAATAAGTTCCACAATTGGATGAGTTTAAATAAAATGTTCCTGTGCTGAGATAATCTTAGAAATATGCCCCTGCTGTGTACTGTGTAATGTCTGACCATACAGGATCATGGTGTGAACATACCTCATCTCCTGGACGGGGAGGATGCAAGAGAGTATACAGACATTACAGCAGGGGATCACAGCCGATTCTTTATGTGAGGTAAAACAAGTTTTTAAACAGGCAGGGAAATGTTTTACCTCACAGAATCAGCTGCCATCCTGTGGTGTCCTGTCTGTATACTCTTTCGCTTCCTCCCATGGCCAGCTGTGTTATGTGCAGACCATGTTCGCTCCACTGGGAGTCTGTTTATGACACGACACAGTAAAAGTGCAGTCATCAGTAATGATGTCAGGTACAAAGCTATTATAGTAAGGCCCAGTGTAGTGTGGAAGTCCAATGTGACACTGAAGATGTCCGCCTAGAGATAGATGCTAGTTATTGAGCTGCAGCTGTTGATCCATGTAACGCATAGGTTCACCTTTATACACCATTTCACCCGTTTACCCAGATCATCAATCTTCAGAACGTCTTCAAATGTAGCATAAGTTTGTAAAAAAATGATTCTGTACTTGTATCATAGCTCAAAGCTGCATTCACACTGAATTACTACTGAATGTAAAGGTGTGGGGTGACACATGATTAGCTACAGCTTAGTTCTGCTGTACTGCTTTTTGTAGGGTCCTGTCCTGTGCTCCGGCCCTCCGTCTGTAGGTCCATTATGCATTCATTTGCTTTTCATGGCAAAAAAGGTGCAGCATGCAGCGCTATTCCTACCATCCAAACAATGCAGACCTCGAAGACCACTCAGCGGCTTGCGGCAATGGGATCCAGGGGTGCCATATGGCAATGGATCCGCAGGGATCCAGCATTGAATTTTATTTCCCCGAATAACTGACTTAATGATGCCCCTTCTAACACATCAGATGACTGTATGATGCCAACAATACAAATAAAGTAAAGAGCATAATTGCTGTCCAGACACTGAACAAGCAGGCTATGCAGTAAAATTAAGAATGATCAATGGAGATATGGAAGAGAATAAGGTATAACTCAGGGCCAGTGCAAGACAAGCAATTCTATCTAGTAACAAAGTTGCTCAATTTATTATGTAGATTATAAATGGATGTAATATAAAATTGTTTTGCGGATGAATCGCTGCTCTGAGTGTTAGATTTTCAAAGTGGTAAAAGGGTTTATCTGTCAGTAATGATATTTACCTGGGGACATCCACCTATTGGAGACAGGCCATTAAAACTGGCCAAACTTTCTCCTTACTTTCTTGGCCATTGAGGGGCTTTTTGGACTGCAAATGGTTGATAAGTGTTGGTAAGAGTTTTCGAAGTATCTACTATATAATTGTCTTATCCCGTCTGTCTGTCTGTCTGTCTGTCTGTCTGTCTGTCTGTCTATCTGTCTGTCTGTCTGTCCAGGAAATCCTGCGTCGCTCATTGGTCCGGCAGCGGCCAATCAGCGCCGCGGGATTTCAGAAAAAAAGATGGCGGCCGTTAGCGGCTCTTCTGCGGGACGGAGCTCAGCGGCGCTCATCTCCCGGCCGGTACCAGCAGGAGGACCCCGACCGCCGGACCCATCTGCGGGACAGAGATGCAGCCGGGAGATGATTGGCGCGAGGCGCTCATGTCCCGGCCGGCAGCAGCGGAAGGACCGCCTGCGTCGCTGACATCCATGCGGAAGGGAGGACCGGGGAGCGGCGCTGCGGGTCGGGATACTTCTGCTGCGAGTGCCCGCTCATGTCCCGGGTTCTCGCAGCGGAAGTAGCCGCACAGGCAGCGCCGCTGCCCGGTCCTCACCAAGACGATTCGATGATTGGTCGCGGTCTTCGGACCCGACCAATCACTGATCTTAGCGCAAAAGTTAAATACCGCTGTGCTGATTGGTCGCGGACGCTGCCCGCGACCAATCACCGATTTGGGCGTCAAATTTAAATAGCGGCCGCGACCAATTGGATGTCAGCGCCGCTCCCCGGTCCTCCCTTCACACCCTTGCCGCATGGATGTCAGCGGCGCTGCCTGTGCGGATACTTCCGCTGCGAGAACCCGGGACATGAGCGGGCGCTCGCAGCAGAAGTATCCCGACGAGCAGCGCCGCTCCCCGGTCCTCCCTTTACACCCTAGCCGCTGATGTCCCCAGAGTAACCGCATGGTGTTACAAAGATCCGGACATTTGTGTTAAAAATCGCTGATTGGTCGCTGGCGGTGCCCGCGACCAATCACCGATTTGGGCGCCAAATTTAAATATCGGCCACGACCAATCACCGATCTTGGCTCCACATTTAAACACCGCTGTACTGATTGGTCGCAGCCGCTATTTAAATGTGGCGTCCAAATCGTTGATTGGTCGCGGGCAGCGCCAGCGACCAATCAACGATTTTTAACACAAATGTCCGGACCTTTGTAACACCATGCGGATACTGTGGGGAGATCAGCGGCTAGGGTGTGAAGGGAAGACTGGGGAGCGGCGCTGCGGGTCGGGATACTTCTGCTGCGAGCAGTCGCTCATGTCCCGGGTTCTCGCAGCGGAAGTAGCCACACAGGCAGCGGCGCTCCCCGGTCCTCACTAATACGATTCCGCTCCCTGCTCCTCACCAATACGATTCGCTGATTGGTCGCGCTCTCCGCACGCGACCAATCAGTGATCTTGGCGCTAAAGTTAAACACCGCTCTGCTGATAGGTCGCGGCCACTGCCCGCGACCAATCACCGATTTGGGCGCCACATTTAAATAGCGGCCGCGACCAATCACTGATCTTGCCGCCACATTTAAACACTGCTGTTCTAATTGGTCGCGGACGCCAGCCGCGACCAATCAGCGAGCTTGGCGCCAAATTTAAACAACGCTCTGCTGATTGGTAGCGGACACCAGACGCGTCCAATCAGCGAGATTGGCGCCAAATTTAAACAACGCTCTGCTGATTGATCACGGTCGCTGGCCGAGATCAATCAGCAGTATTGGCGCAAAATTTAAACAACGCTCTGCTGATTGGTCGCAGCCGTCAGCCGCGACTAATCAGCGATTTTGGCGCCGAATTTAAACACCGCTCTGATGATTGGTCCCGGCCGGCGACCAATCAGCGATTTTGGCGCCAAATTTAAACCCCGCTCTGCATCGCTTTGCTGATTGGTCGCGGTCGCCGGCCGCGAAGAATCAGCAGTATTGTCGCCAAATTTAAACACCTCTTTGCTGATTGGTCGCGGTCGCGACCAATCAGCGATTTTGGTGCCAAATTTAAACCCCGCTCTGTATCGCTCTGCTGATTGGTCGCGGTCGGCGGCCGCGACCAATCAGCTGTATTGGCGCCAAATTTAAACACCGCTCTGCTGATTGGACGCGACTAATTTAAATTTAAACACGCTCTCCAGTCCTCACTAACACGGTTCGCAGATTGGTCGCGGCCGCCGTCCGCGACCAATCACTGATATTGCTGCCAAATTTAAACACCGCTTTGCTGATTGGTCGCGGTTGCCTAACGCGACCAATCAGCGATTTGGGCACCAAATTTAAACGCCTCTCTGCTAATTGCGCCCCGTCGGCCGCTTACCTATTCTAGAATACCCGATGCGTTCGAATCGGGCCACCATCTAGTATATGTCATAAGTGTCTATGGTTGGAGAACCCCTTTAAAGTAAAACATTGGTCAACAACTTTAGGAATTGTAAGGAAGGTTAGAAGATGTTTGGCTACGGTCACAGTCTGGTGGTTTCACATTTTATATAATTTAGGCTTTGCATGTGTTAGTTCACTATATCGCACCTCTGATCTCTCTATTGGACCATGTAAAACATAAAAAACCTAATGACAGAAGAAAGGATCTGCAGGATCGGTGATGGTAGTTACTGGGAACCCCACCAATCACTAGAGTGGGGATCCCTATCCTCTCTTATGGAGGAAGTAGTATGGAGCCGTTGCCAGGCATGCGCACTGCCACACTCCATTCAGTGTCTATGGGACTGATGGGGACAGCCGACAACATCAGCAGCCGCGTATATATATATATATATATATATATATATATATATATATATATATATATATATATATATATACACAGTACATACCAAAAGTTTGGACACACCTTCTCATTTAAAGATTTTTCTGTATTTTAATGACTATGAAAATTGTACATTCACACTGAAGGCATCAAAACTATGAATTAACACATGTGGAATTATATACTTAACAAAAATGGTGAAACAACTGAAAATATGTCTTATATTCTAGGTTTTTCAAAGTAACCACCTTTTGCTTTGATGACTGCTTTGCACACTCTTGGCATTCTCTTGATGAGCTTCAAGAGGTAGTCACCGGAAATGGTTTTCACTTCACAGGTGTGCCCTGTCAGGTTTAATAAGCGGGATTTCTTGCCTTATAAATGTGGGACCATCAGTTGTGTTGTGCAGAAGTCTGGTGGATACATAGCTGATAGTCCTACTGAATAGACTGTTAGAATTTGTATTATGGCAAGAAAAAAGCAGCTAAGTAAAGAAAAACGAGTGGCCATCATTACTTTAAGAAATGAAGGTCAGTCAGTGCGAAAAATTGGGAAAACTTTGAAAGTGTCCCCAAGTGCAGTTGCAAAAACCATCAAGTGCTACAAAGAAACTGGCTCACATGAGGACCGCCCCAGGAAAGGAAGACCAAGAGTCACCTCTGCTTCTGAGGATAAGTTTATCCGAGTCACCAGCCGCAGAAATCGCAGGTTAACATCAACTCAGATTAGAGACGAGGTCAATGCCACACAGAGTTCTAGCAGCAGACACATCTATTCAACAACTGTTAAGAGGAGACTTTGTGCAGCAGGCCTTCATGGTAAAATAGCTGCTAGGAAACCACTGCTAAGGACAGGCAACAAGCAGAAGAGACTTGTTTGGGCTAAAGAACACAAGGAATGGACATTAGACCAGTGGAAATCTGTGCTTTGGTCTGATGAGTCGAAATTTGAGATCTTTTGTTCCAACCACCGTATCATTAACTTGTTAATAACCTGCAGTCTATAATGAGCCGTGTTAATAATATGATCCCACCAATAGTGACTCTGTATGGCCAATTTGACAATAAACTGTGTTGGTATTGTACTTTTTATTTTTCATCACTAGATGGCAGTGCAGCAGTGTAAATGTGTGAGAGAATGGGATGATGGCGCCATTACTGATCATTATGTAAAATCAGGAGCTGACCTTCTTTATTGGTAAATTACGATGTAATTCAGGTTAATGATTCTTATGATTTTGCTAATAAAAACACTATTGCATTGTACACGTGTCGTTGTGTGATTGATCTAGATCCCAGCAGCCTCAATTGTCCGCTATTATTGAGAAGTCTTGGCTGCTAGATATGGCAGTGTCATCAATCTCAAGAAGCCTTTTATTCTCACATACATGATAGAATCCAATAGTAAACATCAGCATATCCCTTCCAGGAGCGGAACGACATCGGTCACAGAGGGTGCGACCGGGCCCGTGCAGGAGGGGGGTCGGCCGCCACCAGCACCTATTTCAGTTAGAGGTGCATGCGAGGACACACATTCAGCTGAAATGTATTGAGACGCCGAGACCATCTGTGTCCCTGCACCGCAATACACCCTGCCAGCCAATCAGAGTCCGGCTGTTGACGTTGGTGTGCCAGTCACAGGCGGCACATGACCGTGACGTCATGCACCATGCCAGCAAGACGAAGTTAGATGCCAGTTCCTTCAAGTGCTATAGAAGAATACGCTGCGAGTTGTGGGAGTGGAGGAAGGGAAGAAGAATAATTTATTTATTTTTAAATGTATTGGAGAAGAACAGCAAACACTATTAATGGAAGGGGCACAGGATGGGGGACATTATACCAGGAAGGGTACAATAAGAAAGCTCAGCAACACACTGCAAGGGACAATACATATGCAGACACTGAGAACATAAGAGCTAAACTGCATTATTGCTAAATAAAATGTACTTACAAAAAATGAAGGCTCTTAGCGCACAAATTGGCCAATTCATGTATGCCCATCAACCACGACAAGGTAGCCTCCGCATGATGGTTAACTAACCTCTTAAACATGCCTCTCTTGGGCTATAAGCCTACAATATAAATGGGCAAACATGCCTCTCTTGGGATAGAAACCTACAAATTTAAGTGGGCAGGTAGAATCCAACACTAATTAAAAGCACCCTTGGGCTGATGGGTGCTTATACCAGGAAGGGTTCCAGGATGGAGTGCATTATACCAGGAAGGGTCCCAGGATGGAGTGCATTATACCAGGAAGGGTCCCAGGATGGAGTGCATTATACCAGGAAGAGTCCCAGGATGGAGTGCATTATACCAAGAAGGGTCCCAGGATGGGGAACATTATACCAGGAAAGGGCCCAGGATGGGGGACATTATACCAGGATTGTGCTCAGGATGGGGGACATTATACCAGGAATGTGCTCAGAATGGGGTACATTATACCAGGAATGTGCTCAGAATGGGGTACATTATATCAGGAAGATGCCCAGGATGGAGTGCATTATACCAGGAGGTGCTCAGGAAGGGTAACATTATACCAGAAAGGTGCCAAGGATGTAGTGCATTATACCAGGAAGGTGCTTAGGATGTAGTGCATTATACCAGGAGGTGCTCAGGAAGGGTAACATTATACCAGGAAGGTGCCAAGGATGTAGTGCATTATACCAGGAAGGTGCTCATGATGTAGTGCATTATACCAGGAAGGTGCTCAGGATGGGGAACATTATACCAGGAAAGGGCGCAGAATAGAGCACATTATACAAGGAAGAGGCCCAAGATGTACAGTTGAAACCAGAAGTTTACATACAGTATATAAAAAGACACATATGCATGTTTCTCTCAGTATCTGACATGAAATCAGAATAAACCTTTCCCGTTTTTTTAAATGCCTTAATACATTCTCTCTCTCCTTATTCTGGCATTTGGCAAATATTAAAAATTATGGTAATCCTAATTGACCTAAAACGGGAAAGGGCATCAGCGTTCCCATGTAACTTCCCAGGCCTATGCTCTACGTGAAAGTTGAAGTCCTGAAGAGCTAGGAACCATCTAGTTACCCTGGCATTGTTACCTCTCTTTTCCCTCAACCATCTCAACGGGGCATGGTCTGACAACGGGCACAGGACAGTGTATGGAACTATGCTTTAAACCTGCAGGAGGCGCTGAGGGCCATCAAACAGGTAGACCCTGACAGTGTGCGTGATGAAAACAGACTGTTAACTGAGCAGTTTATTGAGGGTTTACTATCCAGCGCCCACCGAACCCAGCTGCACATAGTGGCTCTGCAAAACCCTGACTTAGACTTTGCTAAGTTTAAGGACAGGGCCATCTGGGTGCTACGAGAACCAGCACCAGGTGGCGCTACAGCTCACCGCCGCCCAGATATCACCTACCACCAGGAGGTGGCACCCTTTTCCCCGAAGCCTGTAGGAGCTGATGCGCAAACTCTGGACAGTGCACCATCAGGTCCAAGAGCTAACTAAAAGTGTAGCAGCACTAACCAAAACTGTACAGTCCTTGCAGGTGTATCCCAAAGGAAAGATCCAGCTGGCTTCCAGTCCGGAGGACAACCCGTGGCGCCAACAGAAGAGGATTCCACCATCCAGAGGAAGGAACAGCGACCGCTACGACCAGGACGGACAACCCATCTGCCGCCGCTGCAACCAGCCAGGACATTATGCAAGGTACTGTCATTTAAGCGAGCAAAACCTGGGGCAGAGGGCCAACCCCCAGGCATAAGACCACCAGGCCCATCAAGCTGGCGAGACAAATATGTGGGAGGACGACCGGTCCTACCTGTCGTGCTGGACGGCTTTCCAATGAGCGCGTTGCTGGACACTGGATCCCAAGCGACCACCATCCCCTACATTCTTTACTGTACTGACTCTGATATCACCCGCCATCCAGATGAACATTTGGCATTTATGCCAGCAATGGTCAACCCGTACCTCAGGTGGGGTTCAAAGAAGTGACCATAAAGTTGGCAAAGTGGAACTGCCAGCACAAGGACTGATTATTGTCGACATTGATCGCCGAGAAAGTCATCCCATAATAACCATGGGCACTAATGTCATTGAAAATTGTCTTGCAGAGATAATTGTCTTGTTACAGCAGGTTGCGGAGACCGCCAGATCCAGCCAGCAGCCGGTTCTACAAAGAGAGATCAGAGCCCTGATGAAAAGACAACAGGTAGAACTGTCTGGTGGTGAAATTGGCAGTGTCAGGATGAGTGACCCATTCCCTATTGCCATGCCCCTAAGAAGTGAAATTATGATATGGTGCCGGGCAGCTATTGGTCTAAGGGGTAGAGATTACCAGGCCATGGTAGAGCCAGTCTACTCTGACAGTAGGCCCACCATTTTGACAGCCCGGGGGGTGGTTGATGTCCGCCATGGGAGGGTACCCGTCCGCATCCTAAACATTGGGGAGAGAGAAGTCCATTTGCCCCGGTATGCCACTCTAGCCAAACAGTTCACTGTCAACCAGAATTCTATAAAGACAGTGGAACCCTTGCCTCCATCCCAACAGGCAGAGGATAACGGCTCCAAGGAATAAATGGAGGACTGGTGCCAGAAGCTGCATGTGGGCACTGACTCCACCTCTCCACACTGAAAACAAGGAGTGTACCGGGTGGTACAGGAATACGAAAGGGTCTTCCGTAAACATCCACTTGACTTCGGGCAGGTAAAAGGGGTTCAACACCATATCCCCACGGGAGACCATCCACCCATTAAAGAAAGGTACCGGCCTGTACCCCCTGCACACTACCAAAATGCCTAAGGGATGTTGCGAGAAATGAAGGAGGCTGGGGTAATAAGAGACAGTTGTAGCCCCTGGGCAGCTCCATTAGTTCTTGTAAAGAAAAAGGATGGCGCTATGAGAATGTGTGTAGACTACAGGAAAATCAACCACATAACACACAAAGATGCATACCCGTTACCCAGAATAGAGGAATCACTAGCTTCATTAAAGTCTGCTAACTATTTCTCCACTTTGGCTCTTACTAGTGGGTATTGGCAGGTTCCTGTAGCAGAGGTGGATAAGGAAAAGACCGCATTCACCTCCCTGATGGGCCTCAGCGAGTTCAACTGCATGCCATTCTGGCTCTGCAACGCCCCAGGAACCTTCCAGCGGTTGATGGAGTGCTATCTGGGACATAAGAATTTCGAGACAGTCCTGCTGTACCTGGATGACGTCATTGTATACTCCCAGACGTATGAGAACCATCTGAAGCACCTGGCGGAAGTGTTTGACTCACTGGCTGGCTTTGGTCTAAAGGTGAAGCCCTCAAAATGTCATCTGCTGAAGCCCAAGGTACAGTACCTGAGGCACGGGGTGAGCACTGACAGTGTAGCTCCAGATCCCGATAAAATCACAGTAATCAAGGACTGGCCAAGACCCTCCACCGTAAAGGAAGTGCGGCAGTTCCTCGGGTTGGTAGGCTACTACCGAAGATTTATTCCAGGCCTCACCAAGATGGCAGCACCCATGCTGGACCTCCTGATAGGCCAGTCCAGGAAGGCCAAAAACCAGAAGCCGCCATTCAAATGGGACAAGCTGGAAGATGAGTCCTTCCACCAGCTGAAAATGGCCCTCACGGGGGACGAGATCCTGGCTTACCCTGATTATGGCCAGCCCTTCATCCTCCACACGGACGCGAGCAACGTGGGACTGGGAGCGGTGCTGTCCCAGATCCAGCAGGGCAGAGAACGGGTAATCACTTATGCCAGCAGGAAGCTCCGGCCCTCAGAAAGGAACCCTGAAAATTACAGCTCCTTCAAGCTAGAGTTCCTCGCAGTGGTATGGGCAGTGACAAAGCGCTTTAAACATTACCTCGCCTCTTCCAAGTTCACCGTATTCACAGACAAAAACCCGCTGACACACCTGGACACTGCGAAACTTGGTGCCCTGGAGCAGAGATGGATGGCCCGACTCTCCAATTATGAGTTCACCATCAAGTACCTGGCTGGGCGCAAGAATGCCAATGCAGATGCACTGTCCAGGATGCCTAACTTGCCAGATGGGGGAGAAGACCCAGAAGAACTGGAAGAGATAGAAATCCCCGCTTTCCACCGTCATGGGATAACTCAGTGCTCCCACTGTGTGAAAGACAGGTACTCTTCCACCAAACAGGCCACGTTCAATCCCTTGCCCCACCACGGCTGGGCAGAAACACAAGACAGTGACCCGGCCGTCCACCTAGTCAAAGAGTTGCTGACACGAGCCGACTCATACCCTGACCCAGATCCTCCAGAGGAGACTAAACAGCTGTGGAAAGAGAAGAGTAAGCTGTTCATCTATGAAGAGAAGCTGTGTCGAAGAACTGTCAACTCCCAGACGCATGAGCTGGTCTGGCAGGTGGTAGTCCCGAGGCGGGACGCGTCTATGGTCTTGGAAGTGTACCACGATGGAGCAGAACACTTCGGATGGAAAAAGCTGGAAGTCCTGCTGCGTGAACGGTTCTATTGGGTCGGCATGAGAGGAGCAATCGAGAGGTGGTGTCGAGACTGCGGACCGTGCAACCTGAGAAGGAAAGACCGTGACAGCCAGAGGGCTCCCCTGCAGCCCATCATCACCAAGCAGCCGCTCGAACTGGTAGCCCTAGACCATGTGAAGCTGTCCCCAAGCAGGTCAGGCTATGTCTACGCTCTCACCATCGTAGACCACTACTCCCGGTTTCTGGTAGTAGTGCCAGTCAAGGACCAAACAGCTCAGACAGCAGCCAGAGCTTCCCAACAGCACTTCTGCCGCCCGCATGGTTACCCAGAACCTATGCTAACTGACCAAGGTCCGGCCTTCGAAGCGGAGGTATTCCAAGAGTTCTGCAACCTGTATGGCTGCAAGAAGATCAGGACAACGCCTTATCACCCCCAGACCAACAGGATGTGTGAAAAGATGAACCAGGTGGTGATAGACCTACTGAAGACATTGCCCCTGGAGGAACGCAGTCTGTGGCCAGAAAAGTTGCTAGACCTAGTGGACCTCTACAATCATATCCCAGTGAATTCCACCAACTGCACACCAGCTTACCTGATGAGAGCGAGACCTGGTAAGCTGCCCATCGATCTGGATATGGGAGTTCTGACACCAGAGGACGCCTCACCAGACGCAGATTGGGACACTGAGTGGCAACAGCAATACCGCAAGGTACAGGAAAGTGTTGAAAGAAGTCTGTTCCAAGCAAGAGAAAGGCAAGAGAGGACTTACAATCAACATGCACCTGCTGCCCCCTTGTCACCTGGAGAGCAAGTCCTAAAGAGGAAGAGGCGACTCCACAAGTTGGATGACCAGTGGGAAAAAGAGCCGTACACCATTCTACCATCAAGTCATGATAATACCAAGGTGTGCCTCATAAGTAAGGACGAAGGTGAGACAACAGCAACAGTTTCCAGTTTCCAGAGACCACCTGAAGAAATGTCCCGAGCAGCTACAGCATGCTGAAGAAGGCCAAGATATCCCTCAACCCGCAGAGGAAGTGTAAGAAATGGTCAGCACGGTACTCGGAGAATTTCCCAGGTCATGGACACAAGTGAATAATGCCATTGTTGTGCCTGTCCTTACATTTCTCCAACCAGCACCTCAAGCACCTACAGAAGTCTCAGTAGAGTTGGAAGAACCAATGGCCCCGGAGACAGAAGATTCCTCATCAGCAGACCAGGAGAATCTACCCTCTGCTAGTAGCGAGCCTGTCGTACCCACGGTAAGCCAAAGGATCCGTAGGAAGCTGCCCAACCTACCAGTGACACCTCAAAATACCAGTAGTGCAGGTCACACAGTGCCCACCACACCAGGGGTAGGGAAAAGGGACCAGAGTGGAACACGGACAGACAGTGTGTTACGCAGGTCCACCAGAATCACCAGAGGTCAAATTCCTGCTCGTTGGAAAATTTAAATGTAACTATAACTGTAATGTTGAATTGTTTTGTGTGTGTATTGAATATGTTTTTCCAGTTACCCTACAGGGTCCAAAAAGACTTTCAGGTTATGGACAATGAATAACCAAAAACTCTGCCTGTAAATAGTGCACCTGTAAAGTGCCCCTTTGGTGCCAGACCACAGAACAAAAACCCGTGGAGGTGGCTGAAGATGTGGTCCAACTCCGGATCATCAATGCCCTGTAGCCACCCTAGGGCCTACGTTGAGGGTTTGGGACAGGTCCCTCTGATTGCACCTTGTTTCAGTGAAATGGACACCTGGTTGCGGATGATATCGTGACCTTTAAAGACTCTAATGGTTGTAAATATGTTAATGTATTGTTACCTGTTGTATTTTTGCAAAATATGTTCAGTCCCGGAGTACTGAAATTTACTAGGGTGGAATGTGGCACCCCAGAGGGTCTGGTTGCCACAGTGGTAGTAATACCATGTCTGGGAGCAAAACAGGAGTTTCCTGGTCAGGGAACACACTACATGCAACACCTCCTGCTCCAGACCAGAAAAGGGGAGGATCCTGCCCTATATAACTGGATCTGGAGGCGGGGTTAGTCAGTCTAGTGAGAGTCTAGTTCAGTGTCAGGAGTCAGTTAGGACTAAGGAGCAAGGAGCTGAGGACTGGAGCTGTGCAGAGCTCGTCCTGGCCAGTGGATACAGAAGACCTGACACCGGAGTCCGAGGCTGTGAGGATTGTATATCCAGCAGCAGAAACCGCAAGGCAGGAGATTGCAGGTCTCCTGGCTGACAGAAGCCCGGAGGCTCAGCCACACGAAAGGACCAGTGCCACCACAGAGGAGCGAGGAATACATGGGATCCGAGTCGCCAGCCATACGGGTGAGCAGCACGTTACACTCAGGGACGTGGGCTACAACACGACTATAAGCGGGATAGCCAAAAGAGTACAGTCGGAACGGCAGGCCTACAACTCCACTTGGCCAGGGGATTCTAGGATTGCTCCCAGACTGACCAGGCCCTCATCCCTGGCAAGTACTCCAGTTGGGGCCTATATAATTACCTCCAGTAAAGACCCTAGGACTGCACTGCAAAGACTCCGTGTTATTATTACTGATCCAGGCACTATCACCACCATCATCCATACACGCTGCCCTGAAGCTACACTCTTCCTGTGAGGAGTTACACTACCTTGCTGCGCATACCACCAGCTTCAGCGGACTGCCCTGCAGCGGCGGTTACCAATAACCGCAATCCACAGGTGGCATAGTCAGACTATCAATAACTGAGACACATAGATTACCCTGGTTTGACCGCCCTGGGTCACGGACCGGGTCGCTGCCACAGTGACTACAACCCCCAGCATCTACAGGCCCGGCTCCGGGTCTCCCCACGGCCCAGGGGGCGCGTCATTTATGTCACTTAATTGTGAGGCCAAGCAGACATGCTGCACAGACCGGAGCAGTGGGGGAATGGGGAGAGGTGAGTATTGTATTTATTTTTTTACATCATTGAGAACATGGTGGTCACAAGGCTGGAGGGCTATGGGGGGTGCATTATAGTATATGTACTCTATGGGGCAGCATTATACTCTATGGGGGCCGCATTGTACTGTATTGAGGACTATGGGGAGTGCATTGTACTATATGAGGGCTGCATTATACAGTATTGAGAACTGTGGAGAGTACATTATACTGTATGGAGGATTATGGGGCACATTATACTATATGGAGGACTATGGGGCATATTGTACTTAAGGAGCACAATGCTGCCTATTCATCGAGTGATTGGATTGTTTATGCCAAAACAAAGCTCATTGTTCTCAGCAGCACATCGTTTGGTGTAATCTGCAGATATACTGCTAATAAAATGATACTGTAAGGGGACAGATTGATCTACTAGTGACTGTTCTGTCCCCATCATTCTTCCTCAGCCGGTGTAAAGAACCCGGGAAACAAGCGTCGAATGACTTCAATATTGTCGATCGCGCTCGTTTAATGGCCTGAACTCAGCGCATGTAAATACAACCAAAATATTTCTGTGTGATGGTGCAATATGTGAGCATTTGGGGCCCCACTATCTCTAAAACAGGCCCTGAGTACAACCAAAGCTAGTCCATACATAGCCCATTCAAAAAGTGTGAAAATATATGTATATGTGGCACCCCAGGGGGTCTGGTTGCCACAGTGGTAGAAATACCATATCTGAGAGCGAGCATGGGTTTTCCTGGTCAGGAGCACATTTGCATGCAACGCTTCCTGCCCCAGTCCAGGGAGGGGAGGAACCTGCCATTTATAAACTGGATCTGGGGCGGGGTTAGTTAGTTAGTTCCAGAGAGAGGGACAGAGCAGCAAGGAGCCCTGTAGGAGACAGGAGCTGAGAGCCAGGGACTGGAGCAGCAGAGCTTGTCCTGGCAGATGACGCAGAAAACCGGACACCGGAGTCCGAGGCTGTGAGGATATTCACATCCAGCAGCAGAAACCACCTGGCAGGGGATTTCAGGTCCTCTGGCCGTAGAAAGCCTGGAGGCTCAGTCACACGCAAGGGACCGGCACCGCCATAGAGGAGCGGAAGGAACCAAAGGCCCCAAGTCACCAGCCATACGGGTGAGCACCACACGGTACACTCAGGGACGTAGGCTACTACACGACTAGAGCAAGGTAGCCAGGAAGAGTGCAGTCAGATGGGAAGGCCTACACCTCCACCTGGCCAGGGGGATTCTTGTTCGCTCACAGACTGACCAGGCCTCTAATGCTAGCCAGTACTCCCAGCAGGGTCTCCTTCATCACCAACAGTAAAGACCCTGAACTACACTGCACGGACTTTGAGTCATTTCTGCTGCGCCTATGCACCACAACCCTCACCATCTACACACGCTGCCCTGAGGCTATACTCCTCCCGTGGGGAGTTATACTACCCCCTGCTGCGCACACAACATCAGCCTCAGCGGTCTGCCCCGCAGCGGCGGTTCTCAGTGACCGCAATCCACGGGTGGCGTAGTCGGACATTTCAACATTAAAAACCAAGTAAACAGATCCGCCACTGGTTTGACCACCCTGAGCCACGGGACCGGGTCGCCGCCACGGAGACTACAACCTCTGACATCACACAGAGACCCGGCTCCGGGTATTCCCACACACACGGCCCAGGGGGCGCATCAACTTTGGCGTAGTCGGCAGGATCTCGTGCCCGCAACCACCGTGTACTGCGTGCCTGAAGAAAGACTGTGATACTTACCGTGGTGAAGTTTCCCGCCATCCGCAAACGTTTTCCCACCATCCGCAGCCATTTTCCCGCTATTGGGCGCCATTTTTGGGACGCCGCGCGGGAAGAAGCGGGGCGTGGACGCCAAAAGCGCGCAAGAGCTGAAGCCCCGCCTTACGTACTGACACTGCGCAAGGACCTGGAAGGAGCCTAGCGGACGCCGACGTCACCAGCGCGCGACGCAAGGTCCTCGACCCCGACGATCGCCTGCGGAGACGCGGCCTACGAGAAGAAGCAATGGAAGGTAGGCCACGGTTAACTAGGGGGGAGGAAGACACCAGGAATGGAGGGAGCTCCTACCGCCAGCGCGGCAGTGCCGCAGTGATGCCGTTCACGATGCCGTATATCCCTGGAGCGGCATGGTTACCCCAGTACTCAGGGGAGTCGCATACCCTGAGCAACTTTAAAGAAAGACTGTATAGCCTATTCAAAGTATACCCCCTGTCCGAGGAACATAAAGTGAGCATCCTGATAGGTCAGTTAATTGGAGCAGCCCAAAGAGAAGTGAAGTCCTGGTCAGCCAGGGAAAAGGGGACTGTAAAGGAAATACTGGCACTTTTGATACCGCACCTCAGCAGAGATCAAGCTAAAATTTTATGGATGCAAGCAGCGGGCACAAGACAGTATACGGTACTATGCTTTGAATTTGCAGGAGGCCCTGAGAGCCATTAAGTAGGCAGACCCTGACAGCGTGCGGAATGAGGATAAGCTGTTGACTGAACAGTTCATTGAGGGTCTACTGTCCAGCGCCCACCGAACCCAGTTGCGTGTAATGTCCTTGCAGAACCTTGATTTGGACTTTGCGCAGTTTAAAGACAAGGCCATCCGGGTGCTCCGAGAACCGGCACCAGGTGGCGCTGTAACCCACAGGCGCCCTGCTATCACCTATCACCAGGAGGCGGCACCCTTGCCTGCAGAGCCTGTGGGAGCTGATGCACAGGCTTTGGACAAAGCCCCGGCTGTAGACCTGCAGCATCAGGTCCAAGATCTGACCAAAAGCGTTGCCGCGCTAACAAGAACTGTGCAGTCTTTACAGGTGTCTTCCCCAGGAAAGATCCAGCTGGCTTCCAGTCCGGAGGACGTCCCTTGGAGCCAACGGAGGAGGATCCCATCGTTCAGAGGAAGGCCCAGCGACCGCTATGACCAGGACGGACAACCCATCTGCCGCCGCTGCAACCAACCAGGACATATGGCAAGGTACTGTCATTTAAATGGGCCCGACCTGGGGCAGAGGACCGACCCCCAGGCATAAGATCATCAGGCCCATCGAGCTGGCATGATAAGTACGTAGGGGGACGACCGGTCTTGCCTGTGGTGCTGGATGGCATTCCTATGAGTGCACTACTGAACACCGGGTCACAGTTAACCACCATCCCCTATGTGCTCTTTAAGCGGTACTGGAATGACTCAGATATTACCCGCTACCCAGATGACGATTTGAGCATCATCGCAAGCCATGGTCAGCCCGTGCCGCAGGTGGGATTCAAGGAGGTGACCATAAAGATTGGTAAAGTTGAACTGCCAGCGCAAGGACTGATTATTGTGGACATTGACCGTCGTGAAAGCCACCCTAAGATAACCTTGGGTACTAATGTTATTGAAAATTGTCTTGCAGAGATAATTGTCATATTACAGCAGGTTGCGGTGAACGCCAGCTCCAGCCAGTAGCATGTCCCACAAAAAGTGATCAGAGCCCTGATGAAAAGGCAGCAGGTAGAACTGTCTGGTGGTGAGATT
The DNA here is from genome assembly GCF_046119375.1 of Phyllobates terribilis. Lineage (NCBI taxonomy): Eukaryota > Metazoa > Chordata > Amphibia > Anura > Dendrobatidae > Phyllobates > Phyllobates terribilis. Next base: position 526,078 of record NW_027363538.1, read on the forward strand.
GGTAGTGTAAGGATGAGTGACCCGTTCCCTATCGCCATGCCCCCAAAGAGTGAGATGATGATCTGGTGCCGGACTGCAATCGGGTTAAGAGGAAGGGACTACCAAGCCATGGTAGAACCCGTCTACTCAGACAGTAGGCCCACCATTTTGACGGCACGGGGGGTGGTCGATGTATGCCATGGGAGGGTACCCGTCCGCATCCTAAACATTGGGGAAAGAGAAGTATACTTGCCCCAGTATGCCACTCTAGCCAAATTGTTCACCGTTAACCAAAACTCCATAAAGGCCATGGAACCCTTGCCTCCATCTCAACTAGAGGAGGGTAACGGCTCCAAGAAACGAATGGAGGACTGGTGTCAGAAGCTGCATGTGGGCACCGACTCCACTCCCTCACACCAAAAACAGGGAGTCTACCGGGTGGTGCAGGAGTACGAAAGAGTCTTTAGCAAACACCCGCTAGACTTTGGGCAAGTAAAGGGGGTAGAACACCACATCCCCACAGGAGACCATCCACCCATAAAGGAAAGATACCGACCTGTGCCCCCTGCACACTATCAGAATACCAAGGGGATGTTGCGAGACATGAAGGAGGCTGGGGTAATCAGGGACAGCTGTAGCCCCTGGGCAGCTCCACTAGTTCTTGTGAAAAAGAAAGATGGCACCATGAGAATGTGTGTAGATTACAGAAAGGTCAACCGTATCACACACAAAGATGCGTACCCTTTACCTAGGATAGAGGAATCTTTAGCTGCATTAAAGTCTGCTAACTTCTTCTCCACTTTGGATCTTACTAGCGGGTACTGGCAGGTTCCTGTAGCAGAGGCAGACAAGGAGAAGACCGCGTTCACCACCCCGATGGTTCTCAGCGAATTCAACTGTATGCCATTCGGGCTCTGCAACGCACCAGGAACCTTCCAGCGGTTGATGGAGCGCTGCCTGGGGCACAGGAATTTCGAGACGGTCCTGCTATACCTGGACGATGTCATCGTGTATTCCAAAACATATGAGGACCATCTGAAACACCTGGCAGAGGTGTTTGACGCCCTGGCAGGCTACGGCCTAAAGGTGAAACCCTCCAAGTGTCATCTACTGAAACCAAAAGTACAGTACCTGGGACACATGGTGAGTGCTGACGGAGTAGCTCCAGACCCTGATAAAATTACAGTGATTAAGGACTGGCCAAGACCCTCCAGCATAAAGGAAGTGCGGCAGTTCCTCGGGTTGGTAGGCTACTACCGAAGATTCATCCCCGGGTTCACCAAAATGGCAGCCCCTATGCAAAACCTCCTGTTGGGTCAGTCAAAGACCAAGAATCAGAAGCCACCCTTCAAATGGGACAAGCTGGAGGATGAGTCTTTCCGCCAGCTGAAGATGGCCCTCACGGGGGATGAGGTCCTGGCTTACCCTGATTACGGCCAGCCTTTCATCCACCACACGGACGCGAGCAACATCGGGCTAGCGGCGGTGCTGTCCCAGATCCAACAGGGCAGAGAACGGGTAATTGCTTATGCCGGCAGGAAGCTCCGGGCTACAGAGAGAAACCCCAAAAAGTATAGCTCCTTCAAGCTAGAGTTCCTGGCAGTGGTGTGGGCAGTTACAGAACGCTTTAAGCATTACCTTGCCTCTTCCAAGTTCACCGTGTACACGGACAACAACCCGTTGACACACCTGGACACTGCGAAACTTGGTGCCTTGGAGCAGAGATGGATGGCCCGCCTATCCAACTATGAATTTACAATCAAATACCAGGCGGGATGCACAAATGCCAATGCAGACGCCCTGTCCAGGATGCCGAACTAGCCGGACGGAGGGGAAGATCCAGAAGAACTGGAAGAGATTGAACTCCCTGCGTTCCACCGTCATGAGATTACCCAGTGTTCCCACTGTGTAAGGGACAAACACTCTGCCACGTTCAATCCCTTACCCCACTACAGCTGGGCGGAGACGCAATACAGTGACCCAGCCGTCCGCCTGGTAAAAGAGATGCTGACACAGGCTGATGCCCGCCTTGACCCAGACGCTCCGGAAGAGACCAAACAGCTGTGGAAGGAGAAGAGTAAACTGCTTCTCTACAAGGGGAAGCTGTGCCGGAGAATTGTTAACTCCCGGACACATGAGCTGACCTGGCAGGTAGTGGTCCCGAGACGAGACGCGGCTATGGTCCTGGAGGCATACCACGACGGAGCAGGACACTTTGGATGGAAGAAGTTGGAGTTCCTGTTGCGTGAACGGTTCTTCTGGGTAGGCATGAGAGGGGCCATTGAGAGATGGTGCAGAGACTGCGGCCCGTGCAACCTGAGAAGAAAGGACCGTGCCAGCCAGAAGACTCCCCTGCAGCCCATCATCACCAAGGAGCCACTAGAACTGGTAGCCCTGGACCATGTGAAGCTGGCTCCAAGTAGGTCCGGGTACGTCTACGCTCTCACCATCGTAGACCACTACTCCCAGTTCCTGGTGGTTGTCCCTGTCAAGGACTTAACAGCTCAGACAGCAGCTAGAGCCTTCCAGCAGCACTTCTGCCATCCACACGGGTATCCAGAGCAAGTGTTGACAGACCAAGGTCCAGCCTTCGAAGCGGAGGTCTTCCAGGAGTTCTGCAACCTCTATGGCTGCAAGAAGATAAGGACAACGCCCTATCACCCCCAAACCAACGAATTGTGTGAGAAGATGAACCAGGTGGTGATAGACTTGCTGAAAACGTTGCCCCTGGAAGAACGCAGTCTGTGTCCTGAAAAACTGCCTGATCTGGTGGACTTGTATAACCACATCCCAGTAAATTCCACCAACTGCACCCCGGCTTACCTAATGAGAGCAAGACCTGGTAAGCTGCTTATTGACCTGGATATGGGAGTCCTGACACCCGAGGATACCTCGCCAGAGGCAGACTGGGATACAGAATGGCAGCAGCAGTACCGGAAAGTGCAGGAGAGTCTTGAGAGAAGTTTGTCTCAAGCAAGAGAAAGGCAAGAGAGGACTTGCAACCAGCATGCTCCCGCTGTTCCCCTGGCACCTGGAGAGCAGGTCTTGAAGAGGAAGAGGCGGCTCCATAAGTTGGATGACCAGTGGGAGAAAGACCCGTACACAGTACTGCCCTCAAGTCATGAAAACCCGAAAGTATGCGTTATCAGTAAGGATGGAGGTGAGACCACAGCCACTGTCTCTAGAGACCACCTGAAGAAGTGTCCCGAGCAGCTGCAAAGCACTGATGAAGACCAAGATAGCCCTCAACCCGCAGAGGAAAGGGAAGAAATGGTCAGTACAGTACTCGGAGAATTTCCCCGGTCCTGGACACAAATTAACAACGCTATTGTGGTACCCGTCCTTACCTTTCTCCAGCCAGCCCCTCAAGGGCCTACAGAAGAGCAAGTAGTATTGGAAGAGCAACCGGCCCTGGAGGCAGAGGATTCCATACCAGCAGCCCAGGAGAATCAACCCTCTGCTAGTAGTGAGCCTGCCGTGCCCGTGGTAAGCCAAAGAGTACGCAGAAAGCTGCCCAACCGACCCGTAACATCTCCAAACACCTGTAGTGCAGACACTAGCGAGCCCACTACACAAGGGGTGGAAACAGGGGACCCAGAAAGAACACCATAAGATAGTGTGTTACGTAGGTCAACAAGGAGCACTAGAGGTCAGAAGCCCGCTCGCTGGAGAATCTAGGAGAAATGATATATACCCGTATATTGCAAATGTTGTAATGTTTTATGTTTGTTACCTCAATACTGATTATGTTTCTCAAGTTACCCGACAGGGTCTATGGACGGACAGGTTATGGACAATGAATAACCGGAACTGTACCTTGTAAATAGTTGCACCTGTTAAGTGCCCCTTTTGGGCCAGACCAAAGAACAAAAACCCGTGGAGGTGGCTGAAGACGTGGTCCAACGCCGGATCATCGATGCCCTGTAGCCACCCCAGGGCCTACGTGGAGGGTTTGGGACGGGTCCCTCAAAATGCATCTTGGGTGACACGGACACCTGGTTACGGAAGCGCCGTGACCTATCAAGACTGAACTCCTTGTACATATATTGTTGTGTTATTGTTTATACCCTGTTATGTGTGTTTTCAAAAAAAAAAGTGTTTAGTCCCGGAGTACTAAAGTTTACTAGGGGGGAATGTGGCACCCCAGGGGGTCTGGTTGCCACAGTGGTAGAAATACCATGTCTGAGAGCGAGCATGGGTTTTCCTGGTCAGGAGCACATTTGCATGCAACGCCTCCGGCCCCAGTCCAGGGAGGGGAGGAACCTACCCTTTATAAACTGGATCTGGGGCGAGGTTAGCTAGTTAGTTCCAGAGAGAGGGATAGAGCAGCAAGCAGCCCTGTAGGAGACAGGAGCTGAGAGCCAGGGACTGGAGCAGCAGAGCTTGTCCTGGCTGAAGACGCAGAGAACCGGACACCGGAGTCTGAGGCTGTGAGGATATTCACATCCAGCAGCAGAAACCACCTGGCAGGGGATTTCAGGTCCTCTGGCCGTAGAAAGCCCGGAGGCTCAGTCACATGCAAGGGACCGGCACCGCCATCGAGGAGCGGAAGGAACCAAAGGCCCCAAGTCACCAGCCATACGGGTGAGCACCACACGGTACACTCACGGACGTGGGCTACTACACGACTACAGCAAGGTAGCCAGGAAGAGTGCAGTTAGACGGGAAGGCCTATACCTCCACCTGGCCAGGGGGATTCTTGTTCGCTCACAGACTGACCAGGCCTCTAATGTTAGCCAGTACTCCCAGCAGGGTCTCCTTCATCACCAACAGTAAAGACCCTGAACTGCACTGCATGGACTTTGAGTCATTTCTGCTGCGCCTATGCACCACAACCCTCACCATCTACACATGCTGCCCTGAGGCTATACTCCTCCCGTGGGGAGTTATACTACCCCCTGCTGCGCACACAACATAAGCCTCAGCGGTGTGCCCTGCAGCGGCGGTTCTCAGTGATCGCAATCCACGGGTGGCGTAGTCGGACATTTCAACATTAAAAACCTAGTAAACAGATCCGCCACTGGTTTGACCACCCTGAGCCACGGGACCGGGTCGCCGCCACGGAGACTACAACCCCTGACATCACACAGAGACCCGGCTCCGGGTATTCCCACACACACGGCCCAGGGGGCACGTCATATATAAAGGCATATACGACTAGTAATGCTAACTGTAGAATACCATGCTACAAACATAACAAATGCTAATAAATGTACAGAAAAAGTAATGGATGATACATCAAGCTCATGTGTAGAAATGAAGCCTACCTAGTGATGTCCGGAGCCTCTCCGTAGACTTCAATAGGCAGCTTCTATTGTATTCCTCACTGAGTTATCAGTCTGTCTTGTCTTAAGCTTGATGGATTTTACCTATTCTTCAGAGGACGCTACATTCACAAATCCTTGTCTATTTCTATATCCTTGTAAAGCAGAACCTTTTTCTCCCATGTGGCTCCGCATTGTCTCCATTTTATATCCGTGTTGTATAGATATATTTTTTCCTCATACATTTGCAAAACCTGAAGCAGGTAGACAGTCTGAACTTTTATTTATCCATTGACTATTAATGGATCTATTAAAAATGGATGAAACACTGATGGAGCACTAAAGGAAAAGAAAAGTCTTCAGTGCTTCATCCGTTGTACATGGATTTCCTTAGACTTTAATGGCTGAGTCTGATCTGCAAAATGAATGAGAATAGAACCTGCTCTGAGTCTCACGGATTAGACACGGAACTGTTATTAAAAAACAGACGGCACATGGACTAGTGCAATAAATGTCATGCCACGTTCACACATTCAGTATTTGGTCAGTATTTTACATCAGTATGTGTAAGGCAAAACCAGGAGTGGGTGATAAATGCAGAAATAGTGACGTGTTTCTATTATACTTTTCCTCTGATTGTTCCTCACCTGGTTTGGACTTAGAAATACTGAGGTAAAATACTGACCAAATACTGAATGTGTGAATATGGCCTGAAAGTGGTGGTCTGATATTTCATTAAATTAACCTGGTGTCTACAGCTCTGACTAGTGATGTAGAGGTGAATGAATCTCACTTTGCATTCCTGTGAGAGTCACATTAAGGCTCATTATATAGAGAAATTGTCTTCCACATTGCGTATAAGATCCTGTAGGATTCTGAGAGTCAGAAGTAACGTGGGACGACCGAAAGACCAGAATGGAGTGGACAGCTCCCCAACAAAGCGATTGATAAAACTGATTTCCCCTATGAGCAAAGGAGCACTGCTTTAATCACAGCTATGGTTGAAAAAACCCAGTAAACAGTCTTCATTTTTCTCTTCTTCGCAAAAAAGCCTTTAAATTTGACAAGTCAATGATTTCCATTGTACTGACTGCAATAGTGTATGGCACTATTCCTGCAAGAGGATCCAAACTGAACCACCAGTGCAGGGCCGGGAGAAGGGGTAGGCACCCGCCTAGGACGCTACCTCTCTGAGGGGGGAGCAGTTTAAGAAAAAAAATTGACATTATTGAACGCCTGCAGTCAACTGGCACCTTCCTCCTGCCGCAAACATTCAGCATGCTGACAGCCGGTACACAGGAACAAAGGTGAGCGGAGTCAGTGGGTCACTAACACCGCTCAACGCCTGCGCCCTGGTTCTCATTCCCTCTCTGCATTGAAATGCATTTGTGTCTTTAAGACAATGTGAACGCTGCCCCCAGGACAGGAGCAGAGGAGCTGTAATCAGGTCGATGTTCTGGCGGTAATTCCCGCAATACGTAGGCTATGGACAGTCTGCCCCCTGTTAGAGGATGGCGCCACACAGGAATACGGCAGTAGAACAACCATCGGTTTTGTTACAAGCTGCATCTATTGTATCTCATTAATTGAAACCAAACGGCCCCCATTATAATTAAGCTATATTAGTTTCCATGACTATTCTTGGGTCTGACATTGTAAAGGAAGTGGTCATCAGAGCTTGTTACCTGATAGATCAGACGAGGAAGTTAGAGGTCCAGTTACCATAGAGTCTCACCTATTCCTTTTCTTGGGGGGGAAGCCATTTGCGTCATCTGCCTAAGGCAGCAAAATACCTTATCATGATATTAATAAAAATACCAAAAAGCATGTCTGTAATATAACCAAAAACAACATAGATGTTTTATATATTTATTTTTATGCATATAAGTTGTTAATCTTATGCAAATATATAAAAAGAAAGTGTGTAGATATAGTCACTTTCTGTGGAAAGGAGCAGATGATGATGATTCCGCTCCTCAGGCCTCGGCCACTTCTACCGCTTTTGGACATCCAGGTCTGGATCACACATGAGAGAGGAGAAGAGCAGGAATGTGTGACTTGTGATCTGTGTAGTTGGAGTTTTCCTGGATTCCTACAGCATCGCGATCAGCCAAATGGCCTTCTGTCTGACCATGGTCAGGAAGGTGAAGGAGCAGCCGCTTCCTTCTGTCTGACCATGGTCAGGAAGGTGAAGGAGCAGCCGCTTCCTTCTGTCTGACCATGGCCTGGTAGAGGAAGGAGCAGCCGCTTTCTTTGTCTGTACATGGCCAAGTAGGAGAAGGAGCAGCCGCTTCCTTTGTCTGTACATGGCCAAGTAGGAGAAGGAGCAGCCGCTTCCTTCTTTATGTCCATATCTTGTAGTCGTCTCCTTACCACCACATTGTAGATGAGTCGTCCAGATGGTGACATAACAAGTATGGCTGAAAGAAGTCCTTCAATTTCAGCCTTTAATTACTTGCTATGTTGATCCAGAGGAAGGCGAAAAATAACCCTGAGGACTCGTTGTTGCATCATCCTCATATCAAGGGAAAAAAATTCCTTCCTGACCCCAAATATGGCGATCGGAATAAATCCCTGGATGTTTGGTGCTCAAATCTACTTGGATGTTATGTGGTGGAAGCTTGGTAGGTTTGTCACAGTCCGGTAAATAAGAAAGTCCAGTGTAAGTGTCTCATCCGATTAATGTAAATCTTCATTCCTGGATGTTACTGGAATGGGGCTGATTTTTATCAGCCTAATACTCCTGCTGGAAGAAGAGAAATATACACGTCTGAGAATCAGCCCCTCACATACAGTATATACAGTACTAGGGGGATATAGCGATAAGGTGTATAGTGCGTAAGTGTGTTACTGGGTAGTGATAACACTTTGGATGTCTGTATGTGCTGTACTTACATAGTAATATGGGAATGGTGGGTCGGCTCTGCCGGACTCCACATCGCTCCAGTCTATAGAAGAGAAAAACGGATACGATCTGATGGATGATGTAATGGCAGATCGGGCAGATGGAGTTTTGCAGAGGAGCTAGAAAATGAAAACAAAGCATTAGTCATTATATTATGTATTATTACTGATAAATTATTACACAATGTCTATGGACTGTACATATCTTATCTTCTATATCTTCTTGTAATCCCCCATTATCATTGTCCATCTGATCTTACTCACCCGTTTTATGATATCCATGGTATGACAGCAGATCCCAGGTGGAAAAGAAGGGATGTCGTCATACAGAGACTGGTGGTATTCGTCCATTGTGCCTCTGGTATAGAATGGCCAGTCACCTACAGTCATCATATATAAGATTACGCCAAAGGAAAAGGAGTCTGCCAGATGGTTGTATCCTTCACCGTCCATTACCTATGGGAACATGAGATTGGAGAGAATCTGAATATACCGGGAAGGGGATTTACACACAGAGACTATGAGGACCGGTCTGTGATTAGATATGAGCAGAATACATTGGGATCAGATTATCCCTCAATCCTACTATCGACATCAATCACACAGAGATGTTCCTTACCTCGGGCGCTATGTAACCCTTAGTGCCAGCAGTATATTCCACTATGTCACCCTCAAATACATACATGGCTGCTAAGCCAAAGTCTGAGATTTTGATGTGTCCGGTGTCTTGGAGGAGGATGTTCTCTGGCTTCAGGTCACTGCAGGGAGAAGGAGCAGACACTGATTGTGAGGACAATTCATGGAAAGAACTTTCTACAATAGATATGTAAGGAGACAACAGAGAGTCACAGGTGACAGATTTATGAAGGTGAAATGATTACCTATGTATGACGCCGCGTTCATGCAGGAACTGGAGTCCGCACACCATCTCTGCCGCAAAGAGTCTGTGGAGTAGAAAGGATGGATCAGTGGTTACATGCACAATCATACAGAGAACATGAGGAGATCACACACGTGTCCTTTTCACATCATTAGTTTCTCCTGTTGTCGTTGTCCATTGATCTAAGACTACAATGTGCCGGCAGCGGATTATTCACATTCAGTACCGGACATTTACCTTATTGTCTTTCTGTTAAACATCATTGAATCTTTCATGTGGCCAAACAGGTCTCCTCCAGCCATATAGTCCATGGCTATTTCATACTCCGTAGGTGTTTCCCTAAACGCCCGCATAGTCATTAGGTAGGGGCACCCGGCAGCCATTCTCAGGACTTCTAGCTCTGTAGAGATTAAGTCCTCACAAGAACTTTTGTCCATGATTTTGATGGCCAGCAGCCCTTCACTGACTGGATCTGATGCCAAGACGACCTGGAGAAAAATCACAACAGATCAGACCAAACTCTCATCTATTACTGTGTAGTAGTTCACTAGTTAATCCCAATTATCATTACATATGAGCATCCTGTAATGAATATGTACATCTCTCCTGTGTATCTGGTGCAGGATACATTGGGGAACACGGACAAAATAAATTGACACTTACTTTTCCATAGTTTCCTTTTCCAAGAACTTTCCAGAACTCGAGATTGGAAAAGTCTATAGGTTGGTCTGTGTGGACCAGTTCTCTTGGGTCAGAAATCTGTAAACTGGCATCATCAAGGTTTTGTGCCGGTATGTCCGTTGTGTCGTAGGGCGTCTCATCGATTCCATCTGCTGAGATGATATAAAAAATTTGAACCCCTTAGTGAACACATTATTGGAAATGACTACCTCAGCCTGCTGAAAGCCCCTGTCTTTTCCTCTTCCTGTTAAGACCAGCCTGGCTTTCAAATGAGATTTTTAATTTAGCTATATACAGTTCTATCACAGTATCTAGTAGAAGCAATCAGAATATCGCAGGTTCGAGTCCCCAAAGGAGAATAAAGAAAAGAAGTAACAAAAAAAAGTAAAAAAAATAATAAAATGTAAAAAAAATACTTCCCCATTAATAATAATAATAATAATAATAATAATAATAATAATAATAGTAATAATTTGAATATCTAGTATAACCACATCCGGAACATTAATTAACCCAAACAGTAAACACTGAAATGAGAAAATAAATGTAAAGACCAGAATAGTGTTTTTGTGAGGGCGCAGTATACATCTAATAAATTGTAATAAAAGATATCACAATGTCTTGTCTACCCGAGAAAGTTATCTATAAAAGCTACAACTTGTCACGCAAAAAAAACTAAATCAAGTCCTCGCACAGCTCCATCCAGCGATCAAAATCCAAAAGATATAATGTCTCAGAATATAGGGACACAAACCAATTTATTTTTTATAAAATTCCTAATTTTCTTCTACCAGTTCAGTGAATTATAACCCCTATGCCTGTTCAGCAGTATCATAGTTGTAACTGACATGGAGAATCATTCTGTCAGGTCATTTTTACCACTCAATGAACATCTAGAAAAAAAACAATGGCGGAATCACTTTTTTCCACAATTTTACCACATTTTGAATCTTTTTCAAGAACATTGAATAGTAAAATAAATAATGTTCAAAACTACAGCTCGTCCACTAAAAAATCAAGTCCGCATACAGCTACATTGGGAGACAAATTAAAAAATAAATAGTTATGGGTTTTCGAAGGAGGAAGGAAAAAACAACAAAAGGTTACCCGGTCAAGAAGGGGTTAACAAATATAACTAAAAGAAAATATTATAATTTTAAATAGAATTATGTAAATGAGCAGGAAATGTCTAATATTTGGGCTCTCATTTATCAAAACTGTCCAATAATAAAAATGTCCCTGCTGTCCATAGCAACGAATCACAGCATAGATTCCATCTCTTAACATTCTATGGAACAATGAAAGCCGCATTGTGATTGGTTGCTATGGGCAACAAGGACAGTTTTTCTGCACTTTTGATAATTGATGCCAGTACATAATATTAGGAGTATAATCCTCCTCACCCCCAGTCTTATTACACTGAGCAGATCCCATCTTACCTGGTCCATCTGTATCCAGTGATGTGTTTGGTGGAGAAACACTCAGCTGTTTGTTCTCTGGGATGGAGATGTTTTCAGCTGATGACCTCGACCTCCGTAATGCACCATTCCCATTTATAATGGATTTAGCGTAGATGAGACGTCTTCTACATTGGACAACCCAGTCTCTGCTGTTCCTGATCCTCTTCTGGGCTGCCACTCTTTGTAGTTTCGGTGCCTCCAGACTTTCAGATCTGGAGGATGTGACTTGTCTCGGTGTCTCTTGGAGAAACTCTTCCAGCTCTAACTCTGCGCTGATGTTTCTCCTCTTATTGAGGATGGCTTCTTTGTTTCTCCTCCGTAGTTCAGGGACCAGATCTCCGAGTTTTCTCAAGGAGATAAGAATGGCCTTCTGAAGCTCAGCGGAGGCTGCAGAGTGAGACTCCGTGAGGGTCTCCATTTTCCTTCTCTCTGTAACGATCTCATGTCTTTTGGTCTTTCTCATTTTGTCTAGAATTTGACGTTTGGACGCCATTTTTGAGGCGTCAGTGTCAATGTCCGGTAGTATAAAGTCTTTTCGCCCTAAAGCGAACAATAGTACCTGCTCTTCATTTATTCCTCTCTTCTCTCTGAGAACCCGATCTCTTTGGGCTCTTCTGTAATTATCCATTTTAAAATCAATTTTTGCTTCGTTTGTCACGAAAAACAAAAGGGGCTGCCTCACCCTTGGGAGTCTGTAAGGCAGTGGTTTCCCTTAGGACGGAACACTGGGATATAGAATGTAGTGATGTCATCACATCACTTGTGACATCATTTTTATTCTAATGTCACAATGATAGATAGATAGATATCAAATTTGAAGGATGGGGAACCAAACTTTTGCAGATGTATACATACAGTATACAGATATACACGGGGTGCACAATTTGTATTTTTAATGATTAATTTTAGTATTGAACAACTACAGTGCTGCTGGTTAATCATAAAGGTTAATAAAATCCGAAACCTGAAAATTTACAAAAATAGAAGTGAGGTTTTGTCTTTCTTAGGCCACATTCACACATTCGGTATTTGGTCAGTATTTTGCATCAGTATCTGTAAGCCAAAACCAGGAGTGGAAGAATCAGAGTTAAAGTATAATAGAAACACGTGACTACTTCTGTATTTATCACCCACTCCTGGTTTTAACTTACAAATACTGATGTAAAATACTGACCAAATACTGAATGTGTGAATGTGGCCTTAGGGGAATATCTCTGTGTGCAGAACTGTTAATCAAAGAAATCAAAATGTTAAAAAATACATTTCTGACATTTAAAAAAATATATCTGTGATCATGACGGTGTATGGCACAAATCGTTCTCCTGAAACCATCCCTCATATTAATTATTTTCTTTCTCCCCAAGCAGTGTCTCATACCACTTAACTTATAATAAATGATACACAGGAGACTTTTTTTTTGGATATAATTTGCCATATCGGCCATTTATTAACAAACAACAATAACCAATGAAAGAATTGGCAGAGGTCCTTGGGGCTACAAGATCCGGCACATGTAGAACAAGGCATTTTTCCATAGAATTATTTTACTCTCAGCCGTAACCCCAAGCTCAAGGGCACCACACCACAATCAGTGGTAAAGGAAACACCACCACTGGCTCCAAGAGTACACCCCTGTCCAGAGCCCCACTAAGTGCCAGATCAGCCAATTAGTAATTCCATCCTGAAGGGAACCATCTCTGTAAATTCCCACCCATAAAAAATTCCACCAACCCCAAAGACCCCCCCCTACTGCCCCAGCCACTGTGACTCACAGTAAAAATTTATAACCTTCATCATAAGCCCGAGCCATAAAACATAACAATATACAGTACAGACCAAAAGTTTGGACACACCTTCTCATTTAAAGATTTTTCTGTATTTTCATGACTGTGAAAATTGTACATTCACACTGAAGGCATCAAAACTATGAATTAACACATGTGGAATTAAATAGTTAACAAAAAAGTGTGGAACAACTGAAAATATATCTTATATTCTAGGTTCTTCAAAGTAGCCACCTTTTGCTTTGATGACTGCTTTGCACACTCTTGGCATTCTCTTGATGAGCTTCAAGAGGTAGTCACCGGAAATAGTCTTCCAACAATCTTGAAGGAGTTCCCAGAGATGCTTAGTGTAACGGGTCTGGGAGGCGGAACCCCTGAGCAACTATACAAGGGGGCGGTCCTTGTAAGGAAGCGGGTGGCTCCCAGGGAAGACGGGCAGGTAGTCACGGCAAGTGGCAGTGACAGTCTCTGGGTAGAAGGGCAGGTAGTCACGGCAAGTGACAGGGACAGTCTCTGGGTAGAAGGGCAGGTAGTCACAGCAAGTGACAGGGACAGTCTCAGGGTAGACTAGCAGACAGGTAGCAGGTGGACGGTCCCAGGTGAGTGGGCAAGAGTCTCTGGACGGGCAGGTGGTCACATCAAGTGACGGCAGAGCCTCCAGGTAGGCTAGCAGGCAGGTAGCAGGTGAGCGCTCCCAGGTGAGCGGGCAAGAGTCTCTGGACTGGCAGGTGGTCACGGCAAGTGACGGCAGAGCCTCCAGGTAGGCTAGCAGGCAGGTAGCAGGTGAGCGCTCCCAGGTGAGCGGGCAAGAGTCTCTGGACTGGCAGGTGGTCACGGCAAGTGACGGCAGAGCCTCCAGGTAGGCTAGCAGGCAGGTAGCAGGTGAGCGCTCCCTGGTGAGCGGGCAGGCTGGTCCATACACAGACTGACAGGTGTCGGAAGGCAGACCGTCGGACCGCAGGCTTGCAAGCAGGTAAGCGGATATCAGGCAGGTATCAAGCAGGAATCTGGCAGGTGACTGGCAGGTAACTGGTAACGGGACCTGAGGGCTGAAGCAGAGTGAAGGCTTTGCAACAACATTGCTCGGGCACCTCCATTTTGGAGGAGGTGCCTTATATATGGTGAGGTCCTCCGGCCATTGGCCGGGGACTCCTTAGGACGGTGCGCGCGGCCCCTTTAAGAGAGGGGGAGCGCGCGCGCCCTAAGCACAGTTGCCGGGAAGCAGCGCGCGCTGCCAGCAGAGCGGGAGGAGGACGCCGGGCACGGAGCGGAGAGGTGAGGGGAACAGCGTCCCTGCCTAGCAGGCGGCAGGGACGCCGACGCTACACTTAGCACTTGTTGGCCCTTTTGCCTTCACTCTGCGGTCCAGCTCACCCCAAATCATCTCGATTGGGTACAGGTCTGGTGACTGCGGAGGCCAGGTCATCTGGCGTATCACCCCATCACTCTCCTTCTTGGTCAAATAGCCCTTACACAGCCTGGAGGTGTGTTTGGGGTCATTGTCCTGTTAAAAAATAAATGATGGTCCAACTAAACGCAAACCGGATGGAATAGCATGCCGCTGCAAGACGCTGTGGTAGCCATGCTGGTTCAGTATGCCTTCAATTTTGAATAAATCACCAACAAAGCACCCCCACACATCACACCTCCTCCTCCATGCTTCACGGTGGGAACCAGGCATGTAGAGTCCATCCGTTCACCTTTCCACTGGTCTAATGTCCATTCCTTGTGTTCTTTAGCCCAAACAAGTCTCTTCTGCTTGTTGCCTGTCCTTAGCAGTGGTTTCCTAGCAGCTATTTTACTGCTGTACAAAGTCTCCTCTTAACAGTTGTTGTAGAGATGTGTCTGCTGCTAGAACTCTGTATGGCATTGACCTGGTCTCTAATCTGAGCTGCTGTTAACCGGAGATTTCTGAGGCTGGTGACTCGGATAAATTTATCCTCAGAAGCAGAGGTGACTCTTGGTCTTCCTTTCCTGGGGCGGTCCTCATGTGAGCCAGTTTCTTTGTAGCGCTTGATGGTAACTGCAACTGCACTTGGGGACACTTTCTAAGTTTTCCCAATTTTTCGCACTGACTGACCTTCATTTTTTAAAGTAACGATGGCCACTCGTTTTTCTTTACTTAGCTGCTTTTTTCTTGCCATAATACAAATTCTTACAGTCTATTCAGTAGGACTATCAGCTGTGTCTCCACCTGACTTCTGCACAACACAACTGATGGTCCCAACCCCATTTATAAGGCAAGAAATCCCACTTATTAAACCTGACAGGGGACATCTGTGAAGTGAAAACCATTTTCAGTGACTACCTCTTGAAGCTCATCAAGAGAATGCCAAGAGTATGCAAAGCAATCATCAAAGCAAAAGGTGGCTACTTTGAAGAACCTAGAATATAAGACATATTTTCAGTTGTTTCACACTTTTTTGTTAAGTATATAATTCCACATGTGTTATTTCATAGTTTTGATGTCTTCAGTGTGAATGTACAATTTTCATCGTCATGAAAATACAGTAAAATCTTTAAATGAGAAGGTGTGTCCAAACTTTTGGTCTGTACTATATATTTCCATTAGATATCTCTAAATTCCCTGAAAAAAGAGGGTGTGCAGGTGAGACTTTTCCCATTGCTGTCCCCACAGGAATGGCCCCTTTTCCCACACTTTTCCTTTTATACTCCCTTTTACTATGCCCTCCCACTCCCTATTGATCCAATCCCATAGACCCCATTCAAAATTATTTTTCTCTCCTGGCCCAATCACCGTCATGTGGGCCTCTGCTTATAAGTACGGCTCTGGCCCCTTTAATATAGCCGCCCTTCTGTTCACTACCTGTCATAAGCCGCCCATCCATGGAGTCTGTTGCAATCATCCTTTTCGGTCACACCAACCACAGCCTCCCAGACCCCGGCATTGGATGCATTGATACATAATGATTTAAAGATTCACAATTGGATTCAGGTCTGGGCATGAGTGGACACAGACAATTCCACCTGTTTTGGAAGTGGTAGTGGCCCCTCTTACCTTTTGGACCCCTGTGTAGCTACACAAGTTGTACCAGGTTTGCACTTGGGTCTGGGGAAAGTGAGCTCATCAATGTTTTCATCATCCAGGAACTGCCTTCCCAGTATGGCACATGAGGAAGGGTATTGTCCTGCACTAGGAGGAACCAACGGTCCACTGCACCACAGTAAGGTCTGACATTGGCTCTAAGGATTTCATCCGTGTACCTAACAGCAGTCAGGTTGCCGTTGGCTATCACATGGTGCCCATCATGCTGGGTGACGGTGAAGACTGAATAACATTCACCACGGCGTCTCCAGACTTTCACATCTATCACTTGCTCAATGTGAACCTGCTATCACCTGTACAGAGAACGTAGGACCTGACAATTCTGGTGTTCTCAGGTGTATGCCAATTGAGTTGCAAGGTGCTGAGCTGTGAGTAAGGTCCTATTACAGGACGTCGGGCCCTCATACCGCCCTCATGGAGTCTGTTTCTGACAATTTTGGGTGTAACGTGCTTCTGGTTATGTTGTAGGGCCTTTGCAGTCCTCCTGTTCATACTTACACAAAGGAGCAGATATTGGTCCTGATGTTCAGTTGATGCTCTTCTACAGTTCTGCTCCATAAATTTAGAAGCTGCTTAAGGGGTGCACGCGTGTGGGGTGCATGTGTAGCGCCCCTGAGGGTTCGGTCGCCACAGAGGTACTGCATCTCACCCAGAAGTGTGGTATCTCACCCTCAGGCAAGGAAGGAGTAGAGCTCAGGACCCTAACACCTGCATTCATTACACCACACTTCAGAGGGCAGGGCGAGATTGCTCCTACAGGAGAGCACAATCCCTGGACCCTGGCTGGAGTGGGGGGGGGTGCCTAGTAAGGGGGAACCATGTAGTGGGTGTGGGTGGAGGACGTAGTTAAGAGGAGCACATAGAAGAAAGATATAAAATAGTGAAGCCATCTTAGAAAGTCAGTTCAGTCAGAGGAGGAGAGTGGAAGGTGCAGGGGCTCTGTAGGAGCTCTGCTCCAGAGACGGGCCTAATCAGTGAGGCCCAAGGTTGAAGAGAAGGAGAGAAGAGAGTAGATGGAGCAGAAAGGCTCCAGGAACAGAAGAGAGGACCCCAGGGGTACGGGCAATGCGAGAAGCCACCCGTGCGCCCGAATCTACCGGGAGGTGGAGGGGTCAGGCTGCACACAGGGAACCGGTCCCTCAACTAGTAGAAGATTGAACGTCTCAGCTAGAAACCGGAGGCTGCAGAACATTATGTCATGTAGCCAACATCCCATACCAATCTCACCAGGAAGGTAGCTATATAGGACCCAGGAGACGGAGCAGACGTTGCCCGCCAAGGCCCGCAGGTACTAGACTGGAACACATGGTATGAGGTTCAGGGAGACAGCCAGAGAGAAGACACAGAAGGGGGTCCTGCTGTGTACTCCGGAGCTATCTGAGGGTGGACTGAGCCCCTCACTGAGTAAGCGCAGCACGACGAGGGAGATTGCTTTGGCGCCTGTAATCTGGACTGCAACAACTGTGAGTAAAGACCCTGGGACTGCACTATCTTGTCTCTGTGTTTCTTGCTGCGCCATCAACCCCTGCACTTCAACGCCCAGCACAACCTGCAACATCATCTACACTGCCCTGGAGCTAGCTCTTCCTGTGGAGAGCCACACCATCCCTGCTGCAGTAACATCAGCTTCAGAGGACTGCTCTGCAGCGGCGGCTCCCGTTAGACGCATTCCACAGGTGGCATCATGAACTCTATAAAAACTCTATAAATCCCCTATACATAACCCCTTTTATTGACCGCTCTGGGTCACGGACCGGGTCACCGCCACTGAGATATTCCCCCAGCATCTACCAGCCCGGCACCGGGTACCCCACGACCCAGGGGGCGCGTCACATGCACGTGTCTTGCGCTGAATGTCATCGGCGCCAAGTGTGGGCAGTTATTACATTTGGCAGTTAGTCATTGCAGGAGTCAGGTAACCACACTTTATACCCTCTTTAACTATGCACTGAAAGATAGTACACATTCACAATAAGCAATGTTTCTATGTGTTTTCACTCTCTCCCCTATAGTCCTCTACTTTCTACTAACCCCCCTAATACCTACACCTCGTAATGAACTGTTCATCTCTCCCCCCATCCTACCCCTTCAATTCACCTCCTCTTCAGAATTCTTCTTTAATATTCAATCCTCTGTCTCCAAACACAGCCACTTCATGCTCTCTCATGCTCCTGTGGCACCCCAGGGGTCTGGTTTCCACAGTAACAGCAATGTTATGTCTGAGAGCAGGTGGGAGGTCTCTTGGTCAGGAATCCTATGCATGCCACACCTCCTGCCCAGTCCTGGGAGGGGAAGAACTTCCCCTATATAAACCTAGGGCTGAGGCAGGGTTAGTGAGTAGAGAAGAAGTAGAGAAGAGAAGCAGCATAGGAAGAAACAACAGGAGCTCTGTGGGAGCAGTGCTACAAGGAGTCAGGGGCTGGCAGCTGCAGAGCTCGCCCTGACTGAGAAGTTATCACCGGACCCGGAGTCCGAGGCTGTGGGGACTAACTCCTATCCAGCAGCAGAAACCGACCGGCAGGGGATTGCAGGTCCTCTGGCCCAGAAACCCGAAGGCACGGTCACACGCGTGGGACCAGCACCGCCGTCGTGGAGCGGAAGCTACTAGAAGGCCCCGAGTCACCGGCCATACGGGTGAGCACCACACGGTACACTCAGGGACGTGGGCTACTTATACCCGCCTCTAGCAAGGTAGCCAGAAGAGTATCGTTAGTTTGGGAGGCCTACAACTCCGCCTGGCCAGGGGAGATCCCATCTGCTCAAGGACTGACCAGGCCCCAATCGCTAGCCAGTACTCCGGGAGGGTCTATCTTTGTCACCAGTAAAGACCCTGAACTACACCGTACCGTCTCCGAGTGGTTCCTGCTACCCCCATCATCCACGTCGGCTGCACTGAGGCCATACCCCTCCCGTTGGGGGTTATACTATCACGCTGCACAATCCTACCACCGGCCTCAGCGGTCTGCCCTGCAGCAGCAGCTCCTTAGCTGTACTCAACGGGTGGCGTAGTCGTCCAACATCTACCGCTGATACAGCGCCACTTAGTCTGACTCCCTGGGCACGGACCGGATCACCGCCACGAGACTACAACCCTCAACAGATCCGGCTCCGGGTAAGCTCCCGCGTGCGCAACGCTGCGCGACACAGGCCCAGGGGCGCGTCAACTTTTGGCGTAGTCGGCAGGATTTCGTGCCCGCAACCACCGGGTACTGCGTGCCTGAAAAAGACTGTTCAAACTTACCTGTGGTGAAGATTCCCGCCATCCGGCGCCATCTTCCGCTTCCTTCCCGCCATCGGTGGAGTTTTCCCGCCATCCGGCGCCATCTTCGGCCTTCTTCCCGCCATACGTGGAGTTTTCCCGCCATTGGACGCCATCTTGAGGACGCCGCGCGGGAAGAAGAGGGGCGTGGACTCCGAAAGCGCGCGAGAACTGAAGCCCCGCCTCACGTCCGGACGTTGCGTAAGGTCCTGGAAGGAGCCCAGCAGACGCCGACGTCACAGGAGCGCGACGGAAGGTCCTCAACCCTGACGATCCACTGCGGAGCCGCGGCCTACGGAAGAGGATCATCGCAAGGTAGGCCACGGTCCACTAGGGGGGAGAAGGATGTCGGATACGGAGGAGAGCTTCACCGCTTCAACCCCCGCCAGCGCCACCGCTGTTGCGGTCATGCCTTTCACCATGCCCTATATCCCGGGGGCAGCCTGGCTACCCCAGTACTCAGGGGAGTCACATACCCTGCATGACTTTAGAGAAAAGCTGGATAGCCTCTTCCAGGTGTACCCCCTCACAGAGGAGCAAAAAGTGAGCATCCTGGTGGCCCAATTAACCGGGGCAGCCCAAAGGGAGGTAAAGTCCTGGCCACCTGGGGGGAGGACTGTCGCAGGGATACTAACCCGGCTGAGGGACACCTTTGATACCCGCACCTCAGCCGAGATCAAGCTTAGATTCTACGGGTGCAAACAGCGGGCACATGAGAGTATAAGGGACTATGCCCTGAACCTACAAGAGGCCCTGAGAGCCATTAAGCAGACCGACCCTGACGGCGTGGGAGACGAGGACAGGCTGTTGACTGAACAATTTATAGAGGGTTTATATTGCAATGCCCACCGAACCCAGTTGCGGGCAATGGCCTTACAGGACCCTCATCTGGGATTTGCACAGTTCAAGGACAGAGCCATCCGGGTGCTCCGAGAACCGGCACCAGGTGGCGTTGTGACCCACAGACGCCCCACTACCACTTACCACCAGGAGGCGGCGCCCTTGTCGGCAGGGCCTGTGGGAGCTGATGCGCAGGCTTTGAACAATGACCCGGCTCCAAACCTGCACCATCAGGTCCAAGAGCTAGCTAAAAGCGTTGCTGCGCTAACCCGAACTGTGCAGTCTTTACAGGTTTCCACTCCAGGGAAGATCCAGCTGGCATCCGGACCGGAGGACATCCCGTGGCGTCGACCAAGGAGGACCCCACCGGCCAGAGGAAGACCCAGCGACCGATACAACGAGGACGGACGACCCATCTGCCGCCGCTGCAATCAACCCGAACATATAGCAAGGTACTGTCCTTTAAACTGGCACAACCTGGGGTAGAGGGCCAACCCCCAGGAAAAAGATCACCAGGCCCATCGAACTGGCGCGACAAATATGTGGGAGGACGTCCAGTCTTACCCGTGGTACTGGATGGCATTCCCATGAGTGCCCTACTGGACACCGGGTCACAGGTCACCACCATCCCGTACGTGCTCTTCAAGCAGTACTGGAATGACTCGGATATCACCCGCTACCCTGACGACGACTTGAGTATCATCGCCAGCAATGGTCAGCCCGTGCCACAGATTGGATTTAAAGAGGTGACCATTAAAATCGGTAGAGTCAAATTGGCAGCACAGGGACTGATCATTGTAGACATTGACAAACACGAGAGTCACCCAAAGATAACTCTAGGAACTAATGTAATTGAAAATTGTCTTGCAGAGGTGATTTTCCTTTTACAGCAGGTTGCCAAGAACGCCAGCTCCGGCCAGCAGCGAGTGCTCCAGAATGAGATCCAGGCACTGATGCGACGGCAACAGCTAGAACTCTCCGGTGGTGAGATTGGTAGCGTGCGAATGTGTGACCCTTTCCCTATTGTCATGCCCCCGAAAAGTGAAATGATGATTTGGTGCCGGGCAGCTATTGGTCTGAGAGGTAGAGATTACCAGGCAATGGTAGAACCAGTTTACTCAGACAGTAGGCCCACCATTTTGACAGCACGGGGGGTGGTCAATGTACGCCATGGGAGGGTGCCCGTTCGCATAATAAATATTGGGAAGAGGGAAGTGTACCTGCCCCGGTATGCCACGCTAGCCAAATTGTATACCATCAATCAAGATTCCATACAGTCCGTAGAACCCTTGCCTCCATCTTCCCCGGAGGAAGGTAACGGCTCTAAGAAAACAATGGAGGACTGGTGTCAGCAACTACATTTGGGTACTGACTCCACTCCCTCACACCAGAAACAGGGAGTCTATCGGGTGGTTCAAGAGTACGAGAGAGTGTTTAGTAAACACCCGTTAGACTTCGGGCGAGTCAAGGGGGTAGAACACCACATCCCCACGGGAGACCATCCTCCCATAAAAGAGAGGTATCGACCCGTACCCCCTGCACACTACCAACATGCCAAGGGGATGCTTAGAGACATGAAGGAGGCTGGGGTGATCAGGGATAGCTGTAGCCCCTGGGCAGCTCCACTAGTCTTAGTCAAAAAGAAAGACAACACCATGAGGATGTGTGTAGATTACCGGAAAATCAACCGTATCACACACAAGGATGCGTACCCCTAGTGAGCCAAAGAGCCGGTAGACAGCTGCCCAGTTTACCCTTGACAGCTCCTACACCCTGTAGTTCAGGGCTAGACAGTCAGCTCCGTAGGTCCACTAGGGCCACTAGAGGCCAGTTACCCGCACGTTGGAGGATTTGAAATGTATAAATTGTTTTATTTGTGGTTACCTGTTTTTCTTGTTGCTTGTGTATAATTATGTGTTTCTAGTTATTTATAGGAGTCCTTGGTGGATTTACCGGGAATCCTTTGTACATGGTTGGAGCGTAACCTAGGAATGGACTAAAGACTGTTAGGACTCGGGGCAGGACAGACCCCTACCTGGTTACGTCTCCCTGTTTTGGTGAAATGGACACCTTGCTTTTCTTCAAAAACTGCACCCGGTTGCGGACACGCCGTGACCATCTTTATGTGTTTTTCTTATTGTATTATTATTGTTTATACCTTGTTATGTTTTTCTAAAAATATGTTTAGTCCCGGAGTACTAAATTTCACTAGGGGGGAATGTGGCACCCCAGGGGTCTGGTTTCCACAGTAACAGCAATGTTATGTCTGAGAGCAGGTGGGAGGTCTCTTGGTCAGGAATCCTATGCATGCCACACCTCCTGCCCAGTCCTGGGAGGGGAAGAACTTCCCCTATATAAACCTAGGGCTGAGGCAGGGTTAGTGAGTAGAGAAGAAGTAGAGAAGAGAAGCAGCATAGGAAGAAACAACAGGAGCTCTGTGGGAGCAGTGCTACAAGGAGTCAGGGGCTGGCAGCTGCAGAGCTCGCCCTAACTGAGAAGTTATCACCGGACCCGGAGTCCGAGGCTGTGGGGACTAACTCCTATCCAGCAGCAGAAACCGACCGGCAGGGGATTGCAGGTCCTCTGGCCCAGAAACCCGAAGGCACGGTCACACGCGTGGGACCAGCACCGCCGTCGTGGAGCGGAAGCTACTAGAAGGCCCCGAGTCACCGGCCATACGGGTGAGCACCACACGGTACACTCAGGGACGTGGGCTACTTATACCCGCCTCTAGCAAGGTAGCCAGAAGAGTATCGTTAGTTTGGGAGGCCTACAACTCCGCCTGGCCAGGGGAGATCCCATCTGCTCAAGGACTGACCAGGCCCCAATCGCTAGCCAGTACTCCGGGAGGGTCTATCTTTGTCACCAGTAAAGACCCTGAACTACACCGTACCGTCTCCGAGTGGTTCCTGCTACCCCCATCATCCACGTCGGCTGCCCTGAGGCCATACCCCTCCCGTTGGGGGTTATACTATCACGCTGCACAATCCTACCACCGGCCTCAGCGGTCTGCCCTGCAGCAGCAGCTCCTTAGCTGTACTCAACGGGTGGCGTAGTCGTCCAACATCTACCGCTGATACAGCGCCACTTAGTCTGACTCCCTGGGCACGGACCGGATCACCGCCACGAGACTACAACCCTCAACAGATCCGGCTCCGGGTAAGCTCCCGCGTGCGCAACGCTGCGCGACACAGGCCCAGGGGCGCGTCACTCCCACCTACTAACATTTTCTCTTCTCCTCTTCACTGCTGGCGATATCTCTCCAAATCCTGGCCTTCCTCACCACATCCCCACAGTCACTTCTACCTCCTACCCACAACCTACCACAAATTTCCATAACCTCTCTAACCTTATACCCATCCGCCCAGCCCCCGCTTCCCCAGTCCCACTAACAGGAGCTCTCTGGACGCTCGCTCTGTCTGCTACAAACTTTCCTACATCCATGATCTTTTCATTACTAACAAACTCTCCTTCCTCGGCATCACAGAAACCTGGCTCACCCCCTCTGACACAGGTTCTCCAGCTGCACTTTCCTATGGTGGATCCCATCTTTCCCACACTCCAGCGGCAAGCATGGCGGAGGAATTGGTATCCTCCTGTCAGATAACTGCTCCTTCTCCCCAATTCCACTGTCGCCCTCTGTTACTTTCCCCTCTTTCGAGGCGCACTGTTTACACATCTACTCCCCCTCCAACCTCCAACTGGCTGTCATTTCCAGGGCCAGCCACCAATTTCTTCGACCACTTCACCACCTGGCTGCTTCACTTCCTTTCCGCTGACATCCCCACTATCATCATGGGTGACTTCAACATCCCCATTGACACTTCCCACTCATCTGTCTCTAAGCTTCTATCCCTCACTTCCTCCTTCCTCCTCAATGGTCTTCCGCAGCCACCCAAAAAGATGGCCACACACTGAACCTCATCTTCATCCGCCTCTGTTCCTTATCTAACCTCTCCAACTCACCTCTCCCTCTATCTGACCACAACCTACTAACATTCTCTTCCCTCTCCTCTCCCGGTGCACAATCCCCACTTGACAAACTTGCATACCCTTGCAGAAATCTCAAACACCTTGACCTACACTCACTCTCTTAATCCCTTCTCCCTCTTACAGACATAAGTTCCTTACACAATGCAGATGCTGCTGCTGCTTCATATAGCACCACAACAGCTACAGCTCTAAATTCAGTCACCCCCCTTACATATAACAAAGCTCGCACAATCAACAGGCAATCCTGGCACACCAGCCTGAAAAGAACTGAGACTGACCTCCAGGGTTGCTGAGCAGAAATGGGAAAAGTCCCACTCCAACGAGCACTCTATCGCATTCAAACAGTCCTTCACTACTTTCAAGTCCACACTCACTGCAGCAAAACAAACCTACTTCTCATCTCTCATAACTTCCCTGTCACACAACCCTAAACAGCTATTCAACACTTTCAATTCTCTCCTCCGCCCCCCATCGCCTCCTCCCTCTACTTTCATCTCAGCCGAGGACTTTGCCTCATTCTTCAAGCAGAAGATTGATACCATCAGACAAAGCTTTTTCCAACAGCCCCTCCTCATATCTACTCAATCCTCCTCCTCCAAAACCAGCTTCTCCGCCAGTTCGGAAGATCAACTTTCCTCCTTACTCTCTAAGTCACACCTCACCACCTGTGAACTTGACCCTATCCCATTCCACCTCATCCCTAACCTTACAGTCTTCATCCCAACTCTAACCCACCTCTTCAACCTGTCACTAACAACTGGTGTCTTCCCCTCATGTTTCAAACATGCCTCCATCACACCCATCCTCAAAAAACCCTCCCTTGACCCATCCTCTCTGACTAGCTATCGCCCCATATCACTTCTCCCCTATGCCTCAAAACTACTGGAACAGCACGTCCATTTTGAACTGTCCTCCCACCTCTCCTCCTGCTCCCTCTTTGACCGCTTACAATCTGGCTTCCAACCGCACCATTCTACTGAAACTACCCTGACTAAAGTCACCAACGACCTACTAACCGCCAAATCCAAGCGACACTATTCTGTCCTTCTCCTCCTGGAACTGTCATCTGCCCTTGACACAGTGGACCATTCCCTATTACTACAGACTCTCTCATCTCTTGGTATCAAAGACTTGGCCCTATCTGGGATCTAGTCATACTTAACAGACAGAACCTTCAGTGTTTCTCACTCACACACCACCTCCTCATCTCGCACCCTATCTGTCGGTGTTCCCCAAGGTTCAGTCATAGGACCCCTGCTCTTCTCCATCTACACCCTCGGCCTGGGACAGCTCATAGAGTCCCACGGCTTTCAGTATCATCTCTATGCTAACGACACACAGATGTACCTCTCTGGACCTGGTATCACCTCCTTACTAACCAGAACCCCACAATGTCTGTTCGCTATCTCATCCTTCTTCTCTGCTAGATTTCTAAAACTTAACATGGATAAAACAGAATTCATCATCTTTCCCCCATTTCACTCAGCCCCCCCATCTGACTTTGGTGCCACAGACCCATATGGGTGCATGGATGGACTTCTCCACAAGAGGCCCTCACTACATTCACACACCTCCACCTTCCACCTCATACCAGCAGAGGGAGCCCTGATAGGGACATATAAAGGGAAGGTGGAGCCAGGCAGCTCAGTTGGTTAGTCAGAGTTAGTTAGTCAGAGTCAGTCTGAGTTTAGTCAGTGCTCAGAGCAGAACAGAGCAGTCAGACAGAGAGAGTCTGAGAGCGTGCCGATGCTCAGAGAGCGGTGAAAACGCAGCACGTCAGCTGCCGAGTAGTGACGTCCCCGAGTGTGGCCGACGGCGAGGAGGAAAGGAGAGTGGAACCAAGGGGGCAGAGGAGCATAGTAAGCTCACCCCGTTATACATACCGGACTCCGGGTCCGTGCCTACAGGGACCCTTTACACCCAGTAGGGTCAACCGGAATCCCAGGAGGACTACAAGTCCCTGGCAAAACTTGAAAGCTAGACACACACAGGACCAGGAACCACGAAGGCCCCGACGTCCAGGGAAAGTGGTTACCGACCGGAGGTCCTACTTCTGAGCAACAGGTGAAGTAACACATAATCTAGGCCCAGTTGCAGGCTGGCCAGGAGCATACACAGAGGCAAACACGGATCAGGAGGCCGCCTTATACCCGCTCACTGGGGCGAAGTCCTGAAGTGCACCTATCCTATGGAGTACCCTGGACCATACCTAACAATTGCATGAGTAAAGGTAACAAAGCAAATTCCCTGTCTCTGTCCGTTACTCCTACTGCGCCATCGTTCCCCCTGCACCACAACGCCCAGTGCAACCTGCATCGTTTACACTGCCCTGAGGCCTGCTTCACCTGTGGGGAGCCGTTCCATCTCTAGCTGCCCTAACATCTGCCTCAGAGGACTGTTGCAGTGCTGGTGATCCTCACCAGGTACCACAGGTGGCATTGTGGCGCCCCTGAGGGTTCGGTCGCCACAGAGATACTGCACCTCACCCAGAGGTGTGGTGTCTTCCTTCTCTCGGGTAAGATAGGTGTGCTGCACGGAACCCCAAACACCTACATCCAACACTACACCACTCCAGGCCAGCAGGAGGAGCAAGTTGCAATGTAGTTTCTGCTGAGCCCCGACCCTGGCTGGAGTAGGGGGGAATCCAAAGGTAGGGGGAACCAGTAGTGGGTGTGGGTGGAGGAAGCAGATACAGGAAGCACTTATACAGTAGGTATATAATAGGAAGCCATATTTGGAGTTGAGGTCAGTTAGTGAAGACTGTCTGGGAGCAGAGGCTCAGTCAGAACTCTGTTCCGCAAGTTAGGGCTCAGGATAGAGGCCCCGGAGTGGAGCAGGGAGTAGGCTCCATTCTCCAAAAAGGATCCCAGGGGTACGGCGCGTGCAGGACGGCACCCGTATGCCCCGCTCCTGCCAGGTGTCAGGAGGGATCGGTTTGCTTCATTCTAATCCCCAGGGGGTCAGGTTGGTCCCGGATCCGACGTACAGGAAGGACTTCAGCATACCCCGGCGGGATTGAGAGTGGGCAGCGTAGGGCAGCGGTGAGAAGGACCAAGTGTAAAGATGGTCAAAGTAGGAACACGAGAAAGTGGGGTTCTGCCAGGCACTAAGCTGCTTAAGGAAGGACTGAACCCCTGCCTGGTGAACGCAGCGCGACGCGGGAGGCCTTCACCTGTAAAGTGCACTTGTGAATTGCCTAAGAACTGTAAGTAAAACCTTGGACGACTGCATCGAACAGCCTCTGTCTGTTTCTTCACCGGCGCCATTTTCCATCACCGCACTACAACGCCCAGTGCACCATTCATCTATTTACACTGCCCTGAGGCCCACTCCACCTCTGGGGAGCTGTACCATCTTTAGCTGCCTTGACATCTGTCTCAGAGGACCTTCACCAGACACCACAGGTGGCGTCACGAACTCTCTGAACTTCTACTAATAATTGATACCCCTTTGAGCACTGACCGCCCTGGGCCAGCCACCGTGATAACCCTGGCGATCAGCTGCAGGCCCCCGGGGGCGAGTCAGCGTCACAAAATGTCCCTAACAATTATATCCCCTTTTTGCACTGACCGCCCTGGGTCACGAACCGGGCCAGCCACCGTGATATCCCCCCTGCAAGCAGCCATAAGGCCCGGCTGCCGAGTACCCCATGGCCCTGGGGGCGAGTCATATCCATCAAAATCAATGGCTGTCCACTTTCCCCAGTCCCATAAGCTCGCTGCCTCAGGATAACCCTGGACTCTAACCTCTCCTTCAAACCACATATCAAAGCCCTTTCCTCTTCCTGCCGACTCCAACTCAAAAACATCTCCCGGATCCGCATATTCCTCAACCATGAATCTGCAAAAACACTAGTGCACGCCCTCATCATCTCCCGCCTCGACTACTACAAAATCCTGCTCTGTGGCCTCCCCGCTAACACTCCCGTACCCCTCCAATCTATCCTAAACTCTGCTGCCCGACTAATCCACCTGCCTCCCGCCTACTCCCCAGCCTCTCCTCTCTGTCAAATGCTTCACTGACTCCTCATTACCCAGAGACTCCAGTTCAAAACCCTAACCGTGGCATACAAAGCCATCCACAACCTTTCTCCTCCATACTTCTGTGACCTAGTCTCCCGGTACACACCTACACGCAACCTACGATCCTCACAAGATCTCCTTCTCTACTCCCCTCTTATCTTTTCTTCTCACAATCGCATACAAGATTTCTCCCGTGTATCCCCCCTACTCTGGAACTCTCTACCCCAAAGCATCAGACTCTTGCCTACTGAGGAAACCTTCTAAAGGAACCTGAAAACCCACCTCTTCCGAAAAGCCTACAACCTGCAGTAATCATTGCTCCACCACACCGCTGCATGACCAGCTCTACCCTCACCTACTGTATCCTCACCCATCCCTTGAAGATTGTGAGACATCGCAGGTAGGGTCCTCTCTCCTCCAGTACCAGTTTGCCATTGCGTTTTTGTTCAAGATTTTTGCAATTGTGTTTGCTATGTATACCCCCTTTTTCACATGAAAAGTGCCAAATAATAATAATAATAATGTGCCACAGACAGTGTCCTGGAATCTCCTCCATGCTCTGGAGACTGTGCTGAAAGACATGGCAAACCTCTTTGTTATCCTTTAGGCACTGGACAACCTGTGCAACCTGAATGGGCTGCAGATACCGCCTTATGATAGCAGTATTTACAAGAACTCATGCAAAATGCAAAACTAGATACTATAATACCATTCCCTTTTTGGGGGCTGTCTTATTTTTGTCTCTCTGCTTCAAATTTCACAAAAAATTGGATTTTCCAGAACCCAAATTTTTGCAATTCAATGCTCATTAGGCATCAAGAGACATCATGACATCACTGGGTGATGCTCAACAGGACGTCATTTAAGTCCCAGTGACCACTGGAGGTTCTGAAGAGTGAAGTCAGATGGGAGAAAGGGAGTAAGCGAGCCAGCGGAGGACTGGGCAGAGACAGGAGAGGTGCAACATAAGTATATTGTACTTCTTTTATAACCTGTCTGTTTATTGTGCCCTGCATTCTGGAGAGACCTCAGAGAGAAATAGAAAGATTTTGTTACATGCACACCGCTAGGTTTAGATAGGGGCGAGACAGGTTTCATGAATTCTTTGGAATCCTTGGGGAACTGTTTATTCAGGGCGACCATAGTCCATGTGCTGCAGCTTCTCTCAGTCATACAGGGGTACTTGCCCTCAGGCACAGACATGTAACTGGATTCACTTGCTGACCAGACACATTTGACATGAGTCCTCATGAACAGTTAAACAGTTGCATTTAATGAAGCCGCATGTGACGCGCCCCCTGGGCCTTGGGGTACCCGGTGCCGGGCCGGTAGATGCTGGGGGATGTCACAGTGGTGGTGACTCGGTCCGTGACCCAGGGCGGTCAATAAAAGGGGTTTATTTATAGGGGATTTATAGTGTTTGTATAAAGTTTGTGACGCCACCTGTGGTATGCGGCTACAGGAAGCCGCCGCTGCGGAGCAGGTCCTCTGGAGCTGATGTTAGTGCAGCAGGGATGGTGTGGCTCTGCACAGGTAGAGCTAGCTCCAGGGCAGTGTGGATGTTATAGGTGGTGCTGGGCGTTGTAGTGCAGGGATTGATGGCACAGCAATAATCAGTCCACAACTTAATTGTTAGCAGAGTATTAATCCGCGTGACATCCAGAGTTTAGAACACAGAATGTAGGCTTATTCATATCCAGCAAAGGCACAGCATGGAGTCTGGTGTTACTGCAGCATGAGGAGAAACAAAACATATAACAACAATACAGGAAGAGAAGGAGGGGGCATCCTGTCTGTGTGAGTTGTTTTTTTTTTAAAACACAACTTTGTTAACAACCTCACAATATGCACAACATATGAAACAGCACACAGTAGTTGTTGCAATACACATACAGATTAATACGTATTATTCCAACACCCTCACTCAACAACTACTTATCCTCTTAGTCCCATTGTGGTTCTCAATTCTTGGAACCTAGCTCGTGGCAATGGCTTTGTCATAATGTCAGCTACCATCTTATCAGTTTCACAATAGACAAACTGAATTATGCCACGATCTATCAAATCACGTAGCTGATGATGTCTGACGTCAATGTGCTTGGTTCTAGCACTGATCTTTTCACTGCATGCAAGTTTAATGCATCCTTGGTTGTCCTCATAAATTACAGTCGGCTGAGTTGACGGTTTGCCAAGATCGTCCATCAATTGTCTTAGCCAAACAACCTCCTGGCTTGCATAGGCTGCGGACACATACTCCGCTTCTGTAGATGACAAGGCAACAGACACTTGTTTCCTACTAGACCAGGAGATTGAACTTTCTCCAACTTTAAACAAGTATCCACTTGTGGATTTACGATCATGCGAATCACCAGCCCAATCCGCATCTACATAGCCAGTAAGTTCTAGATCTCCTGCTGCAGATAGTTTTAAATTTACATCTTGCGTTTCTTTCAAATATCGGAGAAGTCTCTTAACAGCATTCCAGTCTCTTTGGCGCGGTTTTTCCACATATCTGCAAAGGATTCCAACTGTTGTTGTGATATCCGGTCGAGTCATAGTTGATAT
Source organism: Phyllobates terribilis (assembly GCF_046119375.1). NCBI lineage: Eukaryota > Metazoa > Chordata > Amphibia > Anura > Dendrobatidae > Phyllobates > Phyllobates terribilis. Next base: position 556,776 of record NW_027363538.1, read on the forward strand.
GTATAGAAGTGCCCCCACTGCCTGACGATATTTCTCATTGTTAGGCAACAGGTCATCTTCTCCTTCCAGCTTCAGGTAGGATGGTTCCATTAGGGTTGATATACCTTAGGCCTCTGACATTTTAAACTGATTCAGAATCAAATTAATTTTTGCACTTTGGTTTAGAAGAAAACTTCCATCTTCCTCTCTCTGGATTTGGATTCCTAGATAATATGTCACACTTCCAAGGTCTTTTGTTTCAAAGTGCTGATTCAGAATTTCAGTCATTTTTCCAATTTCTGCGTCGTCTTGATGAACAACAATCACGTCGTCCACATATAAGAGAATATACATCCACTTTCCATCTGTATATTTTGTGTATAAGCACGGATCTGCTTGACCTCTTTTAAATCCTTCTTCCAACAAGACTTTATTCATCTTGGTGTTCCATGCTCTTGCTGATTGCTTAAGACCATAGAGAGATTTTTGTAGTTTGCAAACAAGATTCTCTTCACCTCCTTTTACATAACCTTCAGGTTGAGTCATGTATAAGTCCTCCTCAATGTCACCATTTAAAAAGGCAGTTTTTATATCCAAATGTCTGACATACATCTTTTGTACAGCAGCTACAGCTAACAAAGCTCTGAACGTGGTCTGTTTAGTGACTGGAGCAAATGTAGCATCGTAATCTTCGCCATACTTTTGAGAATATCCTTTTGCGACCAACCTTGCTTTGAATCTGTGGACTTTACCTTCAGAGTCATATTTGGTTTTGAAGACCCACTTGCACTTGATTGCCTTTTTGCCCTGTGGTAGCTTGGTGAGTTTCCAAGTTTGGAGTTGATGAAGCGATTTGATTTCCTCATTAGCGGCATCGATCCACTTTGTTCTTTCATGGACAGGTAGTGCTTGCATTTCATCCCATGACTGCGGCTCTGATTCAGGTAGTGTCTTGACAATGTAGGATAGACGTTTAGCTGGTATACCTTTGTTTGATCTTGACGATCTCCTGATTTCAGATTCACCTGATTTTTCTGTTGTTCCTTCATTAGTTGAAGAATCCAGCCAGACCTCTACATCCTCTTTGTTGCTGTCTTGTAATTGTGACTTCAGCTGGACTACTGGCGTGATGTCACAAAACTTAGGTGATACAAAGTTTTCATCAATCACTACATCTCTACTTATTGTGACCTTGTTTGTTTCTGGGTGTAGAATCCTATAACCTTTCTGGGTTTCGCTGTAGCCTACCAGGATACCTTCCTTAGCGTGAGATTCCCACTTAGTTCGCTTTTCTTTGGGAACATGTACAAATGCTTTACTTCCGAATATTCTTATGTGATGTAGTTTTGGCTTTCTGCTATTCCATTGCTCAAATGGAGTTTTCTCTGTAGCTTTACCTGGTAGTCTGTTCTGAAGATAGCAAGCTGTCATGATTGCTTCACCCCAATATGCTGTGGGCAGATTTGCATCAAATAACATGCTTCTTCCACTTTCACATAGTGTTCGGTTCCTTCTTTCCGCGACACCATTTTGCTCTGGGTTGTACAGTACAGTGGTCTGAAATAGTATTCCATTTTTCTTGAAAATGCTCTGTGTCTCATTACTTGTATATTCAGTCCCATTATCTGCATGTAGAATCTTTGGCATTCTTCCAAATTTATTATATACTTCAGCTAGGTATATTTCAAGTTTCTCTGGAACTTCCTTCTTGCAGTGAAGCAGGTGGACAACTGTATATCTTGAATGATCATCAATAAATGTGAGAAAATATCTCTTCTTCCCTGGAGTCAGAGTGCTCATTGGACCACAGATATCTGTGTGTATTAAATCTAGTGGCTGTGCTGTTGTTGTACTAATTCTCTTAGGAAAAGCTTTCCTAGACATTTTCCCTTTGATGCAGCTAGTACACTTCATTGTCTGGTTACATAGATCAATTGTAATATCCTCAGCTAGTTGCTTTTGGACTAACTTTCTTATTGCTTCTGGGTCTCTGTGTGCCAGACGCCTATGCCACACATGTATACAGTTTTTATGCTCTTCTTGTTGCACTGTATACACACACTCTTTGCATTTCAGCTGATAAAGTTCATCTGTGATGTTTCCCTCTGCTAGTGAGTGGCCTTCCTTTGAGATGATGCAGTTATCATGCTTAAATGTAACTTCATTTCCTTGTTTTGTGAGTTTCTTCACAGATAGTAGATTACTTTCAAGACTAGGCACATACAGCACATCCTTTACTGGGATCTTCCTGCTTTGTGTTGGTGAGATTTGACAATCAATATAACCATCTCCTATGCCTTCTGAAGTCATGTACTGACCATTAGCCATAATCACTTTCTCTGATTTACTTTGGTCAAGCTTAGAAAAGAAGTCTCTGTTATTAGTCATGTGACTAGTTGCTCCAGAGTCTATACACCATGCATGCTTTGATGTATTTGCACTGACAGTAAATGCAGTTTCAGTATTCACAGAATCATTTTCTCCAGATACAGCACTTTTAACCCTTTGATGATTGCTTTGCTTTTTCAGCTGATTCATTCTAGCTTTCCAGACTCTGCAGTCAGCTTTCAAATGTCCTGATTTCTTGCAAACAAAACATTCACGTGTTTCTTTTGTGTGCTTCCTGTTATCAGTTAGGTTTTGTGTCTGTAAAGCAGATTCTGTGCTGCATATCCTACTGTTTATACCTTCTGCCTTTCGCTTATATTCATCTATGAGCTTCCTCCTGACATACTCCAGTGTAAGCTCATCATCTGGACCCGCATCTAGTGCGGTTACAAGCGTATCATAGCTCTCTGGAAGGCCACTAAGCAGTAATGCGGCCACATGAAAGTCCTTTAGATCTTCCCCAATGCCTCTCAGGCGTTCTACAACTTCCAGAACACTTCTTATGTAATCCTGCATATCATGGCCTTTCTGTAACTTAGACTGGTACAGCTTTCTCATGAGATAGAGCTTATTGCTTAAATTTATCCTCTCATGTACCTTTTGCAACTGCTCCCACATTTCCTTTGCAGTATTACATTTACACACATGCATAATCTGGTCATCATCTATACTGAGTGATATGGTACTTTGTGCTTTCTGATCCATCTCTGTCCACTCCTGTGGCACTGGGTCAGGTATAGGCTCCTGTGTGTATTTCCACGTACCTTCTCTTATCAGCAGCATTTTCACTTTGAATTTCCAGGATTGATAATTCTGGTTAGTGAGACTTGGCACTGTAAATTTCATGGAGCTGCTGCTGGTGGCCATCTTTGCTTCTTCTCAGTTTGCTGTCTTTCTTTTTTTTCTTTCCTCTGTGTTCTGGGGATCTGTGACTCTGGGAACTCTGGGGACTCTGGTACATCTGGTACATCTGGGCCCATAACCTGTTAGCAGAGTATTAATCCGCGTGACATCCAGAGTTTAGAACACAGAATGTAGGTTTATTCATATCCAGCATAGGCACAGCATGGAGTCTGGTGTTACTGCAGATGAGGAGAAACAAAACATATATCAACAATACAGGAAGAGAAGGAGGGGGCATCCTGTCTGTGTGAGTTTTTTTTTTTTAAAACACAACTTTGTTAACAACCTCACAATATGCACAACATATGAAACAGCACACAGTAGTTGTTGCAATACACATACAGATTAATATGTATTATTCCAACATTAATGACGGTTTCCTCTTATCTTTACTGCTGGTGAGTAGACAAGCCGGGACTAGGGTACTGGCTAAAAGTGGAAGTCCGGGCAGCCTGGAAGCAAGTAAAGAATCCTCCTTGCCAGGTGAAGTTGGAGGCCTTCCCTTTCCAATAAACTCTTTGGCCCTGCTACTTGTAGCTGTGCGGTGGCCCTCGTCCCTGAGTGCAACGGTTCTGTGCTCACCCGTATGGCAGGCAGCTCTGGCCTTGCTGGTGCGTCGCTCCCACGTGGCGGTGCTGGGCCCTGCAGTGCTGCTGAGCCTCCGGCCGTCTGATGGGGCCAGGAGACCTACAATCTCCTGCCCTCCGGTTTCTGCTGCTGGGCCTTCAGTGCCCCACAGCCTCGGACTGTGGTGTCCGGTTCTTCTGTGCTGGTCCTTCTGGGGTGAGCTGCCGTGCAGCTCCAGTCCCCAGCTCCTCTCTCTTCGACGTCCTGACTTCAACTCCTCACACTAAGTCTCACTAACCCCGCCTCCAGATCCCAGTTGCCAAGTGGAGGAACTCCCCTTGCTGGTCTTGAGCCAGGAAAGTGTTGCATGCTTAGCAAAACCTGATTAGGGGACCCCTGCTTACTTCCAGGCATGGCATAACCTCTTGTGAGGGAGGCAATGCCACTGTGGCAACCGGACCCCTGGGGTGCCACATTCCCCCCTAGTTAACTTCACTACTCCTGGACTGAGGATACCTTTAAAATTAACAATTAACAATTTAAACAGGTTACGACAGTCAAAAATTACAAAAACCCAACAAAATTTGAAAGCAGTCACTACGGCGCTTAGTCTTTACGCCACAATCCTGGTAACTGTAATTTGGCTGGTGGGAACTGCATCAACCCACTTTGTGTGTCGTCCCTGGGCATGGCTTCGGGGCACTCTTTCGTTGGGCCTGGTCTTCAGCCACGCCTGCGGTTTATTTTCTAGGCCTGTTAGTAACTATATCCAACATTGTCCTGACCACACCTAGTCCTGTGGTCCAATTGTCCATAAATTTAACAAATATACTTTTCCATTTTATTTAACGGGTACAACTATATACAACATACACTTTTATTCTCTTACACTTTAGTTTCTGCAGCGGGCATGGAGCTGACCTTTTGAACTTCTGGTCGATGTACGTAGTACGTTAGTTGTCACTACTCTACCCTGGTCCCTAGTGTCTACCCCTGGTGTGGTGGGTTCTGTGTGAACTACCCTACGGGTAGTTTGAGGTAACACAGGTAAGCTGGGTAATCTCCTACGAATTCTTTGGCTCACCCTGGGTACGACAGGTTCACTGCTAGCAGAGGGTAGATTCTCCTGGTCTGCTGATGATGAAACTTCTGTCTCTGGGACCGACTGGTCTTCCAGCTGTTCTGGAACTTCTGCAGCTTCCGGTGAGGCCGCTTGGAGAAAGGTAAGGACCGGTACTATAATTGCACTGTTCACCTGCATCCAAGACCGGGGAAGTTCTCCGAGTACTGTTTGGACCACTTCCTCCACTCCTTCTGTGGGCTGAGTGTTGTCTTGATCTTCTTCTGTGTGTTTCAACTGTTCAGGACATATCTTCAAGTGATCTCTTGAGACTGCCGCTGAAGTTTCCCCTCCATCCTTACTGATGAGGCACACTTTGATGTTATCGTAATTGGAGGGTAGGAATGTGTATGGCTCTACCTCCCACTGGTCATCTAATTTGTGGAGTCATCTCTTTCTCTTAAGTACCTGTTCTCCAGGTGACAAGGGAACGGCAGGTGCGTGCTGATTATAAGTTTTCTCTTGCTTCTGTCTCACCTGGAACAAACTTCTCTCAACACACTCTTGCACCTTGCGGTATTGCTGCTGCCACTCGGTATCCCAATCCGCATCTGGTGATGTCGTCTCTGGTGTTAAGACTCCCATGTCTAAGTCGATGGGTAGCTTACCAGGTCTTGCTCTCATCAGGTAAGCGGATGTACAGTTGGTGGAGTTCACCGGGATGTGATTATATAGGTCCACCAAATCTGGCAACTTCTCTGGCCACAGGCTACGTTCTTCAAGGGGCAACATCTTCAACAGGTCTATCACCACCTGGTTCATCTTTTTACACAACCCGTTAGTCTGGGGATGATACGGCGTCGTTCTGATTTTCTTGCAGCCATACAAGTTACAGAATTCCTGGAACACTTCTGCTTCAAAGGCTGGACCTTGGTCGGTAAGTACCCGTTCAGGGTAACCGTGCGGGCGACAAAAGTGCTGTTGGAACGCTTTGGCTTCCGTCTGAGCCGTCTGGTCTATCACTGGCTCTACTACCAAGAACCGGGAGTAGTGGTCTACTATGTTGAAAGCGTAGACATAGCCTGACCGGCTTGGGGCTAGCTTCACGTGGTCCAAGGCTACCAGTTCAAGTGGCTGTTTGCTGATTATGGGCTGCAGGGGAGCCCTCTTGCTGTCACGGTCTTTTCGTCTCAGGTTGCATGGACCACATTCTCGACACCATCTCTTAATTCCTTTCCTCATGCCAGCCCAGTAGAATCTCTCACGTAGCAGGACTTCCAACTTCTTCCACCCGAAGTGTCCTACTCCATCGTGGTACGCTTCTACGACCATTAACGCATCCCACCTCGGGACTACCACCTGCCAGACCAGTTCATGTGTCTGGGAGTTGATGCTTCTTCGACACAGCTTTCCTTCGTAGATGAACAGTTTGCCCTTCTCCTTCCACAACTGTTGGGTCTCCTGTGGAGCATCTGGATCAGGGTGCGAGTCAGCTTGCATCAGCAACTCCGTGACTAGGCGGACAGCGGGTCGCTATCCTGCGTCTCTGTCCATTCATGGTGGGGCAATGGGTTGAACATGGCCTCTCTGTTGGCGGGGCGCTTGTCCCTCACACAGTGGGAGCACTGGGTCACCCCATGACGATAGAAAGCGGGTATCTCTATCTCCTCCAGCTCTTCTGGGTCTTCTCCCCCATCTGGCAAGTTGGGCATCCTGGACATCGCATCAGCATTTGCATTTTTTTGCCCCGCCCGATACTTGATGGTAAACTCGTAGTTAGACAGTCGGGCCATCCATCGTTGTTCTAGGGCACCAAGCTTCGCAGTCTCCAGGTGCGTCAGCGGGTTGTTATCTGTGAAGACTGTAAATCTAGAGGAGGCGAGATAGTGTTTGAAGCGCTCTGTTACAGCCCAGACTATGGTGAGAAACTCCAACTTGAAGGAACTGTAGTTGTCGGGGTTCCTTTCCGTGGGCCAGAGCTTCCTGCTGGCGTATGCAATCACTCGCTCTCTGCCTTGCTGTACCTGAGACAGCACCGCTCCCAATCCCACGTTGCTGGCATCGGTATGAAATATAAAGGGTTGGCCATAGTCGGGGTAGGCCAGGACTTCATCTCCGGTCAGAGCCATCTTCAGTCGGGTGAAAGATTCGTCTTCTGGTTTATCCCATTTGAACGGAGGTTTCGGGTTCTTGGCCTTCTTGGACTGGCCTACCAGGAGGTCCTGCATGGGTGCTGCTATCTTGGTGAAACCCTTGCTAAATCTTCTGTAGTAGCCTACCAGCCCGAGAAACTGCCGCACTTCCTTGATAGTGGAGGGTCTTGGCCAGTCCTTGATTACGGTGACTTTTTCAGGGTCTGGCGCTACACCTTCGGCGCTTACCACATGACCTAGGTACTGCACCTTGGGCTTCAACAGGTGGCATTTGGACGGCTTTACCTTCAGCCCAAAACCAGATAGGGCTTCGAACACCTCGGCCAGGTGCTCCAGGTGGTCTTCATATGTCTTTGAGTAGACAATTACGTCGTCCAGGTAGAGCAGGACAGTTTCGAAGTTCTTGTGTCCTAGGCAGAACTCCATTAACCGCTGGAAGGTTCCTGGGGCGTTGCAGAGCCCGAATGGCATGCAGTTGAACTCGCTGAGGCCCATTGGCGTGGTAAACGCAGTCTTTTCTTTGTCCGCCTCTGCCACAGGAACCTGCCAGTACCCACTGGTGAGATCCAAAGTGGAGAAATAATTAGCAGATCTTAGTGCAGCTACTGACTCCTCAATTCTGGGTAATGGGTAGGCATCATTATGTGTAATGCGGTTAATTTGCCTGTAATCAGCACACATCCTCATGGTACCATCCTTCTTTCTAACGTGAACTAATGGAGCTGCCCAGGGGCTACAACTATCTCTGATCACCCCAGCCTCCTTCATCTCCTGCAACATTCCTTTGGCACATTGATAGTGAGCTGGGGGTACAGGCCAGTACACGAGTCCTCATGAACAGTTGAACAGTTGCATTTAATGAAGCCACATGTGACGCGCCCACTGGGCCTTGGGGTACCCGGTGCCGGGCCGGTAGATGCTGGGGGATGTCACAGTGGCGGAGACCCGGTCCGTGACCCAGGGTGGTCAATAAAAGGGGTTTATTTATAGGGGATTTATAGTGTTTGTATAAAGTTTGTGACGCCACCTGTGGTATGCGGCTACAGGGAGCCGCCGCTGCGGAGCAGGTCCTCTGGAGCTGATGTTAGTGCAGCAGGGATTGTGTGGCTCTCCACGGGTAGAGCTTAGCTCCAGGGCAGTGAGGATGTTATAGGTGGTGCTGGGCATTGTAGTGCAGGGGTTGATGGCACAGCAATAATCAGTCCACAACTTAATGACGGTTTCCTCTTATCTTTACTGATGGTGAGTAGACAAGCCTGGACTAGGGTACTGGCTAGAAGTGGAAGTCCGGGCAGCCTGGAAGCAAGTAAAGAATCCTCCTTGCCAGGTGAAGTTGGAGGCCTTCCCTTTCCACTAAACTCTATGGCCCTGCTGCTTGTAGCTGTGCGGTGGCCCTCGTCCCTGAGTGCAACGGTTCTGTGCTCACCCGTATGGCAGGCAGCTCGGGCCTTGATGGTGCGTCGCTCCCACGTGGCGGTGCTGGGCCCTGTAGTGCTGCTGAGCCTCCGGGCGTCTGATGGGGCCAGGAGACCTGCAATCTCCTGCCCTCCGGTTTCTGCTGCTGGGCCTTCAGTGCCCCACAGCCTCGGACTGTGGTGTCCGGTTCTTCTGTGCCGGTCCTTCTGGGGTGAGCTGCCGCGCAGCTCCAGTCCCCAGCTCCTCTCTCTTCGATGTCCTGACTTCAACTCCTCACACTAAGTCTCACTAACCCCGCCTCCAGATCCCAGTTGCCAAGGGGAGGAGCTCCCCTTGCTGGTCTGGAGCCAGGAACGTGTTGCGTGCTTAGCAAAACCTGATTAGGGGACCCCTACTTACTTCCAGGCATGGCATCACCTCTTGTGAGGGAGGCAATGCCATTGTGGCAACCGGACCCCTGGGGTGCCACACATGGCCAGTGCAATTTAAGTCTCTTGAGCAACAGGCTCCAGTAACAAACAGTTTCATCTTAAAGGCACATTAACAAACAGTCTTTCTTACTAGCACAGTACATCACAGATCAAGTCTCTTTAGCAGCACACTTCTATGCCCCATAACAGTAATGATCCCACCAGCAGTCCCCGGTCCACTGTGTCATAGGCTTTAGCCTCTAGTGCAGTGAGGTACGAGGGATGGTTAGAACGCAAGGATGAGTTCAGTCCTCAGATGTGGTGTTCAATCCTTGCTTCTGCTAAACAACAGTTAACTCCTTTCTCCATTACTTTCTCTTGTAGATACCACTAGCAATTAAAAGGCAGTCACAGTGGGAGAGTCCCAGAACCCTCATCAGCCTGGTGAAGAGGTCTGTATCTTTTAAAGGGTTTGTCCACTACTTTCATATTGATGCCTTATCTGTAGAATAGGGCATCAATGTATGATCGTCTGGGGTCCTGCACCCGACACCCCTGCCGATCGGCTGTTATTGGTGGCGGCAGCCGCCGGCAGGAAGTGCTTACCTGGCCATCAAGTTACAGTGGCCAGTGCTTGTTACTGCACATCTGCCTTCTATTCAATTCAATGGGAGGTGGATGTGCAGTATCCCGCGGCGGCCACTACAGATGGACGGCCAAGCACCACAGGTAAGCACTTCTGGCCGGCGGCGGCACCGATGACATTTGATCAGCAGGGGTGCCGGGTACGGCATCACGGCCGATCATACATTGATGACCTATCTTTTGGATAGGGCATCAATGTGAAAGTAGTGGACAACTTCTTTAAGCTCGCTCTCCAGCTCAGAACTGACACTACCCAGTCTCACTGGGGCAGTCCTGACCACTCCCCTTAGCTGCACCCTGTTAACCCCCCTAGTTGCTGGATGCTTAAAGCGCACCTGCCAGCAGGATTGTGCTTAGTAAATTACATAGACTGACAGGTGGACACCGTTACACTGAGTAAAATGATACCTTTCATGATGAAATCCGTCCAGCGGTTCTTTTATAATCTTTATTTTCAGTTCTGCCATAATGATATGCATGTGCTCTGGTGCTCTCATTATGTATTCATGTATTCCTATCTCTGGCCTCTGACAGGTCACTGTGCTTTCAGTGACCTGCCTACTATTTTAAATACTGACTGTGTAATTTCCCTGCCCATGTGAAATTTACATATCCCAAAATGGCCGCCCGATGCCCGCGCAGTAGCATCTTTCGGTTGCCGAGAGATGCTACTGCGCACATGCGGCGCCATATTTCTGCACCCACGCTCTTTTTCCAAAAGCAAAATGGTGCTTGTGCGTGCGCAGTAGTATCTCTTGGCAACCGAAAGTTGCTACAGCGCATGCGTGGGTGTTGGGCGGACATTTTGGGATATGTAGATTTCACATGGGCAGAGAAATTACACAGCCAGTATTTAAAATAGTAGGCAGGTCATTGAAAGCACAGAGACTTGTCAGAGGCCAGAGATAGGAATACATGAATACAGAAGCAGAGCACCAGAGCACATGCATATCATTATGGCAGAACTGAAACTAAAGATTATAAAAGAACCACTGGACGGATTTCATAATCAAAGGTATCATTGGCACCCACCTGACAGTGTATGTAGTTTACTAAGCACAATTCTGCTGACAGGTACGCTTATCAACACCTTATGTAATATCTACCTGTCACACTCTTCCCTCCTTTTTGAATGTCGTCCTCGACGTTTGCCTTCTACCTGGTTACCTTAACCAGCCTCTTGGAGTTGTGGTAGTTCTCCCCTAACTATCCTCAGATAGTGTTCCCCCAATACTGCCTCTTTACTTAAAGGTGAGTTGGTAGTTAGGCACTATGGACCCCTTTAAGCAATTTACACATACAGCACACTTACCCTATCTACATCTCTTGTCAATCGGTCTCCTGCAAGAAATACACAGATTTAACCACAATTTTAACCAACAACTATTCTTCAGCTGGAGCTTTTTGCTCGTCTTCAACCAGCTCTCCCTAACTACCACTAAACATTTTTCAAATTCAAGTGCAAAAATGTTAAATATAGCATAGTCTTTGTAAAATATTTGGCATGAAATAGAACACATATATTCAACACAACCCATTTTCTTGAGAGAGTGTGCCACTTTAAGAACACAGTCCTTTGTTTCTTAAGGCACGGGGTCCTCGGTCCTTCTAGGTAAGGACCCTGGAACAGGCAAGGGAGACAGTCCTTTAAAACGGGGGCAGAAACAATGTCCGTTTCTTGTAAACATCTAACATAAAGTGAAATTTGGAAAACAGTTCCTGGACAGGATATGGCACAGTCCATAAGTTGAGAGTGAAGACTCCCCAACTCGCTTGAGGTGCCCGCATATCCAGCAGAAAAGGACACAACAGGTGCAAATAAAAAAAATAAGGCAAAACCAAAAATAAATATCAACTTGTCCAGCTACTACCGTAGTTTTTAATATACCATAGGCCTATCCGGCCTTAACAGGGAAGCAGTAGCGGTCCTTCTACTGTGGTCACAGTCTCTGGTGGCTTTACCAGCCTTCAAGGAAAGAACACATCACATTACCTAGGCAGAGATGAGGAACTATCAGTGGAACACGGCGTGCAACCAACACAACTCGGTGATTTTTTTTCTTTTTGAGAGAGAGCAACACTGTCCTAGTCCTTTTTATTCTTTGGTTGGCACCAGTCCACAGTAAATGGACACTGCGCGGCATTGATAGTGGGGAGTTGAACTGATGCTGGGAGGGGTTCCTCTCTTGCCACCCCAGCAGAAGTGGCCCCCTCCTTGGTTGTGGCCTGTGGGACAGGTTTGCTCTCCCAGTTGGGACGAATCCTGAAGCGGGGCCCAGTAGAGATGGGGAAGAATCCTCTCATTTGACACGAAGCTCTTGGTTCTTCTGCATCTGCCCAATCCTCGGGGTGGTACTACTCCATTTCAACTATGCGGGAGACTGAAATGGCGTACCAGCCTCGAGGTCCCCACATCTTTAAGAATCTGACCTTGTCTCCTGGCCAGAGACTCCGGGTCCGTCCTAGGGCATAATCCCTCTCCACCGACCTCCTGTTGACAAATATGTCCAGGCGAAGCCAAATACCTTTAGCTGATAAAAATTTATGACCGTACCTCTGATCATCCGATCCTCCAGGCAGTCCCTTCCCGGGTACTTTCTCCACTCCTGGGCACACTCCTCCATCCGTCTCTTCTCCTGGATGATCTTTTCTTTCCATGCAGCCAGGCGTTGTTGGAAGTTGTATTCTTCCTGTTCTTCTTTGGAGATGATGGGCACAGGAACAGACCTTTCAGCCTGGCCAGGCTGAGCAACAACATCGGCAGGTGGTGGGATAGGTGCCCCCGGTGGAGTAGGTGGTAGGGTAGGTACTGGTTTCCTGGTGTTGATAGGCAAGGGGAACGCATATGACTCCTGTTTCCTCCAGGCCCCCATCCTTTCACCTCCTCTGGCTATCCAGGCTATATCATGTATTTCCCGGATCCATCCCCTCACTCCCCCATACTTGGGATTCACACAGTAGGCCCTAGGGGGTAAGAATGGACCCCGTGGAGGTGGCAGTTTGGTCATCCACTGCTCTCCAGGTAATGATAACAGAGAGTAATCCAACTCCTCTTCCTCCGCTGGCGGCTTTACGACCGGTCCCTGCTTGGTGGTGACCATCATATGGGTATGGAATGAGGCCGGGGGTTCCCTCACCCTTGCGCTGGGTGAGTGGCGGTCCGAGCGGATCATCACTACTGGTATCAGTTGGAGAGCGGGGGCTAGTGACTCACCGGCAGGAACACAGAGCGCCGCCATCTTCCTTCCGGTCCCGCTGTGCACGCTGGTCCCGACCAGAAGTCCCGTCCCTCTCTCGAGAGCGGAGGTCAGGGCGGACGTCACGGCCCCAGTGGTGGCTTCCAGTGCGGTGGGCCGGGTCACGGTCAGGGTACCTGTGGGCAGCAGGTCCTCCGGTGAGTCCGGTACTGGTCGGAATCGTTCTGGAACGAGCAGCGGTCCTTCAGGTGGGTCTGGTGCTGGGCAGGATTACGCGGTGGCCTGCGGCGGGATGACAGCCGGGGCTCCGGACATCGGCTCACGGTCCACAGTTGGTGGTGGGATGGGCACAGGGTCCGACGGCAGACCTCGGGGTCCCAACTCCTGCCTTCGGGCTGCCTCCGGATTCTGATGAGGCGGTGCGGCCGTGCCCTGGCCTGGCTGGGTATTGCCCGGTACCTCGCGGTTGTGGGTGAGGTGATGAAGGGCTGCGTCCTCCCCTGCTTCTCTTCTTGCTGCAGACTGCTGGGACATAGCACACCTTCCTAGCTCCGACATACTGGCAGGCACTATGACTCGCACTCTCCTCTCCTTTTCACTCCTGACCAGAATGGAGTTCTTCTGGCCAGAAGAGCTCCAGCTCACTCTTACTCCTCCTCCTCTGGGACAGTACCTCACTGGCCATTGGTCCAACATGCTGGTGGTTGGGGTGTCTTTTCTCTGAGGCCAGCCTTCCCCAGCTTGTTCCACTGCAGGAGGTTTGGCCCTGTTTGGCGCTCTTTTATCATATACTCCTACAAGATGGGATGTCCTTCTTCTTCCCCACTGTGCTTTTAACAAAAACAGACACCATTTTAACTGTACAACATGTGTCAAGTCTTGCATTTTGCAGGTGCCTGTTTCTCTGTATTTTATCTCCTTATTTCTTCCCAGTCATCACTGGCTGTCTTCCCTTTTCACTGGTATACCAGGGTTGAATTGAGGTGCTTTGCTGCTATGTTTTTCCAGACACTTTGCCTCTTCTCCCTCCTATACGCTAATTCCCGCTCAGGAATCCCCGTACGGGCCACCAATGTTACGTGCACACCGCTAGGTTTAGATAGCGGAGAGACAGGTTCATGAATTCTTTCGAATCCTGGGCGAACCGTTACTCAGGGTGACCATATACTGCAGTTTCTCTCAGTCATACAGGGGCATTCACCCTCAGGCACAGACATATAGCTGGATTCACTTGCTGACCAGACACATTTGACACGAGTCCTCATGAACAGTCGCATTTAATGAAGCCGCACGGCCAGTGCAATTTAAGTCCCTTGAGCAACAGGCTCCAGTAACAAATAGTTTCTTCTTAAAAGCACATTAATAAACAGTCTTTCTTACTAGTACAGTGCAGCACAGATCAAGTCTCTTTAGTAGCACACTTCTATACTCCCACAACAGCAATGCTCTCACCAGCAGTCCACGGTCCACAGTGTCACAGGCTTTACCTTCTAGTGTTGTGAGGTACGATGGGGCGATTAGAATGGAAGGATGAGTCCAGTCCTCAGATGTGGTGTTCAATCCTTGCTTTTGCTAAACAACAGTTAACTCCTTTCTCCTCTACTTTCTACTATAGATACCACTAGCAACTAAATGGCAGTCACAGTGGGAGAGTCCCAGTATCCTCATCAGCCTGATGAAGAGGTCTGCATCCTTAAGGATATGTGCCCACGATGCCCAGCTCGCGGTACACTACACCGAAGGACCTGCCGTCACATGACTATGATGTCAGCGCAGGTCCTTCAGTCCACCGCGATCTGCCGGCAAGTGAAGACGATCGCAGCGGGGGCCATCAGAAGGTAAGTATAATATATATTTTAACAGGTTCTATGGTACCTGGGTCTGGAGGAGAGTCTCCTGTCCTCCAGACCCTGGTACCATCCGCACACTGAAACGTTAGGACTCCGCATCTACAAATGTAGTGATGCGGATTCCATGCGTTCCAATGAAAGTCAGTGGCGGCAAAAACGCTGTGCTTCCGCAAAATATTTGGTAGTGCTGCGTTTTTTCCCACAATGATAACCCGCAGCGGAAATTTCCGCAGCATGTGCAAAGCACATGCGGATTACCATTGGGGAACATGGCAGGCTTTCTAACATGCATTTTTGCAGCGTTTTTGCCGCTGCGGAAACGCTTAAAAAGCGCATCGTGGGCACACAGCCTTAAGCTGGCTCTCCAGCTCAGAACTGACACTACCCAGTCTCACTGGGGCAGGCCTGACCACTCACCTTAGCTGCACCCTGTTAACCACCCTAGTTGCTGGATGCTTAACAACATCTTATGTAACATCTACCCATCACAAGTTTACCAGTAATTCAATTTGCGTTGAATACATTTGCCGCAAATCACATTTTCTGGCCGAATTCAAGTGAATTTGTCTCATTGAATTTTAGCAGTTTGACGCATCTCTAGTAGAGAGATAAATAGACACTCAGACATGAAGTACAGACAGATAGATGATAATAGATAGATGGATAGATGGATATTTTCTTTGTTTTTGCAACTACCTTTTAATAGTTTCCTACAACTCTACTGTAGTTCTAATACAGTATAATATCCTCAAAGCCCCCAATACTCAGTATAATGCTCTCTACACCAGGATGTCCGCATAGCTCCCATATCTATATATATAATCGTCTTATCCCGTCTGTCTGTCTGTCTGTCCAGGAAATCCCGCGTCGCTCATTGGTCCGGCAGCGGCCAATCAGCGCCGGGGGATTTCTAAAAAAAGATGGCGGCCGTTAGCGGCTCATCACCCGGCTGGCAACAGCAGAAGGAACCCGACCGCCGGACCCATCTGCGGGACGGAGATGCAGCCGGGAGATGAGCGGCGCGGCCGCTATCAGCGGAAGGACCGCCGGCGCCGCTGACCTCCATGCGGAAGGGAGGACCGGGGAGCGGCGCTGCGGGTCGGGATACTTCTGCTGCGAGCGCCCGCGATGTCCCGGGTTCTCGCAGCGTAAGTAGCCGCACAGGCAGCGCCGCTCCCCGGTCCTCACCAAGACGATTCGATGATTGGTCGCGGTCTTCGGACCCGACCAATCACTGATCTTAGCGCAAAACTTAAACACCGCTGTGCTGATTGGTCGCCGACGCTGGCCGCGACCAATCACCGATTTGGGCGCCAAATTTAAATATCGGCCGCGACCAATCACCACAGCGGTGTTTAAATGTGGAGCCAAGATCGGTGATTGGTCGCGGCCGATATTTAAATTTTGGCGCCCAAATCGGTGATTGGTCGCGGTCAGCGTCCGCGACGAATCAGCACAATAGTGTTTAACTTTGGCGCCAAGATCAGTCATTGGTCGCGGGCCAAGACAGCGACCAATCACCGATTTGTGCGGCAATTTTAAATAGCGTCCGCGACCAATTGGATGTCAGCAACCACCGGCCGCGACCAATCTGCGCTTGTTGTGCCAAATTTAAACACCGCTCTGCTGATTGGTCGCAGCCGGCGACCAATCAGCGATTTTGGCGCCAAATTTAAACCCCGCTCTGCATCGCTCTGCTGATTGGTCGCGGTCGCCGGCCGCTAACAATCAGCACTATTGTTGCCAAATTTAAACACCTCTTTGCTGATTGGTCGCGGTCGCAACTAATCAGCGATTTTGGTGCCAAATTTAAACACCGCACTGCTGATTGGCGCCAAATTTAAACAACGCTCTGCTGTTTGGTCGCAGTCGCTGGCCTCGACCAATCAGCGATTTTGGCGCCAAATTTAAACAACACTCTGCTGTTTGGTCGCGGCCGGCGACCAATCAGCGATTTTGGCGCCAAATTTAAACCCCGCTCTGCATCGCTCTGCTGATTGGTCAAATTTAAACAACATTCTGCTGTTTGATCGCGGCCGGCGACCAATCAGCAGTATTGGCGCCAAATTTAAACACCGCTCTGCTGATTGGTCGCGACTAATCAGCGATTTTGGTGCCAAATTTAAACACGCTCTCCAGTCCTCACTAACATGGTTCGCTGATTGGTCGCGGACGCCGCCCGCAACCAATCATCGATATTGCTGCCAAATTTAAACACCGCTTTGCTGATTGGTCGCGATTGCCGAACGCGACCAATCAGCGATTTTGGCCCCAAATTTAAACACAGCTCTGCTGATTGCGCCCGGTTGGCCGCATACCTATTCTAGAATACCCGATGCATTAGAATCGGGCCACCATCTAGTATACACTATAATGGCCCACATCTCCTGTGTACACAGTATAATACTCCTCACACTGTATGATAGCCAACTATACTAGTACTAACATTGTGTACTGCCCACAAAGCCCCCAATTCTAGCCGCAGAAGGCTTATTACGATCTGACTTTACAGGACGCAAAGGAATACGCCAAATTAAAAACCAAAATATTGGCACGCTCAGGAGTGACTATGTCTGTCAGAGCACAAAGGGTCCACCACTAGGCGTATGCTGGCGACAGATCTCCACGCTCATAGATGTTCAACTTGTTACATCTTGTACAAAAATGGCTGCAGCCAGTGTCTTCCTCTCCTGCCCAGATGGTTGAGCGTGTGGTGATGGACAGGTTCATCCATTCCCTAACCAGGCCGATGCAGACCTGGTTTGCCCAAGGTGACCCCCGGACGCAGACAATCTCGTAGGTCTGGTAGAAAGATACCAAGTGGTCGAAAAATCCCTGGGGAAACCCGACATAGCCACCTACCCTTACTGGAGTGCCCAAAAGGGGATAGGTTCACCATGGAAGGGATTCAGAGCTACAACTGATGGCATTCCATTTCCACTGAAGAGACTGCAAGGTCTGTTGTGAAGGATGTGATTTGTTGGCGATGTCGCAGTCCGGGACACGTAGCCGCCCAGTGTCATACATCTGCTGAGCCTAGGCAGATGATGTTCATACTATGCTTACCCAACATGCAGTGTGAACTGTCGACACGGCGAGGGGCCGCAGGGGTGTGCCATGTTCGTTAATGGAGTGATGGGCTGTTGGACTCCAGGAGTCTGGTGACCTTGATCAGGGATAGTGTTCTGGTTCTCATTTCCACTGTCGAAAGTAAGTTCCTGGCCAAGTGGCAGGGCCCATATGAGGTGGTGGAGAAACTCAGTTAAGTGAACTCCGAGTCCACCAGCATGGCTGAAGAAAGCCGCACCAAGTATACCATGTGAACTTGCTCAAGCTGTGGCGGAACCGGGAGCCTGTGGAAACTCCTTGCCTGGGAGCCGCTCCCGAAGGCAAGGTGGAAGAGGTCACTATTTCAGAGACTCTATTGCCAGCCCAGAAGCAAGAGTGTCGAGAACTACTATAGTGGAATCGGGAGCTGTTCTCAGAGTTGACGGAGCATACTCAGGTGGTAGAGCATGACGAGTTAACAGAACCACATGTAAGAGTGAATCTGAAGCCGTATCAGGTTCCGGAAGCACGCCGGGAAATGATCTCGGCCGAGGTTAGACCTCGATGTGATAGAGGAGTCAAAGAGTGGGTGGTCGAGCCCAATCGTACTCGTACCAAAACCCAACGGAGAGTGGAGGTTTTGTAATGACTAGCACCGGCTGAATGAGGTGTCCAAGTGTGATGCGTACCCGATGCCCCGCGTTGACGAACTCATCGAAAGGCTTGGACCGGCGAGATACATCACCACTCTCGACCTGACGAAGGGCTATCGGCAGATCCCCATGTCCCAGGTGGCCAAGGAGAAGACGGTTTTCTCTACACCCAGATGGGTGCTTTCAATACACTTGGATGCCATTTGGGTTACAGGGGGCCTCAGCCACCTTCCAGAGGGCTATGGATCGGATCATAGCCCCACATAAGAAGTATGCCGCAGCCTACCTTGACGACATTGTAGTTTTTAGCCCAGACTTTAGAACTAAACTACAGCCCATTCTGGATGCTCTAAGGAAGGCGGGATTTGCAATAAATCTGAAAAAATGCACCTTTGGAAAAGAGGAGGCCAAGTACTTGGGCTATGTCGTCGGGAGAGGCGAAATAAAGCCGCAAGTTAATAAAGTGGAGGCAATCCAGACCTGCCCGCAACTGCTCTCCAAGAAGCAAGTGAGAGCATTCCTGGGAATGGTGGGATATTACCGGCAGTTTAACCCAAATTTTGCCATGATGGCTGCACCACTGACGGATCTCCTAAAAGACACCAGGTCAACCATGGGGAAGTGGACGGAGAAAACAGAGACCACGTTCCAACTATTGAAGTCAGCACTGTGTAAACAACCGGTCCTGGTCGCACCAGACTTTAACCCCTTTACGACATAGGGCGTATTAGTACGTATCTGTGCCCTGGGCCTTATGGACCAGATACGTATTAATACGCCCTATCTTTAATGCGGCACCGCGACCGAAGTCGCGGTGATAGCATTAAAATTCCGGTGCCATCTTACCTTAGGGTAGATGGCGCCAGCATCTTGGGGGTGTCGCCGCCCCTTCACACCCACGATCGCTGTGATTGGCTGTTCAATTCTGAACAGCCAATCACAGCATTTCTCACTGTTTCCGGCAATCAGATTGCCGGAAACAGTGATGTGCAGCCTAGGATCGGTGCTCCTAAGAGCACTGATCCTAGGCTGTTGCCTAGTAACCCTGCCTGTCACCTCCCCATGACCCCCTGTGATGTCAAATAAGCCCCAGCCAGGTCTGATTGGAGCGATCGATGATGACATCGATCGCTCCAATCAGAGTACCTGAACACAGGTGACAGGGCGGTCAGAGGGCGATGACCGGCTTGTGACCTGCCTGTCACCTCTTTGTGACCCCTTGTGATGCTGCCCAGGCCCCTGCCATCTCTGATTGGTGCGATCGATGTCATCATCGATCGCACCAATCAGAGTACCTGACCGGGAGGTGACCGGGTGGTGACGAGCCGGTGACCTGCCTGTCACCACCCTGTCACCCCCCTGTGACCGCCCTGCAGATCCTCACACTTGGTGAGGATTTCTACAGAGCGGTCACATCTGATCTGCGCTGTGCTGGGCCTTGTAGTGCCACAGAATCTTCTGTTACACTACAAGACCTTTCTCCTACCTGCTCCAGTCACTGCTGCTGCTCCGGCATCCTGCTGCGGTCTCCAGGGTCCTGGATCTCCTGCTCCGGCATCCTGCTGCTGTCTCCAGGTTGCTGGGTCTCCAGCTTCGGCGTCCTGCTGCTGTCTCCAGGGTCCTGGGTCTCCAGCTCCTTATCCAGCTGCTGCGGATCCTGCTCCAGAGCCTCTTCCAGAACCTGCAGCTGATCCTGCTGAAAGAAGAACAGAGAAGACTTTGGTAAGTCCATCTCTGTTCTCCCCTCATTCACCCCTCTCCCCCCCTCCCCCCCCCTCCTTTTACCCCCAATCCTCCTCCCCCCCAGTTTTTTTTTTTACGTGCGTCCTGCAGCGGCCTAGCGCTGAGCAGTGTCTATGTCACTGATCAACGTCCGTGCTCGCTGCTTTTCAGGACTTTTTCTTGCCCCTGTCAATTCTCCCCCCCCACCTTTGCACCACATCCGCGCACACACCCATCAGCTGCCGAGAGTTGATAGGTGACATAGTTCACCGATCCGCACTCGTGCTCGCTGTTTGCACCACCTACGGTAGTTCCTTTTTTTCTCTTTTTTTTTTCAGAAAAAAAAAATTCACACCAAGCACACTGACACACACACACTCTAAATAAAGTACTGACACACACGCACCACATACACGAGAAAAAAAAAATGTCCGGCTCATCCCAAACTTGCTATTCAGCGGAGGAGGCATACGCTATTGTTGCCTCCGACACTGAGACTGACAGCGAGGGCGAGGATCCCACATTTCTTTACTTTTCCGACGCCTCATCGTCCTCCTCTTCCTCCTCTTCTTCCTCCTCTTCCTCCTCAGGTGCTGCTGGACCGCCCCGCAGTCGTCGCAGGAGAGAAGATGTTCCAGCGCCCCCCACTACTGACCCCATATGGACCTCGCCCCCCGAAAATGTTGAGCCACTGATTCCTGATTTCGTGGCGGAATCAGGAATCAAGTTTGACACCACCGGCCTCACAGAAATAGACTTTTTCAAAGTCTTTTTCTCTGAGGATTTTATAAACCTCATGGTGGGCCAAACTAATTTGTATGCTCATCAATTTTTGGAACAAAACCCCTCTTCATCATTTTCTAACTGGTCTCCTGTAGACGCAGAAGAAATGATGAAGTTTTGGGGCCTGGTCCTTCATATGGGGATCCTGAAAAAAACAGAGGTTCGGCAATACTGGAGTGTTGACGTTTTGTATAACACTCCAGTGTTCCGAATGGTCATGACCCAGACACGTTTTGAGGCCATCCGCAAGTTCTTGCATTACCAAGATAATGCAATGTGTCCTGCATGCGATGACCCAAACTTTGATCGTCTTTTCAAAGTTCGGCCGGTCATCGAGCACTTCAACAAGTTTGGTGAAGTGCACGTGCCCCAAAGGGACATCTGCGTGGATGAGTCCTTAATTTCTTTTAAGGGGCGGCTTGGATTCCGGCAGTACCTGCCCAGTAAAAGGTCCAGGTACGAGATCAAGCTGTATAAACTTTGGGGGAGTACCTCAGGGTACACTCACAAGTATAGAGTTTATGAAGGGAAGGACTCCTGGATTGAACCCCCTGAATGCCCCCCTGTTCTGGGAGTGAGTGGGAAAATTGTGTGGGACTTGGTGCACCCACTGCTGGATAAAGTTTATCACCTGTACGTGGATAACTTTTATACAAGTAACCAGCTCTTCAAGTCCCTCTCTGCGCGACATACCGCAGCTTGCGGTACTGTCCGCAAAAATCAGAAAGGCCTCCCAAAGGCGCTAAGTGGGCAGCTGCTCAGAAGGGGTGAGAGCAGAGCCCAATGTAGCGACCACCTGTTGGTGGTCAAGTACAAGGACAAGAGGGATGTCCTTCTCTTGACCACCATACATGGTGATGGCAGCACCCTCAGCACTGTAAGAGGCTCCACTACACAGGTCGCCAAACCAGACTGTGTAGTGGGGTACAACAAGTACATGGGGGGAGTTGATCTCTCCGATCAAGTCCTCCAGCCGTACAGTGCTTTGAGAAAGGCCAAGGTATGGTATAAGAAGCCGGCCGTGCACATTGTTCAGATGGCAATGCACAACGCTTTCCTTCTGTCAAAATGTGCAGGCCAGACTTCTACGTCGTACCTTCACTTCCAGGAGACAGTTATCAAGGCCCTGATATTTGGCAGTGGTGGTGGAGCGGGCCCCTCTACTTCTGGAACTGAAGGACCTAGAATTGTACCTGGCCAGCATTTCCTGGGGCAGATCCCTCACAGCGGAAAAAAAGGTAAGTCACAAAAGAAGTGCCGAGTGTGTTACCGAAGGGGAATACGCAAGGACACCATTTACCAATGTGACACCTGCCCCGACAAACCTGGCCTCTGCATGAAAGACTGCTTCAAAAGGTACCATACTTCCATGGACTATTGAATTTATTTCTGATGTATGACAACCTGACAAACACTACACAGCTGACGTAATGTTCGTCAGGTTGTCATACTTCAGTTGTGTAGTGTTTGTCAGGTTGTCCTACACAACTGGCGTATAACACTACATTATAAAATTGACAAATCAGGTATCTTCCAAAAAGGGGGCACTTGTTGGGCATTTCCACTGTTTAGGCACATCAGGGGCTTTGAGAACGTGACATGACGCCCGCAGACCATTCCATCAAAGTCTGCATTCCAAAGCGTCACTCCTTCCCTTCCGAGCCCTGACATGCGCCCAAACAGTAGTTTTCTCCAATACATGGGGTATCAGCGTACTCAGAAGAAATTGCACAACAACTTTTGGGATCCAATCTCTCCTAGTACCCTTGTGAAAATAAAAATATTGCGGCTAAAAGAGCATTTTTGTGGAAAAAAAAAAATTCTTTTTCACGGCTCTACGTCATAAACCTTTGCCAAACACTTGGGGGTTCAAAGTGCTCACCACACATCTAGATAAGTTCCCTGAGGGGCTAGTTTCCAAAATGGGGTCACTTGTGGGGGAGATCCAATGTTTAGGCACACAGGGGCTCTCCAAACGCGACATGGTGTCCGCTAACAAGTTGAAACCATGTCGCGTTTGGAGAGCCCCTGTGTGCCTAAACATTGGAGTTCCCCCACAAGTGACCCCATTTTGGAAACTAGACCCCCAAGGCACCTATCTAGATGCATATTGAGCACTTGGAACCCCCAGGTGCTTCACAAATTAATCCGTAAAAATAAAAAAGTGTTTTTTTTTCCACTTTTTCATTTTTACGAATCAATTTGTGAAGCACCTGGGTGTTCCAAGTGCTCACTATGCATCTAGATAGGTGCCTTGTGGGGTCTAGTTTCCAAAATGGGTTCACTTATGGGGGAGCCCCAATGTTTAGGCACACAGGGGCTCTCCAAACGCGACATGGCGTCCACTAATTATTCAAGCAAATATTTCAATCAAAAAGTCAAATGGCGCTCCTTCCCTTCCAAGCCCTGCCGTGCGCCCAAACAGTGTTTTTTCCCACATATGGGGTATCTGCGTGCCCAGGGGAAATTGCACAACAAATTTTGGGGTCCATTTTTTCTTGTTACCCCTGCAAAAATAAAAAAAATTGGGTCTAAACTAACATTTTTGTGAAAAAAGTTAAATGTTCATTTTTTTCTTCCACATTCCAAAAATTCCTGTGAAGCACTTGAAGGGTTAATAAAGTTCTTGAATGTGGTATTGAGCACCTTGAGGGGTGCAGTTTTTAGAATGGTGTCACTTTTGGGTATTTTCTGTCATAAAGACCTCTCAAAGTGACTTCAAATGTGATGTGGTCCCTAAAAAAATGGTTTTGTAAATTTTGTTGGAAAAATGAGAAATCACTGGTCAACTTTTAACCCTTATAGCTCCCTAACAAAAAAAAAATTTGGTTCCAAAATTGTGCTGATGTAAAGTAGACATGTGGGAAATGTTACTTATTAACTATTTTGTGTGACACATCTCTCTGATTTAAGGGCATAAAAATTAAAATTTTGAAAATTGCAAAATTTTCAAAATTTTCGCCAAATTTCCATTTTTTTCACAAATAAACTCAAGTGATATCGAAGAAATTTTACTACAATCATGAAGTACAATATGTCACGAAAAAAGAGTCTCAGAATCAGGGGGATCCATTTAAGTTTTCCAGAGTAATTACCTCATAAAGTGACAGTGGTCAGAATTGTAAAAATTGGCCTGGTCATTAACGTGCAAATCACCCTCGGGGGTAAAGGGGTTAAGAAAGAGTTTGTGGTCCAGACAGACGCTTCAGAGCTTGGTCTAGGAGCTGTACTCTCTCAAGAGATAAATGGATAAATGGGGAAGAACATCCCATTCTCTATCTGAGCCGGAAGATGTCCTCCTGCGAGAAAAACTACGCAATAGTAGAAAAGGAGTGTTTAGCCATAAAGTGGGCCTTAGATACATTAAGATACTACCTACTAGGCCGGAAGTTTAAGTTGGTGTCAGACCATGCCCTGTTGAGATGGTTGAGGGAAAAGAGGGGTAACAATGCCAGGGTAACTAGATGGTTCCTAGCTCTTCAGGACTTCAACTTTCACGTAGAGCATAGGCCTGGGAAGTTACATGGGAACGCTGATGCCCTTTCCCGTTTTAGGTCAATTAGGATTACCATAATTTTTAATATTTGCCAAATGCCAGAATAAGGAGAGAGAGAATGTATTAAGGCATTTAAAAAAACGGGAAAGGTTTATTCTGATTTCATGTCAGATATTGAGAAAAACATGCATATGTGTCTTTTTATATACTGTATGTAAACTTCTGGTTTCAACTGTACATCTTGGGCCTCTTCCTTGTATAATGTGCTCTATTCTGCGCCCTTTCCTGGTATAATGTTCCCCATCCTGAGCACCTTCCTGGTATAATGCACTACATCATGAGCACCTTCCTAGTATAATGCACTACATCCTTGGCACCTTCCTGGTATAATGTTACCCTTCCTGAGCACCTTCCTGGTATAATGCACTCCATCCTGGGCATCTTCCTGGAATAATGTACCCAATTCTCAGCACATTCCTGGTATAATGTACCCCATTCTGAGCACATTCCTGGTATAATGTCCCCCATCATGAGCACATTCCTGGTATAATGTCCCCCATCCTGAGCCCTTTCCTGGTATAATGTTCCCCATCCTGGGACCCTTCCTGGTATAATGCACTCCATCCTGGGACCCTTCCTGGTATAAGCACCCATCAGCCCACGGGTGCTTTTAATTAGTGTTGGATTCTACCTGCCCACTTAAATTTGTAGGTTTCTCTCCTAAGAGAGGCATGTTTGCCCATTTATATTGTAGGCTTATAGCCCAAGAGAGGCATGTTTAAGAGGTTAGTTAACCATCATGCGGAGGCTACCTTGTCGTGGTTGATGGGCATACATGAATTGGCCAATTTGTGCGCTAAGAGCCTTCATTTTTTGTAAGTACATTTTATTTAGCAATAATGCAGTTTAGCTCTTATGTTCTCAGTGTCAGCATATGTATTGTCCCTTGCAGTGTGTTGCTGTGCTTTCTTATTGTACCCTTCCTGGTATAATGTCCCCCATCCTGTGCCCCTTCCATTAATAATGTTTGCTGTTCTTCTCCAATACATTTAAAAATAAATAAATTACTCTTCTTCCCTTCCTCCACTCCCACAACTCGCAGCGTATTCTTCTATAGCACTTGAAGGAACTGGCATCTAACTTCGTCTTGCTGGCATGGTGCATGACGTCACGGTCATGTGCGACCTGTGACTGGCACACCAACGTCAACAGCCGGCCTCTGATTGGCTGGCAGGGTGTATTGCGGTGCAGGGACACAGATGGTCTCTGCGTCTCAATACATTTCAGCTGAATGTGTGTCCTTGCATGCACCTCTAACTGAAATAGGTGCTGGTGGCGGCCGACCCCCCTCCTGCACGGGCCCGGTCGCACCCTCTGTGACCGATGTCGTTCCGCTCCTGGAAGGGATATGCTGATGTTTACTATTGGATTCTATCATGTATGTGAGAATAAAAGGCTTCTTGAGATTGATGACACTGCCATATCTAGCAGCCAAGACTTCTCAATAATAGCGGACAATTGAGGCTGCTGGGATCTAGATCAATCACACAACGACACGTGTACAATGCAATAGTGTTTTTATTAGCAAAATCATAAGAATCATTAACCTGAATTACATCGTAATTTACTAATAAAGAAGGTCAGCTCCTGATTTTACATAATGATCAGTAATGGCGCCATCATCCCATTCTCTCACACATTTACACTGCTGCACTGCCATCTAGTGATGAAAAAAAAGTACTATACCAACACAGTTTATTGTCACTATTGGTGGGATCATATTATTAACACGGCTCATTATAGACTGCAGGTTATTTACAAGTTAATGAACGTTACAGAATATAATAACTAAACTATTGTACATGGCTTTATCAGTGAAGAAGGGTCCTTGTACATACCTCACAAATAAGAAAGAGAGCGAGTGTATATTGCTGGGACCCTAATCTCACCTGCTCCTTTATATGTGCTCACACAGAAATATTCTCCTAATGAAGCCATGCTGGTTCAGTATGCCTTCAATTTTGAATAAATCCCCAACAGTGTCACCAGCAAAGCACCCCCACACCATCACACCTCCTCCTCCATGCTTCACGGTGGTAACCAGGCATGTAGAGTCCATCCGTTCAAATTTTCTGCGTCGCATAAAGACACGGTGGTTGGAACCAAAGATCTCAAATTTAGACTCATCAGACCAAAGCACAGATTTCCACTGGTCTAATGTCCATTCCTTGTGTTCTTTAGCCCAAACATGTCTCTTCTGCTTGTTGCCTGTCCTTAGCAGTGGTTTCCTAGCAGCTATTTTACCATGAAGGCCTGCTGCACAAAGTCTCCTCTTAACAGTTGTTGTAGAGATGTGTCTGCTGCTAGAACTCTGTGTGGCATTGACCTAGTCTCTAATCTGAGCTGCTGTTAACCTGCAATTTCT
This sequence comes from Phyllobates terribilis, assembly GCF_046119375.1. Taxonomy (NCBI): domain Eukaryota; kingdom Metazoa; phylum Chordata; class Amphibia; order Anura; family Dendrobatidae; genus Phyllobates; species Phyllobates terribilis. The sequence goes on from NW_027363538.1 coordinate 583,471, forward strand.
GTGGCTGGTGACTCGGATAAACTTATCCTCAGAAGCAGAGGTGACTCTTGGTCTTCCTTTCCTGGGGCGATCCTCATGTGAGCCAGTTTCTTTGTAGCACTTGATGGTTTTTGCAACTGCACTTGGGGACACTTTCAAAGTTTTCCCAATTTTTCAAACTGACTGACCTTCATTTCTTAAAGTAATGATGGCCACTCGTTTTTCTTTACTTAGCTGCTTTTTTCTTGCCATAATACAAATTCTAACAGTCTATTCAGTAGGACTATCAGCTGTGTATCCACCAGACTTCTGCACAACACAACTGATGGTCCCAACCCCATTTATAAGGCAAGAAATCCCACTTACTAAACCTGACAGGGCACACCTGTGAAGTGAAAACCATTTCCGGTGACTACCTCTTGAAGCTCATCAAGAGAATGCCAAGAGTGTGCAAAGCAGTCATCAAAGCAAAAGGTGGTTACTATGAAAAACCTATAATATAAGACATAATTTCAGTTGTTTCCCACTTTTTTGTTAAGTACATAATTCCATGTGTTAATTCATAGTTTTGATGCCTTCAGTGTGAATGTACAATTTTCATAGTCATGAAAATACAGAAAAATCTTTAAATGAGAAGGTGTGTCCAAACTTTTGGTCTGTACTGTATATACATCAGCAGCCGCGTATATATATGTATATATATGCGGCTGCTGATGTTCTCGGCTGTCCCCATCAGTCCCATAGACACTGAATGGAGTGTGGCAGTGCGCATGCCTGGCAACGGCTCCATACTATTTCCTCCATAAGAGAGGATAGGGATCCCCACTCTAGTGATTGGTGGGGTTCCCAGTAACTACCATCACCGATCCTGCAGATCCTTTCTCCTGTCGATAGGTTTTTTATGTTTTACATGGTCCAATATAGAGATCAGAGGTGCGATATAGTGAACTAACACATGCAAAGCCTAAATTATATAAAATGTGAAACCACCAGACTGTGACCGTAGCCAAACATCTTCTAACCTTCCTTACAATTCCTAAAATTGTTGACCAATGTTTTTCTTTAAAGGGGTTCTCCAACCATAGACACTTATGACATATATACTTCAAAAACTCTTACCAACACTTATCAACCATTTGCAGTCCAAAAAGACCCACAGTGGCCAAGAAAGTAAGGAGAAAGTTTGGCCAGTTTTAATGGCCTGTCTCCAATAGGTGGATGTCCCCAGGTAAATATCATTACTGGCAGATAAACCCTTTTACCACTTTGAAAATCTAACACTCAGAGCAGCGATTCATCCGCAAAACAATTTTATATTACATCCATTTATAATCTACATAATAAATTGAGCAACTTTGTTACTAGATAGAATTGCTTGTCTTGCACTGGCCCTGAGTTATACCTTATTCTCTTCCACATCTACATTGATCATTCTTAATTTTACTGCATAGCCTGCTTGTTCAGTGTCTGGACAGCAATTATGCTCTTTACTTTATTTGTATTCTTGGCATCATACAGTCATCTGATGTGTTAGAAGGGGCATCATTAAGTCAGTTATTAGGGGAAATAAAATTCAATGCTGGATCCCTGCGGATCCATTGCCATATGGCACCCCTGGATCCCAATGATGCAAGCCGCTGAGTGGTCTTCGAGGTCTGCATTGTTTGGATGGTAGGAATAGCGCTGCATGCTGCACCTTTTTTGCCATGAAAAGCAAATGAATGCATAATGGACCTCCCATGAACACAGCTGGCCATGGGAGGAAGCAAAAGAGTATACAGACAGGACACCACAGGATGGCAGCTGATTCTGTGAGGTAAAACATTTCCCTGCCTGTTTAAAAACTTGTTTTACCTCACATAAAGAATCGGCTGTGATCCCCGGCTGTAATGTCTGTATACTCTTTTGCATCCTCCCCGTCCAGGAGATGTGGTATGTTCAGACCATGTTCCTGTACGGTCAGACGTTACACAGTACACAGCAGTTGCATATTTCTAAGATTATCTCAGCACAGGAACATTTTATTTAAACACATCCAATTGTGGAACTTATTATTATTCCAAGATCTATTGATTAAAATGAATTTTGTTTGTGGGAAAATCCCTTTAAATAATTGAAAGAGGGTTACAATTGCTCCTTTGAAACTTGATGCAGGTAATCTTATATGAGAGTAATGGCGTATTCACACAGCTGTGTGTCATAGATCGTGATGCACAAGCTGTTTGCGAGTCTCCTGCCCCGATCTTTGACAGCCTCATATACGTCTATTAGGCCACATTGGCAGAAATGGAAGCTGGCACGTTTAGGTGGGCTGCACTGCGGGAATGAAGAGCCTTGGGATTCCCAAACGTTTTTTATTAATATCAATGCGTTTCTGCAATGGACCAGGGCCTTTCTCAAGGTATAAAAAAAACAAGCTCTTCACTCCCGCAGCACGGCCCACCTAAATGTGCCAGCTTCCATTTTTGCCATTCCACCTCTTGAAGAACCTTTCCTCCAGCCACAGGGCAGCAGCGGCTTTCTACACCATTATAGCTGTGGTGACTGCACACAACACCTCTAGGTGAGCGCTGCCATCAATTATCCCGACCCCTTATCAGACGCTATTGCCCTATTTTGTGTGCGCTCCTGTTCTTCTCCACAGCGTCTCTATTAGGCACCTTCACACGTTCAGTAAGTTTCATCAGTGACGTGTTTCTATTATACTTTTCCTCTAATTGTTCCACTCCTGGTTTTGGCTTCCTAATACTGAGGTAAAATACTGACCAAATTACTGAATGTATGAACATGGCCTTAAGCTCTTAAGTTCGGGTCAAGAGGCCAGCAACTAATCTTTGAATCATTTTGTGCTCAGACCATGACACGCCTTAATGTGTAGAGTCACTTTCATCTTACAACTAAATAAAAACTACGTATTGTTTTAAAGGGGTATGCTACCACTTATCAATTAGGAGAAGGCATCAATATAAGTCAGTAGTATCAGATTGGTGGTGTTAGGATTTGGACACCTATCAATCAGCTGTTACCAGCTCCAGCATGGAATCAATGGGGTGGCAGAGTGTTGGAACTCTACCAATCTGATCTTGGTGGTCCATCCTAAGTATAAGTGATCAATATCATAACAGTGAACACCCCTTTTAACTTTTTTTTGCAAATACTTGCTTCTCTCATCCTGAAATGCAGCATGTTTTTGGATCAAATCACATGTGGCATTTTTGTTGCATACATTTTTTCGACTAAAATTCAATTCTTACATTTAAAGGGGTTGTCTTATCCTAAAGAGGACCTGTCACCAAATTTTTCATGTTTTTTTTTTCTATTTTATCTTTCATTTGCGGAGATATTAGCAATAAAAGTATTTGGCGCCTAATGAGTTAAAAAAAATTAAGTCCAAGTAGATGTTATCAGAGTTTTCACTAGGGGTGCGAAATTCTTCTCCCTGCATGATGCTGACCAATTATAAGCAGACGACAACACTGAAAAGAAAGATGATCACATCCCCACCATAGCTTAGAGCAGATTTCTCAGTGTCTAAGATGTAAGGATACAGACCTGGTCTCCTGGGCTAACCTCCTGCATGAGTAGAGCACACAACTGACTAATACCTTTCAGTTAAGGTCTCTGTGGGTGAAGGGGCAGCACAAGAGAGTTTAGTTGTGCAACATTACAAACCTTTCTAACAGCTTTCCTCCTCTTATGGCACTCTCACCTCTGCTGTACTGCGCCTATCCCAAACTGCCTGTCCAGAAATGAGAGCACAGTGTCAGTATCACACTTAGATCCGTTGTGCTCAACTTGTACTCATTCTGCAGTGAGATTAGAGCAGACTGTCATTACATTTCACCATAGAAGTAACCCAGAACACACTGCTCCTGTGTGAGGTGTAATAACAGCCTAATATCACTGCAGAAAGAATACAAGTTGCTTTAGCACAGAAGACATAAGTGTGATACTGACACACTCCATAATCAGGAGTCAATAAAAGGGTTTGCAATGCGACACAGAGAAACTCAGCTGTGCGGCTCCTTCCTTGTCTAAGAGCTGTTATCTCTGCTTTCTAATCATGCAGAAGGTTAGACCAGGAGATCAGGACTCTCCATCATTATACATCTTAGGCTAGGTTCCCACGATGAGCTTTTGGTGAGTTTTTGATGTTGCAGAATTTCTGCACCCATTAAGATAGGTTACTTGCATTATTTCTAAAATATGCAGCGTAAAAACTCACTAAAAACTCATTGTGAGAACGTAGCTTTATACCCTAAGAAACCCGCTTTGAGCTATGGTGGGGGCGTGTTCTTCTTTTCTTTGAGTGTTGCTGCTTGCTTATGATTGGTCAGCATCATACAGGAGAAATCTGCAGCATATTTAAGGATTTCTCACAAGCCTCATTTGGGTAAATGCAAAAAGGTAAATAAAATGACCAAAATTTCCACAACAAAAGTGTAGCTATACCTGCAGCGTATTCACACCCAGACTATAAGATTATGGCCGGTCTCTGGGTGGTTGTTTTTTTTACACAGTAGTCAGAACCTACAACATTGTGGTGCCGTGCATTACATGGGCTATACTAAGGGAGTGCCTGTCAGCATAGAGCGAATACGTCCATATACCGACCAGCAGAAAGTGTAAGAGAAGAACTATAGAAGGATGGACCATAGTGGAGCATTCCGGACTGGAGCAACATAAGGAGCCAGAAGGCTTCCCCCCGGTATTCCATGCTATGTGCTTCTTATAAAGTGACATCTCTCCATAGACCCCTCTGTGAAGACCACCCCCTTATCCAGATGATAGATTCTCACTTCCACCATATATAATGAATACTGGCCATTTTTTTTTTTTTTTTCAGAAAATCACCAATTTTGAGTCGTCAGCTGTAAAAGAAGAAATGCTTTACACCAGTGCTGGGAACCTATGGCAGCGTGCAGAGGGGGCAGCAGAGCCCTCCTGGTGGGCACCATGGCCGCAGCACTAGCGCTACTGGATCGGGCCGGCGGGGGAGAACTCTGAGCCGCCGAGTGCCGGCACCAGCTCCGCTACTGCAGCTAGATGTGCGATCTCTCGGACGGAAACGCATCTAGCTGAAGTGTATTGCAGCGCACGAACTTGCCAGGCCCGTGAGCTGCAATACACGCTGCCGGCCAATCAGAGGCCAGCGGCTGCCGGCCAATCAGAGGCCAGCATGACGTCGGCCGGTCAATCAGAGGCCAGCGGCTTCCGGTCAATCAGAGGCCAGCATGAATTCGGCCGGACAATCAGAGGCTAGCGGCTTCCGGACAATCAGAAGCGGCTGCCGGCCAATCAGAGGCCAGCATGACATCGGCTGGCCAATCAGAGGCCAGCTGCCGCTGGCCTCTGATTGGCCGGCAGCGTGTACTGCAGCGCGCACGGGCCTGGCTAGTACGTGCGCTGCAATACACTTCAGCTAGATGTGCCGACTACAGGAGAGGACGCTGCGCGGAAGAAGGAAGGTGAGGAGGAGGGTTTATTATGTGTTTTTTTTTTTTTTTAATATGGGATGCACAGTGGCTGGGGGGGGGGGGGGAGCATGTATACCAGGATTGAGGGGAGGGCCAGCATATATACCAGGATTGAGGGGAGGGCCAGCATATATACCAGGATTGAGGGGAGGGCCAGCATATATACCAGGATTGAGGGGAGGGCCAGCATATATACCAGGATTGAGGGGGGGGGGCAGCATATATACCAGGATTGAGGGGGGGGGGCAGCATATATACCAGGATTGAGGGGGGGGGCAGCATATATACCAGGATTGAGGGGAGGGCCAGCATATATACCAGGATTGAGGGGAGGACCAGCATATATACCAGGATTGAGGGCAGGACCAGCATATATACCAGGATTGAGGGGAGGGCCAGCATATATACCAGGATTGAGGGGAGGGCCAGCATATATACCAGGATTGAGGGGAGGGCCAGCATATATACCAGGATTGAGGGGAGGGCCAGCATATATACCAGGATTGAGGGGAGGACCAGCATATATACCAGGATGGGGGTGAGCACATTCTTTATTTCTGCAGTCTCTTACCCCTGCTCCTGTCTGTGGCTGCTCTATGCTGCCCTCGTCTGCTCTTTGTATCAGTTGTTTGTATCAGTAAAACCTCAATATTTAGGATAAATTGCCGTGTTGGCACTTGGTGATAAATTAGTGGGTTTTGGATTGCAGTTTGGGCACTCGGTCTCTAAAAGATTCGCCATCACTGCTTTAAACCAATCAATGTGCAAATATCAACATTTTTGAGAAAATACAATACATTTGATCAGATGTCAAAAAATATTCCAGAAAAAAAAAATTGTGATCAGAAATCATAAAGAAAAATTAACTCTTTAATACCATTTTTACCAAAAATACATTGTAAAAAAAAAGAAGTGTAATTTTCTACAGTACAATATTTATTTCTATTTTTCTCAAATGAATTTTCATTTTAGTCACCCCAAAAATTGAAAATCAATGTAAAAAGTGTATTTTAATACAATAAAAAAAATCAGGGTAATTGTTCAGTTGTATTGCCAGTTTTACAGCACGACCCGAAGCGATTTACGATCCCACAGGCCGATGAGCTACAATCTTCCTGAGAAAGGATTCATCAATGTATCAGATGCTTTCTTGCATGTTTCTACATGGAGCAATACACATATGTTCCATGTCCCTTCCTCTAAGAAACCTTCAATGAACCCTGATAGGATCTACAGAGAATAAACAAGACGTCCTTTACAGTGTTACACACTTACTCCATACTCAGTCTAATTTCATCATTCATTTTACTTTCTGCTTATAAATGCATTCATTAAAATAATGAATATCTGCATTGAGGACAGTAGAAGAACTAGTTTGTGTTTGTTCATCAAGATGCATTATCTTGGTCTCGTCTTGGCACTGTAACTGTTGGTAGGTAGGCAGAGTACTGGAGAGGTTGCTCCCGTCGTTCAGAGAGTTGCTCCGGTGCGGTGTTCTGTTGGTAGACTGACCGCTTTGTTGGTTTGCTATCAGGTGGTGAATCATATCGGTTATGAGATTGAGTTTATGATCCATTTGAGTTACCTACAAATGTATAAAAAAAAACTTCAAACAAAGAATAGCATAGATACAGACCACACTCCATACACATTTCACGCTACCCGTGAGCGCTGCCTGATATTGTAGCTTATCCCTAACCAAATCAATGGGGCGCTGAGTTGCAATACCAGACACACCCCATGGACAAGAGAGGCACAGTTTTGGGGAGAAATAAAGTAGATAGATCCCTTAATGCAATATTGGTTAGCCATTTAGACATTGTTGTTTTAATTGAAAACTAGAGTTGGTGCGATTCGTTTCGCAGCACTCGGTCCATCGGCCACGTCAGTAATCTTTGGATGCTGGACAGGAGCCTCAAGACCTGCCTTCTACCTTCCAAGATTCCCTGCTTCTCTTCTGATTAGCTGCATCTTTATAGTTACAGCATGATGCATATGTGACATTGCATCAGGCCGGCTAATCAGTAGAACAGCTGTGGATGCCGGGATGTAGGAGGTGGTTCTCAGGGCTCCGATGCAGCCGTCACAGATTATGGATGTGGCTGATGGACTGGGTCCTGCGAATTGACTCGCACCAACTCTATTGGAAACCTTTGTCAGATTGAACTACTTAATGAACTCAGAAAGAGCTTTCTGTCCACATCCATGAAAGTAGTAGCCAACACTTAAAGGGGTTTTCTACTACTCGGACATCTCCTTCTCCATATATATATTTTTGCCCTCAGTAAAATAATAACACCTATACTCCCCTCCAGTGTTCCAGCCATGTCGGCATTGGCTCTCCTTGGAATCACGTGACATTGTTATGTCAAGTGATCCCTGCTGCCAATCAGCGCTGGCTTCACTCTTACTGCCTCCAGTTATAGCACATGCCTGTACATCCGGAGGAAGACCAGCAACATCTCTCACTTCCTCTGGATGTATGCAAGTTGGCCAAAGGCGGGGAGAGTAAAGTCAGCACTGATTGCCCCTAGGAATCATGAGACATAATGTCATGCTGTCACGTAAGGTGTGGGAAAGACTAAGTGCAACACAAAGGGAAAAGGGAAAGGGAACCCAGGCTAGGGAAAGTGGGGAGTGGAGAACTCCTAGGCTGATCTAGTGTCACCCTGTCTCCACTAATGTCCCTTTATTGGTTCTTCACCAATCGCCGCACGCGTACCTCAGCCTGTCTATCCCTGGCATTAGGCTCAGGCTAGGGAACAGAAAGGATGAGCACTAGTTGATCCCCACTGAACACTAAAGACAACAATGGGGGACAAACAAGGGAAAAATCGCTTAGCTTTACTCGACTCCAGACAAATGCGCACACGTTCTCTAGCACCAGAGAGGAAGAAGTACTGCTCTTGTTCAAGCCTTCACAAGGGGCAATGAATATCGCTGGCACCTCCCTCTGGCTCACAACAGGTATTTATACATCCAGGCCAGGGTGTTAATTAGCCGGAAGGAAGCCAGCCGCTGGGTCCTAGAGATACATATTCTAAGAAGTTGTCTGTAAGGCCAAATGAAGAGATCTCCTGCAACCAACTGCAGGATGACTGTCTGTCACTTCTGACACACCCATGACACACGCAATCCCCAGGAGAGCCAGTGCAGACACCGCTGGAATAGTGCTGGCACTGGAGGTGAGTATAGGTGTTATTATTTTACTGGGGGACACACATATGGATTGAGAAGGTGTTGTCTGAGTAATGGAAAACCCCTTTAAGCCTCCATACACAATAGACTAAGCTAATAGTCTAAGGGGACATCCAGACTCTTCCCTGACAGATGAGGTCAGAGGAGGTAAAATTCAAACTGCCTGACCCTTAATGCCTGACCCTTTTGTTATTCAGGTGATAAGCTGCTGCCAGAGCCGTTTGGCAGTGATTTTCACAGTTCTCCACTTTGAAAACACATGAACATTTAACCAAGCCAAACCTTCTCGTGTATGAGAGTTGGGAGAGATAGTGGACGGCCGAACCAGCAATCACCTTTCAGTTATTGTGTGTGGCCACCTTAACTTGTATGTGCAAGTCACAGATGACCACAGGTATTTAGACTCTTTGCAGTGTATGAGCAGCGCTGTAGAATTGGTGTCTGGATGCACCATTATGTATTTTACACTTTTTCAGAGAGTGAGGAATCTTCTGTATGTAGTATGTGGTAATTGTCTGTATATCCTGTACTCCATGTGTGTATGTGTAAGTAGTAGCTGTGCATAATATAAATATATATGGTTTTATCTTATTTTCTTACCTTGTCCTCGACACGGTTCAATCTTGACCCAATTGTATTAGAGCCTCGATCTTTCACTTTATCTGGAAATAAATAAAAGTAAAAAAAAGTCATTTTTAAATTTACTATTAGAAATTAGCATTTTTTTGGGTCTACTGGCATTCAACCAAATTTGTGAAGCCGTTTACGATTTACAGTTCAGAGAATATAACATGAGAAACGATTTACCTATTTTTCCACAAAGCGATGAAATATGGCATCCTTATTCTGGACAACCTCTTAAAAAAAAGGCTTTCCCATTGTTACAAATGACGGCATATTGCTTGGATTTGCCATCATATGGTGTCAGATTATTACCATTACTATTGTTAATTTCTCTAAAACATAGCATTTATTCCATTTCATAGTGGTAGGAAGTGGAATCTATCCAGAAAGAAACAGTGAGGGCTTCCCCAATGACTGGTCCAGTCTGTAGAGAAAGGAAAAAAACACTGGTGTAATCAAAAAGTATTTTTATTGAAGAGAAATTCCACCTAAAACTTGAAAACTGTCTCTTCCAGTGCAACCTATTAGAAGTAGCAATCCTAAAAGTCAATATCAACCTTTTAACAAGCCTTGCCACATGATTTAGGATAAATGGCAAACTAGAATCTCAATTTGCAGCCATGGTGTTTCGGGGTGTTGCCCCTCAGCAGTGCAAAGCATGAGATCTGATTTAGCTGTGTGAGAGACTTCAGAAGGAAAAACTTTACCCCTTAGATCCTAGTGAGGAGAGTGAAATGCCAGAGTAAGGAGGCTTATAAACCATGCAATGGCTCCCCGGGGAGCTTATGAGCCTCCTTACACTGGCATTTTTTAGAAAAATTATCTTACTTTTCCTCTAAGGATTCAATTTTCTTCCTTTTTTCTATTACTTTATCACTGTTGATGACTCCCACTGATTTGCTATAGCAATGAGATGTGCACATATATACATATATACAGTTGAAACCAGAAGTTTACATACACTATATAAAAAGACACATATGCATGTTTTTCTCAATATCTGACATGAAATAAGTATAAACCTTTCCCGTTTTAGGTCAATTAGGATTACCATCATTTTTAATATTTGCCAAATGCCAGAATAATGAGAGAGATAAAGTTTTAAGGCATTTTTATTACTTACTGCAAAGTCAAAAGTTTACATACACTAAGATTACTATGTATTTAAACAATTCTGGACTGCCCATATTATGATGCCATGTGTTTGGAAGCTTCTAATAGTTTTTTGGGCAACATCTGAGTTAATTAGAGAGACACCTGTGGATGTATTTTAATGCACACCTGAAACACACTGCTTCTATGTGTAGCATCATGGGAAAGTGTAAAGAAATCAGCCAAGATATCAGGAAGAGAATTGTAGACTTGCACAAGTCTGGCTTATCCTTGGGTACAATTTCAAGATATCTGAAGGTGCCTCGTTCATCTGTACAAACAATTATATGCAAGTACAAACAAGATTGGAATGTCCAGCCATCATACCACTCAGGAAAGAGACGGGTTCTGTGTCCCAGAGATGAACGTGCTTTGGTCCGACATGTGCATATCAACCCCAGGACAAAAGCAAAAGACCTTGTGAAGAGGATGGCAGAAGCTAGTAAGATTGTCAGAGTGACAATTCACAGTGAAACGAGTACTGTATCAACATGGGCTGAAAGACCACTCTGCCAGGAAGAAGCCATTAATCCAAAAGAAACATAAAAAATCCAGATTCATGTTTGCAAATGCACACAGGAACTAAGACCTTAATTTTTGGAGACATGTCCTGTGGTCTGATGAAACTAGAATTTAACTTTTTGTGCATAATGACCATCGTTAAGTTTAGAGGAAAAAGGGAGAAGCTTAGAAGCCTAAGAACACCATTCCAACTGTGAAACACGGGGGCGGCAGCATCATGTTGTGGGGTTGCTTTGCTGCAAGAGGGACTTGGTGCACATCACAAAATAGATGGCTTCATGAGAAAAGAAGATTATGTGGCAATACTGAAGCAACATCTCAAGATATCAGCCAGGAAGTTAAAGCTTGAGCAGAAATAGGTCCTCCAAATGGACAATGACCCGAAGCATACTGCCAAAATGGTAACAAAGTGGCTTAACCCCTTCATGACAAAAGCAATTTTTTTTTAAATCTGACCAGTGTCACTTTATATAGTAATAACTCTGGAATGCTTCAACATATCCCATAGCTTTCGAGACTGTTTTTTGTGATGCATGATACTTTATAATAATGGTAAATTTAGGCTGATATGGTTTGCGTTTATTTATAAAAATATCAGAAACTTGGCAAAAATGTTTTAAAAATTGCACTTTTCAAACTTTGATTGATTATGCCTTTAATCCCAAGTCATACCACACAAAAACAGTACTAAATAACATTTCCCTCATGGCTGCTTTACATCAGCACCATTTGTAAAATGTTGTTTTATTTTGTTAGCATTTTAGAAGATTTAAAAATGTAGCAGTTATTTTTCATTTTTTTCAAGGAAATTTACAAAACTTATTTTTATAGGGACCTGTTCAGTTTTGAAGTGACTTTGAGGCTGCGTGCCCACTGTGCGTTTTTCAAGCGTTTTTGCTGTGGAATTTTCGAAGCGAAAACGCTTAAACGCTTGGTAATGCGTGCCCCATGGTCCTCACTGATAACCCGCATGTGCTGTGTGTTGGTATATGCAACAGTTGTGGACTTCTTTGTTTGTGTGAAGGAGGACTTTATGCTGATCTGACAGTAGATGGCGATGTTGTGTAAAGTTTCCTTGTTTACTGTATTGTGAAAGAAAAAAAGTCTCTTGTATTTTCTATTTTGTTCTTACTTCCTGATGCAGTACTGTGTGACTGTGCGTTTTTTCCTTTACCTCATGTTCTGAGAAGTAAAAGCTTGTTATCCCATGTAATCTGCTTTGTGAAGTTTTATACTGCAACTGTGGGTATCCAGAAGCTGTGCAACACTGTGCACATGCTGCGGAAATTTACGCTGTGGATTATCATTGCGGAAAAATCTGAAGCATACCCATTAATTTTGGATAAATTTTGGACTGAAGGCATCAAAACTATGAATTAACACATGTGGAATTATATACTTAACAAAAAAGTGGGAAACAACTGAAAATATGTCTTATATTCTAGGTTCTTCAAAGTAGCCACCTTTTGCTTTGATGACTGCTTTGCACACTCTTGGCATTCTCTTGATGAGCTTTAAGAAGTAGTCACCGGAAATGGTTTTCACTTCACAGGTGTGCCCTGTCAGGTTTAATAAGTGGAATTTCTTGCCTTATAAATTAGGTTGGGAGCATCAGTTGTGCAGAAGTCAGGTGGATACACAGCTGAGAGTCCTACTGAATAGACTGTTAGAATTTGTATTATGGCAAGAAAAAAGCAGCTAATTAAAGAAAAACGAGTGGCCATCATTACTTTAAGAAATAAATGTCAGTCAGTCCGAAAAATTGGGCAAACTTTGAAAGTGTCCCCAAGTGAAGTTGCAAAAACCATCAAGCGCTACAAAGAAACTGGCTCACATGAGGACCGCCCCAAGAAAGGAAGACCAAGAGTCACCTCTGCTTCTGAGGATAAGTTTATCCGAGTCACCAGCCTCAGAAATCGCAGGTTAATAGAGATTAGAGACTAGGTCAATGCCACACAGAGTTCTAGCAGAAAGAGAGAAGGACATTGAGTTTAGCGATAAAAAACATAATTTTTATTAATTCAATTTCTTAAAAACTTGCATACATAATTTAACATACAGTTTAAGATGTAAAGATGGGTACCCAGTGAGGGCTGAAGTGCCCAGGCGCACAGCACATACACAGGTCGCAGAGATCAGCTGCATTTATTGGACAAAAATGGGGCAGTACTTATAGCAGGCACTTTGCAGAGAGAAAAAAAAGGGGAAGGGGGGGGGGTTAAACATATATTGGTAGTCCATACAATATTACGTGCAGAGGTCCATGTAATAATCTCCCCAATGAATCATAAAGTGCAGGTGTCTTGCGCAAAGAAAAATAAATAATAATAGTAGTAATCCATTCAATGTTCCATGCAAAAGCTCTATGCAATAGATTACCCAGTAGATTGTATAATCACAGTCCCTGCAATAATGTGCCACTAATGACAGGTGAGATACCTATACATGGGAGCCCTCAGTAAAGAATGTATTAGGCATGCCATAAAAGCATGAATTTAAGAGGAGCTTCCCCAAAAAGTAGAGAGTCAGAGAAACAGTCAGAAACAATGCATACCCATGTGTGTGCAGCCCGCACCAGGTCGTCAGCCTATCCCCGAACCCACGCTCTCGCCGTATGGCTTCCTCAGAGTTCTAGCAGCAGAAACATCTCTACAACAACTGTTAAGAGGAGACTTTGTGCAGCAGGCCTTCATGGTAAAATAGCTGCTAGGAAACCACTGCTAAGGACAGGCAACAAGCAGAAGAGACTTGTTTGGGCTAAAGAACACAAGGAATGGACATTAGACCAGTGGAAATCTGTGCTTTGGTCTGATGAGTCCAAATTTGAGATCTTTGGTTCCAACCACCATGTCTTTGTGCGACGCAGAAAAGGTGAACGGATGGACTCTACATGCCTGGTTCCCACCGTGAAGCATGGAGGAGGAGGTGTGATGGTGTGGGGGTGCTTTGCTGGTGACACTGTTGGGGATTTATTCAAAATTGAAGGCATACTGAACCAGCATGGCTACCACAGCATCTTGCAGCGGCATGCTATTCCATCCGGTTTGCGTTCAGTTGGACCATCATTTATTTTTGAACAAGACAATGACCCCAAACACACCTCCAGGCTGTGTAAGGGCTATTTGACCAAAATGAGAGTGATGGGGTGCTACGCCAGATGACCTGGCCTCCACAGTCACCAGACCTGAACCCAATCGAGATGGTTTGGGGTGAGCTGGACTGCAGAGTGAAGGCAAAAGGGCCAACAAGTGCTAAGCATCTCTTGGAACTCCTTCAAGATTGTTGGAAGACCATTTCCAGTGACTACCTCTTGAAGCTCATCAAGAGAATGCCAAAAGTGTGCAAATCAGTTATCAAAGCTAAAGGTGGCTACTTTGAAGAACCTAGAATATAAGACATATTTTCAGTTGTTTCCCAAATTTTTTGTGTTAAGTATATAATTCCACCTGTGTTAATTCATAGTTTTGATGCCTTCAGTGTGAATGTACAATTTTCATAGTCATGAAAATACAGAACAATCTTTAAATGAGAAGGTGTGTCCAAACTTTTGGTCTGTACTGTATATATATATATATATATATATATATATATATATATTATTTAGAATCATTTATTTTTATTTCAGACATGTAGTTCATACACATTCTAAAATATGTAGATCTATATTCTTTCTATTTGAACAAAGGAAATGTTTGATGCCTAAAAGGAGTTTTCATAAGTGATCTCTTGAGCAGCTCAGAGCTGTGCAGTCTCCTTACTTCCTGATTTCTGGCAGGACGGGCTCTTCTCCCTGAGTGATAGCTCTGATGAGCAAGCACACAGCCACAGACAGTGAGAGCCTAGATACTGGGTGCAGGAATTGTGATTCTACAGGATGGATAAGAGCATCTCGTCAAAAGCCTAAAGGGAGAAGGCAGGGAGCAGCTAACTGGTGTATAGAAATGAATGGGCTGGACAGAGATAACGGTATGTTAGGAATTAACTTTTCTCCTGGAATGTGACTACTGCACACTCTCTACCAAGGTCTACTAGTGGCTGAACTCCAAGGAAATGAGCTTTACACTATGTAAGATAAAAGCTCTCATTGCAGGAGAATGACAGCAGATAGAAAAAGCAAGTCAGTGGCAAACTTGTGTATTTTCATGCTGTTTAACTAATTAAAGCAACTTAGTAACTTGGGAATACCTGTTTATTGACAAAGGTGTTATGAGACTTAATGAGGTTGTCTGGTTTAGAAATGTAGCACCCTGAGGATTCGGCTGCTACAGGGGTATTGCACCTCAACCCAGAGGTGTGATATTCCACTCCCGGGTAAGGAAGGAGTGTGGAACTGAGCTCAGATAGACTGCATGCACTACATACATCCCATTCCAGAGGAGCAGGCCGACGGTACTCCCACTTAGAAATGTGCAGGTACAACCGAGCCTGTTCCTGGCTGGAGTGGGAGGGGGGTGGTACATCCCATGTAGTGTAGGGGCAGATAGGGGGAGCAGTTTGGGTAGTGATAGGAGCTCATTGGGTGCTGGTCACCTGAGCTCACACATAGAGGGATATATAAGGAGGGCACCAACTTAGATCAGGGTCAGACGCTGAGAACAAGTCAGTTGGAGAGAGAGAAGGAAACAGCAGCCCTGGAGAGAGAGAGAGGAGAAAGAAAGAGAAAGACCCAGAGGGGGAAGACTGAGGGGACCCAAGAACCCAAATTAGAGCACCGGGTGAGGAGTCAGCACAAGGGTACCGGAACCCAAGCTGGTGGGGGCAAAAACATCCCTAGCCAGAGACCGGAGGCTGTGGGCAGCATCTGCCACGGCCACCCACTACATCCACCCTGAAGGCATACCACATGGAGGGTCAGGGAACCTAAGGCCGAGGGTTGCCCAACAGAAGGCCCGAGGGAGCTGGACCTAGGTGGATCACTGGTGGGGACGGCTGAAGAAAGGACAGAGGGAGAGCTCAGGGCCACGCTCCGGACTTGTTTGGGGGTTGGCCGGATCCAGGACCTGGTGGACGCAGCACGGCTCGGGTGGTCACTCACAGCTGGAGTGACCGAAACATCAGCAGTAAGTAAACTCCCTTAACTGCACAACCCGAGTCTGTCTTCATTGCCGGCTGCACCGCACCACCACAACCCCCATCCTCTGCGCCTGTCCCCTCTGAGGCTATACCCCTCCCGTTGGGGGTTATCCCACCAAGCTGCACATCCACCATCAGCCTCAGCGGACCCTGCTGCAGCGGCGGCCACAGTGACCGCATTACAACGGGTGGCGTAGTCGACACAAAAGAACTCTTATAACATCAGTAAGGACTGCCACATAACACATAGCTTGACGCCCTGGGCACGGGACCGGGTCACAGCCGCTCGGAGACTACAACCCCCCATCTGATCCGGTGCCGGGTATTCCCCTCAAAAGGAATATGTCCCAGGGGGCGCGTCAACTTTGGCGTAGTCGGCAGGATTACGTGCCCGCAACACCCGGGTACTGCGTGCCTGAAGAAAAGTGCAAGTTTACCTCAGAAAGAAGTCTCCCGCCGGTTCCGGAGGGTCCACGCCATCGGACTCCATCACCAGTCGTTTCCCGCCGATTGTCCGCCATTTCCAGCTTGTTCCCGCCATCTGCAGAGTTTCCCGCCACTGGGCGACGCTTCCCGCCAAAACCGCAGATTTCCCGCCTTGGAAGAGCAGCGGACGCCATTATGGGCGTGCCAAAGGAGGGCAAGAGGCCACATCCCATCGTGGGCCGGGACAGAAAATGGCGCCAAAAGTGGAAACCGCCCCCACCAACGGAGACTGTGATGCTGGAGGTGTCTGTCAGCGTGAAAGAACTCCCCCTGGAGCTGACAGTCACCGAGTTGCCCCGGGACCGCCCTCGAAGTGGGAGGAGACGAAAGAGAAGAGAAAAGATGGGTGTCGCTTGGAGCAGTCTGGAGCGAGCGCACCCGGAGGCAGGAAGCCTGGAAAGGAGCAGCAGAAAAGCTCACCCGGAGATGGAAAGAAAGCAGAACAGCACCGGCCCGCTGGCCAGGAGTCTGCTAGAGACCAAGGAAGGAGGGCAGAGCAGCACCGGCCCGCTGGCCAGGAGCCTGCCGGAAGCAGAGCAGAGCAGCACCGACCCGATGGTCAGGAGCCTGCTAGAGTCCACAACCCCGCTAGGTCTAGCGGAGATCTTAGCACAGCTCCCCCGAGACCGGGAGTGTGCACAAACAGCCCTGGAGGGCCTCGCACGGAGGATGGCCCGGGTACAGCGCGAGATACTGGCGGAGTGGAGCCGGGAGATGGCTCAGCACGCAGAGACCAGTCAACGGAGCACGCTACCCTGGAAGAGGAAGCAGACCGCCTCTGAGGATGGCGCAGGAGGACCCAAGGCCGGAGACGGCGCCGAGGAGGGAGCCGAACGCATGGAGGCAGGTAAAGGGGACGCCTATACCCCAAGCCGTGACACCGCTTACCTGCCCCAGCTCCCCGTCGCAGAGCCCGAAAGTCCCCCTGCTGTGCCCGTAGCCGCCAGGTCACCGCCATGGACTAGGCCCCGACCGGAAGCCGCCGCAGCGACCCCTGTGACGTCACGCGCCCCGACCCGGAGCGTGACAAAGCAGGAAGTACCACCAGCCTGGTCGCAAGGCCTAGTACCTCCGGGCGCCGCACCACCAACAGCGCCCCCTACCTCCGCGGAGCCTCCGGCCTGGCCGCAAGGCCAGGTAGCCCAGGGCGCCGCCGTCCTAACGGTGCCCTTCACCTTCCAGGTGCCCCAGGCCTGGCCGCAAGGCCTGGGCAACCCGGGCGCCACCACCACCGCGCCCGCAATACCTAGGGTGCCACACCTGGGGGAGGACCTCTTCGGCCAGCTCACATGGCCGGACGGGCGGCCCTTCATCTGGCCCGAAGGGTACCCTGAGCTGGAGCGGCAGCAAAGACAAGGGCCCTTGTGTGAGCCCCTAATCCCGGCTCCGAAGCCCGTGGCTCGGGTCTCGCCTCCTCTAGCAGAAGCCCAATTCGTGTGGGACCCCACGGGAGAAGATTTGATGGGGTTCACCGGAGAAACTCGGGCAGCCGCAGCTGAACGTACAGAGTGTTGCCGTCAACAGCTGGCAGAGTTTAAGAGAGAACGGGAGGAGAGGCGGGTCAGAGAACAACAGGCCCAAATCCAGAGCGCGGAGCAGAAGAGCCGGACTAGGAGGAACCCCCGTGCAGCGCATTGTCCCCGCACCATCGGGACAGTGATAAAGTTCAACCCGCAGCATGGGTGGGGCTTTATTCGGGACCGTAACAACCGCGGTGACGTTTTTGTGACCCGCAGAGACGTCGAGTCCCACCTGCCGGAAGGTCACAAAGGCCGTGACCTCTACGTCGGAGACGAGGTCACTTTCACCCGGCACAAGTGTGCCAAAGGACCTTACGCCCTCCACGTACACCGCCTGACGGAGGAGGAGTTGCGGTGCGAGTAGGAGGAGCAAGAGGACCCGGACGGGTCTGAAGTAACAACCAGCTATAAGCAAAGAGCAGGAGGAAGACGCCGTTGAGTGCGGCAGAGCAGGTGTTGTAAATAGTTACCCAATCAGGGTATACAGGAACTGAAACTGTTGTTGCTGCTAAAATGGTCCCCGTTGGGACCAGTGAACTGTTTACCCGTTAACCCCTTCATCCTACAGGCTGAGGACTGTGAGCAGCCATTCCCTACCCTCTACCTGGCCGAGGACGGAGAGCGGCCAACTTCCAACTTCCCCTGTATATAGTTGCGCTTCCTAAAGCGCCCCCTACCGGTTTTATAGGAGAAACCATTTTTCTAGAAAGACTGTCGCACTTTTCCCGGACACACGTTGCACAGTGTCCGGAGGAGGAATCTGAAACCAGAGACGACGAGAATGTTTATATGAAAAAGTTTTTATATATATAATGTTTTACATGTTTTATATGTTCATATAAAAATTTTGTATGTTTTGGTGTTTTGTCTTACAGCCCGAGGACGTGCTGTGATTTACCAGGGGGGAATGTAGCACCCTGAGGATTCGGCTGCTACAGGGGTATTGCACCTCAACCCAGAGGTGTGATATTCCACTCCCGGGTAAGGAAGGAGTGTGGAACTGAGCTCAGATAGACTGCATGCACTACATACATCCCATTCCAGAGGAGCAGGCCGACGGTACTCCCACTTAGAAATGTGCAGGTACAACCGAGCCTGTTCCTGGCTGGAGTGGGAGGGGGGTGGTACATCCCATGTAGTGTAGGGGCAGATAGGGGGAGCAGTTTGGCTAGTGATAGGAGCTCATTGGGTGCTGGTCACCTGAGCTCACACATAGAGGGATATATAAGGAGGGCACCAACTTAGATCAGGGTCAGACGCTGAGAACAAGTCAGTTGGAGAGAGAGAAGGAAACAGCAGCCCTGGAGAGAGAGAGAGGAGAAAGAAAGAGAAAGACCCAGAGGGGGAAGACTGAGGGGACCCAAGAACCCAAATTAGAGCACCGGGTGAGGAGTCAGCACAAGGGTACCGGAACCCAAGCTGGTGGGGGCAAAAACATCCCTAGCCAGAGACCGGAGGCTGTGGGCAGCATCTGCCACGGCCACCCACTACATCCACCCTGAAGGCATACCACATGGAGGGTCAGGGAACCTAAGGCCGAGGGTTGCCCAACAGAAGGCCCGAGGGAGCTGGACCTAGGTGGATCACTGGTGGGGACGGCTGAAGAAAGGACAGAGGGAGAGCTCAGGGCCACGCTCCGGACTTGTTTGGGGGTTGGCCGGATCCAGGACCTGGTGGACGCAGCACGGCTCGGGTGGTCACTCACAGCTGGAGTGACCGAAACATCAGCAGTAAGTAAACTCCCTTAACTGCACAACCCGAGTCTGTCTTCATTGCCGGCTGCACCGCACCACCACAACCCCCATCCTCTGCGCCTGTCCCCTCTGAGGCTATACCCCTCCCGTTGGGGGTTATCCCACCAAGCTGCACATCCACCATCAGCCTCAGCGGACCCTGCTGCAGCGGCGGCCACAGTGACCGCATTACAACGGGTGGCGTAGTCGACACAAAAGAACTCTTATAACATCAGTAAGGACTGCCACATAACACATAGCTTGACGCCCTGGGCACGGGACCGGGTCACAGCCGCTCGGAGACTACAACCCCCCATCTGATCCGGTGCCGGGTATTCCCCTCAAAAGGAATATGTCCCAGGGGGCGCGTCAGAAACCACTTGCACATACTTTGGGCACTATACAGGTTAATAGTGGGGATTCTCCGTTGTAAACCTGAACCCATTTTATGCAGACTAGAGAGCAGTTACATGGAGTCATTCCCACTTTGAAGGTCCCAGTACTTCATTCATTACATAGTCAGCTTATTGATTTCACTGGATACTGTGCAGTACCTCCTGTTTCCTTTGGTGGCAGTGCAGGAGAATTAAATGCTTGTTGCCAGATTTTTCAACAAATGGCTTATCGCCGAGATTGCCAGCAACAGATCATCCTTTAGTCAGCATATTGGGGCCCTTCTAACAAAAAGACATTAACTAATGCAGACATTCCTTTTAAGTACAAAGCATATGCCAGTATACTATCTGCAAAGTAAAAAATAAATAAATTCTTAAGTGCTTAAAAGGAACGTGTCCTCTGTTGTTTAACCCTTATCTGCCCTACATGTATAGTGCATGTTGGGTGCGAGTGTGTGGAGTGGACTCTGCAACTCCACCCGCAATATACCTGCAGATTCCAGCTGTGTTATACTGCCGGTATTTGTCTGTAAAAGCCGCTATTAGAGCAGCTCTGGTTGCTGCTGTTAACCCCTTACATGCTGCAGTAAATCCCTGACCATGGTAGTTAAGGTGCGATGTCCCAGAGGTTCACCATTTTGGATGCCCATGGGATGTTGCCTTCCACCCCCCTTCACTAAGTGAAAGTGCTGCTTATGGATTTCAGTGGCAACCATGAGCCTGCTGACCGCCCCCATGGCTGCCATGTTGGTACATGAAAAAGTGGGATTGAAACATCGTATATAACCCAAAAAATGTTATTAATGAAAACCTCAGCAATTAACAAGCCCTCATAAAGCTCTATCGACCGAATCTCTGAAATATTTTCACCATCAAAATAAAACTATACAAGTTTGATATCTGGTTTTTCAAGTTTGCTCGACATGAAGAATCATGTTCACAGGTCATTTTCACTGCACAATGAAACCTTAGAAACAAAACCCAAATACAATGAAAAACGCAATCCCATTTAACTTCGCTTGGAATTTTTGTTCCAGTTTTCCAGTATATTGTAGGGTAAAAAAAAACCAGCCCTCATACAGCTATGTCACACGAAAGGGGAGAAAGAAGGCGAGGAACAAAGAAAAAGCCCAAAAACTAAAACTGTCCATGGTGAGAAGGGATTACATTAAATTTACTGTAAATGTCATTTTTTTTAGATTTTCACTTTTTAACATCACAATAAAAAAAAAACAATCCTGAAGTCTTACAATTTTCACACTGGCCACTAGTCCTAAGAATAGACTCATTGTGAAGGAAGGGTGAGGAGGTGAGCTGTGACTCATTTATAGTGAATGGTGGCTACTTTATCTGCTTTATATAGAGGTGTCATCTTTCATTGTCATTTTCAGTCATGATAATAAAACTGCTGAAAAATCTTCTGCATACAACAGGAAATATGAAACTAATTTTGGCCAGGGTGATAATTGCAGGATCTGTGGGTGTGTTTTTTTAGTTTAGATGGTTACCATAGTGAAAAAAAAGTAAAAAAAAATAATAAATTTCATGTAAAAAGGTAATTTAAACAATTGGTTATTTTTTGATAACACATTCTCTTTAACTGCTCTTCTCTAATAAGATGGCAATATTGCACCGCTGCAAAAATAGGAAGAAGTAGTTTGTCAATTTTAAAGCAGCTTCTTGGAAACTAATGACTTAGTCATTGATATAACATCCTGACAAAATGACTGTTCACTGTCTGTTTCTGAGAAATGAATTCAAAGGTCACAACCGATATGGCTGCACTTCCTATTATCACTTTTGGAAAGACAGACAGTGGATAATGATTATTTCTATTATATATGATCTACGGTATATTCTGATTTGCTAAAAGTGAGATAAGTGACAAGTCTATTGGAAGTAGCAATCCTAAAAGTCAATATCGACCCTTTAACGAGCCTTGTCACATGACTTGGGATAAAAGCCAAACCAGAATCTCAATTTGCAGCCACGGTGTTTCAGGGTATTGCTCCTCGTCAGTACAAAGCATGAGATCCGATTTGACTGTATGAGAGGCTTCTCACTGGGATCTAAAGGGTCATTTTTCTCCTTGTGGAGATTGACATGCCTGGCATGCCAGTGTATATATAGATACTCGGCACTCAAATATTCATAATGATAATGCAATTTTTTATTTCATAAAGAAATCCCAAAATTCAAGGTAACGTTTCAGCCTTATGCAAAAGGCCTTTTTCAAACACTGAGACATAAATGAAACAGATAAAGAAATCAATATTACAAAATTAACACCACAATAGAATGTTTTATTTTAATTTTTTTATTATAAGAAAATAACATCCTGTTGTATTGTTGAAATCACTTGAGATTTATTTAAATATAAAGACATTATTATATAATGTCAAATTAATGTGGGAATTCACTTACTTCATGCAAAATAAATTACAATATGACCAAATACATTTCAATATCTCATATACAGTTGAAACCAGAAGTTTCCATACACTATATAAAAAGACACACAGTATATGCATGTTTCTCTCAATATCTGACATGAAATCAGAATAAACCTTTCCTGTTTTAGGTCAATTAGGATTACCATCATTTGTAATATTTGCCAAATGCCAGAATAATGAGAGAGCGAGAATGCAGTAAGTAATAAAAATGCTTAAAACAAAGTCAAAACTTTCCATCCATTTCATTAGTATTTGGTACCATTGTCCTTAAAGTGAATGACTTGGGTGAAACATTTGGGATTTCCTCCCACAAGCTTCTCACAATATAAGGCTATGTGCCCACGTTGTGGAAATGAAGAAGAAAATTTCTGCTTCATTTCCGCATGTCCTCTCCCGGAAAAACGTATGCGGAATTCCACGCGCGTTTATCCTGCATTTATCGCACGTTTTCCACATGCGGAATTCCACGCGGGTTTATCCTGCGTTTATCGCGCGTTTTCCACATGCGGAATTCCACGCGGGTTTATCCTGCGTTTATCGCGCGTTTTCCACATGCGGAATTCCACGCGGGTTTATCCTGCGTTTATCGCGCGTTTTCCACATGTGGAATTCCACGCTCGTTTATCCTGCGTTTATCGCGCGTTTTCCACATGTGGAATTGCCTTGCGTTTTTTATTGCATTGCAAAGGTAATTCCGCTTGCGGAAACGCAAAATTAATTGACATGCTGTAGATTATTGCGCGCATCAAAAACGCTGCGGAAAAATCCACAGCATGGGCATAGAACTTGCGGATTCCCCTTGGGGACCATGGGGGGCAGATT
Organism: Phyllobates terribilis; assembly: GCF_046119375.1. Classification (NCBI taxonomy): domain Eukaryota; kingdom Metazoa; phylum Chordata; class Amphibia; order Anura; family Dendrobatidae; genus Phyllobates; species Phyllobates terribilis. The sequence goes on from NW_027363538.1 coordinate 606,905, forward strand.
ACCTAGCGTTTCACAAGCGTTTACCCTGAGGAAAGTCCGCAGCATATACGCTTGTAAAACGCTACGTGGGCACATACTCTTAGGTCGGAATTTGGGCCCATTTCTCCTGACAACTGGTGTAACTGATCCAGGTTTGTAGGTCGTCTTGCTCGCACCGGCCTTTTCAGCTTTGCCCATACATTTTCAATAGGACTAAGATCAGGGCTTTGTGATGGCCGCTCCAAAACATTGACTTTGTTATCCTTAACCCCTTATTGGCCAATAGACGTCTTTTTACTGATCTGCAATATAAGAGACTAGCGTTCCCCGACAGGTGACTATCCTGTAGCGGTCACCTGTACATTATAGCTGACAACTTGCTGCATCAGCCATGATCAGTGTTGGCACAGACCATGGACGTTTAACCCCTTTGATTCTGTTGTCAATAGTGATTATAGAATCTAAATAGTTAACACAATGTGGGGGCTTCCTTTTAACTTTATCGGCACCTTGATATCTTGATTGTGTGGTCCTGATGTTTGCCTTGGCAGTTCATGGCCAAATAACTACCTTTAAAGTATGCCGGCTATAATTGCCTGTTCAGAAGTCATCAAAATCTAGATTGTAAAAATAAACTTTTTCATTCTTGTCATTCCACTTTCCATTACTTCCTGAAAAGAACCAGAAGGGTTAATGAACTATATGAAAGCAATTTTAAATACGTTGAGGGGTGCAGTGTTTAACCCCTTTACCCCCGAGGGTGGTTTGCACGTTAATGACCAGGCCAATTTTTACAATTCTGACCACTGTCACTTTATGAGGTAATTACTCTGGAACGCTTCAACGGATCCCCCTGATTCTGAGACTGTTTTTTCGTGACATATTGTACTTCATGATTTTGGTAAAATTTCTTCGATATCACTTGCGTTTATTTGTGAAAAAAACGAAAATTTTGCAATTTTCAAAGTTTTAATTTTTATGCCCTTAAATCAGAGAGATATGTCACACAAAAGAGTTAATAAATAACATTTCCCACATGTCTACTTTACATCAGCACAATTTTGGAACCAAAATTTTTTTTTGTTAGGGAGCTATAAGGGTTAAAAGTTGACCAGTGATTTCTCATTTTTCCAACAAAATTTACAAAACCATTTTTTTAGGGACCACATCACATTTGAAGTCACTTTGAGAGGTCTATATGACAGAAAATACCCAAAAGTGACACCATTCTAAAAACTGCACCCCTCAAGGTGCTCAAAACCACATTCAAGAACTTTATTAACCCTTCAGGTGCTTCACAGGAATTTTTGGAATGTGGAAGAAAAAAATGAACATTTAACTTTTTTCACAAAAATGTTACTTTAGACCCAATTTTTTTTATTTTCGCAGGGGTAACAGGAAAAAATGGACCCCAAAATTTGTTGTGCAATTTCCCCTGGGCACGCAGATACCCCATATGTGGGGAAAAACCACTGTTTGGGCGCACGGCAGGGCTCGGAAGGGAAGGAGCGCCATTTGGCTTTTTGATTGTAAAATTTGCTTGAATAATTAGCGGACGCCATGTTGCGTTTGGAGAGTCCCTAATGTGCCTAAACAGTGGAAACCCCCCACAAGTGACCCCATTTTGGAAACTAGACCCCCCAAGGCACCTATCTAGATGCATAGTGAGAACTTGGAACCCCTAGGTGCTTCACAAATTGATTCGTAAAAATGAAAAAGTTTTTTTTTTTCCACTTTTTCATTTTAACGAATCAATTTGTGAAGCACCTGAGGGTTCCAAGTGCTCACTATGCATCTAGATAGGTGCCTTGGGGGGTCTAGTTTCCAAAATGGGGTCACTTGTGGGGTAGCTCCACTGTTTAGGCACATCAGGGGCTCTTCAAACGCAACATGGTGTCCTCTAACAAATTGAATGGAAAATCGGCTCAAATTGTTAGCGGACACCATGTTGCGTTTGGAGAGCCCCTGTGTGCCTAAACATTGGAGCTCCCCCACAAGTGACCCCATTTTGGAAACTAGACCCCCCAAGGCACCTATCTAGATGCATAGTGAGCACTTGGAACCCTCAGGTGCTTCACAAATTGATTCGTTAAAATGAAAAAGTGGAAAAAAAAAAACTTTATACGTTTATTTTTTACGCCGTTCCTCGTGCGGTATAAGTGATGAGATTACTTTATTCTTTGGGTCGGTGCGATTACAGCGATACCAGAATCATATTGGGTTTTTATGATTGACAGCTGTCACACACTAAAAGACACATATTTTGTAAAATCTAGTTTTTGCATTGCCATATTTTGGCCGACAGTCATGTGACGGCTTGTTTTTTGCGGGATGAGTTGGCGTTTTTATTGGTGCCATTTTCAGGCATGTGACATTTTTTGATCGCTTTCTATTCCAGCTTTTGGGAGACAGAATAAACAAAAACCAACAATTCAGGAATTTTTTTTTTGTTTTTTTTTATTCTGGTCCGGGTGTGGTAAAATTGATAAGGTAGCTTTATTCTTCGGGTCAGTACGGTTACAGCGGTACCACATTTATATTGTTTTTTATGTTTTGGCGCTTTTACACAATAAAAGAATAAAGCAATGCAAAAAAATATATTTTTTTATAAAATAGCTGAGAGCTGTAACTTTTTGATTTTTCGGATGATGGATCTGTATGGCAGCTTGCTTTTTGCGGGACGAGATGACGTTTTCAGCGGTACCATTTTTATTTATATTCGTCTGTTTGATCGCGTGTTATTCCATTTTTTGCATGGCGGTATGATGATAAAGCATTGTTTTTTGCTTTGTTTTTTATTTTTATTTTTTACCGTGTTCACTGAAGGGGTTAACTAGTGGAACAGTTTTATAGTCCAGGTCGTTACGGACGCGGCGATACCAAACGTGTACTTTTATTGTTTGTTTTTTCATAATAATATTTATTGATGGCTACATTATATTTTTATTTTTAGTGGATTATTTTTTTTTTTTTTATATTTTTACAATTTTTTTTTTTTTTTTTTCCACTTTCTGGGAGTTTTTACACTTTTTTACTTTGTCCCACTGTGGGACTTTCACTTTTTTTATTCTGATCGCCTGCACAGCATAGGGATGGAGCACCATCCCTGTGCCATGCAGGCTGTCAGCGCTGGACAGGGAGAAGATAGTTTGGAGATGCACTGCGCATGTCCAAACAATCTTACTGCTGTCTGGTGACCCGGATGTTGTCATGACGACATCGGGTAGTCATGGCAACACCCGGGAAGCCGCGGCAGACAGCGCTGGAGGCCGGAAGAGGAGGTGAGTATACCGATCACCTCCCCTTGCCTCCGCAATGCTGCGATCGAAGTCCGCAATGCTGCGATCGACTTCGATCGCAGCATTGCGGGGGTTAATGTGCTGGGAGCGGTGCGGAACCACTCCCTGCACATAGTACCGGGTGTCAGCTGTGACAATCAGCTGACACCCGGCGGCGATCGCGCCCGCACAGCCTGTGTGCGCGCGCGATCGCGGTGACGTACTAATACGGGTCAGGCTCTTAAAGCCCAGGGCACAGACGCGTATTAGTACATCATGGGCTTTAAAGGGGTTAAAATGGTAACACTTTTGGGTGGTTTCCAACATATAAGACTCGCAGGCTAAGTGCCCACGAAGCAAAAATGCTCCAGATTTTTTCTGTATCTCCCTGGCAGGAAAAATGCATGCGGATTTTACATGCGTTTTTCCCGCCAGGTAGAAGCGTTTGTCAAGTGTTTTTGCATGCATTTTTGCATGCGGGTTGTCAAGCGCTTTTCCAAGCGATTTTAGCATCAGTTGGAAAAGTGCTTGACAACTTGGTCACACTATATAAATCCATGCAACCGGCATGGATTTATATAGTGTGACCAAGTTAATAGTTAAAAAAAGAATAAAAATGGTAAACAAAAAAAACATTCTACTCGCCTTCCGATAGCCCCCGGTCTCCTTCTCCGGTGCATCCGGTGTCTTGGGCGGCTCGCGATGGTGTAAAAGGACTTTCCATGACATCATTTAGTCATGTGACAGGTCAAGCGACCTCCGACATCAATGGTCACGTGACCTGTCACATGACTAAATGACATCATGGAAGGTCCTTTTACACCACCACGAGCCGCCGAAGACACCGGACGCACCATACAGGAGACCGGGGGCCATGAGAAGGTAAGTCTAATGTTATTTTTTATTTTATTCTTTTTTATCTACAGGTACTATGGTACCCGGGTCTGGAGGAGAGTCTCCTCTTCTCCAGACCTGGGTACCAACCACACATTGAATCACTTAATATCCACATGTGTACATGTAGTCATTAAGAAATTATGCAATTCAATGGAAGTCAATGGCGGGAATTACGCCGCGTTTCCGCAAAATTAATGGATATGCTTCACATTTTTCCGCAATGATAATCCGCAGCGTAAATTTCCGCAGCATGTGCACAGTGTTGCACAGCTTCTGGATACCCACAGTTGCAGTATAAAACTTCACAGAGCAGATTACAGGGGATAACAAGCTTTTACTTCTCAGAACATGGGGTAAAGGAAAAAACGCACAGTTACACAGTACTGCACCAGGAAGTAAGAACAAAATAGAAAATACAAGAGAGACTTTTTTCTTTTACAATACAGTAAACAAGGAAACTTTACACAACATCGCCATCTACTGTCAGATCAGCATAAAGTCCTCCTTCACACAAACAAAGAAGTCCACAACTGTTGCATATACCAACACACAGCACATGCAGGTTATCATTGAGGACCATGGGGCACGCATTACCAAGCATTTAAGCATTTTCGCTTCGAAAATTCCGCAGCAAAAACGCTTGAAAAACGCACAGTGGGCACGCAGCCTCAAAGTCACTTCAAAACTGAACAGGTCCCTATAAAAATAAGTTTTGTAAATTTCCTTGAAAAAAATGAAAAATAACTGCTACATTTTTAAATCTTCTAAAATGCTAATAAAATAAAACAACATTTTACAAATGGTGCTGATGTAAAGCAGACATGAGGGAAATGTTATTTATTACTGTTTTTGTGTGGTATGACTATTGGGATTAAAGGCATAATCAATCATAGTTTGAAAAGTGCAATTTTTAAGACATTTTTGCCAAGTTTCTGATATTTTTATAAATTAACGCAAACCATATCAGCCTAAATTTACCATTATTATAAAGTATCATGTGTCACAAAAAACAGTCTCAAAAGCTATGGGATATGTTATTCCAGAGTTATTACTACATAAAGTGACACTGGTCAGATTTAAAAAAATTGGTTTGGTCACGAAGGGGTTAAGCCACTTTGTTACCATTTTGGCAGTATGCTTCCGGTCACTGCTCATTTGGAGGACCCATTTCTGCTCAAGCTTTAACTTCCTGGCTGATGTCTTGAGATGTTGCTTCAGTATTGCCACATAATCTTCTTTTCTCATGAAGCCACCTACGGATTTTGTGATGTGGACCAAGTCCCTCTTGCAGCAAAGCAACCCCACAACATGATGCTGCCACCCCCGTGTTTCACAGTTGGGATGGTGTTCTTAGGCTTCTAAGCTTCTCCCTTTTACCTCCAAACTTAACGATGGTCATTATGCACAAAAAGTTCAATTCTAGTTTCATCAGACCACAGGACATGTCTCCAAAAATTAAGGTCTTTGTTCCTGTGTGCATTTGCAAACATTAATCTGGATTTGTTATGTTTCTTTTGGAGTAATGGCTTCTTCCTGGCAGAGTGGTCTTTCAGCCCATGTTGATACAGTACTCGTTTCACTGTGAATTGTCACTCTGACAATCTTACTAGCTTCTGCCATCCTCTTCACAAGGTCTTTTGCTTTTGTCCTGGGGTTGATATGCACATGTCGGACCAAAGCACGTTCATCTCTGGGACACAGAACCAGTCTCCTTCCTGAGCGGTATGATGGCTGGACATTCCAATCTTGTTTGTACTTGCATATAATTGTTTGTACAGATGAACGAGGCACCTTCAGATATCTTGAAATTGTACCCAAGGATGAGCCAGACTTGTGCAAGTCCACAATTCTCTTCCTGATATCTTGGCTGATTTATTTACACTTTCCCATGATGCTACACAAAGAAGCAGTGTGTTTCAGGTGTGCATTAAAATACATCCACAGGTGTGTCTCTAATTAACTCAGATGCTGCCCAAAAAACTATTAGAAGCTTCCAAACACATGGCATCATCATATGGGCAGTCGAGAATTGTTTAACCACTTTGCGCCAGAGCCTGTTTTTGCCTTAGCGACCGGGCCAATTTTTTCAATTCTGACCACTGTCAATTTATGAAGTAATTACTCTGGAACGCTTCAATGGATCCCGCTGATTCTGAGACTGTTTTTTTCGTGACATATTGTACTTCATGATAGTGGTAAAATTTCTTCGATATCGCTTGCGTTTCTTTGTGAAAAACATCGGAAATTTGGCGAAAATGTTGAAAATTTTGCAATTTTCAAACTTTGAAATTTTCATGCCCTTAAATCAGAGAGATATGTCACACAAAATAGTTAATAAATAACATTTCCCACATGTCTACTTTACATCAGCACAATTTTGGAACCAAAATTTTTTTTTGTTAGGGAGCTATAAGGGTTAAAAGTTGACCAGCGATTTCTCATTTTTCCAACAAAATTTACAAAAACATTTTTTTAGCGACCACATCATATTTGAAGTCACTTTGAGGGGTCTTTATGACAGAAAATACCCAAAAGTGACACCATTCTAAAAACTGCACCCCTCAAGGTGCTCAAAACCACATTCAAGAACTTTATTAACCCTTCAGGTGCTTCACAGGAATTTTTGGAATGTGGAAGAAAAAAATGAACATTTTACTTTTTTCACAAAAATATTACTTTAGACCCAATTTTTTTTTATTTTTGCAGGGGTAACAGGAAAAAATGAACCCCTAAATTTTTTGTGCAATTTCTCTTGAGCGCGCTGATACCCCATATGTGAGGGAAAACCACTGTTTGGGCGCACTGCAGGGTTCGGAAGGGAACGAGCGCCATTAGACTTTTTGAATGTAAAATTTGCTTGAATAATTAGCGGACGCCATGTTGCATTTGGGGAGCCCCTGATGTGCCTATACAATGGAAACCCCCCCACAAGTGCCACCATTTTGGAAACTAGACCCCTTAGGGAACTTATCTAGATGTGTGGTGAGCACATTGGGAGACATAATAAACAAATCAGTAGCAGGTGAAGAATTGGTTTTATTTATTTTTTACGCCGTTCCTCGTGCGGTATAAGTGAAGAGATTACTTTATTCTTCGGGTCGGTGCGATTACAGAGATACCAGATTTATATCGGGTTTTTATGACTGACAGCTGTAACACACTAAAAGACGCTTTTTTTTGTAAAATCTAGTTTTTGCGTCGCCATATTTTGAGAGCTATAATTTTTCCATATTTGGGCCGACAGTCATGTGTCATGCTCCGTTTTTTATTTATTTTTATTACGTTGTGCACAGAAGGAGTTAATTAGTGTGACAGCTTTATAGCTCGGGTTGTTTCAGATGCAGCGATACCAAATATGTGTACTTTTTTTGTTTTTGCATAAATATACGGATTTATCGGTTTAATATTTTATTTATTTATTTTGTGATATTTTTTTTTTAGTAGTTTGAAAACATTTTTTGTTACTTTTTTTTTTACATTTTTACTTAGTCCCTGTATGGGAGATTAATTTTTATTTTTCTGATCACTGATCTCATGTAATGTAATAGACATATATTACATTACATGAGATCTTTGTTGACTGTTTCACAGTCAGAGTCTCCTGCCAGGCTTCAGCTGCAGGCTGAGCCTGGCAGGACACCATATATGGCAGATCTGGAGGCGGTCATGTGACCTCCAGCTGCCATAGCAACGTCAGGTCCTGGAAGGTATCAGGGGTCGTCGGAGAGGTAAGTAGAAGACCCCCTCTCCTCCTGCTGTCTTCTATATGCCGCGATCACTATAGATCGCGGCATATAGAAGACAGCAAAGGGTTAACATCACTGGGACCTGATCCAATCAGGTCCCGATCATATTCCCTGTCAGAGCTATCGCTCTGCACCGCACCCGTAGCGCTTGCAGGACCCTCGGGGTGCTGAGCGCTGCGGGACCACCCACCGTTTTTGCACAGAGCCCTGGCAGCGCCGACGTTTATCTACAGTGGGCGGTCGGGAAGTGGTTAAATTAAAAAAAAAAAAGTTTTCACAAAGTAAAATAGAGAGTTACCTTTTTATTATCATCTAGGACTGTGTTCATACTTTCTATCCATAGCATATCAATAGGTCCATCAAAGATAACCCATTTTCTTTCCGGGGTCTCAGATAACGCAAACTCCCGGAAAGTATTAGCGACTATCCCATCGGTCCACTGCAAATGAAGAGAGGCATCAATAAAATTGCTCTTCCCATAAAATCCAATACAATCCCACAATTGAAAGGATTATTAAAGGGAATGCCTGGGATTATGATATTGATGATACACATGTATTGACTACACGTGGCCCCTATTGAAGTGAATGTGCCGGCACCGGGAGAGACCGCAAGTAAGTGATTTGCATATATGCGTCACATGCCAACTAGAAGTGCGTGACCTCACTCAAAGCAAGTGTATTGAGTGAGGCCAGACAAAGTCTAGTCAGAATGTGGCTGGAAGTATGCAAATTTATGCTAATTTCTGGCATAAATAATACAATTTGTTGCTTCCATGTCTGATGAGGAAAATAAAATTTTTGTGCAAACAGGGAGTAAGTCATAATAAAATGATTGCCCGGCAATGTATGGCTGGGGTCTATGTCTCTGAAGGAACCCCTTCTAACATGTCCATAAGCCATAAAAGGGGAGATTTTCCCATTTTCAGCAAAGATATTAGTATTATAAACAATAATTCCAATCATAGACGAACCTCATGTGACACTGGATCAAACTGCCCGAACAGCTGCCCCATGGTGATGGCTTTAGGGTTCACTGTCCGGTAAATCACTTTTTCTTCTTCGCACCCTCGCTCATTCATAAGAGACAGCGTATCAGCGAGGACGTGGAGGACCTTCGTTTTTCCAGAGAACGGCTCTCCAACCAACATAAAACTGTACGGGATAAACAAAATACAGCATGGTCCATTGTATAAAATGGAAACAGCGAAGAATAAATCCCCCGTCCCATGGACTTCTGTAGTTCCAGCTTACCCGTGTCTGACAATCATCATCTCATACGTCTGGATCATGTTCTCCAGGAAGACCTTCTCGGGCTGGATGTTGTGTCCAGCACAGCTCTCCTGTGCGCATTCAAGTAAATCCTGAGCAAAAGGAAGGTAAAATATTTCATCAGTCTGTTTACAGTGGATCCAATTAGAGGTGGGAGAATACATTTTCAGGACCCAGATCAGTATTCTGTGGAAGCTGGATGGGACTCCTGAGAGCCGCCTCTTAGCTGCCGGCATCCCCGGCTCCTCTTCTGATTATATGGCCTGGTGTACATCATGCTGCAACCATAACGTCATGCCAGGCCGGCTAATCTGAAGAAGAGCCGGGGGGCAGGAAGAAATAAGGTGGCTCTCAGGGGTCTCATTCAGTGCCCACCACTGACCTGATGTCACGCACAGTGTAGGAAAGAAAGTGCGACACAAAGGGGAAGGGAGCCCAGACACTAGGGAAAGAGGGAAATGGAAACCTCCTAGGCTGATCTGCAATCACCCTGTCTCCCCTACCGACTCTATATTGGTTCCTCACCAATTGCCGCACAGGAACCTATCCCTGTATTTCCTTAGCGCTTGGCCCTGGATAGGGAAGGGGGGGTGAGCACTAGTCGATCCCCACTGACAACTAAAGACAGCAAGGGGAGACAGACACAGGGGAAGTAGCTTAGCTAGAGTCGACTTCAGAAAGATGGCACACACATCCTCTTAGCACCAGAGAGGAAGTAAGAACTGCACTTGCTCCAAGCCTTCACAAGGGGTCATGTGAATATCACTGGCACCTCTGTGTAGCAACCAGGAAGTATTTAAACACCAAGGCCTGATTGTCAATTAGAACAGGAGGGAGGTAGCCGCTGGGTCCTACAGTGAGACCGCTAAGAAGATGTGGCAGAGGAAATAAAATGCATAATTATATGCTTAATTGTAAAACACTGGGCAAAACTGTAACTGAAAAAGACCTGGGTGTATTGGTGGACGACAAGCTCACGTTTAGTGGCCAGTGTCAGGCAGCTGCTCATGAGGAGAACATAATTTTACCTCTATACAAGTCATTAGTGCGACCACACTTAGAATACTGTGTACAGTTCTCGTCTCCGGTGTATAAGAAAGACATAGCTGAACTAGAGCGGGTGCAGAGAAGAGCGACCAAGGTTATTAGAGGACTGGGGGGTCTGCAATACCAAGACAGGTTATTACACTTGGGGTTATTTACTGTGGAAAAAAGAAGGCTTAGAGGTGATCTTATTACTATGTACAAGTATATGAGGGGACAGTACAAAGACCTTTCTACTGATCTTTTTACTCTGAGGCCTGAGACGGGGACAAGGGGGCATCTTCTACGTCTGGAGGAAAGAAGGTTTAATCATAATCACAGACGGGGATTCTTTACTGTAAGAGCAGAGAGACTATGGAACTCTCTGCCGCATGATGTTGTAATGAGTGATTCACTGTTAAAATTTAAGAAGGGCATAGATGCCTTTCTTGAAAAGTATAATATTACAGGTTATAAATACTAGATTCCTTGATAGGGCGTTGATCCAGGGAACTAGTCTGATTGTCGTATGGAGTCGGGAAGGATTTTTTTTCCCCAACGTGGAGCTTAGTGTTTGCCACATGGTTTTATTTTGCCTTCCTCTGGATCAACATGTTAGGCTATGGGTTGAACTAGATGGACTTAGTCTTCCTTCAACCTTAAAAACTATGTTACTATGTCTGTAATGCCAAACGAAGGGATCTCCTGCAACCAACTGCAGGGCGACTGTCTGTCACATCTGACGCACCCATGACACCTGGCCATTGGATCAGTCTCCTGCGAATCGATTCATTCATCTAAAAAAAAATGTCTCCATAACCTACAACTAAAGTAGCGATAAATCACTCACAGATGTTTTAACCATTTTTTTTTCTACATCAGATCATCCTGCATTGGAGGTATAAGTGAGCCCCCTTACCTCTGGTGCCCCTGTGCAGCTGCCCAGGTTGCACTAATGGGACCGGACGATGAGTGACAAGGTCATGTAACCCAATTCCAAAGCAGTGGATCAGGATCGGGTGATTTCAATGGGATTGGTCTACCATCTACTGTGTATGGGGGCCTCATGACAGATTATGTTGGGGGACATAAAAATCGGGCGATTGGAATTTAATCACCCGATCCTTACTTTCTGACCCTGAAATTAGCAGCTGCCATAAGATTCTGGCAGCGACTCTGTCATAGAGAAAACAGGAGCGAGCATTCCTGAATATGGGGGAGCCGGGAAAGATAACGGTCATCCAAATGATAGCTGGCCAGCTATATAGGACCTATCACTTGCCATTAATATGCAATTTTATTACCTGGTGTAAATGCCGCCGTTCTCCTGAATCCGGTGTTGTTTTTCTTTTGCTCCTGCGCCTCTCCATTCCTGAGATATAGCCTCTTTATAGAAATCTAGTTCATAATTTTTAATAGCCAATTGGGCGTGGTCATCAAGTCCTCTCTGTGGGAGTCTTCAGGAAGGCCTTGCCCAGTTGGCTTAAAGGGCTAGAGGAGAGTGACAGATGTCAGGAACGGAGAGGAGCAGGAAGAAAAGAAATACAATGCCGGAGTCAGGAGAACAGCGGCATTTACAGATTTATGGCGAGGGACAAGTCCTCTTTGAGTCTTGGAAAACCCCTTTAAGACACTATTATATTTTAATACTTTATAGTCGGCTTTCGGAAGTTGAATGCCAGGGAACAGGTCACTGGTAATCCCATTGAACAGAGGAATATCAGGAGACAAAGATTTGGGTTCGTTTACATCCTTAATTGACCGCAAGAGCTAAATAGAATGAAAAAGGATTAAATGATAAAATAATTCATATACAATATGACATGAAACAATATTAAAAGTGAAGAACCCCATTACAAAGGAGCAGTCAGTTCTTGTGGTATGTCTGTATTAGTAAAGAATAGTATTCTCCAAAAAATAAGGATGAAACCTCTTTTCCTAAAACTCTACATTGTATCGTCCCTCTGTTATACCTCCTGGAAATGTATGTGTAAATGATATATAATGTATATATAATCTATATAGGGGACAACCCTATACAATCTGACTGTGCCCAAATAGTGGTGACATTGTCAGACTGTGTAGGGGACTCGTTATTGACAGATTTCAATTAATTCCTACATTTCCAGGAATGATAAAAGAGGAATGGAACGCTGCTGAGTTGCACTAAAATATGCTGCAGAATTGTTTTTCCATAGGGAATACATGTGGCCTCTGTGTTGCACTGTTAATTGCCGGCTGCAGAATGAGTTAAGTGAGATACTGTCAGTGAACTCGTTTTTGCTGGCTGACGGGGAGTTTGTAAATGTTTTATCTGTCTTTTTCTGAGCTCCTCTCAGTTTATTTATGACCACAGACCTTATCAAAATTGAATGTGCAGGGAATCAAAAAGCCGGTGAAAGCCAAGCGATGCAACATTTTTAATAAAACCCAATTGTTAAAATGATTTTTAGCCTAAAATACATGCGTTTAAGTTAAAAATCAAAACTGTCCCATAAGATGAACAAGCTACGTGTTTAACAACTATAGTTTTGACACTTTTGCACAGATGAGATCTAACAAGCCAGGAACAGTAATGTGCAGAAATTATTTGTAAGTCTCTGTCTGCTACTATAAAATCATACAGATCTAATTTTTGTGATCCAAATGCTTCTCGGTAAGATGGTAATGCTATCCTATACGAGATGTAAAGCGACCAACAGTTCAGAACTTACAAGAATCTCTTCATTTTCATGGGGGAATTTCAGCTTCAGATTGCCAGCAGCGATCAGCACAGCCTTTACTGCACGCATCCCATAATCATAATGGAACTGGGACAAGAGCGGCTCCGAGCACAGCCGGTAAGTCATTACCATCTTCACCGAGAGAGGTTTAGCGTGCAGAAAACCGTAAGAATAAAGGCAGATGTCCGCAATCAGAGCATAGTTGGGGACCATCATTGCTACAGTCCGGAAAAGAACCTGAAATGCGCAAACCAGATGGGTCAGTCAACAAATGAAACTAAATTACTGTAAACCAGGCATAGAGCCGGGGAACCCATTATGTCCATTTACACTATCCTCCACCCCAGACCTAAAAGTGATGTGTCTATTCCACATCAGAAGAAATCAGTCAAAGTGTGGTTAAAGGGGTATTCCCATCTCCAAGATCCTGTCCCAATATGTAATAGGTATAATAATAATAATGTTTGCAAATATCTCCAATTAGAAATGTAGTATAGTTATTCTGATTAGCTATGTTTCTTACCCCATGTGCAGGACATTGCAGTAGCTTAGGTATCCATGGTTACGACCACTCATAGTAACAGTTAGTTACTTGCTAGTGGTTGTAACCATGGATACCTAAACTACTGCTATGCCCTGCACATGGGTTAAGCGACATAGCTAATCAGAAGAACTATACTATATTTCCAATTGGAGGTATTTGCTATTAATATTATTATTACACCTATTACATATTGGGATAGAATCTTGGAGATGAGGATACTCCTTTAACACTTTCCAAATCTCTCTCCACACCTCTACTGTGTCCATTTTGGAAAATAGGAGAATGGGACATCAATATTAAGGAACTTGCAGAAATGAGGGCATCAGGTGTTGTGATTATACATAGGAAATGTACAATCTCATAGATTTCGGGGAGAATAATCCCTTTTATGAAATCTTATGTTTCTTTTGTAAACCTAGTATTTACTTGAAAGTTTGTGAACCTCTCAAAAATTTCTGTATTACTGCATAAATTTGACTTCAAGCTACATCAGTCTGTGAGGTCACAAAGGAACTCAAGGTAACCTCTAAGCAACTAAAGGCCTCTCCTCACATTAGCTAATGTAATTGTTCATGAGTCCACCATCAGAAGGACAATGAACAACAATGGCGAGCATGGCAGGATTGCAAGGAGAAAGGCAATGCGATTTAAAATGCCACTGCTAAAACTCACCTGGGCACATCAATAGGTAACTGGAATAATGCTTTGTGGAAGGATGAGGCCAAGATAGAGATTTTAAGTGAGAAGCTATATGTTTGCAGAAAGAAAATACTGCATTACAGCATAAGAACCTCCTATCATCTATGAAACACAAAGATGGTAATCGTAACATGCTTTGGGCCTGTTTTGCTGCACTTGGCCAAGGACGGCTGCCATCATTGATGGAACAATGAATTCTAAAATCTATCAGCAAATGCTAAAGGAAAATATCAGGATATCAGTTCATGTACTGAATCTCAAGAAAACGTGGGTCATGCAGCAAGACAATGGCCCAAAGACACAAGTCGTTCTACAAAAGAATGGTTGAATAAACATAAAGTTTTGGAATGGCCGAGTCATAGTCCTGAGCTTAATCCTATAGAAATGTTGTGGAAGGGCCCGATGCAAGGCACTGGACTCTTTACCAGCTCAGAACGTCCTGCGTAGCCAGGATTCATGGTAATGGCTACGAAGCAATTTGGGTTAAGCTTCAGTTCTGTTCCTTTGAAGTTGAACATGTCCATCTTCATCTGGATGGCTCTCTGGATGCGGAGAATCTGTTGGGCCACCACGGACAACACCTCCAGCTCAATACGGTTAAACTCATCAAAACACGCCCATGCTCCCGATGAGGCCAGCCCTTGGAAAAACGAAAAAAAAGTATATACAGTACAGACCAAAAGTTTGGACACACCTCATTTAAAGATTTTCTGTATTTTCATGACTATGAAAATTGTACATTCACACTGAAGGCATCAAACTATGAATTAACACATGTGGAATTATATACTTAACAAAAAAGTGTGAAACAACTGAAAATATGTCTTATATTCTAGGTTCTTCAAAGTAGCCACCTTTTGCTTTGATGACTGCTTTGCACACTCTTGGCATTCTCTTGATGAGCTTCAAGAGGTAGTCACCGGAAATGGTCTTCCAACAATCTTGAAGGAGTTCCCAGAGATGCTTAGCACTTGTTGGCCCTTTTGCCTTCACTCTGCGGTCCAGCTCACCCCAAACTATCTCGATTGGGTTCAGGTCTGGTGACTGTGGAGGCCAGGTCATCTGGCGTAGCACCCCATCACACTCCCTCTTGGTCAAATAGCCCTTACACAGCATGGAGGTGTGTTTGGGGTCATTGTCCTTTTGAAAAATAAATGATGGTCCAACTAAACGCAAACAGGATGGAATAGCATGCCACTGCAAGATGCTGTGGTAGCCATGCTGGTTCAGTATGCCTTCAATTTTGAATAAATCCCAAACAGTGTCACCAGCAAAGCACCCCCACACCATCACACCTCCTCCTCCATGCTTCACGGTGGGATCCAGGCATGTAGAGTCCATCCGTTCACCTTTTCTGCGTCGCACAAAGACACGGTGGTTGGAACCAAAGATCTCAAATTTGGACTCATCAGACCAAAGCACAGATTTCCACTGGTCTAATGTCTATTCCTTGTGTTCTTTAGCCCAAACAAGTCTCTTCTGCTTGTTGCCTGTGACGCGCCCCCTGGGCCAGTGTTGTTGGGGATACCCGGAGCCGGATCAGATGGGGGTTGTAGTCTCCGAGTGGCTGTGACCCGGTCCGTGCCCAGGGTGTCAAGCTCAGTGTGTGGCAGTCCTTATGATGTTACTAGATGTTCTTTTGTGTCGACTACGCCACCCGTTGATTTGCGGTCAATACGGCCGCCGCTGCAGCAGGGTCCACTGAGGCTGATGATGTGAGTGCAGCTTAGGTAGTATAACCCCCAACGGGAGGGGTATAGCCTCAGGGGGTCAGCCGTGGAGGATGGTGGTTGTGAAGGTGCAGCAAGGAGACTCAGAGGCATAAAATGCAGTTCCAGGGTTTTACTTACTGGTGTTGCTCGGGTCACTGTGTACAGCAGTGACCACCCAAGCCGTGCTGCGTCCACCAGGTCCTGGACTCGGTCAACTCCCAGGCAACTCCGGAGTGTGGTCCTGAGCTCCTTTCTGTCTCTCCCTTCTTCTGGCCGTTCCCACCAGGGATCCACCTAAGTCCGGCTCCCTCGGGCCTCTTGTTGGTCAAGCCTCCTCTGGGCTCCCTGACCCTATTCTTGGTCTGCCTTCCGGGTGGATTTAGTGGGTGATCGTGGCAGATCCTGCCCACGACCTCCGGTTCCTGGCTAAGGTGTGCTGTAGCCTCTGCCAGCTTGGGATCCGGTACCCTGTTGCCGACCCTTCACCCTTTTGTCCTTATTTTGGGATCTTGGGGTCCCCTCTGCGCCTCTGGGTCTCTCTTCCTTCTCCTCTGCTCTGCTTCTCAGGCTCTCAGACAGACTGTCTGACTGACTGACTGTGGCTGACTGACCCTGATCTAAGATGGTGCCCACCTTAAATACTCCCTCTGTGTGTGAGCTCAGGTGACCAGCACCCAATGAGCTCCTAGCTTTACCCAGGCTGCTCCCCCTATCTGCCCCTACACTACTGGGATGTTCCACCCCCCTCCCACTCCAGCCAGGAACAGACACTGTCGTACCTGCACATTTCTCTAGTGGGAGTACCATCGGTCTGTTCCCCGGAAATGGGATGTGTGTAGTGCATGCAGCCTACTAGCTCAGTTCCACACTCCATCCTTACCCGGGAGTGGAATATCACACCTCTGGGTTGAGGTGCAATACCCCTGTAGCAGCCGAATCCTCAGGGTGCTACACCTGTCCTTAGCAGTGGTTTCCTAGCAGCTATTTTACCATGAAGGCCTGCTGCACAAAGTCTCCTCTTAACAGTTGTTGTAGAGATGTGTCTGCTGCTAGAACTCTGTGTGGCATTGACCTGGTGTCTAATCTGAGCTGATGTTAACCTGCGACTTTTAAGAACCAAGAATATAAGACATATTTTCTGTTGATTCACACTTTTTTGTTAAGTATATAATTCCACATGTGTTAATTCATAGTTTTGATGCCTTCAGCGCGAATGTACAATTTTCATAGTCATGAAAATACAGAAAAAAATTGAAATGAGAAGGTGTTTCCAAACTTTTGGTCTGTACTATATAATCAAAACATGTCAGCAGAACATCGGTTGGAGTCAGTTTATTATCTGCAATGGAGCAGCTTAACATTGTATGTACCTTTGACATTGCTATGTAGTCCAAACCATCAGAGCAGTTAAAGACCACACACTGCACGGCCAGCGCCTTGGCCAAATCTTTGGTGGTCTCAGTTTTTCCTGTGCCGGCCGGACCTTCTGGAGCTCCACCAAGATTTAGATAAAAAGCACCGATCTACCAATGAAACATGGAAGAACTGGTATGAAATATCAATAAACTTTCTAATAAGTTTCATGCATCATACAAAAGTCAAAAAGATTTCTGAGCATAACCCATCACATCATAGCAGAGTCCGCTAGCATCTGTCAGTGAGCGGAGTGATGACCAGGCGTGGGGAGTTGCCCAGGTACTCATAGGCGGACTTCACATTGCAGTTGATGATTCGCACTCTCGCATTCTCATTCTCCCAGTAATAGCGGAGTTGGGCAAGCCACTGGAAGTCTGTTTCATGAGAAACTCCTGAGCAATGTAGGAAAAGATAGTCAACCTCTAAGACACTGCAGAATCACAAGGGAGAGTTTCTAAAGGGAAGGCAAATGCACATACATTATAGGACAAAACTCCTAGTCACCGAATTCTGCTTTTTTCATTTAGTCCCATTGCCCACGGTGTGTAACATCCGGACTCTCAGCCCCCAGTTTATAAAATCCGGCCTCTCGCCTCCCCCGGGGTATAACATCCGCCCCTCGCCCCTAGTTTAGTATAACATCCGTCCCCTCGCCCCCCCGCCAGTGTATAAAATACATCCCCTCAACCCCACTGTATAACATCCAGCCCTCGGACATGTATAACATCTAGCCCCTCGTACCCCTAGGGTATAACATCTGGCCCCTCGGCCTTGTATAACATTAAGACTCTCGCCCCCACCAGTGTATAACATCAATCCCCACGCCCCCCGGTGTATAACATCCGCCCTCCCATGCTGTGTGCTGTTACTAACATATGACAGAACGGCTGGTGGTGCAGAGCTCTCTGATACCAGCTCGGTCCTGTAATAGGAGCCACCGGGGTAACAAGTCTGGATATTAAATTTCTTCCCTCCTAAATCTTCCCCCATCACATGTGAGTGATATTATTAAGGAGTAGAAGGAACTGCAGCAACTCAGGAGACCCCGGAACATTACAGAGCGGGGTCACTGAGTGCTGAGGAGCAGAGGGCGGAACGCTTTCCTGACTCCATTGGTAACAACATCACCACAAACACTGCGCCCCCGCCAGGAGCTTTATGGCCGAGCAGCTGCATGCAGCCTTACATCACCAAGCACAATGCCGAGCGTCAGATGGAGTGGTGTGAAGCCGCCACCACAGGACTCTGGAGGAGACCTGTTCTGTGCAGTGACGGATCACACTTCTCTATCTGGCATCTGATGGACGAGTCTGGATTTGGTGAATGCCAGGAGAACGTTACCCTATTAACTGCATTATGCCCGCTGTACAGTTTGCTGGTGGGGGTATGGCCTTGTTTTTAGGGGTTGGTCTAGGCCCCTTAGCTCCAGTGAAAAGATATCTTAATGCTTCAGCACAAGACATTTTAAACAATTGTAGCTTCCAACCCTAAGGGAATAGAAGAGCAGAACTGTTTCACACACGTTCTCAACCTCAACCCCACTAAACACCTTTAGGATGATTAATTAGAAAAAATACTGCACAATGGCAGCATAAATATGTCACCGCAACATAGGGAAGAACAATGTCAGTCACACATCAATTACATTGCCATATGTCTGCTCAGGCTTAGAATGGCTGACCATTCGGAGAATTACATAATACCTACAAAGAAGCCGAACAAAAGGCCATTAAAGGAATTGACATAAAAACCCTTTATTAGTACATCCATGGTTATGGAAGGACACCGCACAGAGGAGGGCACACACACCATTGATAGAAAATATTACACACCGCACCTAGGCCATCCAAACCACTGACTATAAAGAATATCAATTGTGGCAATGAGTCATATACAGGGGACGCCGACACCTACAGATGCCAAAACATTCCTATATAGTGACCACCATCTCAATATGCAGAAATGACTACTGCCCATAGACGTCATTGTAAGTACACCCCAAGATTGCTTTACTGTGACAAGATCAATTGTGTCCTATGAAAACTCAAAGAAAAGAGGGGGGAATATAACATAGATATGGAAAGAACTTAGGAATGGGGTGAAATGTATGAAGGTGCTCGGCATATTGAGCTGTGATATCTGTAGAGGGACGGACTCCATATTAACATCCTGTATATGGATTTAGAATAGGGGGCCATAAAAGCCCCTGTAGGTGTAATGTGGAGGGGCACAATACCTTTCTCCATGTAGTGTATGATAAATAGAACATGGTATTGGAAAGTTTGGTGCCAGCCATGATGTTTGCACAAACCTGTTTGGATCATTTCCATGTCCACGTCACGAGCGTGCCCCTCTATGGTGACGAGAGCCCCCAATGTGCTGCGAGTCTGCTGGGACAATTTGCCTCCTCGCACAAGCTCCACAATATCATTTAGCTGGAGCTGCAGATTATCATAGGAGTTTTTCAGGCCCTACAAGAAGGATGTAACGGTGAAATCATCTGCAGAAACATTCATAGAACATACATATTGCAAGGGGGCTGAAATCTATACAGATTATAAGCTGCAGACTAGATTGAGAACGCCACAATATGCAGGCACTTTATAATGTACACAACAATTTTACAACATATCTTTATAGAAGTTGGAGATCTGGATTGAACCCAGAGCTCCAAATACCCAGATGTACCTCTATAAAACCCTGCCACAAACAGCATGGAAAACTCAATGCAGATGGATTCATTTTATGCTGGTATTATGGGAAATCCCATACAATGTCTTCCCTTATTGGTAGATATGACGAGAGTAGAGATGAGCGAATGGATTTGCAGGACTCTGGTCCAACAGTCGGGTCAGTATTCCACGGCAGCAGGACCGGAGCCCCGTGAACCGGCATCTCCGGCTACTCTTTTGATGTCGATGTCATAGTTGTGGTGTGAGGCACAAATGACATCACGCCTGGCCGGCTAATCAAAAGAGGAGCCAGGGATGCCGGCATGTAAGAGGCGGTTAGCAAGGCTCCCATCCAACAGCCACAGACTACTAACCTGCTCTCTTAGACCAAGGTCCTGCAAATTTAGTTGCTCATCTCTAGACAAGATGCATGAATCAATGCAAAATCCCAACAATACTATGGAGCCTTTTGGGTACCTTCAAGATATTGAGCCACTGTACAACTGCAACCCCCAGGAGAAGACCCCTGGGCAAGAACAGTACATGGGCTCTTTGCAGTCTAATAACGTGCTGTGAAAGAAGCTGCTTGCATCTTTTGATGTGAATGTGGGTCCCCTTACCTCTGTTGCACCAATGGTATATCCGCCCCTGGAAACTCCTATAAGCTGCATCCCTGGGTATGACAGTCTATTAGCAGGAGAACACATGAAGTCTGTCTATGAATGTATATATATGTATTTCTCCCAGAAAATTATTACAATTACACATGTTTTGTTGTTCACATGTTTATTTAATTTGTGTGTATTGGAACAACACAAAAAGAAGATATTGGTCAACAATTTTGGTTCTCAAGTCCTCAGACAGTTCTCTTTTCCTCTTTCTGTTCTCCCTACTTAGTGTGGCACGTAACAACGCAAAGATTGAGTCAACTTTTCCCCTTTGTATCGGGTTTCAGGTGTGACTTTCATATTGCCCACACCTTTTACTTGCCACAGGTGAGTTTGAACGAGCATCACATGCTTGAAACAAAATTGTTTACCCACAATTTTGGAAAGATGCCAACAATTTTGTCCGGCCCATTTTTGGGGTTTTGTGTGAAATTATATCCAATTTGCCTTTTTTTCTCGGTTTTTTTTTGTGTTGTTCCAATACACACAAAGGAAATAAACATGTGTATAACAAAAAATACACATGCAATTGCAATAATTTTATGGAAAAATACTTCAAGGGTGCCAACACTTCCGGCCATGACTGTTTCTAGTGAAGCAACCTTGATCAGTAAAGGAGCTTATGCCGTACCTCTGGGCCACTGCCGATAGCTTCATGCACTTCACTGGTCCAGAACATCTGAGACACACAGAGCACGACCTGTCCCGGCCATTCCCTCACCCAGTCTTTTCTTGCAGTCTCAGGGTACGCCTTTTAAAAAACAAAGTTAAATTACGTTGACAGAAGCATTTAAGAGAGGGACAACCTTACTAGTATTATCTAGCAAATTCATTTCTACCGATTGCAGGTAGAAGATCTGCTACCTGGCTCTATTGCAAGAGATACATCATCCACAAATCATTCACTGCCGCCAAATAATCTTATACAAATATAAAAGTACTAGATTAGTTCCAATTAATGCTTTTGGTCTGTTGGTAGATCCGTACCATTCGTGACCGAGCAATAACATCATGCACGCTCCTTAACATGACATCTTCCCCTTGGATGAGCCACTTCTCCACGGCCCCCCGAGCCTCGGAGGTGGAGATGGTCTGGATGAGCTCTACGCGTTCCCCCTCGGTGCTGTACATGGCTTTGATGTCCAGGTTAGGAAGGAACTCCAGCTTTGCGATGCCTTCAAAGCCCTTCTTTAGATGTGGTTGGACCCGCAGAGGATCTTTAGTCTCAGAGAGAATTTCTAGCATTTTGTCGTTGGACAGGAAGAAAAAGCTAAAGCGAAAATGCACAATATGATAAAGATGTCATTAAAGTATTGGGTCAGGCGCCATTTGTATTAGTGTCTGTGAGAAAATAGAAAAGCAAAGCTTTAAAGTAAAGATTCAGTCCCCATACACATTGGATTAAAATAGTTTAAACCTGACGATTGCAGCAGGACCGGCCTACCCACTGATGTGTATGGGGGTCTCCTGACTCTCCCCCGATAGAGGATGTCAGGGCCAGAAGGATCGGGCAGATGGGATTTCAATACCCGGTCTTTTGGTTCTCAGGGGAGATAACCCGCTGCCGGAGGTGTCCAGTACCTACTTTCTCCTCTCTCCCCATTAAAAACACATGACTGTTCAGCAGAATATGTGGGAGTCAGGAGAAATAGCCAAATTACCATTCAGACGACGGGTATCTCATATCTCATGCGTATGGCTAGCTTAAAGGGGCTATCCAGCTTTGGGAACTTTTTTATTTAACTGAAATGGGTATTCCCATCTCCAAGATCCTACCCCAATATGTAGTAGGTGTAATAATAATAATATTAGCAAAAACCTCCAATTAGAAGTGCAGTATAGTTCTTCTGATTTGCTTTGTCGCTTACCCCATGTGCAGGGCATTGCAGTAGCTTAGGTTATGACCACTAGCAAATAACTGTCACTATATGAGTGGTCGTAACCATGGATACCGAAGCTGGGGAAAGCGACATAGCGAATCAGAAGAACTATACTACATTTCTAATTGGAGGTATTTGCTAATATTATTATTATTACTACGCCTACTACATATTGGGATAGGATCTTGGAGATGGGAATACCTATTTAATTGCGAGTATTTGCGACAATTCAGTTTCATTAAAAATGTTGCACCGTTCGGCTTTTTGTTTCCTGCACATTCAGCTTTGATGTGATCTGTGGTCATAAATCGGCTAAGAGGAGCTGAAAAAAGACAGATTAAAAATAAGTCCAATAGCCAGCGCAGCACAGAGCCAATAGAAGGCAAACAGTGCAAAATTATTAATGAAATCCAATTACAAAAATGATTTCAATGCGTTTAAATAAGAAAAAAAAAATTCTTTAAGGAGTATATAGAATCATTGCAACAAGTGAAAGGACTATACCGTGGGAAAAAAGCCTCTTCTTCTCCAGATAGGCATTCAGCCCTTTCATGATTTTATCCAGAAGCACATTGCTGTCCTGAAGTTTTTCCAGAAGTCCGGTCAGAGAAGTGGCGCTTAAAGACTAAAACAAAGTAGATAGCCCATAAGTAAGATTCCATTATATAGTTATAGAGACTGAAAAAAGGTCACATTCATTGACTATTGTGCCAATAGTTCATATTAAAAAAAAAGTTAGAACCTATTTGGATAGAAAATAGAAGATGCGGGAAGCTGGAGTCCAGGCAGTGCGGAGCCCCATAACCCGGGATCCTTGTGATGGAAGCATCAGGACACGGACTCTTGGAAAACATCAATCCTGGATGCAAGATGACCGTGCTTTCTTGTATCAGTCCACCATGAAGCATCCATTTACCTTCGGGTCTTTAACGCAATGTTTCATGATCTCTCTCCAGTTTCTGTCCACAGTCTGGAATAAGCGTCCTTCTTCAGGCATTTGCTGCATGATGTCCTCAGAAGAGAAGATGGGGTCTAGATAAAGCCACTGGGCCTGCACCTTCAGCCATTCATCAATGGTTTCCTGGATCCTTATCAGTCGTTCCTCCCATTGCTTAAAAGGAGGAGAGCAAAAAGTTAATTACACATAAAATGAAAATGATAGAAAAAAATGCTATCATTTTAGAAGATAAATTATCAATGGATATGAATTCTGAATTGTTGGACATTTGTAGGGAAAGTTTGGTGAGACTCCTTGATACCATCCCCTTTACATGTAAGCTGGAGCCGCATGTAACTTTAGCCTCGGAGATCCTAATGAAACCTTAGCTTCTGCTAATAAGCAAGTGAATATTTTATACCTTGATTTCTTTCTCATAGGGCTTGATGAAAGGCGATCCCCTCATTGTCTGAGTCTTCACAATTTGGTCATCCAAAGTGGTTTGGATTTCATCCACTGCTGATAGAATAGAAACGCCAGATTCTCGATAGGGACTGGTATTAAAGGATATGGAGTCCCACATTTCTTCCATGGTATGCATCGCCTTCTCCAGGGAAAACTCCTAATAAGAAAATACAGAAACTTTTCACTAGTAGCAGATTCCTCTTTGTTCCGACAAGGATGGGGGAGAAGCATATATTCAAGGATGGGGGGGAGCACATACAAGGATGGGGGAGCAACATATATACAAGGATGGGGGAGCAACATATATACAAGGATGGGGGAGCAGGATATATACAAGGATGGGGGAGCAGGATATATACAAGGATGGGGGAGCAGGATATATACAAGGATGGGGGGC
Organism: Phyllobates terribilis; assembly: GCF_046119375.1. Taxonomy (NCBI): domain Eukaryota; kingdom Metazoa; phylum Chordata; class Amphibia; order Anura; family Dendrobatidae; genus Phyllobates; species Phyllobates terribilis. The sequence continues at coordinate 631,212 of NW_027363538.1, forward strand.
AGCATATATACAAGGATAGGGAGCAGCATATATACAAGGATGGGGAAGCAGCATATATACAAGGATAGGGAGCAGCATATATACAAGGATGGGGGGCAGCATATATACAAGGATGGGGGAGCAGCATATATACAAGGATGGGGGAGCAAAATATATACAAGGATGGGGGAGCAACATATATACAAGGATGGGGGAGCAGGATATATACAAGGATGGGGGGCAGCATATATACAAGGATGGGGGGCAGCATATATACAAGGATGGGGGAGCAGGATATATACAAGGATAGGGAGCAGCATATATACAAGGATGGGGAAGCAGCATATATACAAGGATGGGGAAGCAGCATATATACAAGGATGGGGAAGCAGCATATATACAAGGATGGGGAAGCAGCATATATACAAGGATGGGGAAGCAGCATATATACAAGGATGGGGAAGCAGCATATATACAAGGATGGGGAAGCAGCATATATACAAGGATGGGGAAGCAGCATATATACAAGGATGGGGAAGCAGCATATATACAAGGATGGGGAAGCAGCATATATACAAGGATGGGGAAGCAGCATATATACAAGGATGGGGAAGCAGCATATATACAAGGATGGGGAAGCAGCATATATACAAGGATGGGGAAGCAGCATATATACAAGGATGGGGAAGCAGCATATATACAAGGATGGGGAAGCAGCATATATACAAGGATGGGGAAGCAGCATATATACAAGGATGGGGAAGCAGCATATATACAAGGATGGGGAAGCAGCATATATACAAGGATGGGGGAGCAGCATATATACAAGGATGGGGAAGCAGGATATATACAAGGATGGGGAAGCAGCATATATACAAGGATAGGGAAGCAGCATATATACAAGGATAGGGAAGCAGCATATATACAAGGATGGGGAAGCAGGATATATACAAGGATGGGGAAGCAGGATATATACAAGGATGGGGGGCAGCATATATACAAGGATGAGGGGCAGCATATATACAAGGATGAGGAAGCAGGATATATACAAGGATGGGGGAGCAGCATATACACAAGGATAGGGAAGCAGAATATATACAAGGATAGGCAAGCAGCATATATACAAGGATGGGGAAGCAGGATATACACAAGGATGGGGTAGCAGCATATACACAAGGATGAGGGAGCAGCATATATACAAGTGTAGCGCCCCGAGGGTTCGGCCGCTACAGGGGTATTGCACCTCTGCCAGAGGTGTGATATTCCACTCCCGGGTAAGGATGGAGTATGGACCAGGGCTCAGTTAGCAGCATGCACCACACACACCCCATTTCCAAGGGACAGCTCAACGGTGCTCCCATTAGTACAGTAAAGCAGGCACGACAGACCATGTCCCTGGCTGGAGTGGGGAGGGGGGGGAACCCAGTGATGTAGGAGCAGGAGGGGACGGTTCCTGAGCATAGGTAGGAGCTCATTGGTTGCTGGTCACCTGAGCTCACACACTAGGGAAGGGTATATAAGGTGGGCACCATCTTAGTTCTGGGTGGTTGAGTTCAGTGAGAGAAGGAGTTCAGCCAGAGAGGGCTGACAGGAGGCTGTGGCTCAGTCTGGGCCCAGCTCCACGAGGCAGGCCTAGGGTGAAGGCCGGAGCCAGAAGAAAGGAACAGAAACAGAAAGGAACAGCAAAGAAAAGAGAAGTACCCAAAGTGTAGAAGGGCTCAAACAAGAAGGCAGAAGGGACCCTAAGAGCCCATGAGAATACCGGGTGAAGGGTCAGGCAGATTAAGGGTACCGGATCCCAAGTTGGTGGAGGAGAAACTACCCTCAGCCAAAGACTGGAGGTCGTAATCATTTATTGGTGCGACACCTCACCAAACCTGCTAGGAAGGCACCATATAGGACAGCGGGGAACGGGGCCCACGTTTACCCGCGCAGATCTGCGGTAGCTGGACAAAAGTTGGTCACTGGTGGGGCAGGCCAGAGAAAGGATGGAGGGGGGTTCTGTGCCATGTTCCTGAACTACCTGGGGGTTGACCGAGCCCCTCACCTGGTGGACGCAGCATGGCTCGGGCGGTCATTGCTGACAGAAGTGACTGGGAATATACGAACTGTGAGTGAAAGACCCTGGACTGCAACACGTTGTCTTTGTGCTTTTTGCTTCGCCAGCACTAACGGTACTGGGACTCCCTGCACCATCACCCCCACCATTCACTACACTGCCCTGGGGCTGCATTCTTCCCGTGGGGAGTTACACTACCTCAGCTGCATACACCATCAGCCTCAGCGGTCTGCCTTGCAGCGGTGGTTCCTAATAGCCGCAATCCACGGGTGGCGTAGTCGGACATTACCTAAAGCACATAGTAGACTACCAATGGTCTGACCACACTGAGCCACGGGACCGGGTCGCCACCACTACTCCCAGCATTGCCCTGAAGCCCGGTTCCGAGTACCCCACGGCCCAGGGGGCGAGTCACAAGGATAGGGAGCAGCATATATACAAGTATGGGGGAGCAGCATATATACAAGGATTTGGGGGAGCACATACAAGGATGGGGGAGAAGCATATATACAAGGATGGGGGAGCAGTATATATACAAGGATTTGGGGGAGCAGCATATATACAAGGATTTGGGGGAGCACATACAAGGATGGGGGAGAAGCATATATACAAGGATGGGGAAGCAGGATATATACAAGGATGGGGGAGCAGTATATATACAAGGATGGGGGAGCAGCATATAAACAAGGATGGGGGGTAGCAGGATATATACAAGGATGGGGGGTAGTATACATACAAGAATGGGTGAGCAGTAGTGTTGAGCATTCCGATACTGAAATATCGGGTATCGGCCGATATTCGCGGTATCGGAATTCCGATACTTAATTCCGATACTTTTACAATATCGAATACCGGAATCGGAAGTTCCCATAATGCCTGCGCTCTGCAGTGTCTCTGAAGGATGACAAGCTGGATGGCAGCGCTCAGCTGCGATCCAGCCTGTCATCAGAATGCCATCCCAGCGTGAGAGAATTCTCCTGATTGTTTAAAAGCCAGCGGGCGGTAAAAAGCCGCCGGTTTTTAAACAATCACACAGCCCCATACTGCTTCCCCGCAGCCTCCCACCCCGATCCTCCGCTCCCCTCGCCATCTCCCATCCCAATCGTAAGTTAGGACAGGGCGGGGAGCGCAGCACCAAGGAGCGGGGAGGGAAGGACCCGGGCGGGGAAGCCGGCAGTGAAAAGACTTCACCGCCGGCTTTCCCGTTCTGTGCTGCACTTTCCCGCCGGTTATTTCAAATCAACAGCTGAGGTATCAGGTGATGCCGATCAGCTGTTCATTTGAAGTAGCCGCGGTGCCCTCAGAGGGTTCATGTGAGTTCATGCTTGACTGCATTGCATGAACTCACATGAACTTTCCCACGGCCGCACAGGTCAGCCTCACCTCCCAGACCATCAGCCCGTCATGATTAGTGTGTGTGCGGTGTCTGTGCGATGTCTGCGAGTGTGTGCGGTGTCTGCGGGTGTGTGCGCGGTGTCTGTGCGATGTCTGCGAGTGTGTGCGGTGTCTGTGCGATGTCTGCGGGTGTGTTCGGTGTCTGTGCTATGTCTGCGGGTGTGTTCGGTGTCTGTGCTATGTCTGCGGGTGTGTGCGGGGTGTCTGTGCGATGTCTGCGAGTGTGTGCGGGGTGTCTGTGCGATGTCTGCGAGTGTGCGCGGTGTCTGTGCGATGTCTGCGGGTGTGTGCGCGGTGTCTGTGCGATGTCTGCGGGTGTGTGCGCGGTGTCTGTGCGATGTCTGCGGGTGTGTGCGCGGTGTCTGTGCGGGTGTGCGCGGTGTCTATGCGATGTCTGGGGGGTGTGCGTGCAGGCAGACATAGGCCGATGTGACACTACTACTCCCATCGGCCTATGTCTGTCCCCCGTCCACTCGTGCCAGCAGGATCAGCTCGATGGGAGCAGTAGTTCCCATCAGCCTGATCCTGCTATTTAAATTGCCCTACTGTGTCCCCAATAAATTTTAAATACATGTCATTGGTGGCCAGTGGTTACCTACAATAAATTAGTTTATACATTACCTGTCCCCACCGATCGCCACCTAAAATAAAGTAAAAAATAAAAAATTACACCTATACTCACCTAGACACCTAATTCCCCGAAGCCATCGATCTCCTGTAATAAAATCTAAAATAATAAACCACAACCTTATCCTTACCCCTCCGTAGTAGTCCACGAGTGTCCCACGATGATCTCCAGTTTAGAGCAGCCACATAGAATGTGACCGCTCTGAACTGCTGCCGCCGCTAGAATGACGGGGCCGTAAAGCAGCCCCGTCATTGCATAAGTGGGTTCGCCGGAGTTGAGGCAGCACTGCTCCAGTCAGCTCCTTTACGGCCCTGCTGTATCGTGAGAAATTCCCGCGGTACAGCAGTGCCGTAAAGGAGGTCTCCGGAGCTGCGCTGACTGAATGCACTCCGGTGACCTCAGTCAGTGGCTCCCGCTGCCGGGAGCGGACGTGTTCCCGGCAGCGTGAGCTTACAGCAGCCATGCACTGCTGTCACCGTCTCCAGATGTGACAGCTGTGCATGGGAGATCAGCGCAGGAACGTGGACAGGTAACTATTTTTTATAGTAAACTAAGAATTAAATAAAATGGTCTGTTTTATTTCAAATAAATTATTTTTTTCTGGGTGTAGTGTGTGTTTTTCTTTTTAACACTTTGTAGGTTAGTAATGGGGGTGTCTTATAGACACCCATCATTACTAACCTGGGCTTCATGGCAGCTGGCGCTGACATGAACCCCACCACTATTACCCCCTGCCACCGCACCAGGGCAGCGTGGAAGAGCGAGGCTAAGTGCCAGAATTGGCGCATCCTATGGATGCGCCATTTCTGGGGTGGCTGATGACTGGTGTTTCTAGCCTGGGAGGGGGCCAATATTCATGGCACCCTTCCTGGGCTATTAATATCAGCCCCCAGGAAATTCATGAAATAATTAAAAAAAAATTGATGTGGGGCTTCGCCCTATATTTGTGTCCAGCCAGGTACAGCAGGCAGGAACGGGCTGCCCCCAACCACCAGCTGCCTATTTGTACCTGGCCGGACACAACAATATAGGGAAGCCCTTTTTTTCTTAATTATTTCATGAATTTCATGAAATAATAAAAAAAAAAAATACGTGGGGCTTCTCCCTATTTTTGTGTCCAGCCAGGTACAACTAGGCAGCTGGGGGCTGGAATCTGCAGAGCAGGGAGGCCCAAGCTTTCTGCCCCCCCCCGCTGCAAATTGCAGTCCGCAGCCACCCCGGAAGATGGCGCGTTCATAGAAGCGCCATCTTCTGGCGCTGTACCCAACTCATCCAGGGCCCTGGTGCGGTGGCTCACTGGATAATAAAGGGGTTAGGGCCAGCTTGACATTATCAGCTGGCCCTAAGCCCGAAATTCATGGGGTCACGCCAATATTAGACATGACCGCCATGAATTTCTAGTAAAGTATTTAAAAAAAAAACACAACACCCAGAATAAAGTCCTTTAATTGAAATAAACACACAATTCTATATTGTTCTAAATTAAACCATACTTACCATCACGCCCATTCCAGCTGAAGCCAACGATCTCCTGCAATAAATGAAAAATAATAAACCAACCTCATCCTTACCTTTCCATGGTTCCCAGGACAGCTTCAGCTCTGCTACATCGAGATGACAGGCTGGACCTGCAGAACGCTGCCATCCAGCCTGTCATCCCGCGGACACTGAGAAGCGCAGGCATGCTTGCGCTCCTCAGTGTCAGGCTGTGACGGCATCCAGATGAGCCGAGTCTCTCACGGTCACCGCATGTGCAGGGGAATTCTCCCACGCTGTCAGTGACGTGCATGAGGTGAGCTGAGTTCATTGTCGGCTCATCTGGATGCCGTCACAGCCAGACACTGAGGAGCGCAAGCATGCCTGCGCTTCTCAGTGTCCGCGGGATGACAGGCTGGATGGCAGCTTTATGCTGTGATCCAGCCTGTCATCTCGATGTAGCAGAGCTCGAGCCGTCCTGGGAACCATGGGAAGGTAAGGATGATGTTGCTTTATTATTTTATTTTTATTGCAGGAGATCGTTGGCTTCAGCTGGAATGGGTGTGACGGTAAGTATGGTTTAATTTAGAACAATAAAGAATTGTGTATTTATTTCAATTAAAGGACTTTATTCTGGGTGTTTGTGTTTTTTTTAACTTTGACTATGGAGTTAGTAATGGGGGTGTCTTATAGACGCCTCTCCATTACTAACCTGGGCTTGATGTCAGCTGGCATTATAAGCCGACATCAACCCCAGCCCTATTACCCCACTGCCACCGCTACAGGGCAGTGGGAAGAGCGAGGCTAAGTGCCAGAATTGGCGCATCCTATGGATGCGCCATTTCTGGGGCGGCTGACGGCTGGTGTTTCTAGCCTGGGAGGGGGCCAATATTCATGGCACCCTTCCTGGGCTATTAAAATCAGCCCCCAGCTGTCTGCCGAGCCTTTGCTAGCTATTAAAATAGGGGGGACCCCACGTCTTTTTTTGGGGGGGGGTCCCCCATTTTAATAGCTAGTAAAGGCTAGGTATTCAGCTGGGGGCTGATATTAGTAGCCTGGGAAGCTCCGTGGGTATTACCCCCTTCCCAGGCTTCAAACATCTGCCCCAGCAGTCTGCTTAACCTCCGCTAGAGACTAAAATTAGGGGGAACCCCACGCCAATTTTTTTTAAATAAATCCTTTATTTTAACACTAAATGACAAGTACAGTAATCAACACTATCACTGTACTTCTTATATATGCGACTGACATGTTTCTATGTATCTAATCTATGTGTGATGCTCTATTCTTTCTATTCTAAATTGTCGGGTACAGATGCTGAATTGCAGGCCGGCTTTTTTAAAGAGACAGTGCATTAAAACACTAATATTTTTTTAAATAAATCCTTTACACTAAATGACAAGTACAGTATGCAATACTGTCACTGTACTTCATATATATGTGACTGACATGTTTCTATCTATCTAATCTATGTGTGAAGCTCTATTCTTTCTGTTATAAATTGTCGGGTACCGTTGTATGCCGCTGCTGAATTGCCGGCTTTTCATATTTCACTGTGAGCACTGTTCCCATCGATTTGGGCAACCACCTCCCCCAAAACATTCTACAATATTGTTAATTGTTTTCCTTCATGTAGAATTAACCTACAAGGAAAGAAAGGGTTTATTTTCATTCCGATATTTGTGTCCCATTGACTTGCATTGGTTTCCGGTACCGGAATCGGCGATATCCGATACTTTTTGGGTATTGGTCCGATCCAATCCGATCCGATATTTCCTGATATCGGAAGGTATCGCTCAACACTAGTGAGCAGCATATCTACAAGGATGAAGGAGCAGCATATATACAAGGATGAGGGAGCAGCATATATACAAGGATGGGGGAGCAGCATATATACAAGGATGGGGGAGCAGCATATATACAAGGATGGGGGAGCAACATATATACAAGGATAGGGGAGCAACATATATACAAGGATGGGGGAGCAGGATATATACAAGGATGGGGGAGCAGCATATATACAAGGATGAGGGAGCAGCATATATACAAGGATAGGGAAGCAGGATATATACAAGGATGGGGGGTAGCACATACAAGGATGGGGGAGCATATATACAAGGATGGGCAAACATATACCAGGATGGAAGGGGGAGCATATTTTTTCTATCTGCAGACTCATGCCCCTGCTCCTGTTTGTGGCTGCTTTCGGTTCCCCTCGCCTGCTCTATGTAGGAGTTGTTTTTCTAAACTAAAACCTCAGTATTCTGGTTAAATGACCGTGTTGGCACTATGGGATAAATAAGTGGGTTTTGGGTTGCAGTTTGGGCTCTCGGTCTGTAAAAGGTTCGCCATCACTGACCTAGGATATTTTGGAGATATTGTCACTGCAGTATTTAGGTGTCACCATCTAGAGGTCGAAATGCAAATTACTACATGGATTCTTAAATTAAGAAATAGGGAGTCACATAGCAAGAGTGATTTGTATCATACTATCAAAAGATACTGCATCTTTTTGTAAAATCATCTCATATACAGTACTGTGCAAAAGTTTTAGGCAGGTGTGGAAAATATGCCGCAGAGTAAAAAGCTTTAAAAATAGAAGTGATAATAGTTTATTTTTAAGAACAGTTATTAGGCTATGTTCACATGCTGCGTTTTTTCAACCCTTTGCATAACTAATAATCTTTATAATAATAATAATCTTTTTATTTATATAGCGCCAACATATTCTGCAGCTCTTTACAATTCAGACAATTTACAGACATTCTGGGCGCTGTCCCCATCAGGGCTCACAATCTACATTCCCTATCAGTATGTCTGATACAAATGGAAGCAAGGGGACCCTCTGGGTTCTGTTATAGGACGGAAAATAATACTCCAATATTTGCAGTGGGTTTTTCTGCTGCAATTACTGAACATGTGCACATACCCTTATGACGTTTCTTTATATTTTAGTGGTTAAAAAAAAATTCAGAACCTTAAATTGTTTGTTCCTCCATATTCTGAGACCTGCATCTTTTCGCTCATGGAGCTGAGTGAGGTCTTGGTTATTTTTCGCTGGGAGCTGATGCTTTTAACCCCTTCACCACCTTGGGTTTTTCCATTTTTGCGTTTTCGCTTTTTGCTCCCCTTCTTCCCAGAGCCATAACTTTTTTTTTTTCCTTCTTCATGTTTAACATATTGTCTGAATAATTTAATATTTCGATAGATCGTACTTTTTTTTAGTCATGACGATATCAATTTTTTTTTAAATTTTTCCATTTTTGAATGGGGACAAAGGAGGTGCAGTTTTTTATACATTTTTATTTTTTAAATGGAACCTATCATGTGAAAAACGCTATCAACCTGCAGATGTGGGGTTACTCTGAACTTGCTCGGCGCCCGCACTTTTAGCCCCGCTGCCAGGAGGAAGCTTTATTCCTCCCGGCATTGGTGTAACCGCACCCCCCGGCATTGATTGACAGCAGCTCAGCAGTACGACCGGACGACAGTCAGTGCTGGAGGCGCCACTCTCTATGTACAGAGCAGTGACTGTACCCGCGCCACCGCACCTATGACTGGAAGCTGACCGCTGCCAGGAGGAATACACATAATTTCCTCCCGGCAGCGGGGCTCTAAATGCCAGGGCCAGACAGGTTCAGAACGCTATTAACCTGCAGATTAACCCTGTTTTTTCACGTGACAGGTTCCCATTTTTTTATTTCTACTTTTTTTGTACCACTAGGGGATCTCAACCTGCAATTGTTCAATTGCTTACACTAAACTTACCGGCTGCCATGGTAATGTGGCGCCCCTGCGGGTCCAGTTGCCACAGAGGTACTGCATCTCACCCAGAGGTGTGGTACTCCACACTCAGGTAAGGACGGAGTACTACCCGGGACCCACACACCCACATCCAATACTCTCCACTACAGTAGGGAAGGGCGAGATTGATCCTAAGGGAGAGCAGTCCCTGGTCCCTAGCTGGAGGGTGTAACCAGGTAGAGGAGGTGGGTGGAGGAAGAAGTTCAGGGGAGCACAGACAGAAAGAGTATAAAAGACAAGGGGAACCATCTAGAAGCGGACAGTACAGAGAGGAGCTCAGTTGGGAGTGGGAGCTCAGGAGGAACTCCGCTCAGGAGAGCAAGTTAGGAGAGAGAGGAGTCGGACCTAGTAAGAGAGGCCCAGGAGGAGAGTGAGAGAAGACGGGAGCAGCGAGAGAAAGGCTCCAGAGACAGAAGGGATCCCAGCAGCACGGTGAGTGCAGGAAGCCACCCGTGCGCCCGAATTCATGCTGACGTGGAGGGATCAGGCCGCAGAGGGGTACCAGCCCCACACTAGTGGAGAACAACCAGGTTCAGCTAGCCAACCGGAGGCTGCAGCATTTGCAAGGTGTTGCAGCCAAAATTCTCAATTATATCGCTGAAAAGGTGGCCACATAGGGTACAGGAGATTGCAAGTCGCCCGACAAGGCCCGAGGCCACTGGCTTGGGACACTGATTGTGAGGCGCAGGGTAGGAGGGTGAGAACCAGCGCCGTGAGACGACCAGGAAAGGTACATAGAACGGGGTCCCGTCCAAGTGCTCCTGAGGTACCTTAGAGTTTGCTGGATCACTACCCTGGAGGGGACAGGGCGACGTGGGAAGTTGCTGTTAGAACCTTGCTCTTAGGTTTTTTCTATTGCTGGTCACATGACCTTGTTGGCCTATTTGGTCCTGCTCCGCCCTTCTGGCTTTGCTGGACTTCATTGTATTACTACTCTTTAGCTAGCCGGTGCTCAGTATCTTACTCTGTTAGTTTGCTTGGTCTTCGGACCTCTGTGTTCTATATATATTGTTTGTTCGTCTGTCTGCTACTATTTCTGTTAGGAGGTGTCCATTTTGCTCCCAGTCCCTAGTACTTGTAGGGATTCCTTCCCCACATCTATAGGTCTCCGTACAGACTAGCTGAGGACTTTAGCAGGTCTGATTGCAGGATCAGGTTCCCTGTTACATCGTAGGGATCAAGCTGAGTTCTATCGTAGGGACAGATCTCCTCTCTTTCCTTAGCTCTGGTAGCAGAACATAACAGTTGCACACTGGTGACTGTAACCTGAGGAACTTAACAACTGTGAGTAAAACCTGAAGACTGCACCCCACTGTGTCCTTGAATAATTGCTGCGCCATCACCTGCATTACACCGCACCAACAACATCTACCTTCAAAATTCATCTTATTCTGCCCTGGGGCTTAGCTCTGCCTGTGGAGAGCTGAACCAACTCTACTGCGTCACCATCAGCTCCAGTGGATCTGCACCACAGCGGCGGCCCGATATAGCCGCATACCACAGGTGGCGTCACGAACATTATCTCTAAAAAAACTTTATTCCCCTTTTACTTATCCTTTAATTTGACCACCCGGGGCCACGGACCGGGTCACTGCCACCGTGACATCCCGAGCACCAACCGGCCCAGCTACCGAGTACCCCACAGCCCCAGGGGGCGCGTCAGTAACCCATCAGCTCCCTGCAATCGCCATTCAGTGATTGACAAAGGCATTTAGATGGATAAACTTCAGCGATCGGAGCGAGCTCTGGTTGCTGCAGTTACAGGCAGTTTTTGGCTGTGTAGCACAGCCGGCATCTGCTACATATGATGTGAGCTCTACTACTCAGTCGGTTTCATACAGGCCTTAGAGACCTGGGACAAAACTACATCATGGGTTTAAGGGAACCTGTCATGTAAAATAACACTATTAACCTGCAGATATGGGATATGGGGTAAATCTGCAAGTAATAGCATTGTGACACTGTGCGGTGCCTGCACTGAGAGCCCCGCTGCCAGGAGGAAATTAACTTTATGTCACCCAGCAGCCTCTCTCTGTCAGTCACAGGGGCGGCGCCTGCGCGGTTTCAATCACTGCTCTGTGTATAGTGAGCGGCAGCTGTAGAAAACCCAATATCCAAATGGCATTTTATGGGAATCTGAAGTTCTGTATTCTCATCCATTAGTCAGAATGAAAACGACCACCAAACAGCGTCTCCTGCCCTGGAGGACCAAACACTAGATTTCCAGGTACAGCCCAGTGATTACAGAGAATCACTTGTAATACTTAATTTCTGTCTTGGGAGGCGCTGTAGGGAAATTCAGCACCTGCTGCCGGGTACTCGCTTACTGCAGAAGGGATCAGTTTGGTCTTTATCTGCAGCACATTGGGGTTTCACCTCTGACCCATATGGAGAAACCTTACATGAGACCGTACGACCCCATCAAGACTCAGGGGCGAAACCCACATTCACTACATGGACGACCGATGGAATAAAGACAAGAACAACGATGTAGGGGGTAAACGAAAGATTTTATTTATAGATGGGGTTATTATATGTTATAGTATCATGTATATGTGTAAATTATTCTATCAGAATAATCCTATTTATGGGCCGCGTTGATCCAGAGGAAGGCGAAAAACCCCTGTGAGGAATAAGCCAATTGTCCTCATATCAGGGGGGAAAATTCCTTCCTGACCCCAAATATGGCGATCAGAATAAATCCCAGGATCAAGGGCTGAGACCGAAATTAAATTAATTTCTAAAAAATGTATTAAACTATTTATCTTTTCCTTATTTAAGTTCAGAGCTACGGTATATATTATACATTATCTGAAAATCTGCCTATACTTTAAAATGTTTTTATGTATTTATAATAAGCCATTAATATGGGAATTACTTATATAACTGTCAGTTTATATCTATTTAAGGCCGTGTTGATCCAGAAGAAGGTGAAAAATTCCTTCCTGATCCCAAATATGACGATCGGGATGAATCCCAGGATCAACGGCTCATAGCTAATGTGTGATACGTAAGTGTACATTTTTATTTAAATATTTAATTATTTTCAATTTATTTTTATATTTATTTTAACTAATTTTTCTTAAACCAAAAAATAAATTATTTTTTCAGATATTTTTTCATTATAAATATAAGAACCTACTTATTTCTTCTATTTTACTAAACCTATCTATGGGCCGTGTTGATCTAGAGGAAGGCGAAAACCACAGGTGAGAAATGGGCCAATTATTCTCATGACGGGGGAAAAATTCCTTCCTGACCCCAAATATGGCGATCAGATTAAATCCCAGGATCAAAGGCTCGTACCTCCCTGTGTGTAATGGAAGTGAGATTTTTAAAAAATATATTTACATTTTTTAATTGTTATATATTTAGACTAAAAATGTTTTTGGTTTGTGTAAAATAAACTATTTTTGAATTTTATTTTTTTAAACTTATTTTTTTGCACTACTTATGTGTGAATCTACTTATTGATATATTACTAAACCTATTTAAGGCCGTGTAGATCCAGAGGAAGGCGAAAACCCCCTATGAGGAATGGGCCAATTATCCTCATATTAGGGGGGAAAATTCCTTCCTGACCCCAAATATGGCGATCAGATTAAATCCCAGGATCAAAAGCCGAAATCTCTATCTACGTCCTATGTGTCTATGTGTGTGTGCCTATACCTGTAGTGTAGTGTAGGGTCTACACCTATCATGTACTGTGGATGTGATGGATGATGGGTGCAGTACTTACCCGGCCTGCGCTGAGGTAAGTTCAGGGATAATGGCCAATATTATACTATTGTTCCTGAACTCACCAGATGGAAACTTAGCACAGGCCGCTCCTGGGGCGCAGAAGACCTTCGGGCTGGAGGGATCTCAGATGCCAGCCATGGATTGGAGGAGGCCAAGTCAAGGGCCTGGTGCAGCGACACGATGGCAGTGGTCCGACATGAAGGTGTTAATGAGAGACATGATGTTCTAGGGCAGCCGAGGTGACAAACAGCAGCAGAGACGTGAGGTACGGGTCAGGAGGCAAGAAGTTCTGGGCAGTTGGCACGGGTTCATCCTGCAAGACATAAGAGGAAGACATTTCAATAACTTCTAGCTCCTGGATCTTCTGTTATCTTAGAGGAATGGTCATTATAATGAACCATTCCCCTATGTAACATCAGATATAATGTACACATCTAATGATCGGTGTCCTGTGTGTACAGCGGTCACTCACCAGATGGTCGTGGATTCTTTCACAGCCCAGATATTCTCATCCACCTAAGAATGACAGAGACATAGTCATTGACAGAAACAGTGGGAGAAGACAAAGATGGTCATAATGGCCACAAGGTGAGAAGAACATTTGATGGGATTTATCCTCACAGAGGATGATCTTACCGGGCCCAGCTTGATGACCCATAATTGAATCCGGCCACGGGGTTAAAGGCTTTCTTATCCTCCGGCCACTGTAGCTGATGGTTGTCCAGAACTGGCCTGAATGGTACGAATGGCGGCTTTGCTCTCCTTTTCTCTAGATCCTCCCAGCCGATGTTGGTAAAGAATGGATGCTCTCTGATGTTCCCGCACACATCCAATCGTTTCTCAGGATTTTTGCACAGCAGCTTCTTGATAAGATCTTTCAAGTCAGCATCAAGCCAAGATGGAATTTCAGGCTCTCCTCTGGTTATCGCTGTGTAAGCCATTTTGCTGACAGAGCCGGTGTAAAATGGGGAGCGTCCTGTTGCCATCTTGGACACCACAATCCCCAGGCTCCACCAATCCACTGCTGTGCCATATCCTTTTTTGAGAAGCACCTCAGGGGCCATGAAGTGGAAAGTGCCCGTCACTCCTGAGATGTTTTTGGAGGAGGTGACCCCATCTTGGGCGAGCCCCAGGTCAACTACACGGATGTGGCCATCGGCATCCAACATGATGTTTACTGGCTTAATATCTCTGCAATGAAATAAGAAAACATAATAAGAAATCTACCCCATGATACAGGAGATGGAAAATGGGTCACTGCAAGATCAGATGGACTAGGCAGACAGGAGCCCAGGAAAGTTGGGGGCAATTTTTTGAGCATGTAGAGGGGACAGAGAGAAGGAGGAAAGTTGTGCTTACCGGTGGACGATGTTGTGTCCGTGGAGGAACTGGAGACCACATACAATCTCTGCTGTGTAGAATCTGATGGAGAGAACAGAGTGTAGTATCAATGTCATCACTGATACCTCCTTCCCTCCTGGGCTACATGACCTGCCAGTCCTCTCCCAGCTACATCTCCACCTCTGCTTTTATTTTCACCCCTCTGCTCTCTTTTTCGTATATCTTCCTCATACTCACCTTACGCTGTCGATGTTCAGGCAGCCGCACATGTCAATCAAAGCCTCGAGGCTGCCGCCGGACAGATACTCCGTGATGAAATACGCCAGCTTCCGAGACTGCTGTGCGGCATAGAGGTGACATAAGAATGGGCAGTCTCGGGCCGCGAGGAGTATCCGCCGCTCTCTCATAAGGATGTTTTCCTTCACCTTCTTTTTCTTGATCATTTTTACAGCCATAAAGATGTTTCGGCTGGGGACTGATGTCAGGACCACCTGAAGAAAGAAATAGGGAATGCTTAGAAAATGTGTATGGGAGGTGGAGAACAGCTGGTTTATCACTGCACAAGAAACGGGTGGGCTGAGTGGTGAGAGAGTCTGATGGTAATGTGGCGCCCCTGAGGGTTCTGTCGCCACAGGGGTACTGCATCTCTTTAATGAGGTGTGGTATCTCCTCTCCGAGGTAAGGATTAGTGTTGAGCCACCCCCGTAGTGTTCGAGTTCGGTTCGTCGAACACCCGTATGTTCGCCGAACTGTTCGACGAACTGTTCGACAAACACCTTCGAAAACCGTTAAAACCAATAGCAGGCAAACAAAAACACATAGAAACACATAGAAAACACCTTCAACGGTGTCCAAAAGCTGACAAACTGCTCAGAAGACATAACTAACACATGGAAAAGTGACAAGTACATATAGTCATGCGAAAAGAAAAGAGGTGGAGGAGTAAAAGGAGGGGGAGACACAGATATAGGCATGTCATGCCCTTCTAAAACCAAAAAAGTGCGAAGCCGACACGGCCAGTCCGTTCCTGCCCGTGCCACCTCCGTGTCGCCGGGTTTGTGCCAGAGCCGAGGTGGACCCTGACGGCCAGACCCCCTCTCCCAATACTGGTGCCTGTCCGCTGGTGGGTCGAGCCCCCCCGCGGTGGGGGGGGGGGGGGGGGGGGAGTAACATCTGCAGAAGAAAGACCATCTTCCAGCCAAACTAAGATGTCGACTTCTTTTCGTGGACAATGTGATAAGATCCCTTTCTTACGGACACGCCATCGCTACAAATTCCAGATGAGGCACAAAAACAGCAAGTGCTTCAACGGATATCAAGTGCTCCTTCAAGTGGGCTCTCCTCCACCTCAACTTCAACATCACAAATACTCCAGTCCTCAGAGGTGTCACCCCAATCGCACTTGCTTCCTCACAGCTCCCAAGTCTCCAGCTGCCCGTCTTAGTATGGGGTAACACAGATGGTTGAGTCTGCACAGCTGTTTACTCATACTATAGCCTGGGAAACGGAGGTCTGCTCCAGAGCTTCGGTTAATCCAGACGAGGAAATGATCTGCACTGATGCCCAGAATCTTTATAAGTTGGATCCAGGACCAGATGAAGAAGGTTCTGAGCATAATGTAGACCCTCGTTCCCAAACTGTAACTCCTGTTGGTGGAGACAATGATGAAGACGATGATGAGACTCAAATATCTGATTGGAGCGACAACTTGACTTTTCGGTCAGGGCAGGAAGAGGTTGGCTCTGAGGACGACGGGTGTGAGAACACACAGGGTGATGATGACGAGGTTGGAGATCCCACTTCCTGTCAACCCACAGTCAGCTAGTCGATGAGGTCAGCAGAGGAGGTGGAGGAGGATGTGACTAGCCCAGGGGATGGGGATGACTCGGTACCCGGGCCTTTGCCTGGCCTTGGGGATGTCGCGGTGGTCAGCTCCCTGGCCCGTACCCTGGGGTCACTCTTTAAAAGGGTGGATAATTGTTAATTTTATAAGAGTTCGTGACGCCACCTGTGGTATCTGGTGAGAAGCACCAGCGCTGCAGCAGTCCACTGAGGCCCGTGATAAGGCAGCTCGATGGTATAGCTCCCCACAGGTGGAGCTAGGTCTCAGGGCAGCGTATGCAGGGGGAATGCAGCACAGGCAAGACCCAGCTGGGTCAGAGCAAGAACGGGAACGGACACGGTAGTCACTTCAGTACCTTTTACTGGTGGAAATTCAGGCACATCCCGGAGCACTGTAGGGTGAAGGGTGCATATCAGGATCCTCCCCAATGAGCGGGTGTAGGGCCTCCTGTTTCTTGCCTCTGCGTAGTAAGTTTCTGACCTGCCTGGAGCTAGGCCTAACTTTGTCTCTGTCCTGCGCTGGCTGACCTTGTGGTAGGGCCTTCTCTTGGAGTTCACGCTCCCAGTATGCGGGGCCTAAGCGTCTCCTGGCTCTGTTACGTATCAGCACCTTAGCGATCCTGGGACTTGTAGTTCTCCAGGGATTCCAGTTATGCCTTACTGGGTCATAGAGATCCCGGTAAGCTCGGATCCGGTGTCCGGTAAATGCTTCGGGGTGAGCTGGTTAAGCTCCTCTGCCCCTTATGTACTAACTCGCCACTCGCCTTCGGCCTACTCGGGCCCTCACTAGGCTATACACACTAACGGCAGCTTGCCGCGCTTCACCGATCTTATGGCGCCGGCACACCTTAAGCTCTAACTGGGCTCCCTGAATCTAGCTAGCAGGAGCCTCGTGCTCCACTGCTGAACTATTAACTGAGTTCTCTAGACTAGACTGAGCTCCATTGCAGACTGACCTCTCTTAGGCTTCTCTACTGCAGGAACTCTTCAGAAGAACTGAACTGCCTAGCTCCACCTTCCCTATTTATATCCCTAACGGGCTCCCTCTGGTGGTCTGAGGTGGAAGGTGGAGATGTGTGAATGTTTATGGGGGCCTCTTGTGGAGGGTTCCATCAATGCACTCTTCTAGGATCTGTGATACCAAGAGCAGCGGGGCGTCACAGATGCTATTGACGATGAGGTTAGGTTGCGCCTTCCTGGACAGAGACGTAGTACTGGAAGCACGTCAACAACTGCATCCTCAACCACAACTCTGCCTCTGACCACAAGTCGTAGTGGCTCTTCAGGTCGCATGGGCTCTAAGCCTTGCATAGCCTGGGCATTTTTTCAGATCGATAAGGATGACCCAACTCGTGTTATCTGTAATATTTGTCACCAAAAGCTAAGTAGAGGCCAAAAAATCCATAGTTTGAGTACTTCATGCATGTACCGTCACATGGATATGAAGCATAAGTTACAGTGGGAAGCTCACTGTGCTACAATGCGGCCTAGCGGGCCGGGCCAACCACTGTCTGCCCCATCTTGTGCATCCGCAGCCTCTTCATCCTCTGTGACTGGGGGGACAGCAGTCACACATGTTTTTGGACGTAGACCTGCCACCTCTTTACCCGCAACAGCCAGTGTGATTGGCAGGTCGTCAGTTCATTGGGAAGTGGAAACACCTGCTGGTGTTGAGCGCTCTCCGACATCGAGAGTACCACCTTTGGATCAAGGCAACCTAACATGTCCGCCTGCATCTTCCTCACAGACCGGCAGTTTGCCGGGGACACCCTACTCAACCCCGTCTAAGCACAACAGCCAGCCCTCGGTTCCTCAGATGTGGAAAAGTAAAAGACCATTTCCTCCTAGCCATGACAAAGCTAAGAGGTTGAATTTCACCATCTGCAAGCTGTTGGCTACAGAAATGCTGCCTTTCCGCCTGGAGGACACAGAGGATTTTCAAGACCTTATGTCCGTCGCAGTGCCCCAGTACCAGATGCCCAGTCGGCACTACTTCTCAAAGAAAGGTGTGCCTGCTCTCCACCAGCATGTCGCACACAACATCACCGCTTCTTTGAGAAACTCTGTGTGTGACAGGGTGCATTTCACCACAGACACTTGGACAAGTAGGCATGGACAGGGGCATTACATGTCGCTGACTGGGCACTGGGTAACTATGGTGACAGCAGGACAAGGGGCTGCTGTCCAAGTCTTACCATCCCCACGAGTTGTGCGTCAATCCTCTTTATCTCGAAGTTCCTCCACTGCTTCTGCCTCCTCAACCTCCTCTCGGTCCTCCACCTGCACCCAAAGCCTGTCTGGTAATGCCACCTGCTTTCTAACTGCACAGAAAGAATCCTGCACACCTCCTTACTATGCTGGCAGCAGGGCTCAATGGCATCAGTGTTCACTTTGAAATGTCTGGGAAATGTGAGTCACACAGCTGAGGAGTTGTGGTCAGCTCTGGAGACCCAGTTTCATGAATGGTTGTCTCCACTGGACCTGAAACCAGGGAAGGCCGTGTGCGACAATGCTGCAAACCTGGGTGCGGCCCTTCGCCGGGGCAATGTCACACACGTGCCTTGTATGGCTCACGTGTTGAACCTGGTTGTCCATCAATTTTTAGCCCACTATCCCGGACTAGATGGCCTTCTGCAGACGGCACGGTCGCTGTGTGCTCACTTCCGCCGTTCGCATCCCGCAGCTCAACGACTTACATCTCTACAGAAGTCGTTGGGCCTGCCAGTTCACCGGCTGAAATGCGATGTGCCGACACGGTGGAATTCAACTCTGCACATGTTGCAGCGACTGTGGCAGCACCGACAAGCCCTGGTGCAATACGTTCTGACGTATAGCCTGGGCCAACGAGATCCAGAGGTGGGGCAAATCACGCTGCAGGAGTGGTCTCAGATCAGGGACCTATGAAGTTGACGCGCCCCCTGGGTCGTGGGGTACCCGGAGCCGGGCCGGTAGACGCTGGGGGTTGTAGTCACTGTGGCGGTGACCCAGGGCGGTCAATCCAAGGGTAATTTGTATATATGGGTTTTATAATGTCCGACTACGCCACCTCTGGAGTGCGGTAAAAGGGGCCGCTGCTGCGGAACAGTCCTCTGAAGCTGGTGGTTTTGCAGCAATGGTATTATTACTCCCCACAGGAAGAGTGTAGCTTCAGGGCAGTGTGGGTGGATGATGGTGGTTGTAGGGCAGGGAGTCAGTAATGAACACAGAGTCCATGTGATGCAGTCCCAAGATCTTTACTCACAGTTGTTGCAGTCCAGATTACAGGTACCAGAGCAATCTCCCCCGTCGTGCTGTGCATACTCAGTGAGGGGCTCAGTCCACCCCCAGATAGCTCTGGGGTACTTAGCAGGACCCCCTTCTGTGTGTCCTTTCTCTGGCCTTCTCCCTGCACCTCACACCCAGTGACACTTCTATCCGGTATCCTCGGGCCTTGGCGGGCGACGTGTGTTCCGTCCCCTGGGTCCTATGTGGCTACCTTCTTAGTGAGACTGGTGTGGACTTTGGCCTGCAGTACATGAAATGCTGCAGCCTCCGGTTTCTAGTTGAGCCTTGCTGTTTCTCCGCTAGTTGAGGGACCGGTTCCCCTTATCTGGCCTGACCCCTCTACCTCCTGGTAGCAGCGGGAGTACAGGTGGCCTTCTGCACGGCCCGTACCCCTAGGGTCCCTTCGGTTCCTGGAGCCTTCCTGCTCCCACTCCTCTCTTCTCTCCTTCAGTCCCCGCCTCCGGAGCAGAGCCTCTGCTCCTGTCACTTTTCCTCCTCTGACTGGCTTGCTCTTTCTAAGATGGCTTCCTATTTATAATCTCCCTGTCATGTGCTCCCCTAAGCTGCTCCCCTAAGCACCCACTATATAGGACCCTCCCGCCAGCTAGGGACCTGGGACTGTGCTCTCCCTTAGGAGTAATCTCACCCTACACCCACTGTAGGTATGTGTTGGATGCAGGTGTTAGGGTCCCGAGCCATACTCCTTCCTTACCTGAGGGTGAGATACCACACCTCTGGGTGAGATGCAGTAACTCTGTGGCGACTGAACCCTCAGGGGCGCCACACACCCTTCTGCACAGTTTTGAAATGGCGACGAAGATGTTTAGTGCTGACGACGATGCCATTATTAGCATGACTATTCCGGTGATTTACATGCTGGAGCACACATTAAACAGAATTCAGAGTCAGGTGGTGGGACAAGAGGAGGTGGAGGAAGTAGAGGATTGGTTTGCGGAAGGGATAACATCTCCAAGGTCCAGACGGTCGGCAGCACCAAGGCAGCAGGCATGGGAGGGTGGGGGAGAGGGATTAACCAGGGCGCATGGTAGCAGCCAAACTGTTGAGGAAGGTGCAGGAGCAGAGGAAGAAGTGGAGGACGAACTGGCGATGGGCATGGAAGACTCATCAGATGAGGGAGACCTTGATCACATTTCTGTTGTGCGAGGTTGGGGGGAGAGGGCAGAGGAAGGAAGCATGATTGTTACCTCGCTACCAACACAACAAGGACTTTGTCCTCCTGGATGCGCAAGACACATGAGTGCCTTCTTGCTGCACTACCTACAACATGACCCTCGGATTGTCAGAATTCGAAGTAATCCCGACTACTGGGTTGCCACACTCTTAGATCCCCGGTACAAAAGTAAATTTGCCGAAATAATTCCTGCCATAAAAAGGGATTTACGCATGCAGGAGTATCTGCAGACTCTGTTGCAGAATCTTACATGCGCTTTTCCACAAAACACCAGTGGTGCACATAGTGAATCTCACAGTTCTAACTTGCCAACCGTGGGACTGTCGAGTCTTCATCACTCAAACCGTAACAGTAACACAGTATCTACTGGTAACAGCAATTTTGTGGAATAGTTTCACCACTTTTTTAGACCATCCTTTGCAAGGCCACAGGAGACAAGAAGTCTGACACATAGTCAACGCCTAGAGAGGATGGTACAGGAGTATCTCCAAGTGAACATCGAAGCCATGACTGTCACTGGACTCTTGTTCATTTTGGGATTCCAATCTGGAAAAATGGCTGGAGCTCGCCACTCACGCCTTGGATATCTTGTCATGCCCTGCAGCCAGCGTTCTCTCTGAACGTGTGTTCAGCGCTGCTGGTGGTGTGCTGACAGATAAGCGCACACGGCTGTTCACTGAGAATGTAGACAGACTCACGTTCATAAAGATGAACAAATCATGGATTCGCAAGGACTTTTCTACCCCTGTGTCATCCTGGGGAGACTAAAAGCTTGAGGATTTCGTAAAATCACCTCACCAACCATTTTAAGCAACTGTGGGGCAATTGATGCCACTTAACCCTAGAACGCATGACCATAAAAATCTACACTTTCACATACCTGGGACCTTTCAGGCCCGTGTGCAAATAACATGGAATAACTCAAACTCAAATGACAAACAACTATATACATGAAGAATACCTAGAGTTTCAAAATTCTAACTGAAGTAATCTTGCAGAAAATAGAAAACAATTAACAGGGCGGGCCTGCGAGGCCCCAGGTATGCGTTCTAGGGTTAAGTGGTGTCTGTGCCACAATTTTGGGAAAAAATGGAGACTCTTTTTTGAGTCCCCTTGCTGTGTCTTACGTGACGTTGGCATCGTCAATTCCAGGTGGGTTGGGTCGCTCCCCCCCCCCCCTTTTAACTGTGAGAAAGTACATACACTATGGCTTGGGGTAACACAGATGGTTGAGTGTGAAGAGCTGTTTACTCAGAGGTCTGCTCCAAAGCTTCTGTGTCTGCTAGTCAGCGTAGAATTTTTAACTGCATCTAGCCTAGGCAATACTTTGGGCGTAGTAGCCCAGCTGCGAAGCAAGCTGCACCGTCTGTGTATCTAATAAGAATTTTTAAATGCATCTAGCCTAGGCAGACTGTGGGGACCCCCAACCAAACCCAGACGCTCAGCCCCCCTACCGCCCCCCTTTCCTTGACGATACAATAATGTAACTCTTACAACTGGATGGGTGAGGATCGGTCACAGCTTTATTAACTCTTTATACTCATTCCATTAGAAAGGCATTTTATTTCTAAAATAATTCAGCTTGTTGCAGCATGCCCTGGGTCTCCACTCTGGCAAGTTGGCCAACAAATGTAACTCTCCAACATGTCCTTTCTATTTCCAGGCCACGGAGGATCCTGCGTACTCGTATGCAGGACTCTGACCCCCACCCATCACTCTTAACGCTTGTTCCACTCCGTCCTGGAGTCCTGACAGGAATATGTCCAGTCCAATATCCATTAAGTGAACACCGTCGGGCCGTATGAGGCCTGCTTTATCTCCTTCCAGTTGTCGGTGTCGTATCACTACACCGCCTCTGTCTCTTCTAAATTTTGCCATCCGAATATTTATTACCCGCCTTGTCCGTTCGATGGCCGTGATGTCTCGCGCACCTTGCCACACCGCTATCGGCACAATCTCTGACCATACTATAGCTAGTTTTGTGAAAAATTCTCTGAAGCGCTCAGTGTCTAGTTTCATTATTGCCATTAGTTATGCGCTCTTGTGATGACCTAGGTCGTTTCCCCCGGCCTGTATAACTAAGATGACCAGACCTCTTGCCTCTCTCCCTACCTCGATTACCTCCATTACTACCTGTGGCCATAGCAGGCCTCTAATACCTCTGCAGTTGAAATATGTGTTATGAAACTCTAATTTCCTCCCGCCTGGGTGGACTTTCGCCCTTTTTTCTGCCCAATATATATACGAGTGGCCTATCACCCACACTGTTGACTTAGCGTCACCTGTAGAAGAAACAAACCACGTTAGGATAACAAGTCCGGTCTTATGTATCTCGCCAAACACGTGGACACCATCTCCCTATCCTCTGAACTTCCGTTTCTGACAGTCCTGCTCTTGCTGCTTCCGTGGCCGCGCCTATGCGGAATGAGTGTGTCCCATAATCTTTGGGGTGATTCCCTGCGGATGTTATGCATTTATTAAATATAGCTTGGAACTGGTATCTGGATAATGGCATTCCATCAATGTGTGATAGGAAGAAATTACTTTGTGATCTGATGGTTATATATGTTTTTACTATTGTTACCCGACTCAGTGTACCGTTTGTGGGTTGTAGAAGTATCCAAGTGCCCCTGCCTGCTGGAACCGTTTTCGATTGGCGTATGCGTAGACGTATAGCATTATTGGCTATGACTACGTCCTGGTGTAATAAGCCTCCACTGGTGGTAATTTTGGATTGAGGGAATAATTCGCTTATACATAGCGCCCCGAAGAAGGCGATCGCAAATGCAGTAGACAGTAGTGTTGCTTCAAATTGTGAGTGTCATGTTAATGGTGTTAGGGATATGATGTGAGAAATCAGTTTTACTGACACGGGATGGGACGTCTACACTCCTGACTTGGCTGACCCCTTTTCCACCCTTTTATGGATTGTCTGATGATGAATCTCTTTGTCACATCTCCTCAATTCAGTAGTTGGAAGTGAAATGCTACTCCGGTCAGACACCGCTGCGCTGACGCCCCTGATAAGCCCCTCATCATTAGCTGGTGGAGAAATTCTATGGTGACTTGTAATCTGGCTTGTTCACATTGGTCAACCCGTCTGCCTGCTACTAGTCGGGTCCACTCTTCCCATGCCTTACCGTATGCTTGCCACGTCGACGGGGCAACTGACGCTCTGATTAATGGCATCAACTATTCGCCACTAGATCCCATAGGGAGGGTGGGCAACTGTTGCCCGATGGGTGGGCGTTGGGGAGGAGCTCTGTGAAAATCTGCCAATTGAATTGTGATAAAGCGTTAACAGCAGCTTTAGACCACTCAGCATCGTGGCTAGCGCGGACCCATACATTGTATTTTAGGCACAGGAATGCTAGCCGGCGTAGTAGGCCTAGCACTGGGAGAGACGATGATGCCATCTTATTAATGCAGTGCTCTAGGCTGGTGTTTTTTGTTATGAAGCGTATATTTTTGTTAGCCAGGCGCGCGCCCCATATTTCTATTGCTACCACTATTGGGAAGAAAAATTATTTTCCGGGCTAGATGCAGCTAAAAATTATTATTAATTTCAAAGCTGGTGGAGCTTGGTATAGATGGCCTAATACAATGATTACCACACACTACTGCTATGCCCAAAATTATTTTCCAGGCAAGATGCAGCTAAAAATTATTAGTAATTTGAAAGCTGGTGGAGCTTAGTATAGATGGCCTAATAGATTGAGTACCACACACTGCTACAGGCCCAAAAGGTTTTACTTGGGTAGGTGCAGTAAAAAATGAGTATTACATACACAGGTGGTGTAGCTTGCAACACAGATAGGCTACTCCACTGCCTAACACACTGCAATAGGCCCAAAGGATTTGTTTAGCTAGATTTAGCCAAATGCTGTCAAAAACACTTTCACAGCACTGGCACAGACCTGCCTGGCAAAAAGTGATAGGAACTGATGTAATCTAACCCTCAAAAGGGCTGCAATTACAAACTAGTCCCTACTCCCTAAACCTTTCTGTCTATTTAAGAGAAAATTTGCTTGCAATTCAGTTACACAATATAGCGCTAACAGCAGCAGCAGTGAGAAAATGGTGGCGACGGGGAAAATGGCTGGGTCTTATACGGCAAGGACATGTGACATACACAACCAATGACACATGCCCTTGCTTGTGTGAAAAAAAGCAGTTCGCTCCGTGAGTGCGCTGCTGATAGGCTGACAGACTGCACCTCCCCACTGTAAATGCGGGAAAGAGAAAAAAAAAATGGAGATCTTCATTATTCCTGCAGAGATCCATCCCCTGCCCCTCCCCCTGCCCCGCTGTACACTCAAACTGTGTATTAACATTATCAGCATTACTGAGAAAAAATCCAGTTATGATTTGGGTGCACGAACAGTTATCGAACGTAACCTCGAACAGCCGGATTTTTTTCAAATCGTTCGGGTTTGTCGAACGGCTCGAACACCGCCCACAACCACTCGAATTTGAGATTGGCGAACAGTTCGATTCGAACACCGCTCATCTCTAATGGTCACATGCCGACTAGACATGCGTGGCCTCATTCTATACAAATTACTTGAGTGAGGCTGGTCATGTTTAGTTGGAATGTGGCCAGAAATATGAAAATCTCATACTTGGACTCACATGACCTTTCAGGATTCTCCTGTACTGGAGGAAAGTTGAAAGTGTGCAGTGCATGCGCTGCGAGTATTCAGAAGTCTGCAGTCACCTAGAGTTCTTCCGACTTTAATCACAAACCTGGACAACCCTTTTAATTATACAATTCAGTACTGCAGCATGCCCAATCCTAACAGCGTGTAATATACTCAATGTCAGGATTCAGCTCTGCTAGCTGGGTCCAGCAGACACCACATGACCACTCGTATGTGATTTTCATACTTACGGTTATGTGACAACTAGCCTTTAATCCTGCTTCTCTTTATGAAATAGGAGCTGTAGTTTTTGACTGAAATTGAGAGAATTAGGAAGAGTAGGTAGTCACGTGACTGTCAAAAAGCAAATCGTAGATGAGCGGTCACATGACTACTATTCAAACTGCATGAGCGGTGTGTGTGGGGGGCGCCAAACTGAATTCCTGCTCCGGGTGCCGGAAAACAGATCTGCCTCTGTGCTAAGCTTGCAGATATGGTCAGAAGGTTCTGTAAGACATTGCACTATAGATCAGATATTCTTCCAGAAACAAACCGCCTGGAAGCCTCCTTGCTTAAGAACTAATTATATTTTACTTTAAATATTTCTAATAAAGAAAATAATCAATACAGTAATTATAATCCATAATATTCCAATATGTTATATTACTTGTGATACGTCTGATATAGTCTAGCTTTATTAAATCATGTTTTGTTTCTGTAAAGGAAATCAAGGCTGAGCCTGCAGATATTGTTAGAAAGTTCTGTACCATGTTATTCTATGGATAAAATGTACTCACAGAAACCAGGTGTCTGGAGGTCTCCTGCAACAGACTTATCCTTGAGAACTAAGAATTGTAATGTTTAATCTGAACATGCATGGAAACTTTGTTACTGTGAGCCAGAACTTTGGTTTAGATACTGCACTCTTCTGTAACAGAGTAGCTCCCTCTCTCATTCATAGGGGTCCAGTATACACAATTTATGTCTCATCTCCATCTCTGAACTGTAACTATTATTCAAAATACATTTTTCTCTCATTCTAATCACCTGTGAATATGGATGTTTTGCTTGGAATACAGATTTCCATGTCATTTCATTATATTGTCTGGGCGTGCGTGGAAACTCCATGCAGGAGAGAAATTTACATTTATATACTTCACCCTTTTGCAAGAAGGCCGACCCACTGCTCATTCCTAGAGGTTTCTGTAGAAGTTTTTTTTATATCTTAGCCTTATCTATACCTTTTTTAATTGTAAGTTTATTCTAAATTAACCTCCATTTTATTCAATTACCTATGAAGACCTGGTTTGTCCAGAAGTCTGCACCAACTTCTGCTCTCAAGCTCATCCAGTGGCCAGTATCATTATGGTATGGCATCCATTGGCCAGTATCATTATGGTATGGCATCCAGTGGCCAGTATCATTACGGTATGGCATCCAGTGGCCAGTATCATTATGGTATGGCATCCAGTGGCCAGTATCATTATGGTATGGCATCCAGTGGCCAGTATCATTATGGTATGGCATCCAGTGGCCAGTATCATTATGGTATGGCATCTATTGGCCAGTATCATTATGGTATGGCATCCAGTGGCCAGTATCATTACGGTATGGCATCCAGTGGCCAGTATCGTTATGGTATGGCATCCAGTGGCCAGTTTCATTATGGCATGGCATCCAGTGACCAGTATTATTATGGCATGGCATCCAGTGGCCAGTATCATTATGGTATGGCATCCAGTGGCCATCATCATTATTATACACACTATAATCCTCCCAACTGGCATCAAGATAACAGAACAGTAGTGTTGCGCAGACGTGCTTGGATAAGGTGTCATCTGAGCATGCTCGGGTGCTAACAGATTATCTTTTGCATGCTCTAATAATATGTTCACACCGCCGCGGCTGCACACAAACTGGCAAGCCCAGCATGTATTGCGGCGGTCTAACAGCCGTGAGACATGCAGCCGCGGTGACGCAAACATATTTTTCAAGCACGCCGAAGATACTCTTAGCACCCGAGAATACTCGGATAACGCCTTATCGGAGCACGTTAGCTTATCACTACAGAACAGATCTGAACAGTGCTCAGGATTCTCCTCACCTAGCACCCTGCCGAGAATAATAAATGCCTGTAGCCAATTTTCAAAAGTGCCTCCTACATTGCTCACCCTCCACCTCCCTATGCTTTTTCCCTGCTCCCACATTTCAGTGATGAAACACTCAAGAGGCAGTAAAGTAGATATAGCTGCAGTTTTCCTTTTCCAAATATTTTTAACTTCCATTTTTTAAATGAGGCCCTAATGGTCCTTGAAAGCATACACACACGCTCCCAAGTCAGACTTTGTTGCAGACGGACAAGCCTATTTTTGGTAACAGTCTCTGCTGCCACTGGCCAAGTCCCAACACATCCTTCCGCATCATCAACCCTAACAGACCATGCTGCTACAGGCCCCTCACACTGTTGTCCCAACTGCAACACCCGGTGGCCTAAAAGATGTACTCAGGTCACCGTACGTGAGGTGTGAAAGCGTGTAACTGGCATGTCTCACCGGAGGTCATCACCACAACCCACTAATGGTCCATCCTAACTGACTCTGGGCATTTTGAGGACCTGATGCAAAGTATCTTCTGGATTAACGACCTCTGATGAAGCCTGCAATAATGAAAAATAATAATAATAAAGTAAACTCTTCTGCATTGCACTGAATGACCAGCAGGTGGCAATGAAGTCACAACATTAACTAGCCCCCTATTGTAGAAAACCTAAACACCATCAGGAGGTGCTGAGGCTTGATGAGAACGCGCCACCCCCAAACTTAAAAGGCTTTTCCACTATTCAGACAACTTCTCAATCACTGTTTCCCCTCAGTAAAATAATAACTATTCTACTCTGTGCCATTCCAGCAGTGTCAGCACTGGCTCTCCCGGGGTCCGCAATCCCTGCGGCCAATCAGAGGTGTCAATGTGGCACCCCAGGGGTCTGGTTGCCACAGTAATAGAATTATTATGTCTGAGAGCAAGTGGGAGGTTTCTCTGGTCAGGAGCCCTAAGCATGCAACACTGCCCGCCCAGACCTGGGAGGGGAGGAATCTGCCCTTATAAACTGGGTCTGGGGCGGGATTAGGTGAGTCAGAGCTTGGAGAGTGAAAGATACAGCAAGAGCTCTGTAGGAGCAGGATTGAGTGCCAGAGGCTGGAAGCTAGATAGCTCACCTTGGCTGAAGACACTAAACTCGGACACGGAGTCCGAGGCTGTGGGGACATCCAGGTCCAGCAGCAGAATCCAACCGGCAGGGGATTCCAGGTCCTCTGGCCTTAGAAGCCCGGAGGCACGGTCACAAGCAAGGGACCAGCACCGCCGTCGTGGAGCGGAGGCTAACAGAAGGCCCCAAGTCACCGGCCATACGGGTGAGCACCACATGGTATACTCAGGGACGTGGGCTACTTCTACCCGCATAGAGCAAGGTAGCCAGGAAAGAGTGCAGATAGACGGGGAGGCCTACAACTCCACCTGGCCAGGGGGAGATCCTGCTTGCTCACAGACTGACCAGGCCTCTACTGCTAACCAGTACTCCCGGGAGGGTCTGCTCTATACCATCAGTAAAGACCCTGAACTGCACCACACGTCGC
Source organism: Phyllobates terribilis (assembly GCF_046119375.1). Lineage (NCBI taxonomy): Eukaryota > Metazoa > Chordata > Amphibia > Anura > Dendrobatidae > Phyllobates > Phyllobates terribilis. The sequence continues at coordinate 660,205 of NW_027363538.1, forward strand.
CGCACCAACACCATTAGTACTGGGACGCTCACACCATCACTCCCATCATCCACACTAGCTGCCCTGTGGCGTAGTCGGACATTTGTTATTACACTAAGACTGCCACTGATTTGACCACCCTGAGCCACGGACCGGGTCGCCGCCACACTGAGACTACCACCCCTAGCATCCCACCAGAGGCCCGGCTCCGGGTTCCCCATGCGGCCCAGGGGGCGAGTCAACTTTGGCGTAGTCGGCAGGATTTCGTGCCCGCAACCACCGGGTACTGCGTGCCTGAAAAAGACTTTTGTACTTACCTGTGGCGAAGTTTCCCGCCGACCGGAGTAGTTTCCCGCCATCGGACGCCATCTTGGGTCGTTTCCCGCCATCTTCTGCAGTCTTCCCACCATCCGCAGCCACTTCCCGCCATCGGACGCCATCTTCGGGACGCCGCACGGGAAGAAGAGGGACGTGGACGCCGAAAGCGCGCGAGAGCCGAAGCTCCGCCCCACGCACTGACGCTGCGCAACGTCCTGGAAGGGAGGAAGAGCGACGCTGACGTCATCGAAGTGCGACGCCAGGTCCTCTACCCCGACGATTGACTGCGGAGCCGCAGCCTACGGAAGAAGAGCATCGCAAGGTAGGCCACGGTCCACTAGGGGGGTAGAAGGATATCGGATACCGAGGGGAGCTCCACCGCCACACCGGCCGCCAGCGCAACCGCTGCAGCGGTCATGCCATTCACCATGCCCTATATCCCGAGGGCAACCTGGCTACCCCAGTACTCAGGGGAGTCACATACCCTAAGTGACTTTAGGGAAAGATTGGATAGCCTCTTCCAGGTATACCCCCTCACGGAAGAGCAAAAAGTAAGGATCCTGGTGGCCCAGTTAATCGGGGCAGTCCAAAGGGAGGTAAAGTCCTGGTCACCTGGGAAGAAGAGGACTGTCAGAGAAATACTAGCCCGGCTGAAAGACACATTTGATACCCGAACCTCAGCCAAAATAAAGCTCAGATTTTACGGGTGCAAACAACGGGCACATGAAAGTATAAGAGACTATGCTCTAAACCTACAAGAGGCCCTGAGAGCCATTAAGCAGGCAGACCCTGACAGCGTGGGAAATGAAGACAAGCTGTTGACCGAACAATTTATTGAGGGTCTACTGTGCAATGCCCACCGAACCCAGTTGCGGGCAATGGCCTTACAGGACCCTGACCTGGACTTTGTACAGTTCAAGGACAGAGCCATCCGGGTGCTCGGAGAACCGGCACCAGGTGGCGCTGTGACCCACAGGCGCCCTGCTATCACTTATCACCAGGACGCGGCGCCCTTGTCTGCAGGGCCTGTGGGAGCTGATGCGCAGGCTTTGAACAATAACCCGACTACAGACCTGCACCATCAGGTCCAAGAGCTGACTAAGAGCGTTGCCGCGCTAACCAGAACTGTGCAGTCTTTACAGGTCTCTTCTCCAGGAAAGATCCAGCTGGCATCTGGAACGGAGGACGTCCCGTGGCGCCGACTGAGGAGGACCCCACCGGCCAGAGGGAGACCCAGCGACAGGTACAACGAGGACGGACGACCCATCTGCCGCCACTGCAATCAACCCGGACATATGGCAAGGTACGGTCATTTAAACGGGCACAACCTGGGGTAGAAGGCCAACCCCCAGGCCTAAGATAATCAGGCCCATCGAACTGGCGTGACAAGTACGTAGGGGGATGTCCGGTCTTGCCTGTGGTACTGGACGGCATTCCTATGAGTGCCCTACTGGACACCGGGTCACAGGTCACCACCATCCCGTACGTGCTCTTCAAGCGGTACTGGAATGACTCGGACATAACCGGCTACCCAGATGACGACCTGAGCATTATCGCCAGCAATGGTCAGCCCGTGCCACAGATAGGATTTAAAGAAGTGACCATCAAGGTCGGTAAAGTTGAACTGCCGGCACACGGACTGATCATTGTGGACATTGACCGTCGCGAGAGTCACCCAAAAATAACCCTAGGTACTAACGTAATTGAAAACTGTCTTGCAGAGGTGATTCTTATTTTGCAGCAGGTTGCCAAGAACGCCAGTTCCAGCCAGCAGCGTGTGCTCCAAAAAGAGATCCGGGCACTGATGAAGCAGCAACAAGTGGAACTATCTGGTGGTGAGATAGGTAGCGTGAGAATGTGTGACCCGTTCCCTATTGCCATGCCCCCAAAAAGTGAGATGATGATTTGGTGCCGGGCAGCTATTGGTCCAAGAGGTAGAGACTACCAAGCAATGGTAGAAACCGTCTACTCAGACAGTAGGCCCACCATTTTGACAGCACGGGGGGTGGTCGATGTACGTCATGGGAGGGTGCCCGTCCGCATCATAAATATCGGGGAGAGAGAAGTATACCTGCCCCGGTATGCCACGCTAGCCAAATTGTTCACCATAAACCAGAACTCTGTACAGGCCGTGGAACCCTTGCCTCCATCTCAACCAGAGGAAGGTAACGGCTCAAAGAAACCAATGGAGGACTGGTGTCAGCAACTGCATTTGGGTACTGACTCCACTCCCTCACACCAAAAACAGGGAGTCTACCGGGTGGTTCAGGAGTACGAGAGAGTGTTTAGCAAACACCCGCTAGACTTTGGGCGAGTAAAGGGGGTAGAACATCACATCCCCACGGCAGACCATCCTCCCATAAAGGAGAGTTACCGACCCGTACCCCCTGCACACTATCAGCACGCCAAGGGGATGTTAAAGGACATGAAGGAGGCTGGGGTAATTAGGGACAGCTGTAGCCCCTGGGCAGCTCCACTAGTCTTAGTGAAAAAGAAAGACAACACCATGAGAATGTGTGTAGACTACAGGAAGGTCAACCGTATCACACACAAAGATGCGTACCCGTTACCAAGGATAGAAGAGTCCTTAGCTGCATTAAAATCTGCTAACTTCTTCTCTACTTTGGACCTCACTAGCGGGTACTGCAGGTTCCTGTGGCAGAGGCGGACCGGGAGAAGACCGCATTCACCACCCCGATGGGTCTCAGCAAATTTAACTGTATGCCGTTCGGGCTCTGCAAGGCACCAGGAACCTTCCAATGGTTGATGGAATGCTGTCTGGGACACCGGAACTTTGAGACGGTCCTATTAAACCTGGACGATGCCATCGTTTATTCCAAGACTTACGAGGACCACCTGAAACACCTAGCAGAAGTGTTTGATGCCCTGGCAAGCTACGGCCTAAAGGTGAAACCCTCCAAGTGTCACCTCCTGAAACCAAAGGTGCAATACCTGGGACACGTGGTGAGTGCTGACGGAGTGGCTCCCGACCCCGATAAGATCACCGTGATTAAAGACTGGCCAAGACCCTCCAGCATAAAGGAAGTGCGGCAGTTCCTCGGGTTGGTAGGCTACTACCGAAGATTCATTCCCGGTTTCACCAAAATGGCAGCCCCTATGCAGGACCTCCTGATAGGTCAATCTCAGAAAGCTAAAAACCAGAAGCCGCCCTTCAGGTGGGAAAAGCTGGAAGAGGAGTCCTTCTGCCAGCTGAAGATGGCCCTCACGGGGGATGAAATCCTGGCGTACCCTGATTACAACCAGCCCTTTATCCTCCACACGGACGCAAGCAACATCGGGCTAGGAGCCGTACTGTCCCAGATCCAGCAGGGGTAAGAACGGGTAATCGCTTACGCCAGCCGAAAGCTACGGCCCACGGAGAGGAACCCTGATAATTATAGCGGATTCAAGCTGGAGTTCCTGGCAGTGGTGTGGGCAGTGACCGAACGTTTCAAGCATTACCTTGCCTCTTCCAAGTTCACCGTGTACACGGATAACAACCCGTTGACACACCTGGACACTGCAAGGCTCGGTGCCCTGGAGCAGAGATGGATGGCCCGCCTGTCCAACTATGAATTCACCATCAAATACCGGGCGGGACGCTCAAATGCCAACGCGGATGCCCTGTCTAGAATGCCAAACTTACCGGATGTAGGGGAAGATCCAGAAGAAGTTGAGCTCCCTGCGTTCCACCGTCATGGGATTACCCTGTATTCCCACCGTGTGAAGGACAGGCGCTCTGTGACGTTCAATCCCTTGCCCCACTACAGCTGGGCGGAAACGCAAGACAGTGATCCCGCAGTCCGTCTGGTGAAGGAAATGCTGACACAGGCCGATGCCCGTCTTGACCCAGACACTCCGGAGGAGACCAAGCAACTGTGGAAGGAGAAAAGTAAGCTGTTCCTCTACAGGGAGAAGCTGTGCCGAAGAATGGTTAATTCTCGAACACATGAGTTGACCTGGCAGGTAGTGGTCCCAAGACGAGACGCGGCTATAGTTCTGGAGGCATACCACAACGGAGCAGGACATTTTGGATGGAAGAAGCTGGAGTACTTGTTGCGTGAACGGTTCTACTGGGTAGGCATGAGAGGAGTCATCGAGAGGTGGTGCAGAGACTGTGGCCCGTGCAACCTAAGAAGAAAGGACCGTGCCAGCCAGAAGACTCCCCTGCAGCCCATCATCACCAGACAGCCACTGGAACTGGTAGCCCTGGACCATGTGAAACTGGCTCCGAGCAGATCTGGGTATGTCTACGCCCTCACAATCGTAGATCACTACTCCCGGTTCCTGGTGGTGGTTCCCGTCAAGGACTTAACGGCTCAAACAGCAGCTAGAGCCTTCCAGCAGCACTTCAGCCGTCCACACGGGTACCCGGAGCAAGTGTTGACAGACCAAGGACCAGCCTTGGAAGCAGAGGTCTTCCAGGAGTTCTGCAACCTGTATGGCTGCAAGGAGATAAGAACAACGGCCTATCACCCGCAGACCAACGGACTCTGCGAAAAGATGAACCAGGTGGTGATAGATCTGCTAAAAACATTGCCCCTGGAAGAACGCAGCCTGTGGCCTGAGAAACTGCCCGATCTGGTGGACCTGTACAACCACATCCCGGTAGGTTCCACCAACTGTACCCCGGCTTACCTAATGAGAGCAAGACCTGGTAAGCTGCCTATTGACCTGGATATGGGAGTCCTGACACCTGAGGACACCTCGCCAGAGGCAGACTGGGATACAGAACGGCAGCAGCAGTACCGGAAAGTACAGGAGAGCGTCGAGCGAAGTCTCTGTCAATCAAGAGAAAGGCAGGAGAGGACTTATAACCAACATGCTCCCGCTGTTCCCCTGGTACCTGGAGAGCAGGTCTTGAAAAGAAAAAGGCGGCTCCATAAGTTGGACGACCAGTGGGAAAAGGACCCGAACACCGTACTGCCCTCAAGCCACAATAATCCAAAGGTGTACGTCATCAGCAAGGATGGAGGAGAGACCACAGCCACTGTCTCCAGAGACCACCTGAAAAAGTGCCCCGAGAAGTTGCAAAACACGGATGAAGATCAGGAAGACCCTCAACCCGTAGAGGAAAAGGAGGAAATGATCAGCACCGTACTCGGAGACTTTCCCCGGTCCTGGACACAAGTAAACAACGCTATCGTGGTGCCCGTCCTCACCTTTCTCCAGCCAGCCCCTCAAGTGCCTACAGAAGACCAGGTAGAGCTGGAAGAGCAGCCAGCCCAGGAGGCAGAAGAGTCCACACCAGCAGCGCAGGAGGATCAACCCTGTGCTAGTAGTGAGCCTGCCGTGCCCCTAGTGAGCCAAAGAGTGCGCAGACAGCTGCCCAGCTTACCCATAACACATCCTACACCCTGTAGTGCAGGACCAGTTAGTGAGCTCCGTAGGTCCACTAGAGTCACTAGAGGTCAGATGCCCGCTCGCTGGAAAATATAAAGTAATGCACTGTAAATTTACCTGTTTCTTGAAAATGTTTATGGTTTTTGTTGTTGCCTGTTATTAATTATGTTTCTCAGTTACCCTGCAGATTTATTTGGACTAACAGGTTATGGACGCTGGATAACCGGAACAATCTTGTAGATAGTTGCACACTGTGCCTCTTGCGAAGGTGGCCGCAGAAGAGAAAACCTGTCTGGCGTGGCCTCCTTGCGGCCCAAAGTAGCTAGCTTCAGCCTTGCAGCCACGCCCAAGGCCAACGCAAGGGGTTTGCTTTGGACAGGTCCCCTACTTCGCTTAAAGCTTCACCTTGGGTGACATGGACACCCTCTTGTTTCACAAACTTCACCTTGAGTGATATGGACACCCGGTTGCGGACACGCCGTGACCTTTAAAGAACTAAAGCTTCTTGTAAATATGTTATTGTATTATCGTTTATACCCTTGTATTTATGTTTCTTTAAAAATGTGTTTAGTCCCGGAGTACTAAAATTTACTAGGGGGGAATGTGGCACCCCAGGGGTCTGGTTGCCACAGTAATAGAAATATTATGTCTGAGAGCAAGTGGGAGGTTTCTCTGGTCAGGAGCCCTAAGCATGCAACACTGCCCGCCCAGACCTGGGAGGGGAGGAATCTGCCCTTATAAACTGGGTCTGGGGCGGGATTAGGTGAGTCAGAGCTTGGAGAGGGAAAGATACAGCAAGAGCTCTGTAGGAGCAGGAGTGAGTGCCAGAGGCTGGAAGCTAGATAGCTCGCCTTGGCTGAAGACACTAAGGGACCAGCACCGCCGTCGTGGAGCGGAGGCTAACAGAAGGCCCCAAGTCACCGGCCATACGGGTGAGCACCACACAGTATACTCAGGGACGTGGGCTACTTCTACCCGCATAGAGCAAGGTAGCCAGGAAAGAGTGCAGATAGACGGGGAGGCCTACAACTCCACCTGGCCAGGGGGAGATCCTGCTTGCTCACAGACTGACCAGGCCTCTACTGCTAACCAGTACTCCCGGGAAGGTCTGCTCTATACCATCAGTAAAGACCCTGAACTGCACCACACGTCTCTGTTTCATCGCCGCACCAGCACCATTAGTACTGGGACGCTCACACCATCACTCCCATCATCCACACTAGCTGCCCTGAGGCAATACTTCTCCCGTGGGGAGTTATCCCATACTTGGCTGCGCTTACAACATCAGCCTCAGCGGCCTGCAGCACAGCGGCGGTCCTCACTGACTGCAATCCACGGGTGGCGTAGTCGGACATTTGTTATTACACTAAGACTGCCACTGGTTTGACCACCCTGAGCCACGGACCGGGTCGCCGCCACACTGAGACTACCACCCCCAGCATCCCACCAGAGGCCCGGCTCCGGGTTCCCCACGCGGCCCAGGGGGCGAGTCATCTTCACTCGTACTTTGGAGGAATTGACCGCTGCAGCTGCTCTCCCACTTCCTCCAGATGTCAATGTTGTCTGTAGGAGAGGAAAGTGAAGCCAGCGCTGAATGTCACGCCAAAGATGGCTGCCCTCCTATTATATAAATCTCACTATAACTCCACCAGCCTATCACATTCCTAGTTCCACATCCAACCTCCATATCAAACCCTGTAATAAACCCTTCATTACCTGGTCGTCAGGACCTCAATAAACCCAGCCTTTTTGAGGCCTAGTTCTGTACGGCCATTAATAATGCACTGGTGTAAATAATGTGTGTGAGGTAAATTGTGTGGAAAACCGGATTGTAATCAAGCAATGATTTCTTCAATTGGACTGCAATGTCCTGAACCATACGACTTGTACCAGTCATGTGACTTATGCTGCCCCAGGACTACAGCCATATTGGCCAAAGCTGTGATATCACAGAGGCACATACCAGCATGTGGAAGCATGGCGACATAGCGATGACATCACAATGGCAGGTGCCGGAATGTGGAATCTATGACATAGCGATGACATCACAATGGCAGGTGCCGGAATGTGGAATCTATGACAACGATGACATCACAATGGGAGGTGCCGGAATGTGGAATTTATGACATAGCGATGACATCACAATGGCAGGCGCCTATATACACAGGAGCGCAGGTGAGAGGAGACACACGGGAGCTTAGAAACCACAAGGAAGGCAAGAAGAATCGATTGGAGAATAGGGACAGGAGAAAGCCAAGAAGAACAGAATAACCCGCTTCTTAGCCTTCACTGAGCCATGACGAGACTGAGCGGATGGAAGCGGAGGAGGAGACCCAGGACCCCGTCACATCCACCTGACTGATGAGAAAGGGGAGAAATTATGTAGATTATGTAGCAGCATTACAACTATTCTCGTTACCCATAGCAACCAGTCAGAGCTCAGCTTTTATTAAAGGGGTATTCCCATCTCCAAAATCCTCTTCCAATATGTAGTAGGTGTAATAATAATAATATTAGATATCCATGCTTACAACCACCAGTTATCTAGTTGCTAGTGGTCGTAACCATGGATACCTAAGGTCCTGCAATGCCTGCACATGAGGGAAGAGACACAGCGAAGCAGAAAAACTATTCTACATTTCTAATTGGAGGTTTTTGCTAATATTAATATTACACCTACTACATATTGGGATAGGATCTTGGAGATGGGAATACCCTTTTAATCTCTGATTGCTATGGGTAACTAGGAGAGTTTGTTGCTCAGCTTTGATGAGGGATGACAGATTTTACTAGACTAAGTGGATATCATTGGTGCAACCAGTGCAGCTGCACAGGGGGCTAATAGGTTAGGGAGTCACTCACCTTCATTTTGTTAATTCTGTGTATTGCTGTAGCAGTGCTGTGCGCGTATATTGATGCCGTGGGGCAGGGGCGTACATAGAAATCATCGGGCCCATAGCAGAAGTTTGAGTTGAGGTCTCTCCCTTCAAAAGAAATGAATAAAAAAAATTATATTTGTCAGTGTCACAACTTTCCAGCCTTTACATAGTAATTTTCCTCCTGCTGAAGTCCTAGATTCCCCTCTCATTGCCACCATAACGTATGATGCCAACAAAAGTGCCCCCCAAAAACAGTATGATACCCCCCATGGTGAATTCCTCTACCTTAACCTCCACATGTACAGTAGGGTCATCAAACTGTGCCCCCCCCCTCAACTCACAAGGCAAAGTAAGGTGACCACAACACAGTAATCCCCCAACTTTGACCCCCAGACAGCCCTCCATGCAGTGTAATGGGCCTACATACAGTATAATGGCCCCACACTGTATAATAGTCTGCACTAGCCCTCCAAACAGTATGATGGACACCACATAGGTCAGAGTAATATTCAGCTCACCCTTGAAGGATTCCCGGCGGGTTCCATATAACGAAGCACAGGATCCAGTCTCTGCCAGATGTAGAAGCAAGGTGCATCCAAATCCAGTACAAAAAAAGTCTTTATAAGAACGATTGAAACAATGGCATTGTTGTGACACACCATTTAGGTGTAGTTGGGGGTTTGGAAGATGCACAAAAGAGGAGTCTAAGAACATGCAGAGTGTTCAAAACGCGTTCGGTGTTGCACATTTTCTACACCTTCCAAACCCCCAACTACAGCTAAATGGTGTCACAGCAATCCATTTGTTTTTTTTACTGGAGCTGGATATTCACTTCAATCCAAGCATGATGGACCCCACACAAACCTTAACACTGTATAATTGCTTGCATACTGTATAATGGCCCCACACATAACCCTTCACATATTATAATGGCCCCCCATAGTATAACACGCCACCATAATCCTCCATACAATAAAATACTCACTATAGTCCTCCACAGAGCATAATTCACTTCCCCATGGTCCTCCTCACAGTAATATGCACCCGCCCATAGGGTAAAACGCAACCCCACCCCCCCATAGGGTGAAGCTCAACCCCCCCACCCCCCATAGGGTAAAATGCAGCCCACAGTTTTCCAGTATTATGGGCACCATGTACTCACTGATTTTATTTTTAAGAAAAATACAATACTCACCGCTCCTTGTTCCCCCACTGCTTCAGTCTCTGCAGCGCATATACTCACCTTTTTTATACCTTTGAAATCGGATCGGGGCCCGCCTCTGCCCACCGGGACAGGTGATCGGGGCCCGCCTCTGCCCACCGGGACAGGTGATCGGGGCCCGCCTCTGCCCACCGGGACAGGTGATCGGGGCCCGCCTCTGCCCACCGGGACAGGTGATCGGGGCCCGCCTCTGCCCACCGGGACAGGTGATCGGGGCCCGCCTCTGCCCACCGGGACAGGTGATCGGGGCCCGCCTCTGCCCACCGGGACAGGTGATCGGGGCCCGCCTCTGCCCACCGGGACAGGTGATCGGGGCCCGCCTCTGCCCACCGGGACAGGTGATCGGGGCCCGCCTCTGCCCACCGGGACAGGTGATCGGGGCCCGCCTCTGCCCACCGGGACAGGTGATCGGGGCCCGCCTCTGCCCACCGGGACAGGTGATCGGGGCCCGCCTCTGCCCACCGGGACAGGTGATCGGGGCCCGCCTCTGCCCACCGGGACAGGTGATCGGGGCCCGCCTCTGCCCACCGGGACAGGTGATCGGGGCCCGCCTCTGCCCACCGGGACAGGTGATCGGGGCCCGCCTCTGCCCACCGGGACAGGTGATCGGGGCCCGCCTCTGCCCACCGGGACAGGTGATCGGGGCCCGCCTCTGCCCACCGGGACAGGTGATCGGGGCCCGCCTCTGCCCACCGGGACAGGTGATCGGGGCCCGCCTCTGCCCACCGGGACAGGTGATCGGGGCCCGCCTCTGCCCACCGGGACAGGTGATCGGGGCCCGCCTCTGCCCACCGGGACAGGTGATCGGGGCCCGCCTCTGCCCACCGGGACAGGTGATCGGGGCCCGCCTCTGCCCACCGGGACAGGTGATCGGGGCCCGCCTCTGCCCACCGGGACAGGTGATCGGGGCCCGCCTCTGCCCACCGGGACAGGTGATCGGGGCCCGCCTCTGCCCACCGGGACAGGTGATCGGGGCCCGCCTCTGCCCACCGGGACAGGTGATCGGGGCCCGCCTCTGCCCACCGGGACAGGTGATCGGGGCCCGCCTCTGCCCACCGGGACAGGTGATCGGGGCCCGCCTCTGCCCACCGGGACAGGTGATCGGGGCCCGCCTCTGCCCACCGGGACAGGTGATCGGGGCCCGCCTCTGCCCACCGGGACAGGTGATCGGGGCCCGCCTCTGCCCACCGGGACAGGTGATCGGGGCCCGCCTCTGCCCACCGGGACAGGTGATCGGGGCCCGCCTCTGCCCACCGGGACAGGTGATCGGGGCCCGCCTCTGCCCACCGGGACAGGTGATCGGGGCCCGCCTCTGCCCACCGGGACAGGTGATCGGGGCCCGCCTCTGCCCACCGGGACAGGTGATCGGGGCCCGCCTCTGCCCACCGGGACAGGTGATCGGGGCCCGCCTCTGCCCACCGGGACAGGTGATCGGGGCCCGCCTCTGCCCACCGGGACAGGTGATCGGGGCCCGCCTCTGCCCACCGGGACAGGTGATCGGGGCCCGCCTCTGCCCACCGGGACAGGTGATCGGGGCCCGCCTCTGCCCACCGGGACAGGTGATCGGGGCCCGCCTCTGCCCACCGGGACAGGTGATCGGGGCCCGCCTCTGCCCACCGGGACAGGTGATCGGGGCCCGCCTCTGCCCACCGGGACAGGTGATCGGGGCCCGCCTCTGCCCACCGGGACAGGTGATCGGGGCCCGCCTCTGCCCACCGGGACAGGTGATCGGGGCCCGCCTCTGCCCACCGGGACAGGTGATCGGGGCCCGCCTCTGCCCACCGGGACAGGTGATCGGGGCCCGCCTCTGCCCACCGGGACAGGTGATCGGGGCCCGCCTCTGCCCACCGGGACAGGTGATCGGGGCCCGCCTCTGCCCACCGGGACAGGTGATCGGGGCCCGCCTCTGCCCACCGGGACAGGTGATCGGGGCCCGCCTCTGCCCACCGGGACAGGTGATCGGGGCCCGCCTCTGCCCACCGGGACAGGTGATCGGGGCCCGCCTCTGCCCACCGGGACAGGTGATCGGGGCCCGCCTCTGCCCACCGGGACAGGTGATCGGGGCCCGCCTCTGCCCACCGGGACAGGTGATCGGGGCCCGCCTCTGCCCACCGGGACAGGTGATCGGGGCCCGCCTCTGCCCACCGGGACAGGTGATCGGGGCCCGCCTCTGCCCACCGGGACAGGTGATCGGGGCCCGCCTCTGCCCACCGGGACAGGTGATCGGGGCCCGCCTCTGCCCACCGGGACAGGTGATCGGGGCCCGCCTCTGCCCACCGGGACAGGTGATCGGGGCCCGCCTCTGCCCACCGGGACAGGTGATCGGGGCCCGCCTCTGCCCACCGGGACAGGTGATCGGGGCCCGCCTCTGCCCACCGGGACAGGTGATCGGGGCCCGCCTCTGCCCACCGGGACAGGTGATCGGGGCCCGCCTCTGCCCACCGGGACAGGTGATCGGGGCCCGCCTCTGCCCACCGGGACAGGTGATCGGGGCCCGCCTCTGCCCACCGGGACAGGTGATCGGGGCCCGCCTCTGCCCACCGGGACAGGTGATCGGGGCCCGCCTCTGCCCACCGGGACAGGTGATCGGGGCCCGCCTCTGCCCACCGGGACAGGTGATCGGGGCCCGCCTCTGCCCACCGGGACAGGTGATCGGGGCCCGCCTCTGCCCACCGGGACAGGTGATCGGGGCCCGCCTCTGCCCACCGGGACAGGTGATCGGGGCCCGCCTCTGCCCACCGGGACAGGTGATCGGGGCCCGCCTCTGCCCACCGGGACAGGTGATCGGGGCCCGCCTCTGCCCACCGGGACAGGTGATCGGGGCCCGCCTCTGCCCACCGGGACAGGTGATCGGGGCCCGCCTCTGCCCACCGGGACAGGTGATCGGGGCCCGCCTCTGCCCACCGGGACAGGTGATCGGGGCCCGCCTCTGCCCACCGGGACAGGTGATCGGGGCCCGCCTCTGCCCACCGGGACAGGTGATCGGGGCCCGCCTCTGCCCACCGGGACAGGTGATCGGGGCCCGCCTCTGCCCACCGGGACAGGTGATCGGGGCCCGCCTCTGCCCACCGGGACAGGTGATCGGGGCCCGCCTCTGCCCACCGGGACAGGTGATCGGGGCCCGCCTCTGCCCACCGGGACAGGTGATCGGGGCCCGCCTCTGCCCACCGGGACAGGTGATCGGGGCCCGCCTCTGCCCACCGGGACAGGTGATCGGGGCCCGCCTCTGCCCACCGGGACAGGTGATCGGGGCCCGCCTCTGCCCACCGGGACAGGTGATCGGGGCCCGCCTCTGCCCACCGGGACAGGTGATCGGGGCCCGCCTCTGCCCACCGGGACAGGTGATCGGGGCCCGCCTCTGCCCACCGGGACAGGTGATCGGGGCCCGCCTCTGCCCACCGGGACAGGTGATCGGGGCCCGCCTCTGCCCACCGGGACAGGTGATCGGGGCCCGCCTCTGCCCACCGGGACAGGTGATCGGGGCCCGCCTCTGCCCACCGGGACAGGTGATCGGGGCCCGCCTCTGCCCACCGGGACAGGTGATCGGGGCCCGCCTCTGCCCACCGGGACAGGTGATCGGGGCCCGCCTCTGCCCACCGGGACAGGTGATCGGGGCCCGCCTCTGCCCACCGGGACAGGTGATCGGGGCCCGCCTCTGCCCACCGGGACAGGTGATCGGGGCCCGCCTCTGCCCACCGGGACAGGTGATCGGGGCCCGCCTCTGCCCACCGGGACAGGTGATCGGGGCCCGCCTCTGCCCACCGGGACAGGTGATCGGGGCCCGCCTCTGCCCACCGGGACAGGTGATCGGGGCCCGCCTCTGCCCACCGGGACAGGTGATCGGGGCCCGCCTCTGCCCACCGGGACAGGTGATCGGGGCCCGCCTCTGCCCACCGGGACAGGTGATCGGGGCCCGCCTCTGCCCACCGGGACAGGTGATCGGGGCCCGCCTCTGCCCACCGGGACAGGTGATCGGGGCCCGCCTCTGCCCACCGGGACAGGTGATCGGGGCCCGCCTCTGCCCACCGGGACAGGTGATCGGGGCCCGCCTCTGCCCACCGGGACAGGTGATCGGGGCCCGCCTCTGCCCACCGGGACAGGTGATCGGGGCCCGCCTCTGCCCACCGGGACAGGTGATCGGGGCCCGCCTCTGCCCACCGGGACAGGTGATCGGGGCCCGCCTCTGCCCACCGGGACAGGTGATCGGGGCCCGTCTACATGGTGGGTGCTTCTAGAAGTACTCCTAGTGTGCAGTTCTAGAACTACCCGTAGTGCCGTGAGCAGTTCTAGAACTTCTAGTGTGCAGTTCTAATACTGCCCCCGGTGGGCGCTTCTAGAACTACCCCCCACCCCCCCTGGGCACTTCTAGAACTAACCCCGGTGGGCGCTTCTAGAACTACCCCCGGTGGGCGCTTCTAGAACTACCCCCGGGTGGGTGCTTCTAGAACTACCCCCCCCCCCCCCCCGGTGGGCGCTTCTAGAACTACCCCCCCCCCCGGTGGGCGCTTCTAGAACTACCCCCCCGGTGGGCGCTTCTAGAACTACCCCCCCCCCGGTGGGCGCTTCTAGAACTACCCCCCCCCCCCGGTGGGCGCTTCTAGAACTACCCCCCGGTGGGCGCTTCTAGAACTACCCCCCGGTGGGCGCTTCTAGAACTACCCCCCCCCCCGGTGGGCACTTCTAGAACTAACCCCGGTGGGCGCTTCTAGAACTAACCCCTGGTGGGCGCTTCTAGAACTAACCCCTGGTGGGCGCTTCTAGAACTAACCCCTGGTGGGCGCTTCTAGAACTAACCCCTGGTGGGCGCTTTTAGAAGTACTCTTAGTGTGCAGTTCTAGAACTACACCTGGTGTCTGTGGGTGGTTCTAGAGCTACATCTGGTGGGCGGTTATAGAACTACCCCTGGTGCCGTGAGCAGTTCTAGAACTTCTTTTAGTGTGCGGTTCTAATACTGCTCCTGGTGGGCGCCTTTAGAACGTCCCCTGGTGGGCGGTTCTAGAAGTACTCCTAGTATGCAGTTCTAGAACTACCCCTGGTGCCGTTGGGTGGTTCTGAAACTACCCCTGGTGCCGTGAGTGGTTCTAGAACTTCTACTAGTGTGCAGTTCTAATAATGCTCCTGGTAGGTGGTTCTAGAAGTACTCTAGTGAGCAGTTCTAGAAATACCCCTGGTGCCGGTGGTTCTCTTCTAGAACTATCCCTCGTGGGCGCTTCTAGAACTATCCCTCGTGGGCGCTTCTAGAACTACACATAGTGCCGGTGAGCGGTTCTGAAGCTACCTCTGGTGGGCGCTTCTAGAACTTCCCCTGGTGGGCGCTTTTAGAAGTACTCTTAGTGTGCAGTTCTAGACCTACTCCTGGTGAGCGGTTTTAGACCTACCCTTGGTGGGCGGTTCTAGAAGTACTCCTAGTGTGCAGTACTAGAACTACCCCTGGTGCCGGTGTGCGCTTCTAGAACTACCCCTGGTGCCATGATCGGTTGTAGAACTTCTTCTAGATTGCGCTTCTAATACTATCACTGGTGGGCAGTTCTAGTACTACTCATTGTGCTGGTGGGCACTTCTAGAACTACCCCTGGTGGGTGGTTCTGAAACTACTGGTGCCGATGGGCGCTTCTAGAAAAACCCCTGGTGGGCGCTTCTAGAACTACCCGTAGTGTGTGGTTCCAATACTGTTCCAGGTGGGCGCTTCTAGAACTACATCTTGTGGGTGCTTCTATATGTACTCAGTGTGCGGTTCTAGAACTACCCCTGGTGCAGGTGGGCGGTTCTAGTACTACCTCTAGTGTGCAGTTCTCGAACTACTGCTAACATGCAGTTCTAGAACTACCCCTGGTGCCCGTGAGGGGTTCTAGAGCTACCCCTGGTGGGCGCTACTAGAACTACACCTGGTGGGTGCTTCTAGAAGTACTCAGTGTGCAGTTCTAGAACTACCCCGGTGCCGTGAGCGGTACTAGAACTAGTCCTGGTGGGCAGTTCTAGAACTTCTTCTAGTGTGCGGTTCTAATACTGCTCCTGGTGGGCGCTTTTAGAACTTCCCCTGGTGGGCGGTTCTAGAAGTACTCCTAGTATGCAGTTCTAGAACTACCCCTGGTGCCGGAGGGTGCTTCTGGAACTACCCCTGGTGGGTGGTTCTGAAACTACCCCTGGTGCTGTGAGTGGTTCTAGAACTTCTACTAGTGTGCAGTTCTAATAATGCTCCTGGTAGGTGGTTCTAGAAGTACTCTAGTGAGCAGTTCTAGAAATATCCCTGGTGCCGGTGGGCTCTTCTAGAACTACTCCTAGTGTGCAGTTCTAGAACTTCCCCCTAGGGGGTGCTTCTAGAACTACACCTAGTGCCGGTGAGCGGTTCTGAAGCTACCTCCGGTGGGCGCTTCTAGAACTACCCCTGGTGGGCGCTTTTAGAAGTACTCCTAGTGTGCAGTTCTAGAACTACACCTGGTGTCTGTGGGCGGTTATAGAACTACCCCTGGTGCCGTGAGCAGTTCTAGAACTTCTTTTAGTGTGCGGTTCTAATACTGCTCCTGGTGGGCGCTTTTAGAACTTCCCCTGGTGGGCAGTTCTAGAAGTACTCCTAGTATGCAGTTCTAGAACTACCCCTGGTGCCGGTGGGCGGTTCTAGATCTACACCTGGTGTCGGTGAACGGTTCTAGAACTACCCCCTGGTGGGTGGTTCTGAAACTACCCCTGGTGCTGTGAGTGGTTCTAGAACTTCTACTAGTGTGCAGTTCTAATAATGCTCCTGGTAGGTGGTTCTAGAAGTACTCTAGTGAGCAGTTCTAGAAATACCCCTGGTGTCGGTGGGTTCTTCTAGAACCACTCCTAGTGTGCAGCTCTAGAACTACCCCCGGTGGGCGCTTCTAGAACTACCCCTCACGGGCGCTTCTAGAAGTACTCCTAGTGTGCAGTTCTAGAACTACCCGCAGTGCCGTGAGCAGTTCTAGAACTTCTAGTGTGCAGTTCTAATACTGCTCCTGGTGGGCACTTTTAGAACTACCCCCGGTGCCGATGGGCGCTTCTAGAACTACCCCTGGTGGGCGGTTCTAGAAGTACTCCTAGTGTGCAGTACTAGAACTACCCCTGGTGCCATGATCGGTTGTAGAACTTCTTCTAGATTGCGGTTCTAATACTGCTCCTGGTGGGCGCTTCTAATACTACCCATTGTGCTGGTGGGCAGTTCTAGTACTACCCATTGTGCTGGTGGGCAGTTCTAGTACTACCCATTGTGCTGGTGGGCAGTTCTAGTACTACCCATTGTGCTGGTGGGCAGTTCTAGTACTACCCATTGTGCTGGTGGGCAGTTCTAGTACTACCCATTGTGCTGGTGGGCAGTTCTAGTACTACCCATTGTGCTGGTGGGCAGTTCTAGTACTACCCATTGTGCTGGTGGGCAGTTCTAGTACTACCCATTGTGCTGGTGGGCAGTTCTAGTACTACCCATTGTGCTGGTGGGCAGTTCTAGTACTACCCATTGTGCTGGTGGGCAGTTCTAGTACTACCCATTGTGCTGGTGGGCAGTTCTAGTACTACCCATTGTGCTGGTGGGCAGTTCTAGTACTACCCATTGTGCTGGTGGGCAGTTCTAGTACTACCCATTGTGCTGGTGGGCAGTTCTAGTACTACCCATTGTGCTGGTGGGCAGTTCTAGTACTACCCATTGTGCTGGTGGGCAGTTCTAGTACTACCCCTGGTGGGTGGTTCTGAAACTACTGGTGCTGATGGGCGCTTCTAGAACTACCCCTGGTGGCCAGTCATAGAACTACCCCTGGTGGCCAGTCATAGAACTACCCGCAGTGTAGTGTACGGTTCTAATACTGTACCAGGTGGGCGCTTCTAGAACTACATCTTGTGGGCGCTTCTAGAAGTACTCTTAGTGTTCCGTTCTAGAACTACCCCCAGTGCCGTGAGCGGTTCTAGAACTTCTAGTGTGCGGTTCTAATACTGCTCCTAGTGGGCGCTTTTAGACCTACCCCTGGTGGGCGGTTCTAGAAGTGCTCCTAGTGTGCAGTACTAGAAGTACCCCTGGTGTCGGTGTGCGTTTCTAGAACTACCCCTGGTGCCATGATCGGTTCTAGAAATTCTTCTAGATAGCGGTTCTAATACTACCCATTGTGCTGGCGGGCAGTTCTAGAACCACCCCTGGCGGGCAGTTCTAGAACCACCCCTGGCGGGCAGTTCTAGAACCACCCCTGGCGGGCAGTTCTAGAACCACCCCTGGCGGGCAGTTCTAGAACCACCCCTGGCGGGCAGTTCTAGAACCACCCCTGGCGGGCAGTTCTAGAACCACCCCTGGCGGGCGCTACTAGAACCACCCCTGGCGGGCGCTACTAGAACCACCCCTGGCGGGCGCTACTAGAACCACCCCTGGCGGGCGCTACTAGAACTACCCCTGGCGGGCGCTACTAGAAGTACTCCTCGTGTGCGGTTCTAGAACTGCCCCCGGTGCAGGTGGGTGATTCTGGAACTACCTCTAATGTGCAGTTCTAGAACTACTGCTAATATGCAGTTCTAGAACTACCCCTTGTGCCCGTGGGGGTTCTAGAACTACCCATAGAGAGCGCTTCTAGAACTACCCCTGGTGTCTGTGGGCGGTTCTAGAGCTACACCTGGTGGGCGGTTATAGAACTACCCCTGTTGCCGTGAGCAGTTCTAGAACTTCTTTTAGTGTGCGGTTCTAGTACTGCTCCTGGTGGGCGCTTTTAAATCTATACCTGGTGCCGGTGGACGGTTCTAGAACTACCCCTGGTGGGTGGTTCTGAAACTACCCCTGGTGCTGTGAGTGGTTCTAGAACTTCTACTATTGTGCAGTTCTAATAATGCTCCTGGTAGGTGGTTCTAGAAGTACTCTAGTGAGCAGTTCTAGAAATACCCCTGGTGCCGGTGAGCTCTTCTAAAACTACTCCTAGTGTGAAGCTCTAGAACTACCCCTGGGGGTGCTTCTAGAACTACACCTAGTGCCGGTGAGCGGTTCTGAAACTACCCCTAATGGGCGCTTCTAGAGGTACTCTTAGTGTGCAGTTCTAGACCTACTCCCGGTGCCGATGGACGGTTCTAGAACTACCCCCGGGTTGCCATCGGGCGCTTCTAGAGCTACACCCGGTGTGCAGTTCTAGAACTACCCGCAGTGCTGTGAGCAGTTCTAGAACTTCTAGTGTGCGGTTCTAATACTGCTCCTGGTGGGCGTTTATAGAACAACCCCCGGTGCCGATGGGCGTTTGTAAAACTACTCCCGGTGCCGTGAGCGGTTCTAGAACTTCTAGTGTGTGGTTCTAATACTGCTCCTGGTGGGCGCTTTTAGACCTACCCTTGGTGGGCGGTTCTAGAAGTATTCCTGGTGGGCACTTCTAGAACTACCCCCCTGGTGGGCACTTCTAGAACTACCCCCCTGGTGTCTGTAGGCGCTACTAGAACTACCTCTGGTGGGTGCCTTGAGTAGTTCTAGAACTTCTAGTGTGCAGTTCTAATACTGCTTCTGGTGGGTGCTTCTAGAACCACCCCCTGGTGCCGTGAGTGGTTCTAGAACTTCTAGTGTGCAGTTCTAATACTGCCCCTCGTGGGCGCTTCCAGAACTGCCCCTCGTGGGCGCTTCCAGAACTGCCCCTCGTGGGCGCTTCCAGAACTGCCCCTCGTGGGCGCTTCCAGAACTGCCCCTCGTGGGCGCTTCCAGAACTGCCCCTCGTGGGCGCTTCCAGAACTACCCCTCGTGGGCGCTTCTAGAACTACCCCTCGTGGGCGCTTCTAGAAGTACTCCTAGTGTCCAGTTCTAGAACTACCCCTGATGCCGATGTGATCTTCTATAACTACCCTTGGAGGGCGGTTCTAGAACTACCCCTGGTGCCATGATCGGTTCTAGAACTTTCTTCTAGCGTGCGGTTCTAATACTGCTCCTGGTGGGCGCTTCTAGAACTACCCCTGGTGGGTGGTTCTAGAACTACTCCTGGTAGTATACATCTATTCTATATTTTTCGATTTTAACTATTGTATGTACATTGGTGTGAGTGCCTGTCTCTAGGGTGTCTTACTTAACCGTGTATTTATTATAGGTTTTTTAATTTCCTATTTATGCATAATTTGACAATTTTGTTCGGTTGTTCTTGATTGGTTCTTTGACATTCCTAGTTTGCCTATGGGGTCAATGCACCAAAATGAGTCATCTAGCGTCAATGAACTTTAACCACCTTCACTGCACACGTCAGTGTTGTGCCCTTCTCCCCCGCCCCCCCAAATAGCTGCAAAGTCCCACCTGTATACTGGAGCCCAAGACCACAAGATCACAAGATCACATGCTGGATCTCTGGCACTCATGAGGTCATGTGCAGGGGCCTCAGGAGCCTCCGAACACCACACTGACATCTGTCTGCTCTCCTCCACAACTGAGCAGCATCAGAAACCCAGCTAACAGACATTGCTGTCACTGCAAACACTCATTGGATTAACTGACACGATGTCAGCAAGTTGCTGAAGATCTGGATACTGCAGCCATGAGATCTGTGGCAGCATTAGGCAGATGGGACACTGCAGCTAATAGAGAGTAAGAGTGCAACAGAGATGGCCCTAAACTGCATTTAAAGGGTGTCAGGAAAACTTAGTCAGACTTTGCAGCCCTCTGGCGCCCCCTTATCCTGCTGGTCAAACACGGTATTGACTGAGGATAAGCAACAGGGCGCAGCTGCTCTCATTTATGTCGACTATTGTGGCACGTGATGTGACAGGACGTATATATACCACCAGTTCCGTCCAGGAACGTATATATACCTCAATCCCACCACCCTCAACCACAATATCACATAAATACACCGTATGCTGCCACCACCGATCTCTTAACAGGTGGATCGGGTACCCGTTAGGTAACGTGAATTAGCGGGTGAGGAACGTGTTTGCTCGACATAGGACAAGAAGAACGAAGCTGGTAAATAATAATTTACTCCCGAAAGTTGGCAGTGTTTACAAAAGATATACAAGATTTTATAAAAGACAATTTACATATATGCATAAAACAGTTATTAAAATAAAAGGGGTAAATAATAGCAAAACCTGCGCCACGAGGTGATGGTCTCAGATTCTGTGGCGGGGACGGCTCCCCGGAAATTAGGTGTGATTCCTCCACGCAGCGAGGAGTGCTTGCATCTGACGTCCCTGGGTTGGAATGAGCCAACATGGACATTCTGGTTTTTAGTAAGGAGGCAAAACACTAGGACACACCCATGTTGTTTACCTCACACGGGGGCTCTGTTTTGTGAACCCACCCAGCTGCACAAGACATAAAAATCCTTCATCTTCCATATCTTGGTATGGGGGAGCCCCACATCCAAGATGAATACATCATTTTTTTATTTTTTTTTTAAGGTTGAAGGAAGACTAAGTCCATCTAGTTCAACCCATAGCCTAACATGTTGATCCAGAGGAAGGGAAAAAAAAACCATGTGGAAAACACTAAGCTCCACATTGGGGAAAAAAATTCCTTCTCGACTCCATACAACAATCAGACTAGTTCCCTGGATCAACGCCCTATCAAGGAATCTAGTATTTATAACCTATAATATTATACTTTTCAAGAAAGGCATCCATGCCCTTCTTAAATTTAAAAAGTGAATCACTCGTTACAACATCATGCAGCAGAGAGTTCCATAGTCTCACTGCTCTTACAGTAAAGAATCCCCGTCTGTGATTATGATTAAACCTTCTTTCCTCCAGACGTAGAAGATGCCCCCTTGTCCCCGTCTCAGGCCTCAGAGTAAAAAGATCAGTAGAAAGGTCTTTGTACTGTCCCCTCATATACTTGTACATAGTAATAAGATCACCTCTAAGCCTTCTTTTTTCCACAGTAAATAACCCCAAGTGTAATAACCTGTCTTGGTATTGCAGACCCCCCAGTCCTTTAATAACCTTGGTCGCTCTTCTCTGCACTCGCTCTAGTTCAGCTATGTCTTATACACCGGAGACCAGAACTGTACACAGTATTCTAAGTGTGGTCGCACTAGTGACTTGTATAGAGGTAAAATTATGTTCTCCTCATGCGCATCTATGCCTCTTTTAATGCATCCCATTATTTTATTTGCCTTTGCAGCAGCTGCCTGACACTGGCCACTAAACGTGAGCTTGTCGTCCACCAATACACCCAGGTCTTTTTCAGTTACAGTTTTGCCCAGTGTTTTACAATTAAGCATATAATTATACATTTTATTTCCTCTGCCCAAGTGCATTACCTTACATTTATCCCCATTAAAGCTCGTTTGCCATTTATCAGCCCAAGCTTCTAGTTTACATAGATCCTCCTGTAATATAAAATTGTCCTCCTCTGTATTGATTACCCTGCAGAGTTTAGTGTCATCTGCAAATATTGAAATATTACTCTGTATGCCCCCTACAAGGTCATTAATAAATATGTTAAAAAGAAGGGGGCCCAATACTGACCCCTGTGGTACCCCACTGTTAACTGAGACCCAGTCTGAGTGTTTTCCATTAATAACCACCCTTTGTTTCCTATCACTGAGCCAATTCTTAACCCACATACATATATTTTCCCCTATCCCCATTGTTCTCATTTTATGCATCAACCTTTTGTGTGGAACCGTATCAAAAGCTTTTGAAAAGTCCATATACACAACATCCACTGCATTTCCTTGGTCCAGTCCCGAACTTGCCTCCTCATAAAAACTGATCAGATTAGTTTGACAGGAACGGTTCCTCGTAAATCCATGTTGATATTGGGTCATGAGGTTATTCTTCTTCAGATACTCTATTATAGCACCTCTTAGGAAACCCTCCAGGATTTTACACACAGTAGAGGTTAAGCTTACTGGCCTATAAATTTCCAAGTTCAGTTTGTCCCCTTTTTGAATATTGGCACCACATTTCCTATACGCCAGTCGTGTGGACCCTGTTATTATTGAATCTTTAAAGATTAAAAATAATGGTCTATCTATGACGTTACTTAATTCCTGCAGTACTCGCGGGTGTATCCCACCTGGGCCCGGGGATTTGTCAACTTTAGTGATTTTTAGACGCCGCCGTACTTCCTGCTGGGTTAAGCAAGTGACATTTAATGGAGAATTTTTGTTATCACTAATCATGTTTTCGGTCATGCGATTTTCTTGTGTAAATACGGTTGAAAAAAAAATCATTTAGCATATTGGCTTTTTCCTCATCCTCATCCACCATTTCACCCAGACTATTTTTAAGGGGGCCAACACTATTATTTTTTAGCTTTTTACTATTTATGTAGTTAAAGAATATTTTGGGGTTATTTTTACTTTCTCTGCAATGATTCTCTCTGCCTCAATCTTTGCCGCCTTGATTTGCTTTTTACATAATTTATTTAATTTTCTATATTTATTTAATGCCTCATCACTACCTACATGCTTTAGTTCTCTAAATGCTTTCTTTTTGTCACTTATTGTGCCCCTTACAGCTCTATTTAGCCATAGTGGTTTCCTCCCATTTCTAGCATGTTTATTCCCAAAGGGTATATATTGTGCACAGGTCCTATTCAGGATGTTAATAAATGTCTCCCATTTGCTTTGTGCAGCTTTATGTCTCAGGATATCGTCCCAGTTTATTGCACTAAGATCATCTCTCAACCGTTGGAAATTAGCCTTCCTGAAGTTTAGTGTCCTTGTAACCCTTCTACTACACATCTTATTAAAGGTTACATGAAAATGTATTATTTTGTGATCACTATTACCCAAGTGACCCCCAACTCGTATATTTGATATGCGGTCTGGCCTATTGGTTAATATTAGGTCTAGCAGTGCCCCCCTTCTTGTTGGGTCCTGAACCAGTTGTGAAAGGTAATTGTCTCTCATAGTTGTCAAAACCTATTACCTTTGCTTGAACTACATGTTTCTGTCCCCCAACGTATTTCAGGGTAGTTGAAGTCTCCCATAATAATGACTTCTCCTTGAGTCGCTGCTTCATCTATTTGCTTTACGAGGATATTCTCCGCTACTTCCATTATTTTTGGAGACTTATAACAAACCCCTATCAGTAATTTATTATTTTTTTCCCCCTCCCCTTATCTCCACCCACAGGGACTCTACATTTTCATTAGATTCATATATCCTCCCGCAAGACAGGTTTTAAGGATGATTTTACATATAAACACCCCCCCCCCCCTCGCTTGTTTGTACGGTCATTTCTGAACAGACTATAGCCCTGTAAATTAGCTGCCCAGTCATGGCTCTCGTCCAGCCACGTCTCAGATATTCCTACCATGTCATAATTATTTTCCAACAAAATGAATTCTAATTCCTCCATTTTGTTGGTGAGGCTTCTGGCATTAGTGTACATGCATTTTATGTATCTCTCTGTACCTCTATTCCTTCTTACTTTATTGGCTGTTCTAACCCCACCCCCAATTTATTTGTGCCCAGGTCACTATCTGCACTATCTTCCCCACCTATAAAATGAATACCCCCCCCCCAATCCCTAGTTTAAACACTCCTCCAACCTTCTAGCCATTTTCTCCCCCAGCACAGCTGCACCCTCCCCATTAAGGTGCAGTCGGTCCCTAGCGTAGAGTCTGTAGCCAACTGAGAAGTCGGCCCAGTTCTCCAGGAACTCAAATCCCTCCTTCCTACACCAGTTCTTGAGCCACTTATTTATCTCCCTAATCTCCCGTTGCCTCTCTGGCGTGGCACGTGGTACCGGTAGTATTTCAGAGAATACCACCTTGGAGGTCCTTGCTTTCAGCTTGCAGCCTAATTCCCTGAAGTCATCCTTAAGGACCTTCCACCTACCTCTAACTTTGTCATTTGTGCCAATGTGCACCATGACCGCTGGGTCCTCACCAGCCCCTCCCAGTAATCTGTCAACCCGATCAGCGATGTGCCGGACTTGAGCGCCAGCTAGGCAGCACACTGTTTGATGATCCCTGTCTTTGTTACAGATTGCCCTATCTGTTCCCCTAATAATTGAGTCGCCCACTACCAGCACCTGCCTGGCCTGCCCTACTCTCCTATTTCCCTCTTTACTGGAGCTGACACTCCTCCGGCTTTCAGGATACATGCCTTGCTGCAGCAGTGCTACCCCTGTACCATCACTCCCCTCATCTGCCAACTTTGCAAACTTATTGGGGTGTGCCAGATCAGGACTAGCCTCCCTTGCACTCTTCCCTCTACCCCCCCTTCTAACTGTCACCCAACTAACGGCCTCACTGTCCTGCAGCTCCAGACTACCACCCTCCCCCACATCTACCCCAGTGAGCGGCTGCTCAGTGAGCAGCAGACTCC